>NC_137895.1:8781883-9381883 GCF_963455335.1 Martes martes
AAAGACAGAGAAGTTGACCAAAAAATGAGTGCTGTGTGGTAACAGAGCTAAACCTCACGTGGTTGAGGAGCCCAGAGGAGTGGTTCCGAATCCAGCCTGGGGTGGGTACAGGTGCCGGAAGGGCTTGGGGGAGCTTTCCAAGTGAGATGACAAAGAAACTGAGTCTTGCAGACAAGTAGAGGGCACGTACATCACTGATGGAGGGAATGATCTATGTAAATAGGAGTTGTGGAGCCCCATTTGGTTCATTATAACCATCGTGGACTGGCGGGGGTTGGGGTTGGTGATTTGGGTGGGGGCCAGTCACGGAGGACTTTGCACAGCATGCCAAGTACATTAGACCTCATGCCGCAGGTAAAGGGGAATCATGGAAATTGTTGATAACATCTGTATTAGGGGAATGTTTAATCTGCAGCAGTATGAAGGATTGCGGGGCGGGGTGAAACCGAAGACAAAGAAACCACCGCAGTGGTCTTGGCCAGAAACGATGGGGGCCTCATATGACAGTGAGAGACCTCGCTTCTTCCCTGCACCTTGGGCTTTTGTCTCAATAGTAAGTGCTTTACATGCTATCTCATTTAACACTTGCAAGGTCCTGAGAAGTAAGACCTGTCGTTCTATCCATCTCACATACGAGAAAACTGAGGTACAAAGAGGTGAAAAGACTGTCTAAGGTCACATGTGTCAAACATGTTGGAGCCAGGATTCCAATTCAGCCTGTGCACTTAACTAATACGGTGACCTGTCTATTACTGGGGCCAACTATCAATGGCTAGAAGGCAGAGAAGAGTCTAGAGCAGCGCGCTCCAACAGAAATACACAAGCCACAAATGTGAGCCACATATGTCATTTTAAATATCTCACTAGCATATTTAAAAATTTATTTTTAGTAATTTATTTTATTGGACATGATATATCCCCAATACTATCATTTCAACATGAAATCAATATAAAATATTACTGAAATATTTTGCATTCTTTTTTCTGAACTAAGTGCGGTATGTATTTTACAGTTACAGTACATCTTGGTTTGGACCAACCATATTTGAAATACTTAATAGTACATGTGGTTACAGCTACCATATCGACCAGCATGGATCTGGAATGGCTCTCATCTTTCTGCTGTGGACAACATGGTAGATGGAGATAACATTTTCAGAGATAAGGCACTAAGGGAAGAAAAGATAATCTGGAAAAAGTTTGAAATGCTTGAGAAACACCTAGGTAGAGGTTCCCAGGCAGGGGTTGGATATATAGGCGAGGATCTCAGCATAGAAGTCTGAGTCGACATAGACAGTTGGAAGCTAGTCTCATAGAGACAGTTATTAAAACCCAGGTTTAGAAGGAACTCACATGGGGCAATTATGTACAAGGATTGAGCTCTGGAAACACAAGGAAGGGTTGGGTGCCTTGTGTAGGTAGAGGGATTCATTTGTAAGTATCTCCCCTTGAATGAGAAGGAAGGACAAAGTGAGTGGGAGTGCAGAAGGTGAGTTTGTGTAGGGAAAGAGGATGAAAGGAGATAAGATAGCCCTTCTAGCCCGATGTTGGCAAGGGTTCTCTTGGCTCTTCTACTTCTTTTTTCCTCTTCTACAGAAAAATGAGCCCTTTTATTGCTGATTCCTCACAAAATCTATATGCAAAAAGGGGAGGAAGAGGCAAATAAAATGTAAATATTTGTTCAGCCCCAGGAAGTAAAACCAAGATGAGCGCCCATGTCTCCCAATTGCCATTCCATATTCTCCCTCTCATTAAACTTCCTATTTTGAAATAATTATAGACCCACAGGAAATTTCAGAAATAGTCCAGAGAGTTCCCCTGTCCTCTTCATCCTCTTCCCACGATGGTGATCCCATACACCACCACAGTATAGCATCAACACCAGGAAACTGACACCAGTACAATACTATTAATGAGACATTTATTTTTTATCATTTATTAGCAGGAAGCACCCTGAGTAAAAAGAATCAAAATGAGGTAAGATGTAATGTCCAGCCAGATCCAGACCTTTATGAGTGTTCAAGAGGTTTTATCCCTATAACTAAATGATGTGCCTCAAATACAACACCTAAACGCCACCTCAGTCCTCAGGCCAAAAATACCTTCTTACAGTGATCTGTAACTTATACCAACATTATATGGTCAGACCAGACTCTTCGCTGTCTGTTTGGCTTCTAGTTATGGAGAACAGCAAAGGACAGAAGAACAGATGGTTCTGCTGTCCCCATCAGGATCTCTAACGACGACTGTATGACTCAGAAGGGAAAGGGAGGTGCCCTACAACCAGGTCTCACTGACTACTGAACCCAGGCTCGGTTTCTGACAAGGCCGTGTGTCTTGCTAGATGCTATTTCCCGCCCTCATCTACACAGCAGAAAACCAATGGATTAGGAGGGAGTTATCCTTTAGATAAGTGACCCCATCCACCTTCCAGGTTGGGATGATTTCAGAGGAACCTACAGCACCCAATACGATAGGCTCCTCAACAAATGTGCGGGGTTTAATCGAATCAGCACACAAAAGAAACAGACCCAAAGGATACCGGCACATTCCTCAAAAGCAGGATCAAACAAAGAAAGAATCAAGACATCTCTTTGCTTCAAGGAAACAAAAACCATTGAGAGAAAATGCAGCCAACTCAAAGGGAACAGTGACCGTCCTTCAGCCAGGGCTCGGCCAAGGCAAAGAACCCATCCATTAACAGGGAGAGTTTCTCTTTTTTTTTTTTCCCTCTAAGTGGTAATTTGTTAACCAGTAAATATGGAATGACTTTTTTTTTCTCCCTTGGAGATAAATGAGCTCCAGTTCTCAAAAAACGATGTATCTGGCAAGAGGTGGAAAACAGAAAAATGAAGTGTTTATTCCATTAAGACCCGAAAATTCAGCAAAATACTCCTTTCTGGTAGCTGGGTGAGAGGAATTTGACAATTGGCCTTGACAATTTCTGAGCAGCTGAGGAAGGAACAATTTAGCAGGATCAGGCTGGATAAAGGTGGTCAGACGCCTTCAGGCTGAGTGATCTCTAGAAATTTATTTTGTGTATCTACACCTTTCCCTTATATTGTCACGTACCATATCTGTGCTATTGGTAATAAAATAGTTTCTGTCCAATTGGAGAAGGCAGGCTGAGGGCAATTCGTAGTCCGGAAGACAAACTAGAGGCTGAAGGGAACAGGACACAAGGAAGGGGGCTCCTGACTCTGTTGTAGCCATGGGGAAGGGTCTCCTGCCCCCCAGGTACTGAGATCGAGCAGCCCTTACAAGATGAGATGAAATCAGCTCAGCTCTATCAGGGCAGTTAGCCAAGGGTCAAGGGCGAGAAAACCCGTCCTGGGTTTGACGGACTGGCCCTGCATGGACCAGAGTTTGAAATTCAGCCCTGAGATTCGTTCTGCCATCGACCTGTACCGTGACAGTGTGTTTTGGCCGTCTGTATCCGACCCATTTGTTTGGGGCTGACTAGAGGCAGCCTGCATTTTCAGCTCTGTGCAGATGCTTACACAGACCCCCGCTCTCCAGTCAGACAAGAACGCCACCAGATGTGACTAAATGTGCCTCCCTTTGTAGCCGTTTCAATGTGAGAAATCCCTCCCCTATCAGTCCGCTGCAGAAAACAATTTTTATCGGGGTCTTTCAACCCCAGCTCTGAGGCACATCACAGATACTCCCACAAAAGTTCCCCAGCCGACAAGGAAAAAAATCCCGTGCCAGACAGACTCGAACCCCCGGGCAGGCAGCGAGGGGAGTGTGAGTCCTGCCTGCGATCCCGGAGCTGCAGGTAAGTTAAGTGGGGAAAGCAGGGCAGACAGGGCGGAATTAAAATGATTGCCGTGGCGTCTGGTTTCTCCTCTCTCTTCAGCTTCCACGGAAGCAAATGAGAAAAAGGGGAGAAGAAACAAGGAAAAAAAAATGAGAAGAGACAAGGCCCCTTCCAGGAAAAACAGTTCTCAGCTTGAATGCTCAGCTGTGCATTCCAGCTCAGAGAGCCAGTGACCACTTCCTGGGCACCAGGGGACAGAAAGGCTCAGTCTGATCCAGGCGGGAGCGAGGCAAGGGGTGGCAGCTTCTGCTGTCTCCCTTCCCCCTTCCAATCACAATAAATATATTTATACTCACTTGATTAAGGCAGCCAGACAATGCTCCCCTAATTGGCAGTGATCAGAGCTCCAGAATTGCTTGGGTGAACCTGCTGTCTCTCTATCAGGCAAAGCAATAAGGGGCCACGAAGGCAGTCCCCATTAACAATTTCCGGTGGAATGCAAAAACAGTCCCCCGACTCCTGCATGGCAATGGATTTTCCTAACAGCTCCTAAGAGCCAGCCCTTGAGGAACTCAGACTTAACAGGAACCTGCCCAGCATAGAATGCTTTTCTAAATCTTCCCCACCCCCAGCTCTAGGGCATAGAGAAAAAAAAAAAGAAAAAAAAGAAAAAAAGAAAGAAAGAAACCATAGCCACTTCCTTCTGCTGGAGGTTCTTTTGTTCTTTTACGTTTTTCTCTTTTTCTCGTACAGGCCTTATGGAGCTAGCTGTCATTTTTGGTGCTTGGTTCTTTGTAAATTTCAGGGACATCTGGCGTGCAGTTTCCTGCATTTGCTAGCTTCGGTATTTGTAGATGCGGCTGCGGTCTCCACTGCGCGTGCATGTTAACATTCCACGTGCATGACTGATGCACACACAATTTGGAACTTGAGGGCCTTGGTATATTTTGACATGTAAATGCGACTACCACGGTGCCGATCATGCGTAGTTGCTTAATAAATGTTTGTTAAATAAATGAATGCACCAAGAAGGCAAATGTCACTCATTCGTTTTCATTCATTCATTCATCAGACGTGTGAATGCCTGGTATGTGCCAGTATGTGGCTTAGAATGTGCTAGATGCTGTGTGTCCAGGGATGCACACCCACAGTCCCTGCCCTCAGGGAGCTCACAGTTGAAGGGTGGGAAGCAGGCACATAAATAGGCAATGATAAGACATCATGGAGACAGGGAGCGAGCCCTGTGCAAGGTAGCATGGGGGACTGAGGAGGGAGACCTTAGTCTACCTAGGAAGGACTGAGGCCATGATGTGTCTAGAGGGTCTCTTGAAGGTAGTGACGCCTGGGCTAGCGCTGTCAAGTGTTCCAAAGAAGATAGCATAATCGAGGCAGGATGCAAGAAAGAGCAGGGTGTGAGCAGAGGAGGTCTAGAAGCCTGAGGGGAAAGCACTGAGGCCAGGGGTTAACAAAAAAGAAGTGGGGGCTCAGGCAGGGGACTGGCTCTGGCCGGGAGGGCCTGGGGGCGAGTAAAGAAAGGAGCTTGAACTACCTCAGTTAGGACTAAAATTCTTCTGGATTGTGCCAGAATTCGTCCACACACACTGCAAGGCAGAATTTGAACCTGCTTTGGAAGCACTGCCCACGGGCCGTAAGTCACTGCACCCGACACTGATGAGCTGTGTGAACCCGAGCAAGGGCTGCCTTCTGCAGGAGTACACTGAGGGCACGGACTCTGTGGGCTCTAGGGCTCTTCCCAGCTTCTAGAGGGTAAGTTACCTGAGTCTCTGAGGTTCGTGTGCAGACCACAGCTGGGCCTGTTCCCTGTGCGGACCGTGGGGCTCTGAAGTCACAAGCCCACTTCCCAGCAGCACACAGTGACCCAGCACCACCGTCTTACGGCACAGAGATGGACAGGCATGCCGAGTGCACTTCAGCAGACGCCCCTAGGCAGTCTTCACGTGAATGTGCTGCATGATGGAGATATCCTACTGTCCCCAGCCTGGGTCAGGGTCTCATTATCTGAATTAAATTCATAGCACGGATCGCTGCTTGATTACATCTCTCTAAAGCACTGCTGAGCTTATATCCTTTCTGCTCAAAAACCCTTACTGATTCCTCTTCACGTATAGAATCAGGCACTAAGTTCCTAGAATGACGTTCAAGGCCATCCTCAATCTACCCCCCACCCTACCAGCCGCAACTTCAGCCTCAGCCAGGTGGGACCCCGGGCAACGGGGTCCATGGAGATTCCTCCTGCTCTGCTTTTTCTCCCTCCAGCCCCCCCACCCCGCTAAAGGTCCAACTCAAATTCAAGACCATCTCTTCTAGGAACGCTGTCTGGCTGCCCTGTCCTCTTCGGCATCCTGTGTGGCCCGTACTGCGTTGTTCATTAGCGACCATTAATTTCACTTCGTGGTTTGTGTCTTACTTCCCCAGGTAATTTGTAAGCTCCAGAGGATAGGAACCAAGCCTCCCTCCTGCTTGCAGTCTACGGACCGAGCTCAGTACCCTGCTCATGGTAAGTAATTGCTGACAATGGCTTTCCTCCATTGCAGCCTCCAGGAGGCCACTGAGTAAAATCCATGGGAAGTAGAATTATTACTGTGTCATCACAGCCCTGTGGCCCAAAGTCCTTTCTCTGTCTTCTGGGAAAATGGAAACGTTGGAGAGAGTGGTTTGCTATAACCATTTTAGAGTAAAAAGGATGTGAAACATTTCTCCGACGATTCATAAACAGTATTTTAGAGGCGTTCCCTCAGAGCTTAAAGTTCATCTGGGAATGAGCTATTGCGCAGATCGAAAGGAGCACAGGTACGATCCACCAGGAGGAATAATCACTCTGCTAACTTTAAAGGGAAGAATGACTGAATGCTCCAGCTCGAAAGTAGAAATGGTTTATCACACGACTGAAGAGGAACATGAGTGACTTCCTTAATGTATGGCCCCCAGTGTTCGGTTTTTATTGTATGTTCCACTGAGCAGCGCATGGGCTTTTTCACAGAAGAGGAACTGGTATTAAATCAATAAGGAAAATCACCATTTCCTTACTGATCCAAGAGCATTTAAGGAAGCTGAGCCCTGCCAATATGTACAACTGTGCAGAATTTGGAACTGGGCAGTGAAAACTACCATCGAAGCTGGCAGCTGTGATTCTCCCAGAAGCAGAGCTTCAAGAAGAAAAATAGCTTTTAAACTTCAGTTCCATTTTTGCAAGTTGGATCTGTTCATGAAAAACTGTTTTAAGTCCAGGTTTCTTTCTTTCCTTTTTTTTCCCCCCCATTAGTAAAGGGTATGATTGTTTCTTTTCACCCACAAGGAAATTTATTCATTTACTCCACAAATATTTATTGAGAACCTATTATGAGTCAAACACCGTTTCAGGTGCTGGGGATGCAGACTTGAACAAAAGAGGCAAAGTCCCTGACCTCATGGAGATTACCTGCTAGTGGAGGGAGACAGCTAATAAAAGGGAGAGAGCTAATAAATAAGTAAACAAATAAGTAGATAAATATTGTGTCAGGCATAAATATGGAAATAATGCTAACATCCTATTGTACTTGAAAAATGATTTTCTAGAAAATTAAAAATGAAGGGACATGTGGGTGTCTCAGTCAGTTAAGTGTCTGCCTTTGGTTCAGGTCATGATCCCGGGGTCCTGGGATCAAGCCCTGCGGCAGGCTCCCTGCTCAGTGGGGAATCTGCTTCTCCCTCTGCCTGCTGCTCCCCTGCTTGTGAGCTCTATTCCTGTGTCAAATAAATAAATAAAATCTTAAAAATATGAAGACTCCTCCATGAATATTATTTAACTCATATATGTCATACACATGAAGGGGTATTAAAAAAATAACTAGAAAGGAATATATATATTGCTCTTTACATGGGACATTGACATTCCCTGCTGACTTTCTGCAGCCTTATATCTCTGAATCTTTCCTAGACCCGAGGGCCCAGTCATAACAGCACCATGGAACGTTCTCTGGCAATGTGATGTGCATATTGTTACTAAGTGTTCCTTCTTCCTTGAAGACGCCTCCTCCTTCTCTCTGATCCTTGCCACCCGTTAATATGGCTCCAAAGTCACCCTCTTTGTGTAACCTTCCCAGACCCACCAAGTAGAGCTAAGTTCTCCCTCCCTTCTGCCCCAAGGGTATCCTGGTACCTTCTCAAGTCAAGGAAAGCGTCTAGTGGAAGATTTTTGCAATGGTTTGTTTACTTCTATGTCTTCCTTCCCAAGCTACACTCCTCCAAGTAGGGAGTGTCTTGTTTGTAATTTTATCACACAGCACAGTGCCTGGCCCGTAGTAGGCCCCCGATAAATACTGGATGAATGAATGAATGAATGACCTATGGTCTCCTCTGTTTTGGCTTATGCTAAGCTATGAAGTCAGAAACGAGGGCACTGTAGCAGAGTAGCGGAGGAAAGCCAGCTGGCCAATACAGTAAAGAACTCCAAACAATGGATTTTAAACATTTGAGCTCATGGACTGCAGATGATAAGGAACTTCAAAATCAAGGTTTCCTAGATGATATTTCTGTGCTTACTAACTCTGGACGGTTGAGAAGTTCAAATAAATGATTAGAGCATGTAAAGCAGAACAATTAAGTAATCTGGATCATTTACTGCAGGAGAGAAACTTGAAGAGACTTAATAATGGGTCTTAATGAAAGGAAAGATTGTATTCCAAGGACGACTAAACACCCTCCATCTGCATGCACACAAAAGGGGGAAAAAAAAAAAAAAAGGAGATCACAGCGCTATAAAATTTAAGTTAAAAAAAAAAAGGAACTCAATTTCAAGTGGGTTACAGGAATTCATTTCAAGTTACTCTTACAAATAACTGGCATGTGAGGAGGGCTTACTCAGAGCGAGGTACTGTTCTAAACCTCTCCCCATATGTTACTCCCCCCCCATCCTCACGACAAACCCGGGCAGGTCAATTTCAGTTGTATTAACTCCCATTTTACAGGTGAGGAAGTGGAGGCACCATTACTGATGGTTAAGGAACTCCCCGGGGTCGCACAGCGGAAGACGGTGGAGCTGAGATCCCAGCCAGGGCTGTCTGGCCCCTGAGTCCTTGCTCTCCTCTACTCTGCTCATGGCTTTACTAGAGGCAGACGCGGAAGCCAGGGTGGAGACCTGAAGCTTCGCTCAGTTAAGTTCCTGTGGCTCACTTGAATTTGAACAAGGTAATCCTTGAATACATAACTGCCCTTCACGGTCAGGGCCACTTGACCATCTCGTGGGCTTCACTACATCAACGCGTGTACATGTGTGTGCACACGTGCACGTGTGCACACGTGCATGCATACGTGCGTGGTGAAATTCGAAAACCTGCTTTCCTTTTCTTTGTTCTAGTGAGTTGGCCCACCAGCTCTTGCCTTTCTAATGAGATGTTGAGTGGTTCTGTATTGTTTGCGGCAGTCTGCACACACGGTTTATAGGAGCAGACGCAAGTCAAGTCAAATTTTGATGTTATGATTTTAGCTCCAGAGTGAAGGAATATACTCTCGGGGCTGAAAAGTCAGCATCTTCTCCCCTGTTATTTTTTTTCCAAGGCAACCTTGTTTAGCCTGCCCCGGGGACAGAAGCAGTGGGGTCATCAGTGGCACAGAACAGGGGCAGCTGGCTGAGCAGCTCAGAGGCCTAGCACCAGGAAGTCAAGGCTCATGGGGTCCTCGGAGGAGAGAGTGATCAGGCCCCGTGCTGCAGGAGGCCTGGAGGCTGGTTCCGGGGAACCAGGGCAGCCCAGTAGGAGCCCTGTGAAAGGGTGTGAATGAGTCACTACACTTTTCAGGTTGACTGAGATGACTTCTGTTGATTTTCTTCGAATTTAGATCTGCTATCAGTGTTCACACATGGGGCCTAACGGGAAGGAGATGAGTGAACATTTTCTTGATAGTGCCCGGCCTTCGGCAGCATTGCGATAATATTTGGGTTAGGATGTGACTCTGCAAGAATGTGTAGGTCAGCGAGTGTGTCCTGGTGTGTGCTGAGGGCCTCAAGGAGGCATGTTTTAGTGTCCCGAGCTGGAAGGAGACCCAGGGGGACAATGTTTTCTGACATACACAAGTCAGCCTGAGTTGGTATAGTCTGGGAGAAGCACTTTCTTTTTAACTCCAGGTCCCCCACAATGACTAGATAGATTATTGGTGCCTTTGGTTAAACTTTTGGGTTCTAGAAGCTCACTTAACCTTTCCGGTCTCAGTTTCCTCATCTTTAAAATGGAGAGGACAATGGCACCCACCCCACTGGGCACAGTTAAATAGATTAATATGTGTCAAGTGCTGGGAGCAGCGCCTGGTATTTAGGTAGCATGAAATTTGCATTTATATTCATGCATCCATCTTTGTCCACACAACTTCTTACTTAGCAGAAGACCAATTCCAATGCTTATGCAAAATAGGTGCTTAACTATTTGTTAAATGTTGAAGGAATTAAAGGAATGGATTTAATGGGATACATGTATGGTCACCTGTTCTGACTTCTCAGAAACCTGTAATTTGGGAGCAGATTAGGTGTTAGATTTAATCTCCTATAGAGAAATATTTCAAAAAAGCAGAGTGTTGGGCAACCAAACATTTATCTCTGCAGACAAGAAGGGAAGAGAGATGATGGTTTTGCACGAATATCACAATGGGAATGGCAGGAAAAATTGATTTTTTTTTTAAAAGATTTTGTTTATTTATTTGACAGATAGAGATCACAAGTAGGCAGAGAGACAGGCAGAGAGAAAGGAGGAAGCAGGCTCCCCGCCGAGCAGAGAGCCCTACATGGGGCTTGATCCCAGGATCCTGGGATCATGACCCGAGCCGAAGGCAGAGGCTTTAACCCACTGAGCCACCCAGGCGCCCCGAAAAATTGATTTTTGAGGAATTGAGGGACAGGTAGCAAGGTCCATGACTCTCAACCAAATAAAGAAAAGTATCTAATATAATCAGATATTTTAGATCTGCTAAGTATATGTTAATTTTGAGTTTACAAAAATAAATATAAAAAATGGGAGTAAAATCTCTGACCTGTATTTACCTTGTATCAATTTTCGAATAATTACAGCTTAAATCTGAAATGAATAACTTAAGAAAATGGAAAGAAAATGAACAAGATAGTGTTTTAGGAGCTGGTACAAGTTAATTAAGAGTACATTGATACTAAGTTGAATCATACGAAATTGCCACTTCCTTTGGTGAAAAATGGTCTGACATTGTCAGTTTCATATGGTTCAATCCAATATATTTAAGCTAATTAACACTAAATCAAAATACTTATATTACCTTTCCCTTTATTGCCTTTCAACCATGACTCTAGAACTAAATGCGCCAATTATATTTGTCTTGGCCTATTTTGCCTCTCAGAATTTGCACACAGTAGGTGCTAAAGAAATGTTTTCTTGATTGAGCGCTGTTTTCTGTTATTTTCTCTCAAAAATTTGGCCTAAATTTCATTCTGCTACCTAATGCCGAGACTGCCCTTAAAATATAATTAACAAAGTGTTAGCTTCATTTCATGTTTTATGATTTAGATAAATCCTTTCTGTTCCTTGTCTGGGCAGCACTGGGAAGCTAATTAATACATTATTAATATATTGTGGAGACGAACGAGACTCTGCTTGTGCACATAAGCCATGACAAGAATAAATTTGGGTCAGATATAGTTTTGCAATTAAGGAAAAATGTTGTGATAATAATGAGAAATTACTGTTTACATGACATATCTCTGCACATTAAAACACATTATAAACTTATAAAGGAGGTGAATGGCAGAATCAGGCAAGCTTTCTCCCGAAGGTTCCACGCATTTAGGGCTCGACTGGGGCATCCAAAGGGCCCTGCAATGAACTAGAAATGATAACCTTTGGGACCCCCAGGAATGAAGAGCTTCATTATTATTCATAGAAGGTTTCATAACTGTTGGGACTGGTCCAAGAGTTAGGAACACATATTGAAATAAATGAGCAGGAAGCCTTAAATGGTTTTCAACTCAAAAAATGAAAGGCTTTTTTCTACAGTGGAAGAGATGGGGCATGGAGCATGAATAACCCATGAGTTATATTACACCTGCTTGGGCCTCGGTTTTCTCCATCTTGGTTCACTACCTCCTGGAGAATATTCATTCTCTATCATCTCTGTTGCTCCCAAGGTAAGTGGCGTCACGCCTTGAAATGAGATGCGTTTCTTAGGGGGACGAGCTAGAGCTCTAAAATGGATTATTTAGGTTTTTGTTGACCTGGAGCTGTGAGAACAGCCACAATGCATAAGCAGAGTTCTGAGAAAAGAGTTGCTTTCATTTTTTAAACAGAAGAACCACAATCCTTGCTCTGTTTGGATCCTTAGACAAATCAAATAAATGAGCAAAAGAGGGCTCACGAAATCGCCAGTTTTAACTTTACCCCCGGGGCCACAGATTTTTCTTAGAGATTTTTTTCTCTGAGTGTGGACCATGTACAATATTCTGTTCGGTTTGTGCTGTCTAATGAGATCCCAGCCCAAGGGGATGGGCTCCTACAATAATGTCTTAATGCTAATTACATTTTAGGATGGTTAGGGCAAGAATAGTTCCAAACATACTTGAGGTAATAACTAGTCCTTTATCCAGAAGGTCAATAGTTCAATCAAACAGAGAAAAAAAAAGTGAGCATATCTTAAGAAAGAGTTCGAGTGGTTTTGTACAAGAGCTCTCATTAAGTCTACAAGAACACTTAAAATACTGGTAGAGCTAGGTAATTCTATATTTCCCTTTTTAACTCATCGAAAGCCCCTGATTTCAGGGAGCAGTGTCTGAGAACAAGAAGCAACTGGCAGGTGAAGGGGAGAAAGTGTGTTGTTAAGGAATTGGCTGGAGTTTAGTGTAGGGATCTGTGCCAAGACTGCAGCGCAGAGTTTGGGGGTGGGGGACGGACGTGAACTTGCTGATGAAAAAGCAGAGGAGATGCTAGAGAGTTATAGGCATCAGATGAGGCCCCCGGGCCAGTCTTCTATTACGGTAACAACATGGCTTTAAACCGAGGTGACAGTAAATCTCTCGAATAATTGTGCATCAAACCACTGGACACAAAATTACAATCTGCTCTCATGAATGCAGTTTCCATAACAGTGTCAGAAATTTCCCCCATCTTCCCATTTTTCTATGATTTCTAATGAGCTCAAAAGAGGAGCAGTTGGAAACTATACCCATCGCTTTCTGTTTTAAATGACTCACGTTATCTTTCACTTAGAAGGGCCTAGTAACTTAATCTATTTTTAACATATTTATTGAGCACCTATTATTTGCTTGGCAATAGTCATATGGCTAATCGTTTTAGAGAGGATTCCTAAAAAAGACTTTCTGCTCTGCCAAAGATAAAGTATGAAAATAACAAAACAGCTCAAGGATTTTTTTTCCCCATGTGCTAAAAAGTGGTGTCATCCTCCAAGAGCACCCCACTCTGCACAAGGAGGTCCTTTCAATAAGGGTGCGATGCAGTCTGGCGTTGTGTGAAGTGCCAGTCTAAGAAGTAACCATTTTAGGGGGACCACGTTCCGGAGAGAAAACACAACTAAGCAGGGAAACGGAAGAATGATTTTTATAATTTAAATTACAGGGAAACTTCTGAGCTGAAAATCAAGTAACAATAAAAGGGACTGAACTCAGTAACCTTTAAAGAAGATTTTCAAACGTACGGAAAAGTACAAAGAAGAAAATGCCTATACGTACCCACCACTCATAGAATTTTTATGAGTCTTTGTAACAAACCTTGTTCCATGTCAGAGGGGTCCAAAAGTTGCTCAAGTAAAAACCTTTCTGTGTCTGAGGCCAGCCTCTGGGGATAAAACCTTTTTGGAGGCCATTTCCTGGTGGAATTCCCTTCTATCCTCCAGCCACTCCACCAGGAGCTGTTGCTGGTGGGGGAGGGGAGGGCCTGGCAGATGCTAGCAGGGCTCCTGCCTTTCGGCACCTCACAGTCCATTCGAGGGGATCGATGCCCACATAAATAATTCTAACATAAGGCTGACAGGAGTGCCGGGGGAGAAAAAGATTAATTCTGGTTGGGGCTAACCCCTCAAGGTTGGCTTGGATTTAGGAAGGTGGCTATGTGGGGGATGGGGTAGCTCGAGCAAGAGGGAAGGCCTTGTTCCAGAATGTTGAGCAGACTCCGGTCCTTGGAACCGAGTGTATGTTCTCAATGAAATGGGTATGCTTTGGCTGTAAAAAAGAAAATGTTGAGTGCCTCTAGCTTATTGATGGGGGCGGGGGGCGGGCAATGCCCTAAATTCTCTCATTTCCTTTGTCAACTACTGAATTGCCACTAAGTCTTACTGAATTTTTATATATAATCCAGCTGATTTTTAAACCTCAAAATCATGTAACACAGTCATAATTTACCTTTGGAGAGCATGTTAACAATTTATAAATGGCTTTCTTTATACACATTATGACATTTGATCCATATAACCACCCCGTGACGCCATAGGCTCATCTCCCCAAGTTCTTTCTTTCAAGTTACTTTGAAAGTAACTACTACTTATAGAAACTACTAGCTGTAGAATTCAGAAAAATTTCCACCAGCAGCCTTATTGTGTTGGAAGTGCACACCAGGATAAAGGCAGCAATTTGGGAGTAATGAAAGAAAGGGTCCCGAGATAGACAGTGATTGTCACAGAGGGATGACAGGATTGTGGTTCTGGAAACGAGAGTGATGCAGAAGGTAGAAGAACGGATTAAGGGCAGGGTGGTGGTCCTTGGCAGGGGCAGGGTGGGGGAAGATGGTGGTACTTAGCACAGCACTGAGCACTCAGCAAGCCCATAGTCGATACCTGTTCAGCCATAAGTGGGGCTGGGTCTGTATCTTGAGCAGTTCCAGCAGCACAATTCAAAAATATAAAATGGTGACTTTTAGAACATGGCTACAGAATAAAATGAATATTTTTTATAACACTGAGGAGTGAGAGAGTGGTTCAATCTGGGGGAAGGGAGGAACGCTCATCACATTTGACACATCTACGCTCTCTCTTCTTCTGCAACATCTCCATCTATGGTAACTTTATAAGCTGCTCTTCACATACCGAATCGGTGCACTTTTGCAACTACTTCATAGAAGCTAAAACAGCCAGGACACCGTGATTGTTGTAATCTAGTTGGAATAAGCCTTACTGACTTCAGATACATCAACAGATCCATTTAGCCTGATGCAAATCAGTTTACTTTTCTACTTAGAGACATGATGTGAAATGAAATTAATCCAGTTGCAGCAAAGTGAGTGAATTCAGTTGACTAAATCCCTTTTCGTAGAGAATTTTGTTCTGCAGCTCATTTGAAACAAAATCCACAAGGCAGTATAATGCTTTCTCTGGAACTGAGCAAATGCATTTATCCCACTTTTATTTACAGCTAAGTTCGCATCAGAGCTGTTTCCTAGGATAGTGTACTCTATTGTCCTTAGGTGAGGGTCACAGTGAAAGCACTTGCGGGACAACCAAAATGTGACAAGGGCACTTAGCCTAAGGACTGTCTCTCCAACTGGACTATGAACTCAGCAAAGATCAACAACTCCTTGGAGAGAGAGAGAAGAGAGACTAACAGAGACCAACAAAACCACGCATATTCTTACAGATTATCTCTTCTCTGCCCTCCATTGTCAAAAGGGCAGTCAGCACACAGTGTATGTTTAATAAATACATTTTGGTGGTGACTCACACAAGCAGGCAGGACCTGGAGACGGTCCAGAGAATATCAAAGGAATGAAGAGGTTGGGGCTGTGCAAATGCAATTGAGATCCTCTGCCCCCAAAAGGGGAAGGCTGGGCGTGGCCATTACGGATGCAACTGAGGTTGTTCGGTATCACCGTATGTTAGAAAGCACATAGCCTCCCTGGCGGCGTGAAAGAAAGCCAGCTGACTTCCCAGGAAGAGGATTTGGGGTTAGGAACAGGGAAGAAGGCTCAACTTAGATGGATTATAAGGCATCAACACAATCTTTAAAGAAATCTTTCCCTGGAAATTTTACAGTTGGAAAGTAGACAACCTTTCTGAAATGATTGAAGTTCGGTCCAGCAAGGAAATGACCCAAGAACATCATAAGCTCTATCCCAGTTCTGACCCCAGGATTTTTCACCAGCCAGGGTCAGGACCTGGTTCGATTCTTGCCTACCTTTCTCCATAGCTGGAAGCACTTGACCCCTTCCTGCAAGTCAGCCATACTGTAGACTCTGCACTAACCCTTCTCTCGGTTGGGAGGGATTTAAGACGTTCGCTGTGGCTGAATACTTGGCTAGCTCATATCAGGTCACCCCTGCTGCTGCCCTGGCTCAGAGATGTCCCAGTTCCAGCAAACGAGATTTTGTCTTACTCCTAAGTCCTTGTTTTACTGGATTTACCTGAAATCCACTGCGTACTCTCAGGCTCACACCTGAAAGCCTTTCTTGTTTTCCAGGCCTAACACGATTTTGGGATCATATCTAGCATCTGCTCTAGGACTGAAGCTTTGTGTGTCCCTGGCCCATTCTCCCCCCCACCAACCCCAGCCCCCCAGTTCATACCTAGGTTCTAGTCTCTGAATCCCATCCCTGTTCTGTGAAGTTGACTATCTTTGTGCACAGAGCACTGGTGATTGTCTGTCCTAGATGTCTCCTCTCACTTGTGGCTGGATCCCCCACTCCCTTCCTTCCATGTCCCTACCACCATCATTGGGCCACTGCCAGTTTATCTGTTCTTTGGTCATATCATGACATGCCACGAGGCTCCACTTGCCTATGGCGTTCTATAATGTACAGTCGCACCTCTGAATCTTTCTCTACAAACTATATACTTCTGTAACAGGGTTTCTCAACATTATTACCGTTGACATTTGGAGCTGGGTGGGGGCCGTCCTGTGCATTGCAGGGTCCTTAGCAGCATTGCTGGCCTCCACCCACCCGATGCTAGTAGCAGCCCCCTCACCCCCAATTGTGACAACTAAAAATGTCTCCAGGCATCGCCAAATGTCCCTGGCAGGGGGCGGATGTCAGATCTCTCCCTGTTCTACAAGAACTCAGAAAGTCAAGAGTATTTTAAAGCCAGTTATATATATTTTGAGAAGTAGCTAGATGTATATAAAGTATTTAGATCTGGTAAAAGTTTAACTAACAACTCTAAACTCTTAATCAACACCAAGTGGAATTTTAGAATTGTATCACGACACAAGATGGACGCCGGCTAACGTGGTGTGAAACCTTGCACCCTAGGTTGGTTCTTTTCATATTTTGGTGTGCATAAAAATTACCAGGGTGGTCTTTTAAAAGTTCAGATTCTAATTCAGTAGGTTTGAGGCAAGGTCTGAGATCCTCATTTGATGATACCACTCCCCGAGTGGTATCATCAGCTGGACTGGTGGTCGAAATTGCATAGCAAGGCCCTAGATCAAAATCACTGGGATGGCAAAGGGGGGGAGAGGTTGGCCATCTGTGAATCTTAAGGATTACAAGGTCATGAGAGCAACATTCAAATTTGCATCCAAATGACAGATTAGGAAAACGTAGATGCTCCCTGAACCTTTCTATAAGAACAAAACCCGCTCACAAGAATGGGTTTTGAAATGCGATGTTTCTATTAGCTTAAAGTTATAAAAGTTATACAAATTAGCCCTGAGTTCTCTGCTTTGGCTGGGAAAGAAAACCTATGAACCGCTAAGCTACTTTGGCAAGACTTTTAGGGGTTTCCAAAGATCTGACAGAAACCTAAACTTCAAGGTCTTTGTAGTCCTTATTCTACTAACGGAAGAGGCTAGGGCTGAGGATGCCGTTGGGGGACGAGAAGGAGAGTCACTTTAACTGAGGTTTTGCAGTGAAACAGATCTACGTGTTCATGTTTGCTCAAATTACAAATCAGGCACTGAAATCGACTGACATCACATGATGGTACTCTAAGCCCAAATCAGAACACTCAGCTACAGGTTAAAATAGTTGCAAAAATGCATGCTATTTATTACACGGACACCACGGACAGTGGTAAGCATAATCAAATCTTCCAAAAGCTGCTGAGAGCCTGAAATAAAATTTCCTCTTTTCACATAATAGTGCCTCTGAGTAACTTTTACTTGGAGTCTGCAGACATCTGACTCATTGTTGCGTATCCTTGGGAAGGAAAGGGCCACTCACATTTGTTCCTATTTTATAGCCGGAAAGATCGAGGATCGCTGGTTTGTCTAAAGATGGAGATATGTTCAGGCTTGCAGAAAATTTACTGATAGGAGGGAGATAATTAAGTCCTGACCCTGATCTTCCAGAGGGATCCAGCATGAGACTAGCTGTGCCCTCAGCAGCAAATAAATACTTACCTGCTAGGAGGGAGAACTAATTCACTAGCTTTGAAATTTTTTTTTTAAGATTTTTTTTTTTATTTTTAATTGATTAATTTATTTATTTAACAGAGAGAGAGAGAGAGAGAGAGAGAGAGAGAGAACAAGTAGGCAGAGTGGCAGGCAGAGGGAGAGGGAGAAGCAGGCTCCCCCAGAGCAGGGACCTTGACATGGGGCTCAATCCCAGAACCCTGGGATCATGACCTGAGCTGAAGGCAGATACTCACCGGCCTAGCTACTCAGGCACCCTGTTTGGAAGTGTTTTGATAGGTTGTTATCAATACGCCTTAGTATGATAGGGATAAATTTCTCTACATTTAAACCTGTGCCTAGAGTTTTTTGTTTGTTTTTAAATCAAGAGTGTAAGTACAGAATAAGGAAGATCTGGCTTAGTAGTCAGGCATGGGAACTCATGGGTTTTAGCTGACCACAATTTCGGTATGAGTCAGCCTTGTGATATGAATGCCAAAAAGGCCAATGCAATCTTGGGCCATATTAATAGAAATATAAGGCATAGAGGAAGGGAGACAACGACTCCATGGCACTCTGCATTTGTCAGAGGGCTCCTGGAGAACTCTGTCCCATTCTGGGCACCACCATCCAGGCAGGACCTTAAACTGGAGTCTGTCGGAAGTGAGCGCTTAAAATGATGACAGCAGCCAAAACCCCATCTTAGGAGAGTAGTTAAAAGAACCAAGGCTATTTAAGCTTGAAGAAGAAGACAGAGAGGGACATAACTGGAAGTGAGAGAAGAGCAGGCAATCTGGGAAAAGAGCTTAAGGGACAGTTTCCAGTAGCAGAACTTTAATTTCTGGCTCCTCAAGGAAAAATAATTCACGGAGACTTCTCAACTCTTACCATCTGCAAAATAAACGGATCATCAGCGAAGAAGAGCCTATTCCTGCTATGATTTCTGTGGAGGATGCGAATTTGTGGATGTAGTTATGTCTCTTTGTCAAGCCACCTCCCTCCCCTGCAGGGGCACCTCCTTCAGGAAGCCCTCCTTGCTCCACTTGCTCTGTTAATCCCCTTGGCACAAGCTGCGCACTGCAGTTTTCATCTGTCCAGTTCCCCTAACAGCTTGTACGTTCCTTAGGGGAAAGGATCCATTTGGTTTTGTTTTTATTACCCTAAGTGTTCTCAATGTATCCGCATACTGTGAATTAGAGATTGAGGGGATGTCTGCTGACGGTAGCCCAAAAATAAATCAAAGTAACCAAACAGGTAATTTTTTATAGCATCTATATGACAGAGCATTATAGCGAGCTCTCTTGATGATAATAGCACCTAATTGACCCTTCATTTTATGAGACAATTTGAGCTGACAATGTTGGCTGTGCAGTAAATCTTGCTTTTCCCTCCATCTTGCATTTTAAAATAAAAAAAACCAGGACATCGAAGTTTACTATGGAAGAGCTCCATCGGCCTTGTTCCAGGTCTTGGGAATCACTCTCCAGCTAGGGGATTTTTTGGACTTCACACTTTCTCCCTCTTTGTTTATTCGGATTATGTACGGGGAACCAGTGTCCAGTCACAACATGGTACAGGATCTAGTTGATAAAGTGAATTAGTAGTCTACTTAACAATATCGGTCTAAGAGACAGAAGTGTCACAAAATAGGTTTAGCTAAATAAGAAAGCACCATATTATGCATTTTATAAATGAGATATTATATCCTTCTATTTATCAAAGATCTCAAAGTGCTTGTAACAATGGATGCTTCTTCTCAAGGGTCCTGCGTTAGCAGGTTAAGGAATGGTATTGTTCCATTCAAGGACAGAGGAGGGAAGGGAGCCCACTAAGTCATCCACGAGGCTGAGGAAAGAGCATGGAACATAGGAGCTAAGTTCATGCTCTGTCGTTCTCATCAGTGGACAGTATTTCTTCCCATAGTCAATGACCTGACATGGGACTGAGCAAATTATACGCTTCTCTGCAAGAAATTGTTATGGCTCCATTTGACGGCCTGACGTTCATTTGGAAAATTCACAGACCAAAAGAGCTAAAAACCAGGGCCCCCAATTTCATGTCTCTCGCTATTAATCACAAATAAAGATCTGTGGCAACCTTCCCGGCTATGGAGGTAGCCAGCCTGTCCCTGCCAATAGTCTTGGGCTCAGACTGGTCCAAAGGCCAAGAATAGGGTGGCTCCTGCCATGCGGGGCAGATCTTTGGATCTGGGGTTCTATCTGGCAACTGACATACAGAGCATGAGAATTTTTCTGCCTGTTTTAGCTTCCCAGAGAGACTCAGAGCTAAGCGGGGCTACATCATGGATTTTGTGTACTTGGAAGCATATGCTATAAACAATTTTAATAAATCTGAAACAAATGCTAAGACAAATTCTCCTAATTATACCGACCCAAAGATTCCCCAGGTAGCTCCCAAAGTGAAGGGCTCGGTCATGTCCTTTCTTGTTTAGGGGTTTCTGTGCTCAGCGCTCGTAGCCCTCTTATGAGTCTCCCAGTTTCCAAGCACATTTCAGGGACATTAAAGGAAATAATTCAATAATGAAAAATCGGGGATGGAAGGTTTAGGTCCTTCAAGAGGAATAACCTTTATAGAAGGATAAGGTTTATCAGCCCCAAATAAGTCCATCATCTTTATTTATTTCCATATTATACTCTGAACTACCCAAGAGGGATAATAAATAATCGTGGTATGTCTGTCTGATGCAGAGCACAGAGAGCAAAATCACGGTGAGGCAGTCAGCCCTGCAGGAAAATGAAGCAAACAGCAGAACGACACACAAGCAGCCCACAAAAGCACTATTACGTTTATAGCTTCTAAGGGGATTTGGGCATCGCAAAGGAACCGATCATGAACTGGACACCAGCTTTTATGACCTACAGGGAAGGGTAAAAGGTCTTGTCCTCTATCACAGAAAAGGTCATTTCCCTCTATTCTCAGACCCAGTGGGATTAAGTAATTTGCAACAGAACTAAAATGGCTTCAGAGCACCTATGGTCTAACCTCTCACTTGACTGAGAAGGAAACTGAGGCCCAGAGAGGTTACAATGTCTTGATCAGAGTCACGCAGGGAGTTTCCAGGAAAGCTAGAATTCGGATTTCCAGAAGATCATCAAGTGTTCCTGCTTCTTCAGAATGTAGTGCCCAGACTAGTGTAGCAGAAGGAGCCCTGAGTATCAACTTCACAACCTTGGTCTTAAGTCTTGGCGGACGTTAGCAAAATGACCTTGAAAAATTTACCTAACTTCTCAAGCTTTGGTTTTCCCACACTGCAACAAGAGAGGTAAAATATGTGGTGTGTCTACCTCAAAGATCAAATGAGATCATGTGTGAAAACTCTTTTGAAAGCCTTTACAAGGCTCAGGGTGAAATAACTTCAGATAAAGGAAATTCTTCCTGTCAAGGATACACGGGTAGACTCCACGGGATTCATGGACCACTGGAAATTCTGCATAAAGGTGCGTGTGGATGAGTGCTAGCTAGGCACACTTTTCTTCCTCTGGGGAGTTTCTAGAGGTTTCATCAGCTTCCTAAATGGGTGGCTGACATTCTCCTCCAACCCCTACTTCACCACTGCCAGTAAGAATCTATGTACTATGGATATCAACATATTTATGATCAACTTAAAAGGCTGATGTATTATAATATAACTATTTTTGTGTATTGAATGTAGGTCTGAGATTTCCCTGCTGGCTTTACTGATTCAATAATCTGTGTTTTTAGAACATCAATCTATTTGGGGGAGGGGAGCTAATCTGACTTCCCATTTTGCTCCATAAAAGACTAAAAATCTATGGCCTATAAAATGACGAATAGAAATTTCAAATTACAAATCAACCAAGGTTTTTATTTTCCTACTCATGTACTTCCCTAGTAATATTTTTTGGTTATCTAAAAGAGCTTTCTTTAAAGTCATATTTAACAAGAAAACTATCTACTTATTATTTACTGAGTTCCTACTGAGTTCTCAGCACTTTGTTTCCAATATTTTCCCATAAAGCACTAGACAAAAGACACAAATCATAAGCCATTTGTAGGCTGCCACATTATGCCCATGGTTCTAGAAGGCTGAGCGGTGTGGAGAAAAACAAATGAAAAAGTATTATTCATGACCAATTGATCAATTAGGCTGCTTTTCATTAAAAAACATAAAAAGGCAGAACCGATTTAGCAATGACTGTGTTCGAAGTGCATAAAAACATTATTAATGTTGGATTTTTTTTCTCATTTATTTTTAGTTCTGTTTAGAAAATTACACTTGAGAGCTTTCTGTAACAGCATTTAAGGGAGTGGGTAAGACAGCCCTGGAAAGCTTTTGTAATGCTAATAAAGGGGTGGGGACGGATACTGGTTTGCAAAGCCTTTTCTGTATACAGTTACATGTTTCCGAAGCAGAGACTGACTTCTGGACTATCTGAAGGTATGAGAATACCAACCAGGGAAGTCACCTACTTAAGAGATTCATCCACCGTCCCACTGAGAAATCCAGTGGGGTCTTTTGTAAATCTGACAATGGCTATAGTCCTGTGTTTAAGTGGTAAAATCTTAATACAGTACAGGAATGTGAAAAATGAGAGGAATTTTTTTCTCTCGTGACTATATCAAAATATCATCTCCGGGCCCACGGCCCTCAGGACTCGTAATTCGCCTCTTGTATTATTCCTTTGGTTTGCTTCCTTCCTATTCCTTCATTGTTCTGTATTTTTCAGTTCCCAGTGATATCTTCTGTTTAAAGTTCCTCATACAGAGGAACTATAAGCTATATAAACTATAAGGAACTATAAGCTATATAAATGCGGTAAGGGCACTCATCTGTGCTTAAAGTAGTGCTATCATTCCGATGAATAAAACCTAAAATCTGCTTTGGTTGCAATGGTCCCAGACTTTCAATAACTTAGAGTAACTTAAAACCTGGGTGGTGGTGGTGGCGTGAGGTCCTGTTACTGCTTCCCATTCAGTTCCATTTGTGTCGTCTCTCATTACAGGTTCCAGTCTTTGGAGAGAACACTCTGCAGTCAAACTGCCTGGGTTCAAATCTACCCAGTGACCTTGTGTCAGTTTCTTAACCTCTCTGCACCTGTGCTTCCTCACTTGCGAAAGAAGGATAACATAGCCCTTACTTCTTTGGGTCCTTATGAAAAGCAAATGAGTTCATACCTATAAAGGAATAGACCCGTGCTGGGCAAACAACACTAACAGACACCATTTTAGGGACTTTACATGTATAAATTATAGTTGCACCTTGAATAAGGTGCGGGTTGGGGCACTGCCCTCCACCCCCACCACCTGTTCAGTCGAAAATCTGTGTGTGACTTTATATATATATATATATATATATTTTTTTTTTTTAAGATTTTATTTATTTGGCAGACAGAGATCAGAATTAGGCAGAGAGGCAGGCAGAGAGAGAGGAGGAAGCAGGCTCTCTGCTGAGCAGAGAGCCCGATGTGGGGCTCGATCCCAGGACTCTGGGATCACGACCTGAGCCGAAGGCAGAGGCCCCAACCCACTGAGCCACCCAGGCGCCCCACTGTGTGTGACTTTTGACTGGCCCCAAACTTAACTACCAGTAGACAACTGTTGACCAGAAGCCTTACCAATAACATGAACACTCGATTAACACCACTTTTGCATGTTCTGTGTATTATACACTGCCTTCTTACAATGAAATAAGCTAGAGGGAAGAAAAAAAATTTTTTTTTTGGAAGAAAATATTATTAAGAAAATCATAAGGAGGGGCGCCTGGGTGGCTCAGTGGGTTAAGCCTCTGCCTTCGGCTTGGGTCATGATCTCACGGTCCTGGGATCGAGCCCCGAATCGGGCTCTCTGCCCAGCAGGGAGCCTGCTTCCTCCTCTCTCTCTGTCTGCCTCTCTGCCTACCAGTGATCTCTGTCTGTCAAACAAATAAATAAAAATCTTAAAAAAAAAAAAAAGAAAATCATAAGGAAAGGGGCATCTGGGTGGCTTAGTTGGTTAAATGTCTGCCTTCAGTTCAGGTCATGATCCCAGGGTCCTGGGATCGAGACCCACAATGGGCTCCCTGCTCAGCGGAGAGCATGCTTCTCCCTCTGACCTTCCCCCTTTCATGCTCACTCACATTCTCTCTCTCAAATAAATTTTTTTAAAGATTTTATTTATTTATTTGATAGACAAAGATCACAAGTAGGCAGAGAGACAGGCAGAGAGAGAGAGGGGAAGCAGGCTCCCTGCTGAGCAGAGAGCCCGATGTGGGGCTCGATCCCAGGACCCTGGGATCATGACCTGAGCCTAAGGTAGAGGCTTTTTTTTTTTTTAATTTTTTTTTTTAGATTTTATTTATTTATTTGACAGACAAAGATCACAAGTAGGCAGAGAGGCAGGCAGAGAGAGAGAGGGGAAAGCAGGCTTCCTGCCGAGCAGAGAGCCCGACGCAGGGCTCAATCCCAGGACCCTGGGACCATGACCTGAGCTGAAGGCAGAGGCTTTAACCCACTGAGCCACCCAGGTGCCCCTCAAATAAATAAATATTTTTAAAAAGAGAAAATCATAAGGAAGATATACTTACAGTACTGCACTGTATTTATAGGAAAAAAATCCGAGTGTAAGTGGATTTGCACAAACAAACCCATGTTGTTCAAGGGTCAACTCTATTGAGTCTCTAAAACAATATGATAAGATAGGTACCATTATTACCCTCGTTTTTGTAGCTTAAGAAACTAAGGCACAGAAAGACTAGCTTGTCCCATCTGACCCAGTTAGTAGCTAGAGGACTGGCCTCAAACCCATAGCAAGCACTCAATAAATGTTACTTATTATTGTTGTTAGAATTATTGCCTGAATTTATACACTCAATAATATCTGCTATTGCTGCTAAAAATGATGAATTTGTATGTCTAATCCTTCTTCAAAGTGCATTAAAAATGTACATGATCCCCAATGGAGCAGTCGATTTTGGCAACGATTATCACCTAAAGCCATTAGGTGACATTTGTTGGGAAATAAGATACTACCACAGCGTCGAAGTGTCACCCCCTCAGAGAACTTGTTAACTGCAAAAGCGGAAAAAGTACCTTTACAATGAGAGCTCCCTGGAATGAGAGCACTACCTCAAGCCATGATCAAACCAAGAGTCACAAATAGAGCGACAACCTGGCATTTTGTCCTTCCTGATGAGATGCGATATGAAGCACCTTATAAAAAACATTCAATCGAAATCTAATCAATGCTTAGGCCAGATGTGGGCATTTACAGGAAATACAGGGGGTAGACGAGCAAATTAAATGACACCATGAGGCAACAACAAATCCAGAATGTGGGACATCCTTCAAGATAACTGGCCTAACCCTTTAAAAAATCCAATGACAGGGGTGCCTGGGTGGCTCAGTGGGTTAAGCCTCTGCCTTCGGCTCAGGTCATGATCTCGGGGTCCTGGGATTGACCCCCACATCGGGCTCTCTGCTCCAGGGGGAGCCTGCTTCCCTTCCTCTCTCTCTACCCTGCCTCTCTGCCTATTTGTGATCTCTGTATGTCAAATAAATAAATAAATAAATAAAATCTTTAAAAAATAAAAAAAAATCCAATGACAATAAAAAGACATAAAGCCCAAATGTAAAAATGTGTTTTTCTTTATAAAAATTAGACCCTACTTTTTTTCTTTAAAGGTATAGACAACTTTGGAGGTCAAGTGGTGAAGTTTAGATATGTTCTAAATATTAGATCATACTAAAGAATTACTGTCTGTCTTTTTAGGTATAATGATATTGTTATGGTTCTGTAGGAGAATGCCCCCATTCTTAGATGTGTACCCAATTATTTAGGAACGAAGTGTCATTTTGTCTGTAACTTACAAGTAGTTCAGAAAGAAATACACAAAGATGGAACAAATATGGCAGAAAGATAATGGTTCGTGAGCCTAGCAGGTGAGTAAAGAGGTATTCATTGTACTAATATTTCAGCTTTTTTTTTGTTTGGACATGTTCTTCACCTTCTTCATGAATGTCTTACATCTTCTTTGGAGAGCATATGAGATTTTTATCTTCATGTACTTAGTAATAGTTTCTTTTAGTTCTCTATAATGATTGTCTGTGAATACATATCTAAAAAGAAATTTCTAAAAATCACTTACTGGATTTTTACTGGCCCAACCTTACTGAAACCTAATAGCAATGCTGAAGAGTGCTTAGGGCCTAATACAGGGCCTGGTACATAATGAAAGCTCGATAAATATTTATAAGTGCTTATTTGTTAAATTTATTTTATTCCTGAGAATTTTAAGATCCTAAGAAAGAAAGAAAGGAAGAAAGAAAGAACGAACATATGAGGCTGTGTTCTTCCTTTCCAGATCAATATATGCTTTAACAAATCTTGAGATGGACAAAATGGGGGCCAGTCAACTTTATCTTTTGATTCAAATAACAGATCACAAAGATTCTTGCCACATTTTGAATTTGTTTTAGGAGAGCATGAAAATAAAGAATCTGGCCCTAGGACTAATCCAGCAGCGACCGTTACTTATTTAAGAATTCCTGATGGAATCACACTCAATGACACATTTTTGAACAATTGTGGACTTTTTTGGTTCAGGAAAAGAGGCAAGTTCCGCTTAAGTTAAGGCGTGAGTGCCACAAGGCACCAACTCCAGTGGGCATTATTCTCTGAGAATCAATAAACTTATGGGAATTGGGGATCATTTTCACTCTTCCAGAAGACAATGGTTCTAAAAAAAGAGATGGCTTCAGGTAGTAAGTGAGATATATTTTGTATAAAAGTAGAAAGAAAATGATAAAGATTCAAAGAAATATTTAATAATGATACAATTTTGCATTTTCATAGTGCCCTTTTCCTAAGGCACTTCATATATCTATATGAGCTCATTTATTCTCATAGTATCCCTGTGAAGTGGAAAAAGAACAATTGAAATAAAAGAATAAAAGAGATTTTCATCAGAACGTAAGATGCGGAAGATACTCAAAAGAATATCATGTTAGCAATAGGGATATTACTCAGATCGATATTGAGCCAATCAATAGCATCCCTCCCCTCTGCTTCAGTAAAGTTGTTTAAAAAAAATAAAACCTATTACAATTTAAGGGAAACAAGCTTACAGTTTCCTCTGTGGAAGACACTCCAAGTCCAGTCTAAAAAGATAGTTTTATTCAATGATACAGGCCTTCCCTCTTTACAGAAAAACAAATCAAAAGGAATACAAATCATAATTTTTAAAACTTGAAATTGAAATGCCCTTTGATGGTTCTGTATGTACATAGTGATCTTTATTTAAGAGTGGATCCTTTTGTAAAGAGGTTTGCCTTAAAATTATATTATGAACATGAAGTTTTATAAATAATAAAACTGGGTTTTATTAATTACTGGGTTGTTCAAGCAGTGTCTACTTATACTAAATGTTCTTTCTGAAACCAAAAATAAGAAAAAAGGGACCCCACTAAGGAACTTATAGAACAAAAGATACTTCAGCCTGAGATTTCCTACGCTCAGGTGACATAACATGAGCACATGAAATATTTTTCATCAGATTTTTAGATCCTAAACATTTCCCTCTTAATTTATCTGGGGATGAGTATTTTCAGTAATGCGCAGGTTAAGTTACATATACCTTATTAACAAGGCCTCATTCCAGTTGTATAAAGTTAGTGGAGTCCTTGGTGGGTACACTCAACCCTCATATTCAAGAGTGTTTGGGGCAAGGAGTACAAAGGAGGAGCTGTCTTCAGACCCAACGCCTGAACTGGACACCATTTTAGGGATATGGCGCTAATTATTAATAAAGAGACAAAAATAAACAATACTCTCTCAAAACCGATTTCAACAGAAAGTTCTCTTTTTGTAAAGAATTTCAAAGTGGTGTTCTTTGTAAAGGTACCATAAATTCCCAGAGAAGTAGAGATGTAAGTAAGAGAGCAATCCTGGCCCCCCCAGTGCCAATATTCATTCATTGCTGCCCAGACTTTCATCCCCACCCTCAACTGGGTTTCAACGCTGACTATGGAGAGGTGGGATTTTACCTCTGTAATAGGTCTAAAGTCTCTCTCTGGAATGGCTCAGAAGCCAATTAGTGGAGAATTTTGTGTGCTGGACTGGGTAAGGAACAAGTTCCTTTGCTGGAAGTCGAATCCCATCCCCACAAGCATTGTTAACAGCAAAAGATTTATAGACCTTCGCGGATGGACCAACATATGAGTAGCAATATTTCAAGAACCCATGGAATTCGTTTTAATTAGATTTGACTCATAGAGCACATTCTGCAAATTATAAAACAGTTCAAGATCTCTAGAGTATATGGCCCGGTGTTGTCTAATGACATACCTTTTTGAAGAGAAGAGGTCGACTCTGTATCTTGGCTTTGACACTGAGTTAATAATAGTATCTTCTCTTCCAAGAAGAAAGACAAAGTCAAGCATCAAAATTACTGCATTTCAGAGTACAGATCCACGTTGTGTTGTCTTCCAAGGACCACACTAAAACAGGGTACAAGTTCACAGATCCATTAATAGTGCCTCCTCCTGCCTTACTTCGTACTCCCTCCTCCAAACTGCCCCCAGCCAGCCCTGCAGTCTGTAGGCAAACCACACAGGAACTAGCAGAAACAGGGCTTCAGAGAGTTGGGCGTGAGCCTTACATTATGTGGTTTTGTTTTCTTGCTGCCAGAGTTGAACTAAAATGCAGGAGGTTCTCTGAAACACTTTTGCTTCTATATGCTTGGTTTCAATTTTAACAATTTCCCTCCGAACGATTCTGTTCACATAAGAAAATGTCGAATCCTGGAGACGATTCATCACTAGGCTGCTGCTCTGAAGGCAAACTCTCATTTTCTCCCAGTACATCCAAGATTCCAGAGAAAAATTGAGGACTTCTACAGGGAACTTATTTAATACCATCCTGGGATCACGCACAGAGCTAAAATCCCAGAGAAAATGCTTTCTTAGTGCACTCAGCCCATAATATTACTCTTAGTCCATAACATGGCCCTTAACAAAAAACAAAAGAAGAAAATCTCTGAACCAGGATGACTTCTAACCCCAGGTTTGCCAGTCAGGCAAGAGCGGGGACTGGTTCCTTAGATCTTGGGAACTTTCCTTTCTTCTGAGTTGGTTGGGCTAAAGGATTTCTGGGACTTAAAGATTTTTCACTGACCTAAGATTTTTCTCATTGCCAACCTCCTTAGTTCTTACCTTCAAATTTGTGAGAGCCCTCCGTCCCTTTAGGGTCCCATGCCAAGTGTAACTTACGAAGGCCTCTTCCTTTCTTCGCTCTCGCTAGAAATGGATTGCCACCAATGCATCTTTTGCACGACATAAGAGACACTGCCACCTGCTAAGTGGCTCCAGTAAGAATTTGAGCCCAAAAGAAAGGGAAATACTGGCTCACAAGATGTTCCCAGCATTAATTCCTTGAAGGCTAAGAAGAAAGGTATCATAGAAGACTCAGTTTGGAGTTCTAAAATTTAAACTTATTCTATATTGTGAGATGATATATATATATTTTTTAATCTTTTCACCCCTTTCATACCTAAATCTTGTTCGAAATTTCCTTTTGGGGGGGTGGATTTCTCCTTGGTAATAACTGCTCAACACTTTCATTGAAATAGAAAAGAATAATCTGGTTTGAAATCATCAGAGTACTTTGGTCACGGTAGGTGCTCAATATTTATTGAATGAGTTAAAGGAAAGAATTTGCTATTCTTAACTCCTTAATACAGGATTTTCTTTCTGTTAATGCAAATTTGTTCAGTTTTCCTAAACTTGAGTTGTGTCTGAACAGGGTCCTCACTATTTCCCCATGCTATAAAGATAGAATTTTAAAGGCAACAGCATGTCCCTGACTTTAAAACAATAAACATCTTAATGTGGACCTCAGTGTTCTTCAGCCTTCAGCCTTCATGGTCTAAGGGCATTCCTGGACCCAATATCATTACGCCCAGCAGCTCCATAGCTAGTTGTCAGACACTGAAATCCTCTGGCCACGGAGCAAATCCCAAGTCAGTGGTACTGAAGTGGTTGAACAGCGAGGTCTTAAATGCCCACAGCTGGAGAGTGTGAAGAAAGGAGGAAAGATAAACAGTGTTCTAGAGGAAGAATCATGGAATTCTCAGCTTGCACCCTAATGAGGAAGCTACTTTTCCACAGGGTACTAACCCCCTAGGGAGCAGAATAGAACCCCTCCCCTTTCAAGTGTGGGGCAAAATGCAGTATAGGAAAATCTCAAAGAGAAGTTATTTCGGCAGCAAGTAATGATCTACAGACGTGTTACAGAGCATACGGAGAGGGCAGCGAGGCCACTCTAGTGGTTTATTTCACGGATGCTTTGTCATTGAACAAGTGCAGAGGCAGAACCTAAGAATAAAGACTCTAATGTGAGAATGCCATTAGTTCAGTCCTCACAGTCATGGGATACCCAGAAAATATCAGCAAAATTGCGAGGATTCAAGAATCTGTGAAATGCGGACTTAATAGAGAATTTTTTTCTTTATTTCTTTCTTTATTTATTTTTAGAATTTTCTTTTAAAACCATACTCATTTATAATTTTTCAGCAATTCCTTTTGAGGGGTCATTGCTAATATTGGAACCTCTTGTACACAATTATGTGTAATTTACCTTTATGGTAAAATGTGTGCTTTTCATTCAATAGTACAGATTCAAACATTATTGTTTCATTCATTCAGTAAATAATGTTTGAATACCTAGTCTGTTAGGCCTGTCCTAAGGGGCTGGGAATAGAGCAGTGAACAAAATATAGTCCTTGCCCTCCTGGATCTTATCTTCTGGCAGAGAGGGAAATAATTACGTATGTCAGATAGTTGTGCTACTACAGAGAATCATAAAATGAGGAAAGAGTTAGAGAAAGTGTAGCCCAGGTGGAGGGTGGCAATTTTATTGGGAGATCAAAGGACATTTGAGCTAAGTCCAGAACAAAGTGAGGCAGCCAGCTTGATGGCTCTCTGGGGAAATAGTAGGCAGGTATAGGGACTAGCAAGTACAAAGCCTTATGGTGGTAGCAAGCTTGATGCAATGAATAAGGAGGAGGGGAGTCATGATGGAGGTCAGAGAGGGAGCAGAGCCTGGAGCACATAGGGCCTTGAGGGCCATGGCCAGGTCTTTGATTTCATTCTGAGTAAGACAGGAGCCAACGGAAGATTTTGAACAGGGTCTAATTTGGGTTTAGGTTTTAGAAGAATAGCTCTCACTACTGTGTTGAGATTAAATTGTAAGGGAGCAAGAGTAGAAGAAGGGAGACCAATTAGAAGGCTACTGCAGTAGTCCCGGCAAGAAAAGGCACACCTTAGGACAGGTGGTAGAAAGTGGAGGTGGTGGGAAGTGACTACATTCTGAATATATGGGGTGACCAGAGAGTCTGGAAGCATAAATATTACTATTTTTTCATGAATTAGAATGTGGGATCAATAAACCATTTATCACCTACCAACTGCATTGGTGGCCACCCTGCATTAAAGGTGAGTTGACTATATGATGCGAAGTCTGAGAGTCAAAGAGTGGCGCCAACGATGACTACAAAGCTCATGGCCTGAGAAACCAGAAGCAAGGATGTGTCCTTACTGATAGAGGAGAACAAGCTTGAAAGATCAGAAGTTTGGTTTGCGGCATATTAATTTTGAGATTTCTATGAACCATACCACTGGGGATGTCAAGATAGATATGAGTCTGGAGGTCAGGAGAGTTTAGGGCTAGAGATAAAAACTTGAGAGCTGTTGAGAGAGAAAAGGTTGTTTAAAGTAATGAAACTGGATGAAACCACCCAGGGAATGAATACTGATAGAGAACAGACCCCTTCAAAGTCGAGAGGTCAGAGAAATGGAAGAAACCAGCCAAGGAGATGAGAAGGAGCAATGGTTTCCTGGAAACCAAGTGAAGAAAACTTTGTTCACTTTTATCAAACTCTGAGTTCACGGGGAAAAAAAAACGTACCAAGTTATTATTGTAAAACCATGCCTGTATTTAGAGAGTGCAACTAAATTATAGTGCCCCCAAATGGAAGAAAGCAGAGAAGAAGGAACTTTCATGTTACTTTAACGAAGTTAATTCCACTAGGTAGGTAACACTTTACAGTTTTGCTGAGCCTAGTCAACATCCTTTCAGATACACCCAAAGATTCATTCTAAAAGGAGGAAATGAATGGGTTTAAAAAGGAAAAAAATGGATCTCCAATGTTTTCAAAATGTATCAGGTTATGATTTGTGACTGAGAATGTCAATGCAGGGGTGCCTGGATGGCTCAGTTGGTGGAACGTGCAGCTCTTGATCTTGGAGTTGTGAGTTTGAGCCCCACATTGGGTGTAGAGAGTACTTAAAAATAAAATACTAAAAAAAAAAAAAAAAAGAAAAGAACATCGGTGGAGCGCAACATTAAGAACCAAAAATTAGTCCTTAGGGTAGAGGAAAGGGCACAGAACTGGATACTGCAAATTTGGGTCAAGTTTTAGCTAAATCGCTTGCTAGTTGAATATTTCTGAGCAATTCATGTAACCTATTTGTTCCTTCAAACTCAGCCCAAGTTCACCTCTTCCAGGAAGACTTCTCTAATTATGTAGATTTAGGCAAATCCTCTTTTTACTCCCAAAGCATTATTATAATTGCTAATTTATTTTTGTCTTTTTAATTAGACTATTACTTCTTTGTATTCCCACAGCTCAGCATAGTGCCTGGCACTTAGCAGGTGCTCAATAATGTAGAATGAATGCATGTTCCCCCAAATCAGCTTCCTCATTTGTAAAATGGAATAATTATACCTACTTTTCAGAGTTCCTTTGAAATTTACATAAGCTATGACTCAAAAAAAAATCCTTATAAACTATAACGCACTATATAAACAAAATACTTATTGTTTGTCCCCCACTATTTTATAGAATAACACCTTAGCATGGCATTCAGGGCCCTGAACAATCTGTTTCCAGGCCACCCTTTTTAGTTTCCCTCTGGCTACTATGCCCAGTACACTATGTGATAGCCAGTTAAGTAGTATCTCAAACACACCAACTTCTTTCATATCTTCCACCATTTTATATCACAATTACCTAACTACATGTCAGTATTGATCATGATATCTATTATAATAATTATTATGATTGAAGTCGTAAGAGCTAAAAACAAATGTTACTTTCATCTAGGAAGAGTTTTTCTATTGTCAAAGTCTTTTCCCTCCACCCTGGTGGAATATTGACATAGTCCACACAGCCAGCCACGTGCTTTTAAAAACGTGGTTTGATTATATTTTCAATGCCTACCAGATAAAGTCACCCAGCAGCATGGACAAGGTCTTTCATGATCTGAATTTCCTCTGCCACTTCCTCTCCCTCTGCTGTTCCACTAATAGCCTTTGAGACAGCCATAGTAACTACAGTACTTGTACTTTTACCAAGATAATAGGCTCTCTCAGCTTTCAAGCCTTTACACATGATGTGTCCTTTGCCTCTAATGGCCTCCTCCACTTTGTCTATGCAGTGAACTCCCTGTCATCCTTTAAGATACAGATGTAAAGTCTTCTCTGAAACCTGCCCTTAAATACTCCTTGGCAGAATGAGATGCTCTCTCCTCTCTTATTACAAGATACATATCTTGTCACAGTCTTCCGTGACGGTGCCTGTCACCTCCACTAGCCTGTAAACTCATGCTTTATCTCTGGGTCCTTACAGCTCGGTGGGGTGCCTGGCACAGAGGGGGCGCTCACTGAAGATCGGTTAAATATTTCAACGACGACCCATCAGTGGTACGCGAGGCCCTCCCTGGAGACACTCCATCACTGCCCATCACACACACACTACTCTTTTCAGCCCTAGAAAACGACCATTACCTTCTTTGTCGTTTGAGGTGGAGATCAGCTGCGGGCACCGTCTCATCAAATACATTAGTAACACGAATTGTAAAATTTTTCTTTGAAAGGAGCCTGAGGGCAGCACCACAGTCCCAGCGATTGTTAAACGAAAACATGTGCCTTCATTGCACTTGATATCCGCCCCTCCCCCCGAAAGAACCTCGGACATTTTAACTCCTCGCGTCCCCCTTGCTAGATGCCCTGGGAGCAGCGGACACCTGACCCCAGAGAGGCCGGAAGTGAGGGCCCGGAAGTGAGGAAGCGGAAGTGGGGAGGGCGTGGGCGCTTGGGCCTGGCTGCAGGAGGCGAACAGCCTAGGAACGAGGGGCTTGACTTTGAGCGGGAAAAGTTCGCGACGCTGTGGCAGGACTTTCCCCTCAGGTAGTAGATTCCTGTTTGGGGGCTTCAGACGGGCGTGGAAGGGTCTGGTCTCCGCCTCTTTTTTCAGGCGGTGCCGTCGCTGACTGCGTGCGGGCGAGAGGGGGCCGAGGTCACCACGGCCTGCGCGAGGGAAGGTCCCCATTGTGTGACGCCATCGTGTCACACTCCCTCCTTCTAGAAGCTTCTGTGTGGCCCACGCTTCTGCTCCAAGTAAACTGTGTGCTTTCCGAGGGGAGTCCGTAGTCGGGCTCATCTGTGTGGCTCTGGGCCTGGCATGGGGCCTGCCTTGTACACGGTGGTCGTTCTGAAGAAATGGAGGCCAAGGAAAGACCCTGTCTACAGGAAGTTGATTCTCTGAGCCTTCACCCTGCATGTTCAAAATTCTTTCTCAAGCATCTCATTTCTTCCTCTCAGCTGTTCTTTCTATGGGGTGATTATTCGTTATGCTGCAGATGAGGGAGCTGAGGCTCAGCGAAGTTGTTGAGCCTGAATTAGGAAATGGCAGAGCAGGACCTCAAGTCCATGCCTTTGGAATCCTAATTAAAGTAACGAGATGAGGTAGGTGAATGCCTAGGTGTGAGCACATTATGAGCATTCGAAAGAGAGTAGCTCTTTATTCCAGAGGATGGGGACTGTGTGTTGTGCACCTGTTTTTCCATTTTGTAGAACGGAGTCTACCACATGGTGAACTCTAGAGAACTAATAGTGGAATGAATTAATGAACACACAGGAGGGCTCCAAAAAGTTGATTTCTCTGCCTCTTGCAGTAATCTTCCCGTCCAAACAGTAACACCTCCTAATGCCATGGTATTCTCTATAATCATTCTTCCACAACAGTCTTGGCCAGAGCTTATTTTCTCCTGAGTAAACCTAAGTCTACAGGCAGAACCTGTACAAAGAGGAAAGCTGCTCTCTACCCTAAATGCATCTTTCCAGATGCCTCTCACACTCAGCCTCTTAGATGCTGCTATTATTGTCCGACGTCTTCGGGTAAAGTCAGTTCAGCTCCTCAGTTCCTCATTTCAATTCTGATAGCCAAAGAATTTTGAAGCCCAGTTTTCTCCCCAACTCATTTGGCAGCAAGACCTGAATTGAAATGAAGAGTTTGTCTTTATTTATTCCAGATATCTACAAGTTTTTGATGCGGTCACAATTAATGTGTTTGCTTGTTCAGAGCGGCCCCACACCTTACTGTGGGTATCACGTAACATGGTACAGACACGGTGTGACCCTTCAAAAGTCTGAAAAAAAACCTTGAGTTTGAATTCCACAATGCCATTTGATAACTTAAATGATTTCCTGTTATGATTAAGGTAAAGTGGGGGGAAGAAATAGTGTTTGCCGAAACATGGAAATAAGTCTGAAAAGGAAACCAAGAGACTTTTTCTACCTCATCATGTGTTTATTTTGGAATTATTTAAAGGAGAATTAAATTATTTAAGGGAGAATTATTTAAGCTCCTTAATCAAACACTGGTTTTTGAGTGTCGGAATCATATTTTAAATTGCTTAGATCATACATAAAGCCATACAAATGGTAGATACTCAAGAAATATTTGTTGATTGATCTGAAAATATTTACTCTAAACTCTAGAATTTTACTTGACAACTACAAGGCTGGAATATAATTTTAAAATGTCATGGTTTTGATCCAAAGCTGTTGAATCAATGCAAGTTTATCCCAAGGAGAATCTGTCAGTCATTTGGGCATTCACTCAGCACCTGTTTCTTGAGTACTTACCATGTTCTGGGTACCTATTAAGCAATAGGATTATACTGCTTTGTAAATAAGATGGTCATGGTCCCTGCTGTCATGGAGTTTCTGGTCTGGTGGAGAAGAAAGCCAATAACAAATAAACAGGTACAGATCATGGTAAGTGCCATGAAGGAAATAAATCAGGTGCAGAAAGAATATGTTGGGAAGATCTAAGTAGCTAATGTGCTAACTGAAGGCCTCTCAGAGGAGGTGACCCAGATTGGCAACATGGAATATCTTAACTTGCCTCTGTTTCTAAATATTTGAGGGATTTGGGTAGCCAGACAACCAAGATTCAGGTGTGAAAATTACCCTCTTGGGTACCACTTTTGTCTTGGATGTCCCATCACTGTAATTACAATTTCAAGTTTCTAGTGGTATGAGTAAACTGAACATTTGAATGTAGTCAGGTGTCTAAAACACAGAAGACCAACGTATAATTTACCACTAACACAAACTGAACTCCTTGTTAATCTGAAAAGATAACAATAGTAGAATGGTGTCTTACATATTCTATGGTCATGTCACAAAGTACTATGCATTAGTAAATGGTATTAATTCACTCAGCCAGACTTTTTGCTTTGTGTGTGTGTGTGTGTTTTTTTTTTAATGGTTGGGAATTTAAATTAAAATGGGAATTTTAAATGGTTGGGAATTTAATTTTTTTTTAATGGTTGGGTACTTAATTTCAGTATGATGTTACGCACAACCATTTTAAACTACTCTATTGGATTGAAGCCTATTACTGGATAATTTCCTGGGGCAGAAGTTTCATTTAAGAAAACATTTTTAAAATGCAAGATAGAGAATATAGGAAAACCTAAAAATTAGGATTTTTGTCTCTCCAAAATATAGTATCGCCAAAAAAGAAAAAAAAAGAGTATTTTAATGACTGTTGTTCAATTCCAGCAGGTAATGAGTCTAACAGGTTTTTTTTTTTTTAATAGACTTGTGAGGAAACAGATCAATATTTGTTTCTTTAAGCCAATGTCACAGTGCATCTCTGCATCGCGTGAGCTTGCTGGAAGGGACAAAAGGACAGGAGAAAAAGAAAACCCTCACGATTGAAAATTTTAATGGCTTATTGAAACACATTACAAGTCTGGTTTTCACTGCAGGAATGAGTCAGATAAAAATGCCTGTGTTTGAAGTGCAAACAAAAGAGAAAATCAAAATTGTGAAAACACACTTCTCTTTTTCTTCCTAGGGTTGACGATAGTCTCTTTCTGAGAAATGTTAATTAAAATGATACATTTTCCATCTTACTTATTTGAGGATGTGTTATACTTTTACCAAAAAAAAAAAAAGGTTAATTACCCTTTCTCTTATTTTTTGAAAAAGAAAGGATAGCTCATTTAGTTTGCTTCTGAAAATTTATGTCTTCTTAAATACATACACAGAAATTAATCAGACCTGAGCTAGGAGCTGTGAAGGTCAAGGCAGAGAAACAAAACTGAAAACAAGACAAATTTGTTATGATTTTAATGTCTTTCTTTTTTGTGCATGCGGTTTCTCTAGTAAAATCTGATTATAGATCATCGAGGTTTCATCGGGTCTGGATGCTTGTCAGGGCTTGAAATCAATTTAGTATACTATCTTGGTGACCATCAGGGATGAATCACCAGGGAAATTGCAAACTAACTAACCCACCTTAATGCAAAACGTGAAAAAGAAGGTAGGGAATGGTTTCATGTGAACTGTGAATTGATCATTCATAAGCTTCACTTAAGGTTTGGGGGCTGCAGACCTCCTTTAGGTTTTCATGTATTTTGTATCAACCTAAATGGGCCTCTCTTTGCGTGTACTTGTTTTGGGATATGACAGATACATGCTGATCACTCCAGTTGTTAGGGAAATTGTTACCGATTTGAATCATACTACTGACACCCTTTACTCCTAAACGCATAGTTCCTTTACTAAGGCCCAGTAAAGAAAGTAATTGAACATTTTCCTTGAACCTTACTAACCTTACCAGTACTAAAATACTCATCGAGGGTACCATGAGTTAGATGTGGGGTTCCCTGTGGCGCAAGTACTTGTGTTAATAGTTGACAACCCTCTCTGCTTTCAGGTTAACAAGAAAGTAGAACATATTTAGATCCGATTCTAGTGATGTGTAGTTCTAAGAAGAATACAACCATAGAGTCACATGATAACTCCAACTCAGTTGTTACCATCCTAATTACCTTCAGGACATACCGTATTTTTTTCAAAGATTTTATTTATTTATTTGACAGAGATCACAAGTAAGCAGAGAGGCAGGCTAAGAGGGACGGGGCAGTGGGGGGGAGGGACAGGCTCCCTGCCGAGCAGAGACCCCGATGCGGGGCTTGATCCCAGGACCCTGAGACCATGACCTGAGCCGAAGGCAGAGGCTTAACCCACTGAGCCACCCAGGCGCCCCAGGACATACCATTTTTATACATGACAACAAATCTTAAGCAGGAAATGTCAGAGTACAAGTCCCATTTTCTTTTCCTAACTTGCCCACTGTCCTATAATGTTTTAAAATTGTCTTATTCCTGGCCAAAGAGGCCGAATGCTATCTTCTGCAGAAATTTTTAGGACTAGAAAGATCATGTATATTTCTTTAAGTAATGTAGACCAATCCCTTATGAGAGATTTTCCCATATTGATGCTGGGAGAATTTAGATGGTGCCTCAATTCTGATGTAATGAGGGGCTGATTTCTAAGTAAACCCAGATTTTTCAGACTGACTTGGTCTTTTATAGACATTTCAAAAAGCATTTAACTTACGTATTTTTTTGTGCTTTGCTTTGCAGGAAACTGATGCCTCATCAAAATGGAGATTAATCATTTGTATTTGGGAGCAGCAGAACTGGGGACCAATTACCTCTCAAGAGTTTTATAAACCAATTATAATAACTCCCATTCCATTGCTCTCATCCCCATCTCACCTTCAAACTTGTCTTACCTATGGCATTCAGGAGGCAAGTGAAAAACTTCGTGAAAAATTACTCAGATGCTGAAATAAAAGTCAGAGAAGCAACTTCTAATGACCCTTGGGGTCCTTCTAGTTCTCTAATGTTAGATATCAGTGACCTGACTTTCAACACAATTTCTTTGTCAGAGATTATGAATATGCTATGGCAGAGACTCAACGATCACGGGAAGAATTGGCGCCATGTATATAAATCCCTTACGCTGATGGATTATCTCATCAAGAATGGATCAAAGAAAGTTATTCAGCATTGCAGAGAGGGGTTCTGTAACCTTCAAACACTAAAAGATTTTCAACACATAGATGAAGCTGGAAAAGACCAAGGTAAAAGAAATGCATACAGTGTGCCAATAAAGATTAGAGGTTTGGCAGGGGATCATTTTAAACCAGGAGCTGGGGAAAAGTTGTTCTGAAAGGTATTAGCCACCTTTCTTCTGGGACAGTTATAGCTTCCCTTTGTGTTGACCCTTGTGGGTCTTGGAGAACAAATTTTCCCCCCAACAGATGTGTAAAACTAACACACCTAGATTCCTGATAAAATGATACCTAATAGAAAATGAACAAAGTGAATAAAACAGGAGGCATGGCAGCTTGGTATAATAATGTCACTATAATTCATAATTATAATTAGACTGGAATTCAGTCATAAATGTAAGGAAGCGTTTCCAAAGACTACAGAATCTTCAAAGATGATCTAGATGAAAGTACTTACATGAATTCAAAAATTTAGGTCATAATTTTGTCGGGGGTGGAGGAGGGAGTGAACTAGGGGAAGGGCATGTGGAATACTGAACTGAGATGGTTTGATAGTGTCTGGGATTACAATGCTGAAAGAATCAGCACTTCCTCCTCGTCTGATGTAAAATTAAAATTTGTGCTTAAAGTGAATCGTCTTAGGAATCATGAGAAGAGGATAAAATTCAGTGTAGTCTTTGTGTTAAGTATACATTTTTAGAATAGACGTTTTGAAGAGCAGTTTTGGGTTTATAGAAAAATTACACAGAAAGAACAGAGTTCCCGCATACCCTTCCCTATCCCTCCCCTATTGTTTCTCCTATTAACATCTTGCATTAGTGCGGTGCATTTGTTACAGTTGACAAATCAATGTTAATACATGAACTAAAGTCCTCTGTTTACCTTAAGGTTCACCCTTTGTGTTTTCCAGTTCTGTGGGTTTTGAAAAATGCTTGTCATGTATGTACCATTCCAGTATCATACAGAGTGGTGTCGCTGCTCTGAGAATGTCTTGTGCTCCACCTCTTGGTTCTTTCTCCTCTGCCTGGAACCCTTGGCAACCAGGCATCTTTTTATTGTCCTTATCGTTTTGCTTTTTCCAGAATATCGTCTGGTTGGAATCATACAATATGTAGCTTTTTCTGACTCGTTTCTTTCCTTGACAGTATGCATTTAAGATTCTCCCATATCCTTTTTATAGCCCCAGATTTCCTTTCTTTTTTTTTTCTTCCTGTTTGAAAAATCAGCTTTATAGTGATGCAATTCAACATGCCATACAGTTTGTCCATTTAGAGTATAGGATCCTGTGACTTTAGGTGTATTATTTATTTTTAAAAATTGCAATAAGATGTAAATAACAAAATTTTTCATTTTAAGTGTGCAGTTCAGTGACATTGATTCCATTCACAACGTTGCATAACCATCACCACTATCTACTTCCAAAACTTCTCATCACCCTAGACAAACTCCATAACCATTAAGCAATGACTCTCCTGCGAACCTCTAATCTTTCTTTCTCTGTACATTTGCTTATTCTGGGTACACTCACATACGTGGAATCATATAGTATTTGCCCTATTCTGTCTGGCTTATTTCACACACCATAATGTCCTCTAGTTCATCTGTATTGTGGGATGTATCAAAACGCCATTCCTTTTATAGCTGCATAACATTCCATTGTATAAACATACCGCATTTTGTTTATCTGTTCATCAGTTGTGGGTTCTTGGGTTGTTTTCACCTTTTGGCTATTATGAATATTGCTGCAATTAATGAAATCATCCAAGTGTCCGTTTGAGTCTCTGCTTTCAACTCCTTTGGGTGCGTACTTGAGAGTGGAATTCCTGGATCAAATGACAGTTCTACGCTTAGTTTTTTGAGGAACGAGTAACCTGTTTTCCTTAGAGGCTGCACCATTTTACATTCTTACGAATGATGTAAAAAGGTTCCTGTTTTTCCACATCCTTGTCAACACTTATTATTGTCCATCTTTTTGATTGTAGCCATTCTACTGAATGTGAAAAGTAGTATCTCATTGTGGTTTCAATACACATTTCTCTAAAGACTAATGATGTTGAGCATCTTTATATGCCCTTGTTGGCCATTTATAGATCTTCTTTGGAGAACTGTCTGTAGGAATCCTTTGTCCATTTTTAACTGTTGTTTTTTTTTTAATTGTTGACTTTTAAGAGTTCTTTATATATTCTGGATACAAGACCCCTACCAGATGGTGATTTGTAAATATCTTCTCCCATTCTATAGGTTGTCTTTTTATTTTCTTATTAAATTTTGATGAAGTTCAGTTTATCAATTTTTCCTTTGGTGCTTATGCTTTCAGTATCATATGTAAGAAATCATTGCCTAATCTAAGGTCATGAAGATTCATACCTATGATTTTTTTCTAAGAGTTTTATAGTTTGGGCTTTTCCATTTACATCTTGGATCCATTTTGAGTTAATTTTCGTGTATAGTGTGAGGTAGAGGTCCAGCCTCATTCTTATGTGGGTATCCAGTTGTCCCACTACCACTTTCTGAAAAGACTATTTTTTTTTCTCATTGGCAGTCTTATGAAAATCACCTGACCATAGATGTAAGGGTTCATTTCTGTGCTATGATCTCTGTGTCTTTCCTTAGGCCATGCTACACAACTTTTTTTTAAGATTATTTATTTATTTGACAGAGAGAGAGATCACTAGTAGGCAGAGGGGTGGGGGGTAGCAGGCTCCCTGCTGAGCAGACAACCCGATGCGGGGCTCAATCCCAGAACCCTGAGATCATGACCTGAGCCGAAGGCAGAGGCTTAACCCACTGAGCCACCCAGGTGCCCCCATGCCACACAATTTTGATTACTGTAGCTTTGTAGTAAACTTTGAAGTAAACCTGAGTCCTCCAGCTTTATTCTTTTTCAATATTGTTGTGGACTTTCTGGGTCCCATGCATTTCCAATTCAAGTTTAGCATTAGCTTGTCAATTTCTGTAAAAAAGGCAACTCAAAATTTGATCGAGATTGCATTGAATCTATAGATCAATTTTGAGAATATTGCCATCTTAACAGCATCAGTTCCTCCCATCCAAGAACACAAGATGTTCTTTTTTTTTTTGTTTAGGGCCTCCTTTCATTTTTTTCATACATGCTTTGTAGTTTTCAGTACATATGTCTTAATGTTTCTTTTGGTAAATTTATTTGCAAGTATTTCATTCTCTCTCTCTCTCTTTTTTTAAGATTTTATTTATTTATTTGACAGAGATCACAAGTAGGCAGAGAGGCAGGCAGGAGGGGGGGGGAAGCAGGCTCACTGTTGAGCAGAGAGCCCAATGCAGGACTCGATCCCAGGACCCTGATATCATGACATGAGCTGAAGGCAGAGGCTTAACCCACTCAGCCACCCAGGCACCCCTGGAATTGTTTTCTTAATTCCATTTTCAGATTATTCATTGCTAATGTATAGAATGTATAGAAATACAACTGACCAAGTTATTTTGTGTATTGGTCTTGTGTCCTGCTACTTTCTGAACTTGTTTATTAGCTATAGTAGTTATTACTTTTTTAAGATTTCTTAGGATTTCCTACATGCAAGATCATGTCATCTGCAAATAGAGATAGTTTTACATTTCCTTTCCAATCTGGATGCCTTTTATTTCTTTTCTTTTTGCTTAATTTCCCTGGCTAAAACCTCCTGTACAATGTTGAATAGAAGTGGTGAGAGCAGATATCCTTGTCTTGTTCCTGATCTTAAAGAAAGCTTTCGGTCTTTTACCATTAAGTATGATGTTGGGTGTAGGTTTTCACAGATGCTTTTTATCATAAGGTTGTAGGAGTTCTGTGCCTAGTTTGTTGAGTGTTTTTATGGGGAAAGGCTGTTGACTTTTGTCCAGTGCTTTTTTTGGCATCTGTTGAGATAATTGTGTGTTTTCTCCCTTTACTCTATTAATCTGGTGTATTACATTGATCGATTTCCATGTAGGCACAAGCCTTGCATAAATCCCACTTGGTTATGATGTGCATCCTCTTTATTTTTGAACTGTTTACTTAAGGTCAGGTTTGAGGTTTAAAGATTTTTATTAATTTTTTGAGAGAGAGAGAGAATGCGTGAGAAAGAGCACAACCAGGGGGAGGGGCAGAGGGAGAGGCAGAGAATCTCAAGTGGACTCCACATTGAGTGTGGAGGCCAACTCAGGGCTCGATCTCATGACCCTGAGACCATGACCTGAGCTGAAATCAAGAGTCAGGTTCTTAGCCAACTGAGCCACCCAGATTTGAGGTTTAATGATGAAATTAGAGAAAATCTTCTTGGGTTTTGATCATGCTGTGTTTCTTAATCTAGAAATTGTAAAGGCATCAATTTCCATGGGGATTAAACTTATTATTAAAACTTAAAATAAAATACTAATTAAGATTTTGTCTTCCCAAGAATTAGGTTTTAAAAAGGCTTAATATTTTGGATGATAGTGAATGGGATATAATCTTTTTGTTTTGTTTTGTTTTTAACTTTACAGAGTATTTTGTCACTGTATTTTATCATTATACTAAGCACTTTAATGATTTTTTTAAGTAGAAAGAGTGGATCAGCCCCTGCTCTAAAGAGTTTATGAGTTATTTTGAGAGATAAAATAGATAAGTATGAAATTATAAACAAACATTTATGCATTTATACCATTTCTATGTACAAAGTATGGTATATTTAGATATGTTTAAATTCACTATCATAAAAGTCTTTCAGATTTCCTAATAGTTGAGCTTAGTGTCAAAGAAGTAAGCACAAGTATACTATCTTAGATTTTGTAAGTACTTCTGTTGATTTGGTAGCACCAAGAGGACAAGAATATTACTTATTTTTATCTTTTACACATTTATTTTTTTGTGTTTGTTTTCTAATGAGTGTAACATATTAGAATAGTAGCTCTTGGCATAATTTAATTTATACATAAACAAATGTATGTATATATTGGGGGTAGATACATGCACAAAAATTTATTACTGGTTGGGTATGCAGTCAAAATAATTTGGGAACCACTGGCTGTCAGGATAAAGTCAGGCCCCTTAGCATGTTCCCAACTGACCTTTCTACTCTTATTTTCTTAGTCTTCAATCTAACACGTTGCATCTAGCATTACTGGTAGATTATTTGCTTCCACCTCTCTGCGCTGGTGCTTAAGATGTTTCTTCTTCCTTGCAATAGTCATTTCTTGCTATATGTTTGTTGAGTTCCTACTTAGTCATCAAATCCTAGCTCAAAGGTCATTTCCTCTATATCTCCAATGATCTCTTCTTTTCCTCACTGGGCAGAATTAATTGCTGCAGTTCTTCGTTAATAACATCAGTGTGTGTTTTTACAGTATATCCATTTGATACATATGTGTATGTGTGTATGTATGCCTGTGTGTGTACACATATACATCTATATGTACAAATATAGCCTTGACTAGATTCTGAGGGTATATGTCATATGACAATCATCTTTTTACAATCGGGCCTTGGTACATACTAGACATCAGTAAATTTTTATTGAGCAGAAGTCATAAAAAAAAGCAGGAGATTTGAGGTAAGAAATGCGATCATTGAAAAACTACTCAGTAAGAATGATTTTGTTGGATCAGAAAAGAAAAAAAGAGAGTGAAGTTTATACTGAGGAATTAATGGAAGAGAAATTGCAGTGATCCAAGTAGTCTATAGTTGGGTCCTACCTGAGAAATAGGTTATCAAGAAGAGACAAAGAAAAAAGGTAAAAGCAGAAGAAATTATAGAAAAAGGACCTTTTTTTTGTTTGTTTCCTTGATTGGTTTTTACCCTTTGCCTGGAGAACTCATCCCTAGATACCTGCACTCTTTTCCAACACACTTCAGATCTCTGTTGAGAAATTCCTCTTATTAGTGAGGCCCTTTATATCTACCCTATTTATGAAAAAATCAGCCCTACCCCACTCTTCGCACTGAAATACCCTAGCCACCTTCTGTTTTATTTTTCTTAGTAGCTTTTCTTATCTGACATTGGACATATTTTATTTTAGTAATTATTTGTTTTCTGTCTCTTCTTACTAGAATGTAAGTTTCACGAGGGCAGGGTTATTTTACATCTGCTTTGTCCATGTTCTATCTCCCAACATTACAACAGTGCCTATCACACCATACCTGCCCAGTAATTAATAGAAGTATTATAGTAGTCTCCCCTTATCTGTGGTTTCAGTTTCCACAGTTTCAGTTACCTGTGGTCAGCCATGGTCCGGAAGCAGATGATCCACCTTCTGACCTATTGTTCAGAAGGTTGGTAGTGGCCTAGTGTTATATCACATTGCCTACGCCTTTCATTTCATCTCATCACGTAGACATTGCGTGACCACACGCAGAAGGGTGAGTGGACAACAATAAGATATTTTGAGAGAGAGACCCCATTCATGTAATTACTTTTATTACAGTATATTGTTATAATTGTTCTATTTTATTATTGTTGTTAATCTGTTACTGTGCTTAATTCATAAATTAAACTTCACTGTAGGTATGCATGTGTACAAAAAACCCACATATAGGGTTTGATACTCTCCACAGTTTCAGACATCCAGTAGAGGTCTTGGAAAGTATTTCCCATAGCTAAGAGGAGGCAACTGTACTATGGGGGGAAAAGTTGAGAAAACAGTTCGGAAAACTTGGGGAAGAGGAGAATCTTGTTTTCAAATAGTTTATTAGTTAACATTTTGAATAATGTTCTCAGTATGGTTTTCTTCAACCTCCAGACAGCTTTTCAGATGAAGTAAGTTTAAAGCAGCTGGCCTAAATATCAAATTTTAAAAATTTATGATAAATACATGATTTTCACTGTTTCCAGGTCTTGGGGACACTCTATATTATATTATAGTTTTAAGGTTTTTTAGGTTGACAGTTGAACACATTGCTTTAAATTTAGAGGTACTTTACCTGAAACAGTGCATGGATCTTAAGTGTACAGTTTGATGAATGTTGGTAAGTATAACCAACTTCGAGATTGTTCAAGAATAAAGAACATTTCCATCATTCCCGAAAGTTCCTTTATCCCCCTTTCTAGTCAATTCTCCCTCCTTCCCAGAGGCAACTGCCATTCTAATTTCTTCTACTGCATAAATTAGTTGTGTTTGTTCTTGAAATTCATACAGATGGAAACATATGTGTTCTTTTGCCTCTGGCTCCTTTATCTCCACTAATGATTTTGAGACTCGAGCCTGTTGTTGCATCTATCAGCAGTATCGTTCCTGTTTATTGGTGAGTCCTGTTCCGTTTTATGACGTCTGTTTGCCCATCTTCTGTTGATGGGTATTAGGTGTGTGTATAGTTCTTGGCTGTTATAAATAAAGTGATTATGAGCATTCTTATGTAAGTCTTTTTGTTGCCATATGTATTCAGTTCTGTTGGGCATATGCTAAGAAGTAGTATTTCTGGGTCATAGTGCAGGTGTATATTCAACCAAAGTCTTCTAAAGTGGTTTTCACCATTTCGCACTCCCACCAGCAGTGTTTGAGAGTTTGTTGCTCCACATCCTTGTCAGTAGTTAAATACTGTTATTCTTTTTTTTTTTTTAACCAATCTGATGGGTATATAGGGTTGTTTCAGTCTCCGTTTCCCTGAAGAGTTGTTGAGCACCTTTTTGTATAATTCGTGGACATATGAATGTCTTTTGCCTATTCAAGTGTTTTGCCTATTTTCAATTTTTATTTTTTGCTTATTTTTTCTTTAATTTGTAAGGTCTCTTCATACATTTTGGATATGAGTCCTTTGTCCGATATATGGATTACAAGTATTTTCTCCAAGTTTGTGGCTTGTCTTTTCACTTTCACTTTCTAAATGTCTTTTGGTGAAGTGCAGTGTGTTTTTTTCCTTTTATGGCTGATGCCTTTTGTGTCTTGTCTGAGAAACTTGCCTACCCCGAGGCCATGAAGGAATTCTCCTGTTTTCTTCCAGACATCTTACAGTTTTAGCTTGGTCTATGATTGATCTAGATTTAACTTTTGTGTATATTGTGAGGTAGAAGTAAAGTTCATTCTTTTCCATGAGGTATCTAGTTGTTTGAGTTATTAGACTTTAATAACAGAGCATTTTCATGTATGGTATCTCATTTGAGCCTTTCAGCATCTTAGAGGAATGAAAGTTATGTGTTATCTCTCTTACAGAGATGAGGAGCTAATAGATTAAATTATTTAGGTAAGATTGCACAGCTAATTGATAACTGAACATGATTAAAGCTCATATATCCTAATACTGTTTAGTCCAATTCTATTATTACGCTACACAGCTTCTTCTAATTGAGTTTTTAAAAATATCTGAACAAAGTTTCACTAAACTACTAGAGTGAACTTAATTAAAATTGTCTGAAAAATACCCAATTGAATGTTTCATACCATCAAATTATTTATTTATACAAATTATGGCATTCTTTTTATAAAACCAATTCAGGTTCTCAGAAATGTGTGCATTATAGATTTATGTACTTCTTTATTCTCAATTAGGTAAGTCATGAGATTGCAGTTAATTTTGTTTAAATGGGCCATTTTATATGTACACACACTCATATTTAAATTAAAAGTAGATTTCTTTTAAAAGGTACATTTTAGGGGCACCTGGGTGGCTCAGTGGGTTAAAAGCCTCTGCCTTTGGCTCAGGTCATGATCTCAGGGTCCTGGGATCGAGCCCCACATCGGTCTCCCTGTTCAGTGGGGAGTCAACTTCTCCCTCTCCCCCTACTGCTCCTTCTCTCTCTCTTGCTCACACTCTCTCTCAAATAAAATACATAAACTCTATTTTAAAAAAGTAATGTTAAGCAGTTTTACTAGAAGTAACATAGTGTGCACTGGTGACATTAGTGCCATTTTATTTTTCCACTGTCATTATCAGTCATCTAATTTGAGGAATTAGATGCTTCACACTTATATTCATGGCTGATTTTGTACAGGCTGCCTCTCTGCCTGTACAAAATTGACCCTTACCAATTGACGCTTACCAATCGCCTACCCATTTGCTCAGTGAAATAATGTCTTAGAGTAGGAAGTAAGCCTGGTGAGCCAGAGTTAATACAAACTAAAATGTAAACAGCAAAGACTCTAGACGATGTGATTCATTTATGAATTTATATATTTTATATTTATATATTTACATATATCTTGAAGAGAAGGAGATTGTTTTTTGAGTTCAGGTTCTCACAGAAGGGGAGAGGACACCAGGCTTAGAGAAAGGGTTTAGAGAAAGAGGGAATGCGGGCAAGTAGGAGAAAAAAGGAATGATTGGAATTTCCCTTTCAAGGTGACTGCTCTAAATTAAAAAGAGCCAAGATATCTGGAAAGTGAGTTCAAGAAAAAAAAATATTTAAAAATGTAAAAGAGTTTTTTTAGATGTTGGTTGGCTGCTTCAAGACTAAAACCCAACTAAGTGAAATCTGAGGCTATTTCTTGTTTTATAGAAGGGACAGAACAGGAGCTGGGGGTGAGACAGGCAGTTCCCAGGCATGTGGGGTACTGGCTAAGTGCTGTGGACAGACTCAAGCTTCCCAGTGCATCAGACTTGATTTTCTCTCTCTAGCTGTCAGACAGCAGTCGTCAGAATTCTCTAACCATCAGACCCACCTGGATGGATGAGGGTGGGTGGATTCATTACTGCAAGGTAGATGTGTGTGTTTTCAGAGAGGTGGGTTAATTAACACAAGGCTGCTGAACAAACAGTGATCTCTTGTAGCAAACATTCTTAGAGTTTTGATAAACAGATGAATTGCCTTTAAGCAAACATACAGGCTTTGGGTCATCATAAGCCTGTTCTGTTATTGTTACAAGTTACTTAAGAGTTATATTACTGTGAGTTGAAACAAAACTGAAACAGTTGAATATTTTGGATCACCTTTTGCTCCTTTGAACAAATATAGTCATTGGTCATCACGACAGCAAGAAACAAACCACAAAATTTATTTAAACTTAAATACGCTACTCCAGCCAGTCCTCCGTTCCACTTAATATGTTGTACACATGTGGATAACAGAGGACAGTAAACAAACAAGGGAGAATAACCAGTTTAGCACTTCCGGGCTGTGTCAACACATTCTCTTCTCAAGGTTCTCATCAAATAAAAAAACCTACATTTGTATGCTAAATTCAGTCAAAGAAATTGACGTCTATATTATGGTCTTTCTATAGAGCCAGTCTCTACCTTCTAGCTTTTTATTGACTTTATGACTTTGGGAAAGATTTTGTCCCCCTAAACTTACTTTTCTCATCTGTAAATTGGACTTCGTGAAGACCGGAGATAATGTCTGAAAGTCAGGAACCTAGTAAGTCATCAGTCAATATTGGCTAATACTATTAGTCCTTAGCGTATTTTTATTTTTATTACTTTTATTTCCTGCAGTGTATTTTCATGCCCAAATAACGCTTGGTGCAACCATTCACTAGGAAGGGCTTTGCCAGCTGCCCTGTTTCCGCAGTTCCTGCCCATCCAGTGCACCTTGCCCACACACCTGTCGAAGCACGCGGCTGCCTGACCCAAGTACTTGTCAGTCTCCTTCGCTGCACTGCCGGGTTGGGAGGGCTGAGGTAACTTTATAGATATCCCTGTTTCTTCACCCAGTTTGGTGGAAATGCCAAATAAATGTTTGCTGGCTGAACAGCTGACTAGTGGTCCAAAGAAGGATTGATAGTTTTTAAGAGCTTCTCATGATCCTAAGTGTTGTTCTGTTTTTCTACAGTGTTTCTACATATAGGTTTATTTTTATTTACCCTGCTTGGTCTTTGGAGATCGTTTTTTTTTTTTTTTTTAATTTAATTTATTTATTTGACAGAGAGTGAGATCACAAGTAGGCAGAGAGGCAGTCAGAGAGGGAGGAGGAAGCAGGCTCCCTGCGGAGCAGAGAGCCTGATGTGAGGCTCGATCCCAGGACCCTGAAACCATGACCCGAGCCGAAGGCAGAGGCTTAACCCACTGAGCCACCCAGGCGCCCCTGGAGATCATTTTTGATGTGAGGATTGATGTCTTTTCTGTAAAATTCCTAGCCCCTTTTGCTCTGAATATTGCCTTTTTGCGATTACCAAAATTTTCTTCTTTTGAAGCTTCTTCTAAGTGAACACTGGGCCTTGCAATCTGTCCTTTATGACTTTTAATTAATCTTTTTAATCTTGTTGCCTCTCTGGATTGTATTTTGGAAGAATTCCTTAATACAATTACCAACTCGTCTTCAATTTCTCTTCAACTGTTAAATTCTGGAATCTATCTCGGATGTTGAGGGTTTTTTTCTTTTTAATCCCACTGACAACAGTTTTTATTTCTAGGATTTTTAACTGGCTCTTTTCATATCCATCTGTTTTTACTTCATTTCTGCCTGTTTTTGTTTTGGTTCATAATCTCATATTTCTGGTTGTGGATATGACTCCTGCATTAATCTCTCTTAATCGCATTCACTTAAAAATCTTTGTTTAGGGAGCACCTGGGTGGCTCAGGTGGTTAAGTGTCTGACTCTTGATTTCAGCTCAGGTCATGGATATCGGGGTCCTGAGATCAAGCCCCACATAGGGCTCGTGCTGGGTGTGGCACCTGCTTGGGCGTTTGTCCCCCCTCCTCCCTCTGCCCCTCCCCCCGCCCCCGCTTCACACATACGTGCTCTTTCTCTTTCTCTCTCTCAGGTACCTAAATAAATTACTAATACATAAAAATAAAAATCTTCATTTACGATTTTAAAGTCCCCTAACGAATCTAGAATATTGCTTATAGAATCCTATGAAGCACTGCTTTCATTTGGAGCGAAGTTGTGTTTTGATTGCTGCTTTTATCAGCCATCTTTCTTAAGCATTAGATGTTTTTATTTTTATTTTTATTTTTTTTAAAGATTTTATTTATTTATTCGACAGAGACAGAGATCACAAGTAGGCAGAGAGGCAGGCAGAGAGAGAGAGGAGGAAGCAGGCTCCCTGCTGAGCAGAGAGCCCGATGCGGGGCTCAATCCCAGGACCCTGGGATCATGGGTCGAAGGCATTAGATGTTTTTAAAAAACTATTTTGGAATTTGACTTTTCTGTCTTCTTTGGACTGGGACATTCTTCCTCCGCCACCTGTGTTCGCCCCTTTATGTTGATTCCCAGTTCTTGCCCCCCAGGTCCCTGGAGCCTCCAGGACAGCCCTTACAGAGGCAGCTCAGGGCTCGAGCCCCGTGACAGAACCAGAGTGTCTTGGATGCGGTCGCTGAGGCGGCGGCGGTGTAGTTCCCAGCCTTAAGGCTGCTCACGTGTCTTCTAGCTTCTAGATCGCAGCCGCAGATACGTGACAGCCCAGGAAGCAATTAGCAGCTGGGTTTTTTTCCCCTTCTTTTTCTTGACTTCTCAGCCTTCTCTCACAAACACGGATGCTCCCCAGTGAGACCAGCTCTGGTTCCCTAACGCCTGAGGAGCGGAACCGGGTCAAGAGCCCAGCGGCCCTGAGCAGTGGCTTCAGCCCTGCTCATCGCCTTTTCATTTCTCGTACATTTCTGGTTTGTGGAGGTTCTTACCTTGTTTTTGAGGCCGGCGATGTCTCTTGCTGCTGTGTGTTTGCAGCAGAGCAGAGGGGTACTTTGAAGCATGAACTGACTGTGCCAACTCGACTGAAGGTTTTTTTTAACTTGAAAATGACACTGTCGGGGATACTGCTCCCCTCCCTCCCCACCCTACCCTCACCCTCACCTGCAGAGACATTGTGGAGGATACAGGATAAGGGAGACTGGAGATAAGTAGATAATTCAGAACACCGCAGGCAAGAAACGAGCAGCGCCTGAACTAAACTAGGGGAGGTGGAGCGGGGAGGACGGATGTAGAAGATGCTAGTTGGTCCCATCAGTAGACATGGGTTCCTGGGTGTGGGAGGTGGATGTTCACATTTTGGGTTTAGAATGGACGTAAAATTCATTGAGAAAGGAATCTAAGAAGAAGAGTAGGGGTGCCTGGTGGCTCAGTGGGTTAAGCCTCTGCCTTCGGCTCAGGTCATGATCTCAGGGTCCTGGGATCGAGCCCCGCATCGGGCTCTCTGCTCAGCAGGGAGCCTGCTTCCCCCTCTCTATCTGCCCGCCTCTGCCTACTTGTGATCTCTCTCTCTCTCTGTCAAATAAATAAATAAATACAATCTTTAAAAAAAAAAAAAAAGAAGAGTAAATTTTGGTTGGTTGGTTAGTGGGTCAGGTATGGAGGGAGGGGAGTTAAGATATTTTATGACCACAGTTTTAGGACTAATACATGTTTTTCTAGAAGTCTGCTGTGTGCCTTTGCTGCTGTCACATCTCATTGCCCAACATCTCCGCATTTACCGTATTTCCAGACCCCTTTACCTGCTGCTCATTTGTGTGTTTACAGGCGCTCTTCCTGTGCATTTGGGACATTTTTTTCTCCGCATGTTCCTTCATTTATTTAATAGACATTTCCGAAGTAACTCTTAAGCAAGCAGGTATAATTCTGGCCTTCATGGATGTTATGCTGTAATGGAGGGAAAAAGACACTTATCAAATCAATAAGAATTGCAAGCGTGTGGAAGTGCTGTGCGAGAGCAGGGCAGGGGCCACAGAGTGTGCAGGGCGAGTGGGGAGGGGCTCTCGGTCTCTCAGCAGGAGCTGAAGTCGGAGCTGTTCCCTCTGCCTGAACGGCTGCAGGCCTGGCCTTTTCTTGCCGTGCAGGATGCCCGTGATCCGACTGTCCTTCCCTGCGCCACAGCTCGGTGTTTAGCTCCTTACTGTGCTCTATTTCCTTCAGAGCATTTATTTGTATCTGAAATTTTCTTGTTTGGGGATCTTGTCTTTTTTTTTCCTCTCACTCATGTTTCTAGAACAATTCCTGAAACTCGAGTGTTGAAGAAATGATCAAATGACTGCCTGGGTGAGTAAGTGCGCTTCCTTGGCTGTTGGTTTGGCACAGGGTTGCTCTAGTGATTTGCATATCCCGGTCCTTTGTGTGAGTTTGGGAAGCCTCCTCAGGTTGGCTCTCTGTTCGTTCATTCTTCTGTCCTCTTGACTGTCCCCTCAGTCCACGGGGCCCTTCTGATGGCGGTGGCCAGTGGGAGCGTCCCACCCTCTGGCCAAGGGGACAGGCATGGAACTTTCAAGCTGAGCCAAGCCGACTCATTCTCCTGGATTTTTCCAATTTGAGGGAAGGAAGAGGGAGGCTTCTCAGGTGGCAGAGTGTGAGGCATGAACCTGGAACTCTCTGTGGCCATGTCCACATTCAGATGGAGGAAGCCAGTGTGCAAGAGGAGAAAAGGAAAGCATCATGCAGAGGGAGGAAGAGGTGGGGGAGGGAACAGCAGTCCTGGGCGTTCTCCAGTCTCTGCCTCTTTACTTGCAGCCCAGTCGCAGCCCCTGGTTTTCCCGTGGCCTGTTCGGTTTGAGTTTCTGTCACTTATAATCCAAAGATCCCTGATTTCCTAACTAAAATAGAGTATAGCTTTATTTTTACTTTTTTTTAGCTTTTATTTTTACTTTTACCCTTCATGTCAATAACAAGCTTTACGTCTTTGTGAATCTTCGGGTATTGATCTGTTTCATAGTTCGATGTCTCATTTCCGAGACTCCATGTCTCCCTCTCTTTGTCGATCTCTCTCCCTCTCCCTCCCACCTTCTTCCCCCCGGTCTCTTTCTCTCTCTTTCAGACACAAAGCCGTGACTTCCTGCATGTGTTCTATTCCACAATTCCGTTCTAGTGCTAGGTCCCTCCTTTCCTTTCAGAAACATATTGCTTAGCAGCGAGGAGATACCATCTTTTTGGTACTCATTGTTATTTTTTACTCATCCTTGAAGCACATTTATTGGGGTTTTGGATTTTTTTCACTTTCAACTTTGGTGCTTTAGAACAGCTGGGTTTCTACTGTCCAGCATCTCGGTGGTGGGGGGGGGAGTAGCCATGGCCATGCACAGCCTTGAGCCCGAAGCAAACCACTGTGGCAGGCTGTCACCTGCTCCCTCAGGGAGAAGCCCTCATGTTTCAGGGAGAAGTGCTTCGTCATTGTGGCTGGCTTTCTGCTTGATGTACCTGCTTGGACCTTTGAACTTTTGTAGCTGCTTTCAAGTCCCACCAGTTCATGCAGACTCCGACTGAAATAATCCACATCTGTCCCATAATTTCTAGTTCTGACCTCTTGTAATTAAGGGTGTTGCAAGAAACTCAGGCCAGGCAACTTTCTCAGGCAGCTACACTGTAAATTGGCACTTGGTACCTTTCATCCATCTGGTTCCATTTGCATTATGTCAAGGACAAAATGGAGACTTTTTGGTAATTTGTTCCTTTATCAATTTATTTACACAGTAAAGATTTATTGAGTAGCTCCTATGTGCCAATCATTCTCCCAGACACTGGAGATACTGGGTGAATGAGGCTCTCTGCCCTCATGGAGCTTGTAGGTGAGGAAACAAACAGTAAACAAATAAATGAATGTGTATATATTATTATGTGTGTGTATATATATATAATTATTATGTATATATACAAACATATATATTTATACACACACACACACACACACACACACAATAGCAGGTAGTGATAAAATGGGTAAGGGAATAGAGAGTGATGGGAATGGGGCTATTTTGGATAGGGTGGGCAGAAGTAAGGCTTCTCTGAGGAGGTGACATTTGAGTAGAGACTTGAAAGAATTAGGGACCTAGCCATGCAGAGTCCCTGGCAGAAGCAACAGCTAACACGCAGCTTGAAGGAGACAGAGAGCAGCAGAGTAAGGCAGTCTGGGTGGTTCAGGTGGAGGGAGAGAGAGGAAGCAAAAAGGAGATGAGTTTTTGTGAAGCTAGAAATGGAAAAACAAGTTTTCCACCCCTTCCCCCACACTAAGCTACGGCAGTTTTCAAGGGAGTAGTGGTGTCTGGCACCGTTGTCCCCAAGGGCTGACAGTCACAGCAGGCTTCTATCAGGCGACAAGGAGTTGTAACCCAAAACCCTGCAGGATTTTTTGTTTATGGACTACAGATTACTCAAAGGAAGTTAAGGGTGTCAAGAAGGATACTCTTTTTTTTTTTTTTTAAGATTTTATTTATTTATTTGACAGACAGAGATGACAAGCAGGCAGAGAGGCAGGCAGAGAGAGAGAGGGGGGAAGCAGGCTCCCTGAGCAGGGAGCCCGATGATGCTGATGCGGGGCTCGATCCCAGGACCCTGGGATCACGACCCGAGCCAAAGGCAGAGGCTTTAACCCACTGAGTCACCCAGGCGCCCAGGCGCCCCAAGAAGGATACTCTTCACAGCAGTTATAAAGGAAGTTTGGAAGGAGGAAGTGACTAAGAAATGAGACTGAGGGTAGGTAAAATAATCTTGGGAAAGATGGCAACTTAAGCAAAGGTTTCTAACACTGTCGTAGCGGTCCTTAATGAAATGACTGGCAGAGAACATGTTGGCCTCCTTTGTCAAAAGCACCCTCCATTTGACCATTTCTCATTACTTCCCCTGCTAGTAAGTTATAGTTGGATATATTAATATTTCAATTCACCACGCTTAGAGCCCAAAATGAACATAGTAGTGGGTCTCTAAGGACTTGTCATTTTACTCCTGGAGGAAGGCTTGGGAAAACACGAGATGTTATATGAGTTGGGCCCGAGATGTGGAGAGGGAAGTGGTTTTCCTTATCATTTTTCAGGGGAGGAGATTGAGATTAGTAATAATAATACTATATATTTGAGTGTGTATACTTTTGTATCTGTGAATTACACTGAACAGATGTGCTTCTACTGGTTTTCACATAGAAAACTCAAGCCCAAACAGACCACCTAACGTATCAGAGTCACACAGTTGGTTAAGGACAGATTGTCATTAGGATTCTGGTCTTAGACTGTGCTCTGGCACTCTATTAATGGCATCAAGTTGTTTTAGTAAGACGTTATGTCAAAGAAAATCTAAGTGTCCTCCCTACGCTTGTCCCACCCTAATGTCCTCCTCTAAGGTAGCCGATATTAACAATGCGTGGGGACACCGCTGGCCATCTGCCTGCCTATCCATCATCCATCCACCCATCCACCCATGTATTTCTCTATCTACTTCTCTCTCCTGTATACATATATAATGATTGATTTTCCCATGTGCTTTACTGATTTGACTCATAACCATGCATATTACTTTAAATCTTTAGCCAATGTCATTGTCCTATATCTAGATCTAATTCATTCCTCTTCTTTTATGCCTACATTGTTTGATTTATTGCAGAGAATGTATTGTTTTTAAAAGGAAATATATTTAAAGTGAAAAATGTCATGTCAATAAGTGATATGATTTCATCACACATATAGTTACTTCTTAAAGTATAAGAAAAGGAGTGCTTATTGACAACTCCAATGAAACTTAGGTTTCCCTTTGACTTGTTACAGATTTTTTCTGCTTTGCTACACTGTTTACATTTTCCCCTAATTTTCTTTAGAATAGAAATTAATTGTAACTTCAGTGAATATTTTCTTACCTACACAAATTCAATGTGTTTTTCAGGGTACTATATCCGGGAGAAGTCTAAGCAAGTCATAACATTGCTGATGGATGAACAGTTGCTGCACAGAGAGAGGGAAGTAGCGTGTCGGACAAGACGGCGTACCTCCTACTCTATGACATTTCCTAAAAGATTACCTGGTACAGCTAACTCACCAACAGCATGTGCTTCCGCCCACACACCAGAAACTCCTGCCTCAGAGAAGAAACGTAAGCTTCTTAAGGTTGCAAGGCTACGTAATAAAAGTACGTATACTGAACACAGACCTAGAATGTAGTAGGTATCATTTAAGAACAATTAAAAAATATAAAACATTCGGTTTTCATACTGAAATATTAATGCTATATTAGTACTCTTATTACTATGTTAGGCATTGTACTGTACAAAACAGAGATGAAGAGTAATAGTAGAAAATTTTGTGATTATTTTTGGAATGCAGTTTATCTGGGTTTCCAAAAAAGTGGGATTTTTGAGCTTAAATGGTATTAAAGTAGTGATGCTTACTTGGCATCATGATTCATTTTAAGATTTTCATCATAACTAGAATGTGAGACTCGGGGTCTGGGTATCTGTGTATTTTGTGCTGTTTGATCCTACATTTGCTTAAAAGTGCCTCAGAATTCTGAAAGTCTCTAAAACTCCTACAGGATGACAGTGCCTCATAGTACATACATTTTAAATATGAACTGAACTTTTTAAAAAAGGGATTTCTTTGTAGTGTTACAGAAATCAGTAGGGAGACACAATTATCTTTTCTATTAAATTTGCTTAAAAAAGTAAAGGAATGTCAACGGGCTCTGTCTTCTCTGGTACAAATCCTGTTGTGAAGTTTTGTATAAGGAGTGGGCAGTTTGAGGAAGCAAAAAACATTAAAGAAATGTGCCTTGGATCCTTGTCCCTTGAAAGGAACTTAAACCTCATGCTATAAGTGAGGGACGGAGCAGGAATAAGGTAGAGTTAAAAGTATTTTCAGGGGCACCTGGCTGGCTCAGTGGGTTAAAGCCTCTGCCTTCAGCTCAGGTCATGATCCCAGGGTCCTGGGATCGAGCCCTGCATTGGGCTCCCTGCTCAGCACGGAGCCTGCTTCCCTTCCTCTCTCTCTCTCTGCCTGCCTCTCTGCCTACTTGTGATCTCTGTCTGTCAAATAAGTAGATAAAATCTTTAAAAAAAAAAAAAGTATTTTCAGAGGCTGGCCTGCTAGCTTTATCCTGTACCTCTATTAAGGAAGATCCCGAAAGAGCTACAGGTGTTCAGTTTGAACAGATGTTCCAAATGTCAGTTAAATCTGGAAATTAAGAATGTTCATAGTAATACCAACGTGGAACGATCCTGCTAAAAATCACTAAAGTACTTTTCTGACTCAGTCAGGGGTTCTCAAATGTCCTCTCACTTTGTGCTTGTGTGGACTCCAGAGACAGAAAGACAGTAAAAGACAGTAAATGCCATCTACATGCTTCTAAATGTAGTGGAACCTCTTTCTTGAGGGCGGCCATTTTATTTTAAAATAAATCTCCAGGAATGATAAGAGACCCACTCTGAAATTTTCTCACGGAAGCCTTCAGTTCAAACTACTACAGGAAAGGGTTACAGAGTAAAATCACCAACTATTAACTGGCCCAGAGTTTCTTCACTCCTTTTGCAACTGCTCTGTTGCCTTTCTTATTCTCCCTCCATTGCTTTTCTCTCTTCTTTTCTCTTTCATTATAAACTTGTATTTATGGAATTTATTTGAAGTCTGGATATGGAGCAGAAATTTGGAGCTATAGCAGTGAGTAGACCATCGTCCCTTTCATCATGGAGCAAATATTCTAGGGACAGAGACATATACTAACCATACAAAAACAAAATCAGTATAAAATATTATGCTAGGGACAAGTCCTATAAAGAAAAGGAAAGCAGTGTTAGGGGACAGAGAGTGACAGGGATGGCTTGCGTTTAGGTCAGGAGTGAGGGAAGGCCTTTTGGAGGAGGAGAGCCAAATGAAGTGAGGGGACAGTCCATGTGTATCTGGGGTGTTCCAGGCAAAGAGAAATCCAGGTGTCATCTGGGGCGAGCTTGGTGAACTTACTATAAACTTAGGAAATGAATCTTCAAATTGCCAAAGGAGTAGCTTAGCTCTGAGCCATTTTTATGATTCATACAAGGAAATTGAGTTTATTGCTTTATAGTCACTGCTTTTTTTTTTAACCCCAAATGATATTCTCTAGCTTTATGACACATCTTATTCACTAAACTGAGCTTGGAATGACTTTTGACTACTTTTAAAAAGTCAGTCTACCTTCAAATGAAGTTTTGCTACAGTTAATTTTTTTTCATATTACGAATATGTATTGAATACTTATTATATGCCAGACACTGTTCCAGGACTGGTAACCAAATTGGATGTATTTCTGCTCTCTTAGAAGTTATTGGGGCACCTGGGTGGCTCAGTGGGTTAAGCCTCTGCCTTCGGCTCGGGTCATGATCTTAGGGTCTTGGGATCGAGCCCTGCATCGGGCTTTCTGCTCGGCGGGGAGCCTGCTTCCTCCTCTCTCTCTCTCTCTCTCTCTCTCTCTCTCTCTGCCTGCCTCTCTGCCTACTTGTGATCTCTGTCAAAAAAAAAAAAAAAAAAAAAGAAGTTATATCTAGTGATGGCTTTCAGCCTGTTTAAAAAAAAAAAAAAAAGATGTTCAAAAGGAGTTTTGGTGAATGATGGCATCACCAAAATGAATTTGTGGTTTAAGAGTACTATTTAAAAGTGAATAGTGAATGTTTGGATGTAAAAACTTAGTGTGTTAAAAATCTGTTAAATTATTTAAAAACTTCATTTATCCACCACTATGTATAGATACACATAAACATACTAGATACATAGATGTGTGTGTTTGTGTTCAAAAAAGAGTAATTGTATTAAGCTTAGCAAACTAACTGTTTCCACACGGGCATTTTAATAGGAAGCTGTATTTTTTTTAAAGATTTATTTATTTATTTTAGAGAGAGTGGGAATATGAACACAGGGGGAGGGCCAGAAGAAGAGAGTCTTCGAGCAGACTGCCCGCTGAGCACGGAGCCTGACATGGGGCTGGATCTCACAACTCATGAGATCATGACCTGAGCCGCAACCGAGAGTTAAGTGTTTAGCTGACTCAGCCACCCAGGCGCCCCAGAAGCTGTATTTTAAAAGAAGAAAGGAAACTGACAATTTGGTGTATATGTGTTTTGGGGGTGCTGAGGGAGATAAGAAAATGAATTGGGGGAGCATTCATGGTGGGACAGAAGTAGCAGATGAAAACTCAGAGATAGGTGAGTCAGTTAGAATTCAGTGTTCTCAGAAGTGATAGTAGAAGAGGCCACCAAAAATGTTAACAGCTTACACAAAATGGGATTTTTTTTCTCTCTTCTAAAAATACTCCAGAACTAGATATTCTAGGACTGATATGGCTCTTCGTGATGTCAGGGACCCAGGGGTCTTTCTGTCTTGTCACTCCAGAGAGGCTGAAAAATGTAGTTTTTATCCTAGACAGCCATGTGCCCCGATTAAAGTTAGAGGGTCTGTCATTAAGGAAGGAGAGAATAAATATATGGGAAATTCAATAGTCCTTACTGTAGTGTTAAAGAAAAGAAGAAACGAATTAATCATGTTAATGCCTGGTTGTCAGACTAAATGGAATAGAAAACATAAATTTGAATATGTTGAAAACGTGGACAGGTCATTGAGAGTTCATAAAGGACATAATGAAGAATATTTGGAGATTTCACTTCGGTACCACTGGCAACTAGGAACCACTGTAGGCCTTGGAGAACAGAAGGGGTGTTTAGCTTAGTCACAGAACTTTGCTTTATTACTGAAAACAGCTGTTGGTGGAAGATAATTCTTATTGCTTTGTGTAGAAATGAAGGCCATACGAATTGGAGAGAAGCTCTGTGAGAGACAGTTGTTTTCAATCCAGCATCCTGCTCTAGGGTTATTGAAATGAGGGAAAGGTAATGTGTAAAGATAGAATATAGAGAGGAAATGGGGTAAGCAGATGATGTATTGGAGAAGAAAGAGAAATTGAAAGCGACTAACATTTCAGTTAGAGAGGCAAGGGATGGTATTACACAGGTGCATTTCCATCAGGAGGTATTTAAAGACATCTCTAAATTATTTAGTTATATTGAAATGTAAAGTTGAATCATTGCTAGAAATCTGATTCCCAGGCTTTAGGATCTAGAGCTGAAACAGCTGTGCCTAGCTTCTTTGTGGTAAATTAGCAAGGGGAAATAGGTACTTTGGAGAAGGTGTTATGCACACATTACTACCTCTGACCCCTTTTTTTCTATCCCTGCATGTTTTCTCCAAGTTTTAATTGTGGTAGGTGGCTTGGAAAGTTTTTGTTTAGGTAATTTTATTGCCTGAAGGGAGAGATGGACTGGATGATAATTGTTGTTTGATGTACATGTTCTCTTACTACAAATTCATCTCCATGACGCCGTCATTCACCAACACTCTCTTTGAACATCTTTTTTAAAAAACAGACTGAAAGCTATCACTGGGCATAACCTCCAAGAGAACAGAAATACACGAAAACCCTATGTGCACAGTTACAACTCTTGCTTCTCTGAGCTGTAAGCATCAGTGTCACGCCCTTACCTTAGAGGTGAGAACTATAAAAAGCTATCACCAGAGACATTGCTTACAACCAGACCAGCAAAGCATTGATTACCTCTGTTGGTCATCTGATCTTCCATAAAAAGCTTCCATTTCCGCAGTGGTGTTATTCTTTGCAATGGAACTTTCCTTGTATTAGAGAAGGATTACTTTCGTCTATGTTAAATGTAGTAGCACTCTATATCATGGGAATGTTTCCCTAAAAATCATGTATATTTCCTGTTGGGCTAAAAGTAAAACTTCAAAGTAGTTGTTAGGATTTTATAGGCACAAACACCAGTGTTAATGTTACTTCCTGCGGTGAACCTTGTACTAACAGAGTTGATGTGGAGTCATACTTGGTGGCCATATCACACACAGTCTAGATGGCAGGGCTTATGGTACAAATGGCAGTTCCTGCTAAAACAGCTGCACTGATGAATGTCAAGCAGTGATTTTTTTCAACTTAGACAAGTGTACAATAAAGAAAATAACAAAACAACAGTAGCTTCCATCTCTATCACCCTAACCCAACTGCCATTAACATCTTAGAGTACTTACTTCCAGTCTGGTTCTGACTTCTTCTTCTTCTTATTTTATTTTATTTTATTTTTAAGTTCTCTCTACACCAAATGGTGGGCCCAGACTCACAACCCCAAGATCAAGAGATCAAGAGTCACATGCTTTACCAACTGAGCCAGCCAAGTGCCCTTATTTTCTTTCTTTTATTTTTGTTTCAGAAAAAAATCACTCTATTCTTGTAAAAACAATACAGGCTCAAAAACACTAATGAATCAATATTTTTCAATCTCTTCACTCAGAAATAGCCATAACTCATGTCAGATGAGCATAAATTCTAGGCATCTTTCTGTGCATATATACATACAGAAAATGGATAACTGGGGAGAACTTATTTTTATAAAAATGGCATTGTACTAGATGCATTTTTTTAAAAAGATTTTATTTATTTATTTGACAGACAGAGAGCACAAGTAGGCAGAGAGGCAGGCAGAGAGAGAGAGAGGGAAGCAGGCTCCCTGCTGAGCAGAAAGCCCGATGCGGGCCTCGATCCTAGGACCCTGGGATCATGACCTGAGCTGAAGGCAGAGGCTTTAACCCACTGAGCCACCCAGGCGCCCCGATGCATTTTTTTTTTAACTAAAAGGTATTTTAGGTCTACTTCTAGTGATGAGACTTACGAGGGGTTCCAAGAAACTCATTTATTGCATAGTAACCAAAGACTAAATGATGAACCATTGCGACATTTCTGGCTTCGCTAGGGGTGTGGAAAATCTCCAAAGATCTTGTCTTCCAAAAATTTCAGTTAATTAATTAATTTAATTTAATTAACAAAATAAGAACAGGACAGGTGAGCGAGAGTCAGAGTGACTTGGAGCTGGTGCCTGAGGGCCCTGCAGGTGTCTTTCAGGCTTGAATTGTTTAAGGGCACTTGTCAATAGTTAAAATGGTTTGGGACCTGACTTGAGCATTGAGAAGGAAAGCCTGTGTTTGCTGTGCTGAACCAGACACCCAAGGTGGGACTGAGTGATTCAAGGCAGTTTTCTCTGCAAGAATAAAGACCGTTTCACAAGTTAGGTCCATAGGATTCCCTCCAATTAAAATCAAGCAATGAGCTCACGATCTATAGCAGCAACCCAGAAAAAAAATGAGTAGCCCCCCAAAGATTGTTGATAGTAGAAAGGTCAGATACATGACATAGAATAGCTACGCATTTAAATATCTAAATAAACAAAGGATTAATCATGGTGTTGATATGGAGAGGTGATGCATGTGTCAGAAGTATATGGAAAATCTCTACTTCTCAGTTTTGTTGTAAACCGAAAATTGCTCTGAAAAATAAAATCTTAAAAAGACATACATACACGCAAAAGTGTCAAAACTGGATTGATCCTTCTCTAAATTAATCCAGTTACTCAAATGTCAGTTATATCTATCATTGCCTGGCTCCTTGGGCCAAACCAAACTCTAAAAATTAAAACTATTTTACTTAAACAAAAAACATCACGGGGCGCCTGGGTGGCTCAGTTGGTTAAGCGGCTGCCTTTTACTCAGGTCACGATCCCAGGGTCCTGGGATCAAGCCCTACATTGGACTCCCTGCTCAGCTTCTCCCTCTGTCTCTTCCCTGCTTGTGTTCTCTTTTGCAAAGAAATAAATAAAATCTTTGGGAAAAAAGATTATTAGGCATGCCTATATTAACTTGAAAAATGGACACTTACAGAAATGAGAAAAACCATTGAAATTAAAAAAGAAAAAACTTAATTTAGTGAACTAGAAGATCTCTCCAAAGGAAAAGGAAAACAGAAAAGCAGTGTTAAGACATAGAGGACACATCTGCAGGGGAATGGCTGTTACCCCGCCAGTGACCTCTCCTCTTCAGCTACTGTGGAGGCCAGATGACAGTGATACAGCATTTTCAAAGTGCTCAGAGAAAATAACAGCCTGTGATTATGTACCCAGCAAAACTGTCATTCAGAGATAAGGGTGAAATAGTCACTTACAGATAAATAAAAAAACCCAAGAGCTTACCACCAGAAGACCTTCATTAAAGGATATACTTGAAAAAGAAGGAAAATTATTCCAGAAGAATGGTTGGAAATGCAAGAGGGAGTGACTAACAAGTAATAAACTTGTATGTAAAATGAACACTTTCTGTGTAAAGGAGTAATGTCTAACTTTTGGGTTTGAAAAACAGACAAAAATAGTGGGTAGCCATGGTCTGTAGGTTGGAAATGAGTCTACAGAATTCAGTGTTCTAAGATCCTTATATTTTTTGAGAGAAGGGTAAGGATATTGTTTGACCTTCAGCCTTTTTTTTTTTTTAAGATTGTATTTATTTTTCAGAGACAGAGAGCACAAGCAGGAGCAATGGCAGGCAGAGGGAGAAGCAGGGTTCCCCCTGAGCAAGGAGCCACATGCAGGAGTTGATCCCAGGACCCTGGGATCGTGACCTGAGCCGAAGGCAGACGCTTAACCAACTGAGCCATCCAGGCATCCCAACCCTCAACTTTTAAAAGTTAATGTGCGTGATAAACTTGAAAGGGTTAACACCAAAAGAAGAGAAATAGAGTGCATAAATTCCAAAGTAGTAAAAAAATAGAATGAGAAAATAAAAGTTTATAAAGAGGAAGAAGCAGAGGGGCACCTGGGTGACTCAGTCAAGCATCTGCCTTCCGCTCAGGTCATGATCTCAGGGTCTTGGGATCAAGCCCCGCATCGGGCTCCCTACTCTGCAAGGAGGTGGCTTCTCCCTCTCCCTCTGCCTGCCACTCCCCCTGCTTGTGTGTGCACTCTCTCTCTCAGTCAAATAAATAAATAAAACCTTAAAAAAAAAAAAGAGCAAGAAGCATAGATAAAGTGGGATAGATGGAAATAAAAAAGGTAAAATGGTAGAAATAAGCCCAAATATATTAATGATCATGATAAATATCAGTGGATTAAACTCATCTTAAGGCAGAGATTATCAAATTGGGGAGAAAGAAATCCAGATATATGCTGTGCACATAAGTCCACATAAAGGTTAAAAGCAAATGGGTAGAAAAAGATAAACCAGACATATACTAAAGAAAACTGGCATAACTATACTATATCAGATAAGGTAGGATTTAAAGCCAAAAGCATTATTAAGGACAATGATAACAGGCTTAAATCCCCAGGAAGATACACACTTCTAAATGTGAGTATACCGAATAAAGTAACTTCAAAGTATATAGAGCAAAAAAAAATGGTAGAACTACAGGAAGAGATTGAAACATATCCCATTATAGTAATGACTTTAAAGTCTCTCTCTGATAAATCTAGTGAATAAAACATCTTTTTAAAATATGGATTTTATAATTGATTGTATTATAAAGAAAGTCTTAACATTTCAAAGAATCTATGTTACACAGATCATTTTTCTAGCAAAAATGCAATTAAGTTTGAATTTTAAAAATGTAAATTAAAATTTTTCAGACACTTAAATGTGGAAGTATTTCTTTTAGAATCAGGTAGGAAAAAATGCTCCTTGCTTCAGCTTTGTAGTATCCATCACAATAAAATAAGTAAGAGAAATTAAAAGTAAAAGTATAGAAATGGAGGCAAAATATATTTGCAGATAATAGGATCTTCATATAGAAAACTTGAAAGGATCTACAGACATATTAGAAAGAGTTTTAGCAATATGGCTGGCTATAAGCTCAAAATGTGTAAATCAAGTTGTAATTTTATGTACCAGCACAAAACAGTAAACATTTTTTTTTAAATACCATTTATAATAATAAAAAAATCATTATCTACTTAGGGATAAATCTTTAAAAAACTGTACAGGACCTCTACACTGAAAATTATAATACTTAACTGAAATACATTAAAGATGACCTATATAAATAGAATGATATTCATGTTTGTTTATTGAAATACACAAAGATGTAAATACCCATTCTCTCCAGATTACACAAATTTAGTGGAGGTTTTCCTCAAGCTTGGTATTATTGATATTTTAAGTCAGATAATTCTTTGTTGTGGGTGCTGTCTTGTACAGTGGAGGATACTTAGCATTATCCCTGACCTCTACCCACCAGATCCTATTAGTACAGCTCCCTATCTGTTGTAAGAACCAAAACTGTCTACAGACATTGTCAGATGTTTCCTGAGGGCCACAACTGCCCCCAGTTTGAGAACCACTGATTCAGTGCAATTATAATCAAAATCCGAAAAGGATCTTAATTTGGGCTGATTCCCAAATTTATCTGGAAGTACCAAAAGGGCAAGAATATCCAAAACATTCCTGAAGAAGGTTAAGTTGGAAGGCTTGCCTTTCTGGGTGACAGGACTAAAGCAAGAGTCATCATGACAGTGTGGTATGGATGGAGGGATAGGCACATGGGCCAGTGGAACAAACCTGTAGAGCCCAGAAAACAGACTGTGCTACTAGGTTATCTTAGTATATGACAGAAGCGGTGTTCCACACTGGTGGGGAGAGGATGAACTACTTCATAAATAATGCTGGGGCAATTATTTATTCATATTGAAAAAAGTAACATTGGGTCTCTACTTCATATGCATGAAAACAAATTCTGGAGGAATTAAAGACTTAAAGGAGAAAAAAAAAAGATGTCGAAGTGTTTAGAAGAAAATAAAGGGGAATATCTTTTTTACATTGGGATAGGGAAGGATTTCTTAAACATAACTGAAAAAGTGCCAACTATTAAAAAAGCATTTGTAAGTTTTACTCTTGTGGTAGGGAAAATTCTGAGAATAAGCCCCAATGACCCTTGTCTTTATGTAATTCTCTCCCCTTTGAGAGGTGGGCATTACCTGTGGATGATTACCTCTCATGATTATGTTACATTATATGTCAAAACAGCCATCAAAAAGAATGAAATCTTGCCATTTGCAATGACATGGATGGAACTAGAGAGTATTCTGCTAAACAAAATGTCAGTCAGAGAAAGACAAATATCATGATTTCACTCATATGTGGAATTTAAGAAACAAAACAGATGAACACGGGGGAGGAGAGGAAAAATAAGATAAAACCAGAGAGGAAGACAAACCATAGGAGACTCTTACCTATAAGAAACTGAGGGTTGCTGGGGGGGAGGTAGGGGGGTGTGGAGTAATGGGGGATGGCTATTAAGGAGGGCATGTGATGGAATGACCACTGAGTGTTATATGCAACTGATGAATTACTAAATTCTACCTCTGAAACTAATAATACACTATATGTTAATTTGTTCTAAGTAAATAATAGAATAAAAATAATGGATATCCTTTGTTTACTGGTGTAAAATGCCTACCATTTTGTAGTCATTTTCCATTAAACAAATTTTCTAATAAAGCCATTTAACATTCCAAAAAAAGGGATCAAATGTCCAGATGAGCTTAATCCAATCACACACCATTTAAAAGCAGAGCTTCGCCCAGGTGGCAGAAGAGGAAGTCACAGATTCCAGGTGTGAGAAGGATTTGATGCACCTTTACTGGGTTGAAAAGGAACTGGAGTGGTATCACTGGGGTGATAAGGAACACAAGTGGCTTCTAGAAGCTGAGAGTGATCCCTGGTTGCCAGCCAGCAAGGAAATGGGGACCTCAGTCCTACAACCACAAGGAAACCAAATTCTGCCAACACCCTGAATGATCTTGGAAGTGGACTATTCCTCAGAGTCTTCAGAGAAGAGTCCAGCTTGGCCGATACCTTGATTTTGGCCTTGTGAAACCCAAAGCAGAGCACCTTGTCAGGCCTGCCGGACAGCTGAGCTACAGAATGGCGGCATAATAAATGGGCGTTGTTTTAAGCCACTAAGTTTGTTGTAATTTTTGGCAGCAATAGAAAACTTCTAAAACTATATTAAATTCTCTTCATCAAAAAACACCCTCAGTCCCAAACTAGGAGAAAAATTTCTAACATATGTAAGTGACAAAGGATTATCCAGAATATATAAAGAATTTCTGCACATCGGTGAGAAAAGGACAGCCCAACGGAAAAAATAGGAAGGAGCTATGGAAAGGATTTCCTAAAAAAAGAGGAGGAAACATGTAAGGCCAAGAAACACTGGAGAAAAAAAAAAAAGCTCAACCTTGTATTGTCATACAGTAGCAACAATTCTAAAATGAAATCTATGAAAATACACAATTTACAATAACTTCCCAAACCATCTAATGCCATATTGTGAGGAACGTCCTTCTGTTCCTTGAAGTACATTCTCTTGTACATTTGGAGTCTATTTTTTGCATGCCATCCTCCTCCCCCTCTCTCTCCCTCTTCTTGCTTCCCCCTCCCTTCCTCCTCCTCTTTTTCCTCTTCTCCCCCTGGAATGTGTTTGTGGAGTTGCCGGGTCTCTTTCCATCTTGCTGATGGCAAGCTCTCGCTAGGCAGTGTGTTTTGAAGGCAGTGAGGAGTTAAGAGTTAAGCCCTTGGGTCCTGGCACTTTACTGACCGGACTTGAATCCTGACGCCGTCTGTGTGGACCGTGTGCCCTCGGACATGCAAGCTTTGTAGCACAATGTAAAATGAGGATAATATGGTTTCCATCACAGAGTTGTCTTAAGTAAAAGAGGAGATACGGGGACAGCACCATCATATTCAGCAGTTACAAGCTCAGACACACTGAGCGATTTCTTCACTCTTCCCACCATGTTTGAGACCAGTTTGTTTTCTCCACCGAGCTGTGGTTTTTGTGCTGTTTCTTATTTTATCCACTTTCTGCAGCAGTGAGGAAGGGAAGCCTTCGTGAGGCCTTACATGATCTTGTTTAGACACCTGGGCTCTGCTGTGTCCTCTGAACATTTTGTGCAGGATCCTGCTCATCCTGTCTAGCTGGGAAATGTGCCCTGCTGCCCTGGGGCGGGGAGATGCTCTTGAACTTCAGATCATCCACGCAGTTCAGTGTGAAACTGTAGCTTTCACTTCCATGAAAGTGTCAGCATCTGTATTTACTCACTCTGGTACACCTCTTTTTTTTTTCCCCCTTTACCAATTTCCACCTCTTCTCAGTCACAAGAAGTGAGAAAAGCATTGTCCGCTCAGTTCTCCTTGTTCTAGACATGTGGATAGTGACAAGAAATCTCAGAATCTTTTTTTTAAAGGATTTTATTTATTCATTTGTGAGATAGAAAGAGTGAGTGGTAGGCAGAGGGAGAAGCAGGCTCCCTGCTGAGCAAGGGCCCCAAAGCAGGACTCTATCCAAGGACCCTGAGATCATGACCCGAGCCAAAGGCAGATGCTTAATGGACTGAGCCCCCTGCCCCAGGTGTCCCTGAGAAATCTCAGAATCTGATCAACTCATCGCTATCACATTTGGGGGGCAGGAGATGCTTTCTTTGGCCACCGGTCATTTTCCTTTTAAAAATTTTTGGTTTTACCTCTTTTCATGTTAGATTGCTGTTGTACATTTTTTAAAAATTAATTTTGACTTTTTAAAAACTTCTTAAGTTTTAGGTGGTGGAAATGTGTGTTTGGAAGGCAGTAAAGATGGGTTGCAGTTTCAGTGTGCTGTCTTAACCTAGGAGCCCGCCCCGAATACCTAATCCTGCTTGTGTAGTGACTGTGCTCCTCGTCTCTGTGGCTGAGCTCTTAATGCGGTCTGGGCGTTTTCCCGTTCCCGGTTATTCTTAAGTAAGAACTACTGGCAGTGTCTCAAATTTTGTATGCTATTGTTAGTAAAACTCAGAAATAAAATTGCCTTAGCTCCCTTTTTAGGATCTCCTGCAACAAAAGTTTGTCTTTTCTCACCTTTTCTCATCTACCAATTTAAAATTTGATTTTTAAAATTGCTTAAACATCTCTGCTTTCTTATTCTCTCTGTTTTTGTTGGGGCGGGGGGAAGCCTTTTCTCTGCTAATCTCAAAATTCGCCTTTCAAAAAAGATTTACAGTACTCACACTCTACCTCCAATCCCTCTGCAGCATTTCTCCGAAGTAAATAGGAGCATAGAGGTGGGGTCTGCAGTGGACTTCGTGGTGCCCCCCAGACCCCGTCTCCCAGATCAAGGCACTCATTCCCTCCGCTGCTGGGAGGGTTGGCGGCTGAGGGGTTCTCAGCTCAGTCCTTCTCTAGGAATTCCTAACAGTTGAAGGGAACCTCTTGGCTCAAGGTCAGAGCCCCTTCCTCAGGGAAACGACATCCAGTGGCCCATGGTTGTATCTGGGCTACTCTCTTGCTTCAAGGCAGGACCATAGTGAAGGGCCATCCCAGCACCACAGCTCCTGGCGGATCGGTCACGGCCTCTGCTGCAGCCACGTGACAGATGAGTTTCTCCCTTGGCCCGGTCCTGCCTTCCACGCTCCTCGCCAGTCCTGATACAGAAGGCACTCACTCCCTGGTGAATGTCCCTCACACACACTTGAGCCTTGGGATCTGCTTCCTGGGGAACCCAACCTGTGACAATGGCTTTTCCTCGAGGTTTAAAACATGGGAGTATCATAATACGTGTGTGTCCACGAGGAAAGAGAATTATAAAGCAAATGGAGCAAAACGTTAACAATTGGCAAACTTAGATGAAGAGTATTTGGGAGTTCTGTGTAGTCTTCTAGCAGCAATATTTCCATAAGTTTGAAATCATTACAAAATGGAAGTTGAAAAAATTAGGACAAATAGCAATTACTTGAAGATGCTTAAGTGCAATTATGTGCTCCAAGACAGCAAAGTTGTTAAGGTTCCAAACTCATGATTCTGCAAAAGTTAGATATAAAGATAATCACTATGAGACTTCCCCATCTTATCAGTTCATCAGCCCACGGAGTATTTTCTTTGGTAGACGCGTTTTCTTTTTAAAGCTGATTTTGTTAAGTAAATGACTTATCTTACACCTGAAAGGATGCTGTCAATACATAGCAACACTACTTATTAGATTAAATAATAAGTGGAGGAATTTGGGAATTTACTTAATTTGTGCCACATTTCAGTTCCAAAGTGTGCTCTTGCCTTGTTAATGTCTGATGGTTTGAATGTCAGTTTGATATCTCATCTAAGAAGTATCACAGGGCCTGCCAGTTCTGCTCTGCGGTATTATCTGAGTTGCACAGGCTCACTGAAATCTACAGGCTCTCTCTCAATGGTTTCCTCCCGGCACCTCCAGCTTCGGTATCTAACCTCTCATCTTCGAATGACCCGATAGCATCACTGCCTCAGCACCTTCACTTTTCCCTTTGGGGTTTCATATTTGTACATGAGTCCCCCTGGCTTGTGACTTCACTGTCTCAACTGATAAATAGCTTATGATACCAAAGGGCCTTCATTTGCACTAAGAAACTAAACTTGTGCTCTCGCCTTCCACTTGCTTGTGAAAATCCGGAAATAAATCTTGTGTAATCACCTAATTTAATTAAGCACACCTCACTTCCAGTGCTGTGCTGGTACTAAAAAAAATGTCTCAATGAATTTCCATAGACTCACTATGTTCTAACTGTCTTCTTTCTTGCCCCTAGAAGATTATTTAATATAGGTTTAGAATATTTTAGCTGTTTAGCCTAAAATGTATCTCTAAATATTCAAGATATTTTTTTCTTTCGAAATTCTTGCTGTCCTTCAGTTTTCTTCATACTTTAATTCAAAGTTAACTTCCTGCAATTGTTATTAATCTACCTTTGTGATGTCTAAACCTAAGTCCGTATCACTTGAAGGATAATTTTGTTGCTGAATATTCAAAGAGTGATCATAAGGGTAGTTCCTGATGAATCACATGAAAGTACATAAGATGATCTAAGCCTCAAACCACTACTGTTTGCCAGTATTCATTATAAAACCTCTGGGCCCCCAGAAAGCTCATTTTAATTATTCATGTGACATTAGGAGAAGATGAAAAGTCAGAGCCATAATTGCAAATTTCTTATTCTTTCTTCAGTGTCTTTGGCATATATCATACTCCTTTTGCCCACGTAGCTCCTTCTACTTGGGATAATTTCTCATTCTACACTGATCAGGACCCTAGTCACCCTTCAAAGCCTTGTTCAAATTCTACTTCCTATATGAGGCACTTTCTGGTTAGTGCACACTGGGTTTTTTTTTCCTCCTTAGAATACTTATTCCCAAAGTTAGTTAATTTAAGAAAGTTCGGCACGGTCTTTTTTTCCTCTAATTGTTTCCCATTAAGCCTGTGTGTCAGTCTTATCTCCCGAGTCCGGCTATCCACTTTCTGAAGGCGAGGACCACCATGTCTTAGACCGTGGGTTTTCAAGCTATTTTTCTTGCATAGCCCCTAAAGTGATTTTGAAAAATTAAATACCTCCTGCTGCATTTTTTTTTTAGGTTGCCATGTGAAATTGTATCATAAGTCACCACAAAGGACGTAATTCAAAATATTGACATTAAGGACAAAAGAAAACAAAATGAAACGGTTCTACAAGACTTTGAAGCATAGTACCTAAAGGAACCTAAACACTGTGTAACTGCTACCTGCAGCCATTCATTTGAAAAAACACAGTCTTTAACTGTTGGAAGCTTTACATCATGCAATTTCCTTTTCTCCTTGAATTCATATTTCTCCTCCACATCCCTCACAGGATTTCATCCTAATAGAAAGTATTTTGATGCCTGGAAGTCTTCTTTACATCAAACATGTATATAAATTGAAATTACATTTTCTAGGTCCAGAGGCTTTTAAGTGGTAAAATATTCTTTCTAGATTGATTTATCATTATAATTACTTTTAGCACACAATTGATCAAAACCAAAACCACATAAGTATATTATAATTTTTATAAATACTCAAAAAGAATACCATTTTATTGGAAATGCATGTTTCTATGAGATACACGGAACTGCTTATTTAACCACCTATGAATATTACTTATTGCTGGAAGTAAACAGGGTTCAGCATAAATTCTGTTTCTCTTTTGCATTTTTATGGATGGAAATGTTAAGAAGACTTTTTCACATAAAATTGTAGGTGGGAATAGAAGGTGTTTTATTATAGCAACGTCAGTCAGTTCAATGAATTCCTTTTAAGTAATATTCCAGAATTATATAGTAATTTATTATAAAAATGGTTTTCATCTCTTGTCAGCTGTTGACTTGATTAGGTCTGTCTTCAGTGTTGTTGAAAGCAAAGAAACGGAAACAACCCTCATAGAAAAAGATTTGTTAAACAGTCATTAGGAGTCATAGACTTTCTCAGTTTCTGGGAATAATATAAAAAAAAAACTTTACTAAAATTTATCAGATTATTAATTATTGCCAGTTACACTTTAACACAATATACTCACAAAATGTGAAAAAGAAAAACGTTCATTGTGGAACACGTGTCAGTATAACAATTTTTGAGATAATTATTATTTCATATGCTTTAAATATGTCTCAGCAGTTCTTCAGAACTACAGATCTCGTTCATTCCACTTTTGGAAAATATTGACCGTATTTACCTAGTTGGCAAAGCCAGCCCTTATTGTCAAAATGGTCTGCCAGATCAGATTTCAACTTTCTTTCAGAAAACATCTTACTTCATTCAAATGAACATCACTAAAAAAAAAACAAAACCAAAAAACAAAAAACAAAACAACAAACGAACATCACTGTGATTGCACTCACATTCTTGAATTCTTCTCCTAGGGGAGATGGCTAAGGCGTGGAGCCTTGTTATAAGTCTGTCGCGTGGATGAAAGAAGGTGCCCTGTCTCACGTGCTTGTGCTTTCCTTCTGTCCTCCTCAGAAATGATGCATTTTTGGACAACAGCTGAGGGATGAAAAGCACAGGACATTAGATGAAACTTGTCAACTGTCCTGCTCTTCCATACTGTAGTAGATCTGAATACCCACCCCAGTATGGACCAAAATACTGTGCATTTATGTCCTGCTTTGCCATTAAGAGAAATATGTGTAAAATGGGACACATTTTAGAGCTTTACTTCGGGTTTTTCCTGCCTTGATTGAAGGAGGCTTCCCTACACCAGTCTTTGCTACTGTTGTTAGGCGTTTCGAGGTTCTAATGGTGGCAGCATAAAGGAGGATGCATCGTAATGAGATGGGAAGAGGATGGGTGTGTCTGTGTAAAGTGAAAGGAAACTGACTATGAAAGAGGAAGAGGGAAGAACTGGCCTGAAGCTTCCACACAGTCCCATTCTTAGGCAGATCAGTTTTTGCAAAGAGTATATAGAAAAGTGGTAGATCTGGACATTGAGACCTTTAAAACTATCTTTGCCCACCTGGCCTTTGGGAAGTCTTTAAGTACCCCAGTGGTGTGCAAATACCGGTTTGAAGATCGCTTCCTTACACTTCTTATTGTACCCAATAACATGCTGAGAGAGAGTTGGCGCTAATACTTCGTTTATGCAGTAATTCAGATAGAAAGAAAGGAGGGAGGGGCACCTGGGTGGCTCAGTGGGTTAAGCCTCTGCTTTCGGCTTGGGTCATGATCCCAGGGTCCTGGGATCGAGCCCCATATTGGGCTCTCTGCTCTGCGGGGAACCTGCTTCCTCCTCTCTCTCTGTCTGCCTCTCTGCCTACTTGTGATCTCTGTCAAATAAGTAAATAAAAAGAAAGAAAGAAAGAAAGAAAGAAAGGAGGGGTGTCTGGGTGGCTCAGTTGGGTAAGCATCTGACTTGGTCTTGGCTCAGGTCATGATCTCAGGGTCCTGAGAATCCATGACAGGCTCCATGTTGGGTGCAGAGCCCTCTTGGGATTCTCTCTCTCCCTACACCTTTGCCCCTCCCCACCCAGGAAAAGAAAAGGTGGAAAGGAAAATGGCAACTAAAAAACCATTAAATTCAGTAAAAACATACAAGCAGAAATCTCCTATATCGCTGGCACAGCATGTTTAAAAATTTTTAAAATTTTGTTTAAAAGTGCTTTCTCATCATACAACCTATACCTCATAGATGTGAACACTTGAAATTCACACTGCAGTAATAAAGTTCTTTTAAATATTAATTAGGATAATTCTAGTTGTCATTCCTGCTTTTGCTAAGGGTAATTTTCAGACTATAATTTTCTACACTGTATTGTGCCTTATTTAAAAAAAATATTTCAAATAATAAAGCATACAATAAAATTGTTGATGGGGTAAAAAGGCTAGAATCAAAGTTATATTTTTAAATCGGCCTGAATTTGTCAATTATTATGAAGGGATAAACTGAAATGACCGTCGGCCCATGAGGTATCTGCTGCAGACAAAATGGATCTTCAGAAGTAATTAGCTTAAAAATTGGGAGCTAACATAAAAACGTTACTATTTTTTGCCAAAGTGAACTCTTAGCTTTATGTTGTTGACAGAAAACACTTCCAAGGCAGGAGTGAAACAAGAGCAGTGCCAAGACACTGAGTTGCCTAGTGGAACCACCTTGTCCCAGGGAACACGACCGGTCAAGACTCATGCTTGGAAATCCACAGAGGTAAGTCGCTTGCAGCCGGTTACTGTTGCTGCTCTAACAAATTACCGCCAACCCAGTGCCTTAAATCAGCACAAATGTGTTATTTTACAGTTCTGTAGGTTAGAAGTCTGACACGGGTCTCTCTGGGCCCCCATGAAGGCGTCTGCAGGCTGCATTCCTCTCTGGAGGCCCCAAGGGGAGAATTTGTCTCCTTGTCCTTTCCGGCTGCAGTTTCGTATGTTCTGAGAGAAATGGTGCTTGTCTTTGAACTTCTTTTTTTGTTGGCTTTTTTTTTTTTTTTTTTTTTGGCTATACACAGTTTTAAATAAGAATAAGTTTAGTTTATCGAAGTTTCCCTTTATAGCTGATCTTTTAAAAACATCTTATTTAAGAAATTCTTTTTATGCCAATATCATAAAGATCTCTGACTTTTTCTTCTAAATGGACTCCTTGTGCCCTCTAGAATTTTGTTATATAGCGTTAAGACGGGTTTTATTGTCTTTGCACCCCCGTAGATAAATAATATTTTGGTTGTTGAACAGTCCATCTTCCTCTCCTCATCGAAAAAAACCTTTTTGTTGTGAAATAAAATTATAGACTTGGAGGCAGCTGCAGCTATAGGTACAGAGTCCCAAGTACCCAGTACCCAGCATCCCCCTCCCCGCTGGTGTCGTCTGTGACTGTAGTACAAGTCACAGTATCGAAACAGAGGTGGCCGTCGCTATGTTACTGCTGACTGACTGCAGGCCCTCAGTTTCCAAATTTTCAATTCAGTATTCAGTTTTTTAACTTGTATTTATGTATGTGTGTCGGGTGGGGGGGGGGCGCAGTTTCCTAAGCAATTTTATTCCAAGTATAGATTCGTGTAACCAGCACCAAAATCAAGATCCAGAAGTGTTATGTCCGCACAAAAGCAGTCTGTCCTGCTACCCACCCCGTCTCCTCCCCACCCCTTAACCACCTCATCCCCTGATAGCCCTAATCTCTTCTCCATCTCTGTAGTTTTATTATTTCTAGAATATTATGTAAATGAACCCAGACAGTATACAACCTTTTGAGATAGTTTTTTATCCCCCCACTCAATGTAATACTCTAGAGATCCATTCAGGCTGTGACGTTTTCAAATCTCTAGGATAAATGTCTAAGGATGTGATTGCTGGGGGGTGTGGTAAGTGCATACTAAATTTGGTAAAAAAAAAAAAAAAATTGTCCAACTGTTTTCTAGAGCGGCTATAACATTTTACATTCCCACCAGCAATGTATGAGAGCTCCAGTTTCCCTGCGTCCCCACCAACTTTTGCCATTACCGTTTTTATTTTAGATACTCGAATAGGTCTGTGATGGTATCTCATTGTGGTTTTAATTTGTGTTTCCCAAATAGCTAATGATGTCGAACATTTTTTTCATGTGCTTCTTTGTACCATCATAACTTCTCTTTGGTGAAATGTGTGTTCAGATCTTTTGCCCATTTTCTAATTGAACTGTTTGTTTATCACCATTGAGTTTTGAGAGTTCCTTGCACGTTCTGAATACCATCATGTTTCTGTTCATGCTCTTATCCATGAAGATGTCCATCTTGTTTCTGAGCATGACCTGTGTCTTTAATTTTAACATTCGTATTTTCTCTGCCATTGCTGTGTGTTTGGGGAAGGTTGGTATCCCCAAAGTGTGAACTTACAGAACCATCTTGACTGGCAATCTGTTCAACTCAAGATTATTTGCAATTATCTCATTCGCTCATTTGTTTTTCTGTCTCATGTGTGTTTCTCCTTCTAAGGCAAGCTCCTCGAGAGTAGAAACCATTTTAGTCTTACTCGTTACTGAATCTTCATTTGCCAAATATTTGTTAATGAAGAAATGACTGAATAGTAGATGCTCCATATTAACTTCCCTCTCTCCCTTTCTTGTAAAAGAGGCTTATTTGGTCTTCCTCTTGGCCTGCCACCGTTCCAGTGAGAGTGGCTGGAATTGTTTATTGACCATCTGTTCCTAACCCTTTCCCAAACCCAGTTAGGTATTGGATTTACCAGATTTTCTAGCAGCTCAGAAAAGTACATAAAATTAAAATTTCACTGTTCCTTAATTGCTTGTAGCCCACAGACTGAAAATCCATAGATTATGACATGGGAAACAAAGGGAGAAGAAAAGTCATTAAATTTCCTTATTACTTAGAGTCCATTGACAAGTCCTTGAAACAGGCAGAGTGACATTCCTCTAGGGACTCAGCTGCCTAAATGTTAATACTTTGCCAAGGGCAAAAGGTAATCTTAGCCCAACCTCCAGGACCCTGTAAGTCTTCTTTAACATAAAAAGATTCCTTTGGAAACTTCCTTTACCTCTACCCTTCACTCCCGCCCCCCCCCATACATGTTGGCAATCATCTTCCAAGCATATGACCCACTGATATACATCTGAAGGGTCTCATGACTGAGGGTTTACTAAACAATAATAAATGACTTTTCCCAACAATAGTTAACCCCCTCAGGATCCTGGAAACCTTGCTTCCTAAATACCTGGGAGGCTCACACCATCCCTAACCCCCTCCCAACTTGAAAGTATATAATGGGCCACTCCTCAAGACCCCGGTGCAGCTTTTTCTGCCCACGGGTCCTGTCCCCATGCTTTAATAAAACCACCTTTTTACACCAAAGACGTCTCAAGATTTCTTTCTTAGCTGTTGGCTTCAAACCCTAAAGTCTTTCGTATATCAGATTATTTTTAAAAATTTGACATTAAGAAAAATTGATTCTTAAATTTGAGACCAGTTTTATTTGCTGCTGCTGGCTTTTAAGGGAGAAAATAGACTTGAATAATCTTATATGCTTTGGACCCTAACAAAGGCATAAAATAGCACCTAGCTTTTTTGTATCAGTCTTCCAATTCTCATTATTACTGTTTTCTCTTACTTGAGAGGAACCACTATAACTGATTTACATCATTCAGCATCTTACATCAGTTAGCATAAAATGGTGCCCTTCTCTCAAAAGAAGTTTAAAGCTGGATTTTCCTTTTTCAATTCATTAGTACTATATCGTGACACGATTCCATCATTCTATTGACAAGCATCTCCTCTTCTTACCGTCAGGAACATTTGATGCAACCCAATATGTCCTCTTCAGAAATCTCCTTTTGTGGCAGAAGACAACACCTACCAGGCTGAACAGTAAAATCTAATTGTTGTTGCCAAATGTACTACATCTACATTAAAATTCTCATGTTCTTAATAAGAACGAAATAGAAATGATACTGTTGATTGCTTAGGCAGATGAAGGGTGCTTAAAAATATCTTTTAAAAACTTTAAATAGAAACCTCTTTATTCTCTTTCTACAAATGAAAGAATGATCTAAAAGCAGTAAATAAAATTCTTAACAGAATAGGGCTTTCAAAAGCAGAACAGTGCTCGCCTGTGATACTTTCAAAACTAAGAAAAGCCTGCAAATGTATGACACTTAGACAAGGATCTGTTTTCTCTCTGCGTACTGTCCAGAATTTTTATTATTAAATTTGCTAATTAATAAGGTTATATGTAGCTTTTCACCACCTTGAAAGACCTTCCTCTTTTCCTGTTTGGTGAGATTCAATAATAAGTGTTATGTTTGGGGTTTTTGGTTTTTTTTTTTTTGGTCACAGTTGTTTCTATAGCAACAGATAGGGATGCTATGAATTGGTTCACACAAAATTAAAGCTGACCAAAGCCTTCGGTCTAGTTGTGAGTTGCTAAATTACTAGTGATGGAAGATAAATGTTTATTTCCTACTGTCTCTGTTTATTATTTTGCTAAACGAAGAGTAAACAGTTTTTATCCTCGGGTTTATTAGCATATCATTTATTATGTTTGCAAAAATTTGAACTCATCATAGCTGTTAGGGAAGTGGAAATTATACCTATTCTAATCATGCTAATCCATCATCCCTTTACTTCTTACCTGCATCATTACTTCATGCTTTAAAGTCCTTTTTTATTTTCATGTTTGTATTTTTATTCTTTTTAAGTTGGAAGATAATTACGGGGAAAAGTTCAAACGATATGAAATGGTAAAGAGTGAAAGTTTCTTCTTAATTCCGTGTACACCTTCTATTCCCTTCCTCAGAGGCATCCGTTACTAACTAAGTTCTTCGAGATTTGGGAAGGAAATTTTCTGTGTCCATGCATTTCTTTAACCTAAAGGGATCCGTTCAGTATGTACTGCTCTGAAGTGTGCTTTGAACTAAGCGATACATCTTGGACATCTTTTTAAGTAATCGGTGTAATCATTTAATGTATAGAGTCCCAAATCTTTTTTCGCTAAACTGTAGATTATGAATTCCTTTCTCTATCAGTCTGTATAACTGCTGTATTCTTTTTTTTTTTTAAGATTTTTATTTATTTGACAGACAGAGATCACAAGTAGGCAGAGAGGCAGGCAGAGAGAGAAGGGGAAACAGGCTCCCTGCTGAGCAGAGAGCCCAATGCGGGGCTCGATCCCAGGACCCTGGGATCATGACCTGAGCCGAAGACAGAGGCCTAACCCACTGAGCCACCCAGGCGCCCCATAACTGCTGTATTCTTGATGCATAAATGAATCTTCATTTATTTCACCACCCCCTGAATATTTTTATGTTTTTGTCTATTGAAAGCAATGTTGTAATAATGGCTCTTATATACATTGTTTATGATGTTGTCCTAAAGGTGGAGTTATTGAAAGGTTATATTTATTTTTCATTTTGAAGAGTCCTCCTAAACTGCCCTCCCCAGAATTGCACCAATTTATATCCACCAAAAACATATCCCCTCTTCTTCGCAAATAACCGAGTATTATCATCTTGTACATTTTTGTCAGTCTGAGAGGTGGGAAAAGTTTGTTTTACTTTGTTCCATGATAATTATAGGTAAGATTAGAACAACTTTTCATGTGTTTATTGGGAATTTGTGTTTCTTTCTTATTATGAACTCTATTCATATCCTTTGCTCATTTTTTCTGGTTTCTCTTTTTCTTACCAGTTTCTTTTTCTCTTTTTTAAAGATTTTGTTCATTTATTTGACAGAGAGACACAGCGAGAGAGGGAACACAAGCAGGGGGAGTGGGAGAGGGAGAAGTGGGCTTCCCACCAAGCAGGGAGCCTGATAATGGAGCTCGATCCCAGGACCCAGAACCCCAGGACCTGAGTTAAAGGCAGAGGCTTGCTGACTCGGCCAACCAGGCGCCCCTTTCTTACCAGTTTCTAAGAGCTATTTGGCTGTTAAGTGATTAGCCCATTGTCTGCTTCTTTGTCTATTCAGTTTTTCATTTGATTTTTTACTTTATGGCTTTTTTTTTTTTTTTTTTGGCCTTTGTGAAAGGAAAGCGCACTGCTCTTCCTTTGTTTCTTTTTTTCATCTCACACTGTGGTCACACTTCACTTCTGACAGCAGAGATGTGGGCTTTCCACACACCAAGCTATTCTCTGCTACACCAGCTGGGTGTCCTGCCATTTAACTCATTTCTGACACTGTCTACCTGAAGATAGCATCAGATTTCACAGGCTGCTTGCACAGTCCCCAAAGCTCCCTTTCCCCCACCTCCCATTTCGGATGCCTATTGCAAGCCCAGAGTTGTCTCCTGTACTTCGGACCCACCACTAGAAACTGGGATTCCTGTCACCCCTTCCTTGGGTTTGATTACTTGCTAGAACAGCTCACAGAACTCATAAAAATTTTTACTTACAGTTGTTGGTTTATTATATAATAAAGGATATGAGAAAGGATGCAGATGGATTGTCAGATGAAGAAATGCATAGGGTAAGGCCTATGAAGAAGTTTCCCAAGTGCAAGAGTTGCTGTCCCCATGGAATTGGTCTGTCACCCTCCTGGCGTGTACATATATTCACCAACCCAAAAGCACATTGAACCCCAAATATTTGGAATTTTCATGGTGGCTTCACCACATAGGCATGATTGATCCTTTACTCCATCTCCAGTATCTCTCCCCTTCCAGGAGGATGGGGTGTGGGACTGAAAGTTCCCGGCTTCTAATCATGGCTTGGTCTTTCCGATGACCGGTCCCCATCCTGAAGCTGTCCAGGAGCCCATCAAGAGTCACTTCATAGGGGGGCCTGGGTGACTCAGTGGGTTAAAGCCTCTGCCTTCGGTTCGGGTCATGATCCCAGGGTCCTGGGATCGAGCCCCGCATCGGGCTCTCTGCTCCTCGGAGAGCCTGCTTCCTCCTCTCTCTCTGCCTGCCTCCTTGCCTACTTGTGATCTTTGTCTGTTAAATAAATAAAAAAATCTTAAAAAAAAAAAAAAGAGTCACTTCATAGAACAGAAGACTCTCTGATTGCCCTGAAAATTCCAATGGATTTAGGAGCTCTGTGTCAGGAGCGGGGATCAAAGACCAAATATTAAAACAAAAGACACTCCTAGTGCTCTTATTACTTAGGAAATTACAAGATTCTGTGCCAGGAACCGTAAACAAAACCTAAATATATATTTATTATAAATCACAATATCACAGCCTTAAAGAAGTCTTCAATTTTTGTTAAAAGGTAATCACATTTTCCTTTCCATTATGGCTTCTAGATTTTAAGTCATTCTTTTTTTTTTTTTTTAAAGATTTTATTTATTTATTTGTCAGAGAGAGAGAGAGAGCACAGGCAGACAGAGTGGCAGGCAGAGGCAGAGGGAGAAGCAGGCTCCCCGCCGAGCAAGGAGCCCGATGCGGGACTCGATCCCAGGACGCTGGGATCATGACCTGAGCCGAAGGCAGCTGCTTAACCAACTGAGCCACCCAGGCACCCCATAGATTTTAAGTCATTCTTAGAAAGGCCTTCTGTAGTCTAAGTTTTTATTAAATATCACCCTGGCTTTTACTTATTTTTTTTTTAAAGATTTATTTATTTATTTTAGAGAGAGTCGGGAGAGAGGCACAGAGAGAGGGTGAGAGAGATTCAAAATTCAGGTTCGTGCTTGGCTCAGTCTCATGACCCCAAGGTCAGAACCTGAGCCCAAACCAAGAGTCGGGTACTTAACACCAAGAGTCAGACACTTAACCAACTGTGCCACCCAGGCACCCACCCCATCCTGGTTTTTTATGTAACAAGCTATTTTTTAGGTAAATTTTAGACTCACAGCAGAAGTGAATGGAAAGCAAGAAGCTGTCCCATATACCCCATGTGTACCCCCACCTGCCTCTGCCCCATATGACCTCCCCCACTATTAACAACCACACCAGAGTGGTCATTTGTTATAATTAATGAACATAAATCAACGCTCATTACCATCCAAAGACCATAGTTCACACTAGGGTTCACTCTTGGTGTTGTGTATTCTCTGGCTTTTGGCAAATGTGTAATGTCCTATATCTACCATTATAGTATCACGGAGAATAGTTTCATTGTATAAAAATCCTCTGCTCTCCATCTGTTCATTCCTCTGCCTGCTAACCCCTGGCAACCACTGCTCCTTTTACTATCTCCTTAGTTTCGCCTTTTCCAAAGTCGTATGGTTGGAATCATACAGTATGTAGCCTTTTCAAACTACTACTTTAATTTAGTAACGTACATTTAAGATTCCTCTGTGTCTCTTCATGGCTTGACTGCTCATTTCTTTTTAAAACTGAATAATATGCCATGGTCTGGATATAAAGATTATTAACCCATTCACCTCTTGAAAGACATCTTGATTGCTTACAACTTTTGGCAATTATGAATAAAGCTACTGTGAACAATTGTGTGTAGGTTTTGTGTGTAGGTTTTGCATAAGTTTTTAACTCCTCTGTGTAAATACCAAGGGTTGCAATTGCTAGGTTGTGTGGTAAGCGTATGTTTAGTTTTGTAAAAAACTGACCTACTTCTTTTATGCTTTAATTTTAAAAATCTCTTTAAATGTTACCCATCAAAAATTTATTTGATGAATGGGGAGAGGTAAAGATTCACCTTTTAAACTGTATTTTTACAAATGATAATCAGTTGTCTCAATGTCATTTATTGAACAATCCATGTTTTCCCCATTGACTTGAATTGTGGTTCCTATTACATAATAAATTCCCATTTATGTTTAGGTCCATTCTTGGATTTTTCCATTTGTTTATATTAAAGATCAGCTATAACATTAAAAATAAAGAAGAGGTTACTCATAAAGGGAAAGGGGAATAAGGTTGAGAGGATAAATAGAAGATAGGTTCCTTTGATTATACAGTGGTTTCAGATTTGTCATTGAAATCCTGGAAATATTTTTGCATGATTATAAAACAAGATTGTACTAAAGAAAGTAATCCTTTAAAATGTAAAATAAAATTAAACAAATGTTCATTGCATTCAGTTGGTGTTTTTATTCTAAGATGTTGGTGTTTTTGACCCAAGATTATTGTGAGTATAATGTGGAATGAATCAAATGAGTATCATCTTTGTATCATCTTTGGTGCCCTTGAGAACTGGGATTCTTGGCATGAGGGAAAGGAGATATGAATTTTTTTTTAAAGGTTTATTTATTTATTTATTTATTTGACAGAGAGAGAGATCACAGTAGACAGAGAGGCAGGCAGAGAGAGAGGGAGAGAGGGAAGCAGGCTCCCTGCCAAGCAGAGAGCCCGACGTGGGACTCGATCCCAGGACCCTGAGATCATGACCTGAGCCGAAGGCAGCGGCTTAACCCACTGAGCCACCCAGGCGCCCCAGGAGATATGAATTTAAGATAGAAGAGACTGTCATGACCTCACAGACCTGAATTGGATTGAAGGTATATCAATATAAACTCATGAGGATCTTACCTGAAATAAACTTCTAAATTTTTCATTGTCAAGGGGAAGTCTCACAGAAAGTGTTAAAATGCATAGAATTGAATGAGAAGATATATGAGACACAGGTAAAATAGTGGTGGGGAGGAAATTTATAGCACTAAATGCTTGTATTAGAAAAGAGAAAAAGGGGGGCACCTGGGTGGCTCAGTGGGTTAAAGCCTCTGCCTTCGGCCTAGGTCATGATCCCAGGGTCCTGGGATCAAGCCCCATATCGGGCTCTCTGCTCAGCGGGGAGCCTGCTTCTCCCTCTCTCTGTCTGCTACTCTGCCTACTTGTGATTTCTCTCTGTCAAATAAATAAATAAAAATCTTTAAAAAAATAAAAAATAAAAAATAAAAAAAAAAAGAAAAGAGAAAAGGTATAAAATCAATAATTTAAGTTTCTTTGAAAAAACTAAGAAAAGCAAAATAAACCTACATGAAACAGAAGAAAGAAAATAAAGAACAGAAATTAGTGAAATTGAAAGCAGGAGAACTGTTACCAGAAAGTGAATGACATGACAAAATCTAGTTCTTTGAAAAATATAAAACTGATAAACCTCTAGCAAGACTGATGAAGAGAGAAGACCCAGGTTACCGATATCAGGATGAAATGGGATATTCCTGCAGTTCCTATAGCTATAAAGATATAATAAAGAATTACTGCCAGCAACTCTGTGCTCATGAATTTGACAATTTAGAAGAACTAGAACAATTTCTCAGAAAGCACAAACTACCAAAATTCAAAGAAAATGAAAAAGAACCTGAATAGTTCTATAACCATTTTTTTTTAAAGTGAATTTGCAGTGTCAGTCTCCTGAAAAAGAAATCTCCAGGCTCAGATGGTTTTACTGGAGAATTCTGTCAAATATTTAAATAATAATTGACACTATTATCACACAGAAGTATTTCAGAAAACAGGAGGGAATACTTCCCAGTTCATTTTATGAGGCAAGTATTATTCTGCCACTAAACCCAGAAAAAAGCATTACAAAGTGTGTGTGTGTGTGTGTGTGTGTGTGTATAATATAGACTATTATCTCTCATGAAATTAGATGCAAAAATCCTCAAAAATTTTACCCATCAAATCCAGCCATGTATTTTAAAAAAATTACACACCAGGTCTAAGTGGGATTTAATCCAGGTGTGGTTCAACATTTGAAAGCCAGTCAATGCAATTCATCATATCAACAAATGAAAGAAGAAAAATCATAGGATTTTGTCAATTGATGCAGAAGAGTATTTATTAACAAAATTCAACACCCATTTGTGATAAAAACTCAGCAACTAGAAATAAGGAATTTCCTTAGTTTGATCAAGATAATCTATACAAAACCCACAATAGCATCATTCTTAACAGTGCAAGCTTTCCTTTCAAGATCAGGAACAAGGCCAGGACTTATTCAACATAACACTGGAAGTTCCAGCCACTGCAATAAAAAAAGGTATATAAAATAGAGAGGAAAAAATTAAATTGTCCTTATTTTCAGATACTCTGCATAGAAAATCTCAAAGAGAAAAAAAAAACAAACTTCAGGTGTCTGGGTGGCTGAGTTGGTTGAGCATCTGATTCTTGGTTTTGGCTCAGGTCATGATCTTGTTGTCATGGGATCGAGCCTTGTGTTGGGCTCTGCACTCAGCGCAGGGTCTGCTTCAGATTCTCTCTCCCTCTCCCTCTGCCCCGCTTCCCACATGCATGTGCTCTCTCTAAAATAAAAAAATAAATCTTAAACAACTAGTGGCATTGACAACAAAAAACAACAAAAAACCCTCATAAAACCAGCAAGTGAATTCAGTAGGGTTACAGGGTATAAGATCAACATACATAAATAAGTTAACATTTTTATGTACTAAGAGTGAACATGTTGAAACTGAAATTAAGACACATCCAATTTGCAGTTAATGCTCCAAAATGAAATCCTTGGGTATAATTGTAACAAAACCTGTGTAGAATCAGTATGCTGAGAATTATAAAATACGTAATTATAAAATACTAATGAAGGAACTTAAAGACTAGTCAAACATATATGTTCATGGAGTGAAAGACTTGTCATAATAAAGATGTCCCTAATTACTCTATAAGTTTAATGGAATTCCTGTCAAAATTCCAGCAGTTTTTTTTATACAGAGATAACAAAGTTATTATAAAATTTATATGGGAAGGCATAAGCCCTAGAATAGCTAAAACCATCTGAAAAAGAAGAATAAAGTGGAAGTAATCACGCTGCCTGATATTAAAGCCTATTGCATAGATACCGTAATCAAGAGAGTGTGGTATGGATAGAGAGATAGATACCTAGGATAGAAAACCAAGAAAGACCCACATCAATATAGCCAATTGATTTTTAACAGAGGAATCAAAGGAATTCAATGAAGGAAAGAGAACCTTTTCAACAAATGATATTGGAACAACTGGACAGTCATAGGCAAAACCATGAACCTCAATGTAAACCTCGTAGAAATTCAGTCCAAGTGGATCATGGACTTAAATGTAAAATGTAAAACTATCAAACTTTTTAAAAATACTGGAGAAAAATCTTTGGGATCTAAGGCTAGCCAAATGTAAAATGTAAAACTATCAAACTTTTTAAAAATACTGGAGAAAAATCTTTGGGATCTAAGGCTAGCCAAAAACATGATCTCTAAAAGAAAAAAAGTTAGACTTCATCACACAAGGGTATAAACACAAGTTACAGCCTGAGAGAAAATATTTGCAACCCACATATCCAGCAAAGGACTAATATCTAATATCTGGAGCATAAAAACAAAACAAAACAAAAAACTCCTCGGGGTCCTGCCTGGCTCAGTTGGTAGAACATGTGACTCTCAATTTCAGGGTCGTGAGTTTAGGCCCCATGTTGGGCAGGGAGTCTACTTTTTAAAAAAAATAAAAATTAAAAAAACCTCAAAATCCCAACAGTTAAAAACCAAACAATCCAACTAGAAAATGGGCAACAACAACCATCACTTCAGCAAATAAAGATAGCAGATAAGCACATGAAAAGATGTTCAATATCACCTGTTAGAAATATGTAATTTTAAACACATAATGAAATATAGGGGCGCCTGGGTGGCTCAGTGGGTTAAGCCTCTGCCTTCGGCTCAGGTCGTGATCTCAGGGTCCTGGGATCGAGCCCTGCATCAGGCTCTCTGCTCAGCAGGGAGCCTGCTTCTCCCTCTCTCTCTGCCTGCCTCTCCTGTCTACTTGTGATCTCTCTCTGTCCAATAAATAAATAAATAAATAAATAAAATCTTAAAAAAAAACACATAATGAAATATCAAAGTGGCTAAAATAAAAAATGACAACACCAAGTTTTGGCAGACATGTGGAGAAATTAGATCACTCAAATATTACCAGTGGAAATGTAAAATTGTGTAACTTTTGGAAAACAGTTTGGCAGTGTCTTAAAAATTAAACATGCAACTACCATACAACCCAGCATTGCATTCTTAGGCATACATCCCAGTGATATGAAAATTTATTTTCATACAAAAACCTGTACATAGTGTTAACAGCAACTTTATTTATAGTAACCCAAATCTGGAAACAATCCAGATTTCCTTTGACAGGTTAAACAAACTGTGATACATCTATACCATGGATATTACAGAGCAATAAAAAGGAACAAGTTATTAATAAATGAAACAACTTGGATGAATTTCTGGGAATTATGCCAGGTGAAAAAAGCCAATTCCAGAAGGTTATATCCTGTAGGATTCCTTTTATATAACATTCTTCAAATGTCAGAATTACAGAAATGGAGAACAGATTAGTAGTTGTGGGGGGAGAGGCTATGGTAATAAAAAAGTATCAGGAAGGATCTTTATGGTGAAGAGAATATTCTCTATTTTGACTGTATCAATGTCAATATCTTGGATAATATTGTACTACAGTTTTTAAGATGTTACCTTTAGGGAAAACTGGGTAAAGGATACACAGGATCACTCTGTACTATTTCTTACAACTGAATATGAATCAACAATGATTTTAAGATGAAAATTGAAAATATAAGAAGTGGCAAATCATTTAGAAAATGGTTTGGCAGTTTCAATGAAGTTAAAAGCTAACCTATCCTATGACCTAGCCATTCTGGTTCTGTGTAAATATCCAGGAATAATGAGTACATTTGTCCATAAAAAGATTTGAATAAGAATGTTCATAGTAGCTTTATTCATAACAGCTGAAATTTGGAAACAGTCCAAATGCCCATATGGAGGAGAATGGATAAACAAATTGTGGTATATTCATACAATGGAATACTTGTCATAAAAAAAAAAGGAACTGATACACACAAAATACGGATAAATCTCACAAGCATTTTAAGCCATGGGAATCAGATACGAAAGAGTACATACTATATGATTACATTCACAGGAAGCTAAAGAACAGGCAAACTCCTTGATTACGGTAGAAGGTAGAATACTGTGCACTGGTAGCAGGGGAATGGTGTCACTTAGGAGAAATTGAAAAGATGAGTTTCTAATTGATGACATCAGGGAGTTGTGAAGTTTCTAGGTATAAAATAATAATCACGGGCACCTGGGTGGTTCAGTTGGTTGAACGACTGCGTTCGGCTCAGGTCATGATCCTGGACTTCCAGGATCTCGTCGCCGCATCGGGCTCCCAGCTCCTTGGGGAGTCTGTTTCTCCCTCTGACCTTCTCCTCTCTCATGCTCTCTCTCACTCATTCTCTCTCAAATAAATAAGTAAAATCTTTTAAAAAAATTTTTTAAATAATAATCATTGTTAAAGAGGTTTTGTCATTTCGAGAGATATACTGAAATAAGTGATATATCTAAGATTGCTTCACAATAAAACAGATGAGGAGTGGGAGGATATAGATAAAACAAGACTGGCCATGCATTGATTTGTTTAACTTGCGTGGCTGGATTATCATCTATATTTTTACTCCATGATAAAAAGGTAAAGTTTTAAAATATGAATAAAAGATACACACGGGTAGCTTTATTATTGCCAGTAGTACAGAAAAATCATCTTCCGAGATAGCTCAAGGGCTGATAGGGACAGTTAATGCCTCAAATAGAATCATGGCTTGCTTGCACCAGCTGTCTTCATCAAGGAGTGAGGATCTCCAAGGGTAGAAAACCACCCTGTACCCAGTGGACACCGAGTGTATAGCTAACTTATATTTGAGTTCTTTCAATTAAAATGTGTTTATGTTAGCACATATAGACACACTGTAGCTCCATAAATTGTCCATCTACTTTAACAAATTGAAACACTGGGATCAATTACTTTTTTCAACCTTCATGTGCTCTCCTGTTTTCTCTAAGGACCTGATGTTATTTTATGAGGATGATCCAAAGCCACTTTTGCCGACAATTCCTCCTTCCATTATCTCGTCAACTAAATGGCTATCAGAAGGGCCAGCAGACGTTGGTAACCTCTGGGATGCAGGTAAATTGGTTAAAAGATGAGAAAGGTGACTCAGGAACATGAATAAGAAGCATTGGACAGGAATTGCTTTTCATCAGATTTTATTTTGTGAAATACAGCAGCAATGGCTTTAATTTAACTTCGATAATGAGGGATGAGACTAGCATGGATGAATTCAACCCACACATGATCCTGTAATCTTGATTAACATTTGTTTCAGTGGGATTTTAGTCCCTCTACTTTGCTTTTTTCCCTTTTCATTGTGTCGAAAATTATTAACTGCAAACCTCAAATCTCTTATGAATGGTTTTAAATGCAGAAAAATTAGAGTTCCTTTTTTCATTTGTGTTCGCTTCTCTTTGATAAAGAGTTTAAATTGTGACATTTTTCATAAGCAAGCATTGGACCAAAATGTGAAAAACAAGATGTGCGGCATCCCACAAATTGGCTAATCACCTCTTGAATAATTAGCAGTAGAGAAAGTATGGTATAAAATGATACAAACTGCCCTCCAATAAATGACATATCCATTTCCACCTGGGCTTGGCTGATTGAGTCACACTGGATCCACTCCATACTCCCTGTTCTTCAGAAACTCAATTTTTAATACATTCTTCCTCTTGCTTTTCTCAAAAAAATAGGACTCGGGACCCTCTGCCAAGATGAGAATGAAACATTCTCATTAGTATCTTTCAGCCCTTCATTTCTCTATGCTTTTCTGTTCAGCCAGGCATCCTTTCCCTCACTGCAGAGGTGGCTCCTTATGTTTCGAGTTTCATCTGTTCCCTCATCTTTAGGCCACGTGCTGTGATTTCCTCCTCCTATAGATCCCCAATATCCAAAATATAAAAACTGTAGTCGATTAGAATAGATTTCTTTTACAGGTTCGTGTTTATATAATTTTCTTATAAAACTCGTCATGAGAATGATGAGGAGGATATTTCAATAAACACGGAACACGGAGTTGTGGGTTATGGTGATATTTGTAGTACAAGGATGGTATTATTACTCACATGGATAATTCGTTATAAATGCTTTCCATTTTCAAGACAGCTTGCTCCATATTCTTAGAATACACTTTATGTCAACTGATCCAGATCCAGAAGCTTGAAAGAAGAATGGTAAGAAAAAAGTTCTTGTGATCTAATGTCCCCTCGGAGTTCCCCACCCCCCAATATTTTAAAAATAGGCTTCATTTTCTAAGGCAGTTTTAGGTTCACAGTAAAATTGAGTGGAAGGTACAGAAATTTCCCCACATACGCCTGCCTCCAGACAAGAACAACCTTACATCTGTTGTGGTCAGTGAACCTACGTTAACGCTTTCATCGCCCAAAGACCATGGTTTCCATTAGGGATCATTCTTCGTGTTGTGTGTTCTGTGGGTTTGGACGAGTGTCTGAAGACATGTATCCACCACTACAGTATCATACAGACTAGTTCACGGCCCTGCCAGACTCCTGTGCTCTGCCTGCCTTTCCTCCCTTCCTCCTAACCCCTGGCCGCCACTGAGATTTTAACTGTCTCCATAGTTTTGCCTTTTCCAGGAAGTCCTATAGCTGAGCTCACGCAGGATGTGGCCTTTTCAGACTGACTTCTTGTATTCGGCAGCGCGCATTGAAGACTCCACCGTGTCTTTCATGGCTTGATAGCCCCTTCGTTTTTAGTGCCGCATGGGATATACCAGGGTATTTACCCATTCACCTGCTGAAGAACATCTGGGCTCTAAGTTTGGGCACGTTTAAATGAAGCTGCTGTGAATATCCATGGGCACGTTTTCGTGTGGAAATAAGTTCCCCCTGCCAACATTGTAATACAAGTGAAATGGAATGTAAATGAGCCTAAGAGGCAGCCCTGAAGAGGAAAAAAGTCACAAAACACATTGAGTGAAGGATGATTCCACCATGTTCCTTGGTTGGAACTCTCTTGATTGGAGGAGTTTTCCTACTTTGGAGCCTTCCTTTTGTCCCGCTTTTCCTTCACACCAGTCTCAGAGGTATCTTGCTAAAGTGCTGGTCTAAGCATTTCGCTTCCCAGCTTAAAAACTTTTCCACAGTTTTCCACGCCAATAGGATGTCTAGTCTTTTCACAATGTCATAGGAGACTTTTCACGGCCTGGTCCCCGCCAGCATTTGTGACCTCATCACCCAGTACTGCCAACAGTCACGTTGCTCTGCGACGTTCTGTTACTTGTGTAGTTTCTTCTCCTTAGAAAGTCTTTGTTCCAGTTACTTCAGCTGTGTAACACATTGCTCTCAAACTTTGTGGCATAAAATAACCATTTATCCTGCTCATGGATTCTCTGGGTCAGGAATTAGGACAGGGCACAGTGGGGATGACTTTTCTCTGCCCCATGACGTATGTTTGGGCCTCAGCCCGAGAACACAAAGCCTGAGGACGGGAATCATCTGAAGGCGCATTCACTCATGTGTCTCGTAGTTGGTGCCCACTATCGGCTGGGGGCCTCAGTTTCTCTCCACATGAGCCTCTTCGTGTGGTCTCTCCACATAGGCTAGTTTGGGCTTTGTCACAGCATGGTGGCTGGGTTCCAAGGGTGAGCATCCGGTAAAAGAAAGGACCAGGCAGAAGCTGAATAATCTCAAAAATCATGCTGTGATACTTCCTTCCCATTCAGTTCATAAAGCAATCATAAAATCTTGCCCAAGTTCAAGGGGAGGGACTGTAGACCCCCCACCCCTCTATGGACAAGTGTCAATGTCATATTGAAAGAAAAGCATACAGATTGATGTGTGTGTTAGTACAGTCATCTTTGGAAAATACAATCTGCCACAGTCCTCCACAAAGTTATGGATGCTTGACAAAATTCTATTTAAACAGCGAGGCCCAGCTCAAATGTCACTATTGCTATAAAATCTTTTCTACATAACCAGTTTTTCCTTTCACTATGTTCCAATGAGACTTTGCCTATAACATTAGATATGAATTTATAGTTGTGTATCATTTTGTAAGTTTTATCTATTTTTAATTAGATAAGTAATCAGTGAATATACTCTTATTTTTTGAAATTCAAACAATATAGAGTCAAAAAATCCTCCTTGACTGTCCATTACCCCAACACAGTTCCCTCCCCAGAGTTAACTGTTGTTATCAATCTGTCAGTTACTCTTCGGGTCTTTTTTTGTGCATTTATATACATACCTGTACCTTTGAAAGTATGGAGAACTGACTTTATTTTGATTTGGAATTTTCTGTATTTTTCTGGAACTTTTTAAAGCAATATCACTTGGCAATCCTTCAGTGTATGTCGATATCTAGAGATTTACCTATTTTTTTTAACTCCTACTTTGCCTGGATATTATAGTTTATTTCCCTGCTGATAGACAGTTGGTGTTTTATATTTTTCGCTATTACAAGTGATGCTTCAGTGAATAGCTCTGTGCACGTATGTGGGTGTTTCTTTAGGGAGGATTCCTAGAAATGGAATCCCTGGATCATAACCACAATTTTCATTTTAGTGAATACTGCCAAATAGCCCCTCAAAATATCAGTGCCCATTTACACTGGCTTGCAGTTTATAAGAGTACTTATTCACTCATACCCTCACTGGCACTTGATATTTTTCAAGTCTTACATTTTTATCACTTGGAAAAGGTTGCATTGCGTGGTAGGTATAATTTGCATATCTCCATGTATTTCCTCGTCTGTGCATTGCCTGCTTTTATCCTTAATCTGTTTTTCTTTTGGATTGTGCCTTGTGTTTATTTAAATTAAATGACTTTGTAACGTTTTTATATATGTTGTTAACCTTAAGAATAAAAACTGCCAGCTATCTTATGGGCAAAAGACGGGGTTATTTGGGAATAAAAGAATTGCAATCCAGGATAAACAAGTGGTGGCCAAACATAGGCAAATCCAAGGAACAAGGGTGAGGTACACTTTCTTAAGGAGAAAATGGGTAGTTGGGAAGACTGAGAGTTCCAAGTGTAGGGGCTTCTCATTGGCTGAGCTGCTGCTGGAGGGGAAGGGGATAAGGAAAGCGGCTCTTCCTCCACCTCAATGGTGAGTTATGTGCACGTGCAAGGTCAACTCCGACCCTTCCTGCTGCACCTGCAACTGACCGGAGTGGTAGGGCCTGAGAGCTCCCCTGGGGAGACCTCCAGACTCCGTTTTAGTGAGGGTTCTCCATTACTAATTTCCACTTACTAATCCTTTCTGTGACTTATGTTGCAAATATCGTCTTCTAGGCTAGGGACTGGTTTTCAGATTTCTTTATAGAAGATTTTTGTTTTCTTGTTTTTGTAGAAGTTTTGTTTTATGTAGTCGTGTGTATTATTATTTCCTTCCAGAGCTTTTGTGTTTTATATTTTGGTAAATTTATTGTATATTGAAGTATAATTAACATACACTGTTACATAAGTTTCAGGTGTGCAACATAATGGATTCAGCAATTCAGTACACTACCCAGTAGTGCTCACCACGATAAGTGTAGTCACCATCTGTCACCAGACAACATTATTAGAGTCGTATTGACTATATTTCCTGTGCTGTACTTTTCATCTCTGTGACTGACTTACTTTATAACTAGAGGTTTGTACCTCGTAATTCCCTTTATCTATTCCATCCCCCCCCAACCTCCCCTCTGGAAGCCACCAGTTTGTTCTCTGTATTTAAGAGTCGGTTTTATTGTTTGTTTGTCTCTGTTTCTTTGTTTGTTCCTTTGTTTCATTTCTTAGATTCCACATATGAGTTAAATCATATGGTATTTGTCCTTTTTTTTTTTTTTTTGGTCTAACTTTCCAAAGAAGACAAACAGATGGCCAACAGACACATGAAAAGATGCTCAATATCAGTAACCATCAGAGAAATGCAAATGGAAATCACAACGAGATACCACTTCACACCTGTCAGATTGGCTAGAATAAAAAGGACAAGAAATAACAAGTGTTGGCAAGGATGTGGAGAAAAAGGAATCTGTGTGCACTGTTGGTGAGAATGTAAATTGGTGCAGCCACTGGAAAACAACATAGAGGTTCCTCAAAAAATTACAAATAGAAATACCATACGATCTAGTAATCCCACTACTGGTATTTACCTAAAGAGGATAAAAACAGTAATTCAAAAAGACACTTGCACCCCTATGTTTACTGCAGTATTATTTACAATGTTCAAGATACTGAACAACCCAAGGGTCTGTCAATAAGTGGAGGGATAAAGAAGATGTGATGTGTGTGTATATATATTCATATATATGTGAGTACTATTCCAGTGCATATATATACATATATATTCCGTTGTGTGTATGTGTTTGTGTGTGTTTATGTATATATATACACACATAGATATACACATATATAGTCATGAAGAAGAGATCTTGCCATTTGTAACAACAACAAATTATACCCTAGAGGGTGTAATGCTAAGTGAAATAAGTAGAGAAAGACAAATACCGTGTGTGTGTGTGTGTTTTGTTTTGTTTTAGAGAGAGAGCATGTGCACGTGCGTGCAAGCGGCAGGGCAGGGGGGCAGAGGGAGAGACTGCTCAAGCAGACACTCGGCTAAGTGGGGAGCCCAACTCTGGGCTCAATCCCAGGACCCTGAGATCATGACCCAAGCCAAAATCAAAAGTTGGATGCCCAACCAACTAGGCCACCTTGGTGGCCCTTTGTGTGTTTTATTTTATTTTATTTTATTTTTTAAAAGATTTTATTTATTTATTTGTCAGAGAGAGAGAGCGTGGGAGCGCACATAAGCAGGCAGAGTGGCAGGCAGAAGCGGAGAGAGAAGCAGGCTCCCTGCTGAGCAAGGAACCCGATAGGGGACTTGACCAGGACCCTGGGATCATGACCTGAGCCAAAGGCAGTGGCTTAACCGACTGAGCCACCCAGGCGTCCCCCTTTGTGTGTTTTAAAGAAGGTTTCCCTTATATCAAATTCATAGTACATATTCACCAATTTTTAAGTTTTGTTTTAGTATTTTAATCCATCTGGATTTAAAGTATTTGTTACTGGTTCTAGATATGATGGGCAGCCAATTGTCTCAAGAACATTTATTGCCTAGTTCATTTTTCTCTACTGTTTTAAAATGACTCTTTAACCTGTAGTAAATAGTATCTGTTTAACAACTCTTTTCTGTTCTCTTGATCCATTTTCCATTCCTGGTCTGTTTAAATTTTTGTAACTACTATAATAATATGCCATAGTATGGATGTATTCTATTTTACTTAACCAGTATTGTATTAATGGTAACTTAGTTATTTCCATATTTTTACTATTATAATGATGAAATGACATCTTTGTCCCCTCTCAAATAAAGTAGGCTTTTTATTTATTTCATCGTTATTTATTATTTATATTATTATTTTATTTTTACAATTTGATGCAGATTCTTTTTTTTAAGATTTTATTTATTTATTTGACAGTGAAAGACACAGTGAGAGAGGGAATACAACCAGGGGGAGTGGGAGAGTGAGAAGCAGGCTTCCTGCCAAGCAGGGAGCCTGATGTGGGGCTTGATCCCAGGACTCTGGGATCATGACCTGAGCAGAAAGCAGACGCTTAACAACTGAGCCACCCAGGCACCCCTGATGCAGATTCTAAAATACATTATTCTGAATTTCTGTTGATAAATTCTGTCCAGTTTACAACTTATCTTGTCATCAAATGGTTCTGCTTTACGTGTTATGATTTTGGCAACTTCAGCCCATGGCAAAAATACAGGAGGAAAGTCATTCTGTACACCATCCTCTCCTCTCTTGCCTTCTCCCTCCTTGGGCACTCAGCGGTCTGCTGTTCCCACGGGCCTGCAGCGTGGGGGAGTCCTTGCGCCCTCACTGAACCTCCGTCATGGCTCCACTGACCCCATCCCTTTCTTTAACTGCCTGAGTGGCCACTCTTGAATTTTGTGCTCATCATTCTTTGCTTTCTTCATAGTTTCACCACTTACTTTTATTCTCTAAACAATATGTTACTTGGTTTTACAGGGTTTTCAACTTTACCTACATGGGGTCGTTTTGAATTTATTTTTGGTGACTTCTTTTATCACTCAATAACACGTTCTTGAGATTCATCTGTGCGTGTACGTGGTTGTCGCTTGTTTCCACAAATGCTGTACGGTGTTTACTGTACACGTACGTTTGAGTGCATGTGTTCTGTTCCACTATCATCAGTACCATGACAAGGTTTTTTTGCATTGTGAACAGTGCTGTTTGTGAACATACTTACATACGCCTCCTGCTTCTCATGAACAAGAGTTGCTCTGGGGCATAGATTTGGAAGTGAAATTGCTGATGGTTCAGTATACATATCTTCAAATTAACTAGAGAATGCCCAGTTTTCTCCAGAGTTCTAGTTGTCCCACTTCCTCACCCAGCCTTCCTATTGTCATCTTTGGAAAAAGAGAAATTGCCAATCTATTGAGTGAGAATTAGTATAGTATTTGTTCTAGAAGTTTTTTCAAATAGTGAAATGGAGCGTATTTTCACATGTGTGTAGTTCATTCATGCTTCCTCGTCTGTGAAATGTCCGTTCATGTCTTTTGGCCATTTTTCTATTTGGTTGTTTGTCCTTCTCTTAGCTGATTTGTAGGAATTCTGTTATCTATTCTGGAAGCGAAACATTTCATTTCGTAAAGTTTTTCCAGTCTGTGACTTGTCTTCTCTCTTTGCAAGGAGTCTTTTGCGTAACAGAAATTCTCAATTTCAATGAGGTAGAATTTTATTCTTTATGGATTGTACTTTTTGTATCTTGCTATTTAAATTCTTTCTTGTCTCAAGACCATATAGCCCATGTCTATCGAGGCTAAAATTTTCCTGGTTTTGCTCTCCACAATTACAATTTTAATGCCTTTAGAACTGGTTTTTATGAGTGGTTGAAGCAGGAGTCCGGTTTTACTTCTAAATGGATAACCAGCTGTCCTGGCATCATTAATTGAAAAGTCTGCTTTTTCTCCAATGAAAGTTTGAAAAGCTGCGATGCTATTTATATCCTAAAGCAAGTTTACCCATATGTATGGATTTGTTTCTGGACTCTATTCTGCACCAGAAGTTATGTGACTGTCCCTGCACCAACAAATAGTTTTTTTTTTTTTTTTAAAGATTTTACTTATTTATTTGACAGACAGAGATCGCAAGTAGGCAGAGAGGCAGGCAGAGAGAGGGGAAGGGAAGCAGGCTCCCCGCCGAGCAGAGAGCCCGATGCGGGGCTCGATCCCAGAATCCTGGGATCATGACCTGAGCCGAAGGCAGAGGCTTTAACCCACTGAGCCACCCAGGTGCCCCAACAGATAGTTTTAATTACCCTATCTTTGCAATAATTCTTGATGACTTTTCCCTCATCGGGAGTGTTTTTGTCTCTTTTTGGTCTTTTGCTTTCCCACATAAAAGCTTGTCAAGTTCTTTGGGTGGAAAAAAAGACCTATTAGTTTTGATTGACACTGCCAGTCTTTACCAGACTGTGTCCTGGGACCCAGCAACAGTAGAAACAAGGCTGAACCACAAATTTAAAGGCACCGGCAAGGCTTAATGGGGGCAACAGCCGCAGCTGAAGGGAAACACAGCTGTGACAAAGGAGCCAGACCTGAACACTAGCCAGCGACAGTTTTAAAGGACCTAAGCCACACAAGGAGTGACATCTAATCCTGTAGGGGTGGGACAGTACACAGAACTTGGGCACGTAGGCAGGGTTGGCAGAACAAGCTTCTCCATACATTGTATGTTTCATTTTCATGTTAAGTCTCCATCTCTGGGCGTGATTTTTAGCATTATAAAGAGGGAGAAAGTCCGTGAAAAGTCCAGTTGGTGGCCATCTTGTCTTGGACTAGTTTCAACCGGTCTAGGCTTGCTCCTTGGCTGGTGCTTTGCTAGGCAAGAAAAGTGGTTAACAGCCAGCAGGAGTGTCCCAGGTGCAGAGGGACTTGTCCCCTACAGTCTCAGATCTTTAAATCAGTTTTTCCTGATGTACAACACCACATCATTCTATTCATTTAAGTCTTCTTTAATACGTTTTACAGTTTTCTTGCATACGGTTTCCCAAATCTTTTGTCAGATTAAGTCCTAGTTGATTATGTATTTTTGCTGCTACCCTAAATGATATTTCATAAATTGCATTTTCCAACTGTTGATGGTGAAAAGGAGTGTAATTAATTTTTGTATTTTGATTTTGGAGGCAGCAACCTTGCTTAATTAACTGTCACCAATTTTCCTAATTTATCTGTAGGTTCTTCTGGGTTTTTTTTTTTTAAGATTTTATTTTTATTTTTATTTATTTGACAGACAGATCACAAGTAGGCAGAGAGGTAGGCGGAGAGAGAGGTGGGGGAATCCCCGCTGAGAAGGGAGCCCGATGCGGGGCTCGATCCCAGGACCCTGGGATCATGACCTGAGCTGAAGGCAGAGGCTTTAACCCACTGAGCCACCCAGGCGCCCCGGTTCTTCTGGGTCTTTAATGTTGAAAATTATATCATCTGTGATTGATGGCAAAATTGTTTCTTTGTTTATAAACTGTATCCTTCATATTTTCTTACCTCCCCATGCTAAGTAGAACCACTCAATGTTGAATGAAAGTGTGATCGTGGGCTTCCTATACTTGGTCTGTATCTTAAGAGAATTCTTTCAACATTTTGCCATTAAGATGGGTTTGCTGGGGGCGCCTGGATGGCTCAGTGTGTTAAGCCTCTGCCTTCAGTTCAGGTCGTGATCTCAGGGTTCTGGGATCGAGCCCCACATCGGGCTCTCTGCTCAGCAGGGAGCCTGTTTCCCCCTCTCTCTCTGTCTGCCTCTCTGCCTACTTGTGATCTCTCTCTGTGTCAAATAAATAAAAATCTTTTAGAAAAAAAAAAAAGACGGGTTTGCTGTATGTATTTTGCAGATCTCCGTTCCTAATTCATTAATGGTTTTCTCATGAGTATACGTTGAATTTTCTCCATTTTTAGCATCTGTATTAATGCTTGTAGGTTTTTCTTCCTTGAACTATTAATTTGGGAAGTAGTTGATTTCCAAATATTAAAACCACCTTGACTTCCTTGAATACACTCAATTTGGCCGTGTTCTATTTTCTTATGGATATGTTGCTGACTTTGATTTGCTGGTGTTTCATTTAGGGGTTCTGCTTCTACATCTAGGAGTGAAATTAACTGGGATTATCTTTTCTAATACTCTCTATCACATTTCGATATTGAGATTTTGCTAGACTCATAAAAAGAGTTGGAACCATTTGCTCTTTTTTGAATACTCCAGTTTGTGTAGAATTGTTTGTGATGATGCCAAAGTAGCTAAGGGCTTCTGTAAGTTCACTCACACTGCCCCCTGAAGGGCTGCAGGCAGGGTAGGCAAGTCTGCACCCAGAATATATGCACCCCCATGAGGGCAAAGCACTGCTCCCTTTATAGTGGAGAGGTCCGGTATGACCAAGCTGACACCGGGTCACTGGCTGTTTTCCCTGGAAAATGGTGCCAGGCTGGGGATGTAGCTGTAACCTCTACTCTCGACAGCTTAGGCACTCTGCAGTTGGGCGGCCAGGTCACCCTGGCCAGGAGGAGTTCATGTCAGGGAGCCCTGCCAAGCCTCCATCCCCACCACATGGTCAAAGCCTATTGGACAGCCACAGGAGTGACCTGGAAAAGAGGACAATTGGCGGCCAGTAAACAGAATGTCTTGCCCACCTGCTCTTTGAGGGCCTCTTCCACAGGGACTGTCCCATGGCAGGCATTTCTGCGGGACGTGAATATCCTCACATAGACATCCCGACAGGCCCATCCACATACTTCTTTGTCCCCAGTCTTGTTACCTCTGCATCGACCCCGGGGTCATCTCCAGCCTACAGAAGACAAGCACGACAAAGGTCGTGGGGAACACTGGTGCCCTCGCAGAGTGCATTCCACATGCCCTGGGGAAGCAGGTGTCCTCCAGGACAGCTAGAAGGTGGCTGAGCATGTTGTACGTAGAGAAGTACCTGTTGTTCCGAAGGCCATTCCTGAGTCCCATACAGGATGCTCTCTCGCTCTCTGGCACACGCGCGCTCTCTCTCCCTCTTTTTTTCCAGTCCTGCTGAAACGTTAGGGTCTTGGGAGACTTTCCTGAACATTTTACTAAAAATTGACACACCACTGGCACTCCCCGTGCCTCGTCCCCACTCTGTCTTCTCAGTAGCACTAATCAGCATCTGAAGCACGCACCTGTTTGATTCAGTAAGAGACTAGTCTGATGCGGGAATTCCCCAGCCCACCCATGGGTGTCATGGTGAATCCGCCATTAGCAGAGCATTGACGCTGGGCTCTGCTCTTTGCTGCTTCTAGGTATATACTCTGCTTTTCAAGCAGTTGCGTACTGTATTTGTATGTTGCTCATGAATTGGGTGCATTGTACTGGTGGCTTCCATTCTGAGGGCAGTTGCTGTATGCTTTCACATTTCTCCGCAAGAGTCTTCATATCAATCATCAGAGCATTACAAAGCACGCTTTGAATTACAGAACTGACTACAGAAATTTGAGAGGTTATCAACATAGCAACTGTGTATTATATGGTTGGTATTAAGAAAACCAATTAAAATCTTTTTTAACTTAATTGTTCCCTCCTTTTTAACCTCAAAAATATAGGAAAACATGATTCACACATGAAAAGTAGACATAAACGAAACTATTAAAGGCTTCCATTGAAAGGAGTGAATAGAGCAAAATCACAATCATTTGCAGTAGAAGTCGATTAAATAATTAAAAGGCTGGCAGGATATAACTACATTTAAAGATGCCACCTTTTGTTTGTCACACACTGGCCAAATTTGTTCATCATTATGATGACTAAAAGAAATATTAAGAGATACTGACTTTTGAGTTCTTTGTGAATTTTAGGTCAAGAAACCACCCGGCCTAAATCCTTTTCTCCCTTACTAATGAGTCTGTGTATTACAAAAATGTCACATAACCCCACCAACAGTCCAAATTAGGAGAACCAGACGATCTAAAGTAAGGTGATAGGTTCTTCATCAAAATGACTGACCTCTCAGACATCTCAGTCCCAAGCAGACTTATATGAATGAAACAAATGACTGTGTATGTTTTTCCAAAAATGAGTAAATTATTTGTGCTATAAAAATATCCCAAATACCTACTATGTGCCAGCCGTGGTGCTAACTACTTGATACTCAGTGATAAACCAGATCCCTGTCTTTCTGTAGCCCCCAGCCCAGGGATCAAGTCTAATCAGACAAGTGAGGTAAGTGTAAGAATAGGGAGAGGACAGGGAAGCACCCGGGAGGGCACCTGTCCCTGATTCAGGTGTTCGGAGAGGCTTTCTGGAGAAAGTGACCTGAGCAGAAGGCAGACACTTAACCGACTAAGCCACTCGGGAGCCCTGAGACCAGGACACTTTTGATGTGAAAGGCAGCACGATGAATAATTACAGGATCACAGATGTAACGCTTGAGTCCCTAGGCAAAGGGACATTGCTGTCCTCCGGGTGTTTGTGCCCCCCTCCCCAAATTCACATCCTGAAAACTTCATGCCCAAGGTGATGATATTAGAAGGTGGGGCCTTTGGGAGGTGATTAGGTCAGGAGGATGGAGCCCTCATGGATGGAATCAGTGATTTATGAGACCCCATCGAGCTGCCTAGTCCCTTCCACCCCGCCAGCACACAGTGAGAGGCTGGCAGCCTTCACCAGACCCTGACTGTGCTGGTGATGTGCGCCATGATCTTGGACTTGAACCTCCAGAACTGTGAGAAATAAATTTCTGTTATTTATAAGCTGCCCAGTCTGTGGCATTTTGTTATCACAGCCCTGACAGACTAAGGCCGGCGTGTGTGCCCCGTGTCCTGATGAACGATGTTGAGGGGTGTCAGTTGTGTCTGAAAAACAATGGGGAGCCTCCGAAGTGTTCTAAGCAAGGACGTGATATAACCTTGCTTCAAGAAGGTGGCCGTGGAGGTGGTGGAAAGAAAGGATCGGAGGAGGCAAGTTAGAAAGAGCAATTGGGTCAAAACAGAATTAGAGACTTCAGACATTTCTAAAATGCAACTCTAATCAGGTCACAACTGTGAGAAGCTCCCCTAGGATGAAGTCTTAGCACCTTAGCATGGCAGATAAGCTCCTGGTTTTCTCTCCAGCTGTACCTGTCACCACCCTCCTCCCCGGTCACATGTGACCGTCCAGCTATGGTTGCTGAGCTACTTGCCGTAAACGCCATGTTGTCTCCAGTGCTTTGCACGCGCCCCTTCCTCGGCTGGGAAGCCCCGCCCCTTGCATGGGAATTCATTTGTGTGAATCCTTAAGATTCAGCGAATTTGCTGTTTCTCCCTGGAAGCCTTTCCCGACACACCGAAGGCAGGGTTACTGCTCATCTTCTGGGCTCTCACGGCCCTCTGCGTGCTCCAGATCTAGCATCGATTCTCTCTCGTAATTGCCTGTTATTCCTCCCTGCTGTCAAACCAACTAGACCATGATTTTTTAAATTTAGATAAAACTGACGTAGAACATGATGTTAGTTTCAGGCGTACAGCCTAATGATTCAGTATTTGTGTATGTTGCGAAACGATCACCGCCGTAAGTCTAGTTAACATCCATCACCAGTGCATCGTCACAATTTTTTTCTGGGGCAGAGAATACAGTGATGATCCTCAAGATTTACTGTTTAGCAGCTTTCAAATATACAATACAGTGGTATTAACTAAGAGCCCCCCGTGCCATACATCAGGTCTCCTCGACTGACCTGTTTTATAGCTGAGAGTTTGTACTTTTTAACCCCCTTCATCCATCTTGCCCATCCCCTGCCCCCTCTGGCAACTGTCAGGGTGTTCTCTATACCCATGAGCTTGTTGTGTTTGGTTGGTTGATTGGCTTTGTTTTGTTTTTTTAGATTCTACACATCAGTGAGATCATACGGAATTTGTCTTTCCCTGTCTGACTTATTTCACTTAGTGTGATGTACTCAAGTTCCATCCATGTTGCAATGGCTAGATTTCCTTCTTTTTTATGGCTAAATAATCCTGTGTGTGTGTGTGTGTGTGTGTGTGTGTGTGTGTGTGTGCGTGTCCCGTTTTCTGTATCCATTCATCCATCAATGGACATTTAGACTAGATTGTTTCCATATCTAAGCTATTGTAAATAATGCCGCAGTGAAGACAGAGGAGCAGATATCTTTTCGAAGTTAGTGTTTTCATTTTTTTCAGTGAAATACCTAGACGTGGGATTGCTGGATCATACAGTATTTCTGTTTTTTATTTTTTGAGAAACCTCCGCACTGTTTTCCACAGTGCGATCACCAACTTACATTCCCACCCACAGTGCACAAGATCCCCTTTTTCCACATCTCCACCAACGCTTGTTATTTCCTGTCTTTTGCTTTTGTTGTCTTTGCTTTTAGCGTCCAATTAAAAAAGTTCTCACCGAGACTGATGTCACAGAGCTTGCCACCTGTGTTTCCTTTAGAAGTGTCATGGCTTCAGGTCTTACCCGAAATCTTTGAGGCATTTTGAGTTGATTTGTGTGCATGGTGGAAGGTAGTGGTCCAGCTTCATTCTCCTGCGTGTGGCTATCTAGTCTTCTCAGCACCATTTACTGAAGAGAGTATCTCTTACTTGGTTGCTTTGTAGTAAATTAGTTGACCATGATAGGAGCGGGTTTATTTCTGGGCGCTCTATCCTGTTCCATTGATTTGACTATGATTTCTTTTTGAGAGGTCTGTGTCTTGTTCATTTCATTCTCTTCCTCTAAGCCAGTGTTTAGCACATAGTAAGTATCCACTAAATATCCACTAAATAAGTGTCCTTTGAAGTACCCCCTAAATGGAAGACAGTCATCCTCGCAGTGTTCTTTCTGTATTTTTGGCATATACTTTAATTGTGTCTCCAGAGAAGAGTTATCGTCGTTTTGTAAAAGAGCAGCATGAGCAGCGCTTGGGTGTCCTCCCAAGTTCAGCGATGAGGTTCACTACCGGCAGAGTCAGCTTTTGAAATGATGTAGGATTTTCCTCATCCCTGGTTGACACTTGATTGTTACATTAGCCAAGGGATCGTCTGTTTGAAAGGAGGAAGTGCTCAAAACGCATCAAATTTGAAATCATGTTCAAGGATATAAAGAGGAAATATACAAGAGCACTGGTGTCGGCCCAGCTTTTATTTATTTAGCTTTTCCTTTCACGTCACCTCAAGTCTGGTCTGAAAGCAGGATCTGTCTCTGATGTGGCAAGAGCCCAGAGACAGCATGGGTGATTTCTCCTCGGTTTCTGGATGCTGTTACTCAAGGTAGTGGGTTGTAGAGGGAGGAAAGTCTGGAGGGCAGAGAGAGAGCTGAGCAGCTCTTTGTGGGGAGGCAAGACCAAGGGATTTCTGAGAGATGGAGGAGCCCCCCTCAAAGGCGGAGGTGGGTCTTATTCATCCCTGAGTCATCGGCATGGTATTTTCAAGCTATGACCCCCTCAGTGTGCCAAAAGGGGTAGCTATATTTTTTTACAATTCAAGATAATCTTAAATTTCCTGATGACCGAAAATAAAAGCTTATTTTGTTTCCTCAGTCATTTCTGGTTTAAACTCAGTCAATTCAGGATTTCCTTTTCTTCCTCCTCTCGAGGATGGCATTCAAGTTTCAGAGACCAGCTTTAGCATCAGGACTTTGGGGATGGGCATCTGTTAAAACTGTCTTCTGCTGAGAGGAAACAGCCCACTGTTTTCTAATTGTCTACATCTTTTTCCGCCAGAGTCCACTGGTTATCTTAATAGCACTGTGTGGGTATAAGGTATGAGGCTGTGTCTGCAGCATCCTCTCTGTCCCACTGGTGAAGCCCTCTCCCTTCTGCCACTCTCTCTCTCAGCTGATTCTACAGCCTTCAGGCACTGCTGGGTGCTCTCCCACACCTCTCGCGTGTGGCAGGGGCCTCTGAATGACCGCCCCAAGATGCCCTGTTCCCAGACCCGCCTACCTGCATGACTGTTCAGCTGCTGCCATCCTGGGCCGCTGGCATGAGGTAAAGACAGATGGGGGGACTCTAAATGTCACTCACTTTTCCAAGCTCCACCTGGGGAACAAGCAGAAATCCTCTTCACCCTCGGAATGAAAGCAGACGAGGGAAAGAACGTTTTTTCTGTTCTCTTTCCTGCTGAGCGCACAGGGCCTAGAAGTGTGGCTCGCCAGCAGTAAGTGCTCAAGAAATACTTGGTGGGTAGAGGGATGGCTGGCCTCCCCCTGGTCTCCCCAGCTCCCACGACTGGGCTCTGGGCAGACTCAGGGCACAAGGCCTCCTTGCCAGTATCTAACTCTTGCTTCTTCTGTTTGTCTCCTCCCTCAGGGGACCTCTAGTCTGAGGTGGATACTTAGAGGGGTAGGGTAGGGAGAGTCAGGCTGAAGCGATATTCTCCCCAAACTCCCTCTGTGACAAGTTAATCTGGCTTTTGTTTTGACTCGAAGTCTTCATCTCTGACCCATCGAGACAGTTCTTCTCGGGCAGCAGGAGCTTGTATTTAGGTGACTGTGCTTGGGGAAGGGCCTTGGGGATTCAGCTTAGGGGGAGGGGCGTGGAGAGACTCTGCCTGTTGGTACCTCACCATCATCCTTCTACCTTCAACTTCTAGGCTGCAGTTCCTAGCATGGTGCCTGGCACAGACTGGGTTCTCGGTTCATCTTTACTCAACTGAATATTGGATGAGTCAGAAATTGGTCATATATTGAAGGGAGAAGAGTGGAAGCTTATGGGGAGGTCGTCTGGGTAAAGATGGAATGAGATCTAGAAGGAATGCTCAGTATTGTCGAGTCTTTGTTGAAACAGCATTCTATTCAACAAAGCCACAAGATTTGTTCATTTGAATACTAATAAGGAGTGTTGCTCTAATTCTTACTGATTGTAATGCTAGGTTTCCCCTAGACCCCAACTTAGGAAACCAGCTCTCCAAATTTGAGCCAAAACCCAGAGATTGCCCAGCTTTTTATAGAATAAACTGAAATAGCTATCAACAACTAGGTATTGGTTGATAAACAGGAATAAGATTCTAGAAGGGAAGATTGAGAAATTTGGTTTTAATTCAACAGGTGCTTCTCGAGTTTCTATCATGTGTCAGGCACTGGTGGTAGGCATGGAGATACAGCCGTGAGCAGGGCAGGCCTTATCTACCTCAAGGGACTTCTGTGCTGGTGAAGGTAACCAGTAATAAACAAAAAAATAGTACAGGCTGTAACCTGTGCTATTAAGGAAAAGCACTGGGATGGACGCATGTCAGCTTCAGTTAGGGTAATAAGAGGAGACCCCTACACAGAGATGGTGTGCTGTGAGATAAGGATGAAGAGGCCTGGAAGGAGCATTCTAAGCAAAGGGAACAGCAAGTTCAAAGGCCCAGGGGCAGGAAGAAGAGGTTAGTTTTCTCGTAGAATTGCAAGCAAATCAGGGGACAGTGGTATGAGCGGAGATCAGCGAGCAGTAGACAGAGCCACGTCACACAGGACAGGCAGTCAGAGGGAGGGGTTTCAGACTGAATTCTGAGCACGGTGGGAGCATTTGAAGCACAGGAATGCTGTCATCTGACCTGTATTTACTTAAACATAAACTGGGAGAGAATGCATTATGGGGGGAGGCGGAAGCAGAAAGATGAATGAAAAATATAGGTAGACTGTCCAAGTGACCATGACTGAGTGTGGAGGCAGAGCGATGGAGAAAGGTGTACAGATCAGAGATTCGTTTTGGAGTTCAGCCCTCAGGACTCCTGGTGACTGGTGGTTGGAATGAGGATGGGGTGGGAACGAGGATGAGCCCCAGCGTTCTGCCTTTGGGAAGCAGCATGTGATGGTGTTACTGAGAAGGGGAAGGTGGTGGGGAGACAACTGTCTGGGGGGATATGTTAAAGGCCGTGTTTGGGATATGTTCCATTTGAGGTTCCTGTGAGACATCCATATAAATCGCTGTGTTCTGGAAATGCTGAATATCAGTACACTAAAGTAACCAAATTGGGACTTAGACGATTGTTTTTCCTACTTCTCGAATCAGTCCCTCTTTTCTTGAGACACCTAATTTTTAAAAAAAAAATTTAACTCTGCTTTCGGGATGCTGGTTATATGTGTGCCCTGCATTTCAGAGATCTGGGCATTCCATTACTATTGAAAAAAAAAAAAAAGCCACCACAAACCTCAAATATAGGTCATCACCAGACATGCCCAATCCCTTAATACAATTCTGAGGGCAGAATTGTGCTGTCCAGCGGTTCATCTCTGTGCCCTTGTTATTGATTTCAGTCCAGCACGCCCAGCATGGTCAAACCACAGCCTCACCTTCCCTGAAGTTAGCCGTTTGCACAAAACGCAAATAATGGTACTTGACTTTTCCTCTTCCTTTGGCTTCGTATGCTTCAGAGGACTGGGTGAGGTAGACGATGAATAACCTACTTTCTCCTGGGTTGACTAGACTCCTACAAGTGTCCTTTTTCCCTTTCGAAAGATGTTATAGCATGTGTGCGCGCACACGTGTGTGCGTGAGAGAGAGAGGCAGAGAGAGATGGCAGCACTAATGCCCTACAGAGGTATTCGGAAGTGCCTCAGAGTTTGGCAGCAGGTGTTTCTTTTATATTCGGGATCAGCACGCTGTATGGCCTTGCCTCAAGATAAGCAAAGGGCTGTCGGTGTTACAAATCTTGATAGCTTTGTGTGGCTCATGCCAAGGTCAAAGACTTTGAATAAATATAGATTAAAAGGACGTCTTGCTTCCTGGAAGGTATTTGACTCATTTAATTTAGAAAAGAAAAACTCAGAAAGGAGTACTTCATGCTTCGCTAATGATAGTTACCAGTCCTTTACTACCTACAGACTTCGGAAAAGCTTAATTATTCAGAAATATTCAGGCACTAAATTGTGACTGTTCTATGGCAATCATATCTTAACTGTCATCTCTGGCCCTACTTTGGGGGCTCTTGTCATCTGTCGCCTGCTCTATTAGGATACCTTTGTCAGTGATCTTTGCGCCGGAACCTCACTCCTATCAGTCGCATAATCTCCACAGAGATCTAACACACAAATCTTCAAAACAGCCTCTAATGGCTTTTCATTATCTACAGATGAAAACTATACTCCAGACTTCTTACATTTTCAGTAGTGTGGTGGACTAGAGGCTCTGAAGAGCTTCCCGCTAGGGGGAAAAAAAACCCCAACAACCTAGATTCTGGATAAAAGATACCTTTTGATACATTGTTGGGATTTGGGGAACCAAAGGAAATCTCCAAGGGCAAAACAGAACAAAAACCATGCCGTGTAAAACTGAGACCTGGAACCTCTTTGGAGCAGGGAGCTGTGAGCGTGAAGGACTGTAAAGACAGGTTTCCCTGAAGTTGAATGATGACATGAGCACCCCTGAGCTGGCAGGGGGGAGGAAGTGGAGCCTTGGACTTGGCCCTCAGTGGGGCACTCAAAGGGGGCTGCTCTAGCTTCCAGTGTGCAGTCCCAGCTCCTGACAAAAATACAGATCCTTTCTGGGGGCCCCACTGAGACCCAAGACTCTTACAGATTAACCTCAAAACAAACATGACCTCACAGTCTGTGGTTGCCAGAAACACAAGGACCAAGCCTCCATGCCTGAGTCTACAAGGACGCACACAGCAGAATTTAGCCTCCAAGGATTTCAGGTGTGAACTATTAGCCACACAATATTAGCTGCCTCTGAGATATTTAAAGAAAAAGGAAAGGATGGAATCAGTGAGGGACAGATGACTAGACAAATTTGGAAAATAACCAAATAAAACTCTCAGAAAGGAAAAAATAAAACTGTTTGGAAGTAAAAACTCAGTGGATATGGATGGATTCAACACTAGATGTGATAAGACTGAAGTGAGAATTGGTGAATTGGAATTTGTATCCAGAGAAATTCTCCAGAATGCAACAAAGAGGCCAAGAAGGTAGAAAATATTTTTTTAAAACTGAGACACAAATGGTAAATGAAGTTTAGTATGGCCAATTAGAGACAATATTTGATGAGCTAATAGAAGATCATTTTTCCAGAACGGATGAAAGGCATGCATTCTAAGATACAGGGAGCACCATATATGCAAAGAGGATAAATAACTACAAAAATTTGCAGACTCACATGTTATAATGAACGTCTACAACAGCAGAGGTAGAGAGACAGATTATCCATGAAAGAATGAAAGAACAGACTTCTCAACAAGAAGACACGGAATGTTGTCTGCTTTCTCAGGGAAAAATATCTGTCAACCTACCTAGATTCTGGATTAGTCATTAAAGAACAAGAGTGAAGTGAAGAGATTTTCCAAGAAAAGATGTTTCAAATAAAAAGCGAGTTTTATCACCACGGAGTCCCAGTAAAGGAACTTGTAAACATTTATTTCAGGAAGAAGGAAATATTCCAGGAGGAAGGTCTGAAGACTGAGAAGGAATAGTGAACAAAGAAATTGGTAGGAGTACCTGGGTGGCTTGACCCATTGAGCATCTGACTCTTGATTTTGGCTCACGTCATGATCTCTAGGTTGTGAGACCAAGCCCTGCATCAGGCTCAGCATTGGGCATGGAATCTGCTTGGGATTCTCTCTTTCCCTCTCCCTCTACCCCTCCCCCCCCAAGAGAACTTGGTAAGTATGTATGTCAAATCTAAACAAATTAGCCTTTTAAAATTAATTGTAAAATCTAATGTGTGGTGTTAGAAAAAGAACGAAAGTGCTAGGTAACAATAGTGTGCAACTGAGGGAGGGTAAATTAGAGCTACAGGTTCCAAAGTCTCCAAATAAAAACTCAGGAGTGAGGTTACTATATTAGCTTTAGACTCTGCCAGGCTACGTATGTGTATTAGAACGTTCAATGGGACCCTTTCTGACTCTCTTTTGCCTTAGGTGTTAATAATAAAATAGATACCAGATATCCAGTCCATGTGTGGAGGTTTTGTAAAAAATGGATGAAAACCTGCTCTGTAACTCTTGAGCCCCACCGTCACCACACGCACACACACATGCACGTGCACACACGCACATGTACACGCATGTACACGCGCGCACACACACATAGCGAGAGAGAGAGTTTGGAAGATTTTAAGGGGACAGTGTGGCGGGACAGAAAGAACCTGGGGAGGAGAGTTCTGGGGAGGAATGACTGTTGCCAGGCTTCGAGCAGGTAACCGGACCCCCTGTGGGGGAGCGCGGACACTGCCGCTCACACCCGGCCCCAGTGAGAGAGGCTTTGACATACGCTTCCTGGAATTGGAGAACCGGCGCCTGACTCGTGCCTGAGATCGTAGTCAGGATCCGACTGTGGCCTGGGAGAGAGACAAGCTGACCTGTAGCTTTGGAGGTGAGGCCACGAGGGCCTGGCCTGTGCCCCACGGTTGATCAGAGTTAGTGCCGCACTGATGTGGGCCAGATGGGAAGAAAGCCACGGTGGTCATCTTGGGTCTTGTCCAGTAGGGCTGCCAGGAGAGAGCAAGAGCCCAGCTGGAAGAGGCCGGAGGTCTTTGAGGACGGTGTCACGAGCAGGAAGAGGGATAGGGAAGCTCATCCCCGCAAACCTTGGAGTCGCCCTCAGCTTGCTCCTTAAAGCAGCTCCGCTTCTGGAATATATCGAGAAACTGGTCACCTCCCCCGCTGGTCCTGGTCCTGTTTACAGTTATCGCTCACACGGGGCCTGCAGTGGCCTCCTTGCTCAGGACCTCTCCTCTCCCCGGATTCCCCGTTGGCCTTTCTTCACTTAAAAGCCGAAGTGATTTTATTAAAAAGAAGTCCTATCATTCCTTTGCTTAAAAACCCTCCAGGGACTTGTCATCTCATGCAAGAGTAGCTCGGATCTAGCTCCCAGCGTCCTTCCTGACTTCCCTTCCTGTCCCTTCTCCTCCCTGCTCGTTCTGCCACGATCTCTTAGATCCTGGGCTGTCCCAGCGACAGCCAGGTGCCCTCCAGCCTCTGGGACCTGTGGCGACCCTCCCTCCGGCTGGAACGCCGCCCTCCTCTACTCCACATGCCTTTCTTGCCCAGCTCCTTCAGCTTTCTGCTAAGCACCACCTTCCCAGTGAGACCCCAGCCCACCCCACCCCTGCTGGCCTGCTCATCCCCTGACCCTCCCCACGTCCTCCACTACTTCATCGTCCTCCCCAGGACTCACCATCCTCCGACGCACGGCGCATGGGTCTTCGGTTGTTAACAACTTTCTGCCCCTGTAATGCACGTCGTCACTGCGCTCCAGGACAGAAACTTCATGATTTTGTTCAAGGTTGTACTTTTAGTTCCGAGGATGGTGTGTGCCCCACTGACTGCTAAAAATCTTCTGAATGAGAAAGTGTAGGAAATGAAGGGTGCAGAGAGGGGAGGGACTAATCCAGCTGAAATGACACAGAGTCGTCCTGTGACCGAAGACTGAAAAATGTTCATTGGAATTAGCAACGAAAAGGTCAGTGGTCCTCAGAGAGGACAGCTTCAGACGACGAGTAGGAGCGGAAGCCAGATTGTGGTGTTCTGAGGAGGTGAAAAGGAAGGAGGGAAATGAGTTCCTTGGTGGGAAATACTGGTTTTCAGTATGTTTGGATGAGTGGAGCAGGAGATAGAGAGGCCCGGAGAAGTATTTTAAATGAGAGAGACCAGGCACGTCTGTGAGCTGAGAGGAGAAAGCCAACAAAGGAAAAGGAGTTGAAGATTAGGAGAGGAGGCAGCTTGGGTGGTTTTTCAGCGACACAGATGACAGGACATGCCTGAACAGTCATAGGAAGTGTTTCTGACCGTCAAGCCTGAAGGGAAGGGAGGGAGGAGTGGTCGTAGACAGTAGTTCAGTTGGCTGGCAGGAGGATGAGAAGCTGAAACAAATCCTTTGAAAAACCTCTCTTTTCTTGAGGAATAGGGAAGATCATCTCCCAAAAACGAGAGAGAAAATGTCCGGTTGGCAAGGGTGCCCGAGGAGAGCAGTGAAGGTTTGGAATTATCTTTGAGAGAAACGGGAGAGCAGAGGACAAGCAAAAGAGTTCATGGACAGTCCCGAGGACCCATGGGGTTGGAGACCATGAACGTAGAGTTGAGAGTTTTCCTCCAGGAGCAGTCAGTCACCTGGTGTTATAGGATTTTTTGTTCCCTGAGTGCCCAAGGTTCTTGGTCATGCCGCTTTGAAGAATGGAGAGGTGGCCCAGCCGAAGAGCGGTGGACCGCAGAGCAAAGTTTACAGAGCAAAGGTATAAAGCTCCTGGAGGGGCGCCTGGGTGGTTCAGTCAGTTAAGCATCTGCCTTCAGCTCAGGTCATGATCCTGGGGTCCTGGGATCGAGCCCCGCATCGGGCTCTGTGCTCAGCAGGGAGCCTGCTTCTCCCTCTGCCTCTGCTCTTCCCCCCACCTTGGGCTCTCTTTCTCTCTCCTCTCTCAAATAAATAAATAAAATTGTAAATAAATAAAGTAAAATAAAGGAAGCTCCTGGAGAGGGATGGGCACCCTAGAGGGTTGCCCTCAGAATTTCTAAGTTTAGGGTTTTGGGGTTTTGTTGGGTTTTTTTTTGTTTTGTTTTTTTTTTATAAAAGAACTCTTTTGCAGAGCTATTTTACGTAATCAGGCTGTGCTGAGTCGTGCCAATCAGGGCTCTGGTCACGTATCTGTCTACCTATTAGGATAATGTCTACACGCGGATGGTCTTTTTTGGCTGATCTGGGGCTTTACGTCTTAACTGCCCCTTGCCCATGATATTGACAAGTACTTTGTGGTTAATTGTTTTATTTTAGGATGATTTGCAGAAGTCACTTCTGCAAAGGCTGCAAAGTAGAATGTTAGCGCGGGTCCTGTCTCAGCTGCAGCACAGGATGTCAGTGCTCTTTGATCTTGGCCGTCCCGACTTCATCTGTTCTTGCTGGGGACGCTGGCTCTGACTACCTCGCTGTCCAGCTGCCTCCTAACACTGGCAGGGGAGGGGAAGAGGGGAGTCAGATGCGTGCCAGGCCCAAGGTGCTAGATGTTAACACTGAAAGTCGCTGTGGGGAGCGTGCAGTGGGGAGGTGGTTGGACCAGACCTGGATCCCCCACATTAGGGAACGGTGTGGTTAGGGGGCTCCTTAGGGTGCACCGAAGAACTTTCACATTCACTCCACAGAGAGCCAGCATTTGGGTGCCTGCTGCGGAAAGGCTGTGGATGGCCATACTAGCCAAAGCAGTAGCCCCAACCAGGAGATATGTGACTATAGCAGTGGCCAGACGAAAAGGAGATAAACACTTGTCTCTTACTCCCTTCCTCTGCTCTGACACGGAATAGAGCTGAGCTCCGAGGAAGGAGCTTTGTCTCATAAGTAGGTCAAAGACAACCTCCAGATGAGGGAAGGAAAGAGAACTAAAAGCAGGCCAGGGAGGGAGAGCAGCCAGCACAAAAGCCGAGGGGTGGGACAGCACCAGGAGTATGGGGACTCCTTCTAGTGATTCCGAACACCTGATGTGTGTTGGGGTGGGTCACTGGAGACCAGAAGAAAGGTTGCACTTAAGACTACGCATGACGTTAGTGTGAAAACACTCCATCCACCCTATCGCCTCAAATCACTCCCAGATTTTCTTTCACTTTGATCTCTGTGCTGTATTTTTAAATATTTCTTTGTACCTATCTTCAGTTTTCTTTTCAACTGGAGTTAATCTGTTGTTTAAGTCAGCAATTATTTTTTTTAATTTCAGTTATTTATTTTTCATTTTTAGAAGTTCTACTTGGATTTTCTACCTGGTTTTGTTTTTATAATCTCTTTCTTATTCCTTACTCATATTTTCAAGCTTGCATGTTTTTAAGCTTATTAAGTATATCAATGGTTATTTTATCCTCTGTGTTTTGTAATTGAAATGAATTACCATGTCGGAAGACTTTGCCGGTATAATTCTGGTGGCTTTTGTGCTTGTAGGCACAGTGCATGGTACAGAGTCCGTCCTCAATATATTTGTTACATAAATGAACGAATGAAAATATGTGGGAGGTGCTGGAATAAAAAGAGCAAATGAAACATTAATAGGCAAATTACAGTATAGTGCTGTAAGTCATATTATAAAAATATAAGCAAAGAGCTTTAAGAACGAGGAGCGTACACTGACTCTGCCTGAGAAAGAGAAATGGTATGTGTCCTCTTAGGTGTTCAGGAAGGCATTTTCCAAAGGGACGTATGTTACATGACATAAGAAGTTGTCATAGGTGAGGTTTTTTTCTTGGCTCATTGTGGTAAATAGAGAATTTCTACTTCATGAGAAATAACACTTCATCTGAATTCACAGTTTAAATAATATTCTCAGGTTCGTTGCAGTGCTGCAGACTTAGACATGACTTTACACCCTTTTGAAGTCAAGGTCAGTTACCGGTCTGTCCTAATGAGGAAAGTACTGAGAATGATAAGTCTTCATCGCTTCATCATCTCTCCGTAGAACATCAGTTTCCTTGGTCTCAAATACCACCTACTCGGAACAGCGGGCACGAAGGAGACGCATCATGCTTGCGGTCAACATACACGGGAATTTCCCCGGGGGGAGGGGAGAGTACCGGGTGCGCGCCGATGCCCATCTGCTTCCAGTTAGGACCGCCCGTGATGGGCACTCCTCGAGAGCTCTACCCCCTTCTTCGGACTGCGCCACAGAACAATACCAGGACACTGTTCTGGACACTGTTCCGTTTACTGTGTGCCGGGTACCACTTCAAGCACTTCCTATATTTAATTCTTGTCAGAGTTGAACCTCCGACCAATTTATCTTAATTTTGTATTCTCCAAGGGTGCCCTGTAGGGTTTTATTGGCATGTTAAGGTTTGGTCTAATGGTCACAGACACTTGTGCCTTCAGGCATCCGCTCATCTCCTCCAGCCTGGCGTGTGCTCTGTAAAGCAGCAGAACCTCACATGCCAGAGCTCAGTTTCCCTCTCAACCCTAGCCCGAGCGACAGGAAACATGGCACTGGATAACGATCGCTAGCTTCCCAAAGACATGTTCAGCTTCAGTTTTTATAACGATAATCTATTAAGGGAAATTATGATTTTTATTGTTGGTGAAACCATAACTATGATATAAAATTTAAAAATGAACATCTGGTACCCATTTTACAATCCATTCTCTATGATCCATTTTCATGGCCTGAAAGTCTTCAGCTGTCCTAATTGAAGAGGTTTGTAAAGCACCTTTAAATATGCCCATAGCTCTATTTTCTTATGAGAAGTTAAGCCATTATCTTAAATTTATATTGAAGTAGTAAATATACTTGCTATATTTCATAGCCACATTTTCCAAAATATTTTTTTAAACTTGGTTTCAGTATATTCTGCAGTTAAATGTGATGATACAGGATGAAATGAAATTTTCAAAAACCTACAACTATGCGCACACACACACGCACACACACACATACATTTAACGCAGATCAGAGGGAGATCTAACTTAATATGATTATTTGGGGTTTCATGCATATCCTGTAAGAAAGATATATTAAGATTGTCATTGTCATGTCAAACATGTTACTCAAGTTTCCCATTCAGTATCCATTTTAAATTAGTGGTTTGTCTGTCTACGTTAAACCAATATATTAACGAGTAATTCAAATCAGCCCTCTATATCAATAATTTATAACTGTGGCATCTTGGCAAATGGACTTCTTATCATCAGATCCTATTTCCTTTGATTAACATAACTGCAAAAGTAGAAGCTCCTTTGGTTACACATTTTTAAACTGCAGAAAGACATATTTTGGCATCCATCTTTTGTCAGGCTTGCCAGCTCTCTGCTTTGTAGCTGTAATTGGATCCAATGTATCAGACCAACAGGAGAATTGATCACAGCAATAGCTCTGCTGGAATTAACACCCATTATTAGATTCACAATATAATGGAATATAAAATAATATGCGATGATTATAGTACCTGAAATCAGGCAGTGGAATTATTGAAAAATGAAAGAGAGTTACCAGTATAGAATGTTCCTATCTGTAGGCAAAGTCTCTTAACTCAGAATTAAATCCGATGTTCCCTTTCAAAAATGATTTCATCATCATCTCCAAACGAGCAAAAACATTTTCAGTACCTTCAACAGCATAGCTCTTCTCTTTTGTCCTTCGGCTCAAAGAATGGAGAGGTGTTGTTGGGTTTTTGGGGGGGGGGTTTGTGGGGTTTTTTTTTAACCTCCTTACTTCAGGCATTTTAGTGATAGTCTGTATTTAAATTTGCAGCCTGATGTCTTATACAGGGAATAAGCTTCTTCCTAAATATAACTATCAAGAGTAATCAAACCAGCTTTACAATGACTGATGTTTCAAGGTCCTATTTTGCATTAATCAAAGATATTGGCAGGTGTAAAGCATTGTATAATAAAGAAAACTGGGTACAGTCTCATAATTTAATACTGAGCTTCTCAACCAGGAGTCTGCCGGATAGATACTTGAGAACAAAGCTCTTTGACATTCAGGTTTAAATTGAAAGAAAATGAGAAACCAGATAAAGCAAGCCAACCAAATTAATTCACTCTGTAGTCCTCTCTGCTTTTTAGTGGAATTCAGAGAAATTCTCTCCCAGAGAAAGTTAGGAGGCCCTCGTGAAACAATTGCTTTAGTGTTTACAGACTATACATTTATGTGTTTTGCATTCAACCATATAGAAATAATATTTATTGCTGTTCTCCAGAAAATCCCCAGGAGTTCCTGTGGGCTTCAGAAAATTTTCCATAAATGTTGTGCATTCTTTATATGGATCCAAGAAAACATCTACCCCACAGCCCTTCCTGGGAGGAGACAAATAGGCAAAGATACCTGGGCCAGTTGTGTACTTAACTCAGTCCTCCTCCTGCATCTGGTCCTGCATCTCTAAAAGTGGTACCAGGGACAAAAGGACCCCCCCCCCCAGGATAAACACCAGACACTTCCCTGTTAGGGACCGTTAGAAGAATTGTCAGTGGAGAAGTACTCGGTACATCGGATTCTACCACACGTTTTATTTCTTTTTCTTTGCCCCTAGTAAAAAGAGCATTGATTTAGAATTCAGGAATTGGAGGGGCACCTGGGTGGCTCAGTGGATTAAGCCGCTGCCTTCGGCTCAGGTCATGATCTCAGGGTCCTGGGGTCGGGCCCCGTGTTGGGCTCTCTGCTCAGCCGGGAGCCTGCTTCCTCCTCTCTCTCTGCCTGACTCTCTGCCTACTTGTGATCTCTCTTTCTCTGTCAAATAAATAAATCTTAAAAAAAAAAAAAAAGAATTCAGGAATTGGAGGCTCTACCCTTTCTGATCCCAGAAGTCTCAGGTTCTCCTGTATATCACAAAGGGGCTGAATTAGGATGTCCCCAGGACTTATTTCTCAACAGTTGAGTTTATTTTAACGACTAGACCATCCATATAATGGATTGTTAAATTGGCATTATGACTGTCACATATTCTGCTAGTCACTTATGGGTTGAGCAAGTTGGAGGAGATGTGTGCCCTGAAGGAGTTTGCAGTATACTGGAGGTGTCGTATCTGTAAACAAGAAATTATAATGAATCATAAACAACAAAATTGTTTACTGCTACTACAGAGCTTAGGACAATACCTGTCACATCCTTGTACTCAATAAATAGCTGTCAAATGAGAGACTAATATTCGAAATAATGAAATAAATGAAAAATATGAATATCTACATTGTATTATGCAAAAACAAAGAAAAGAGGGATTCATTTTAGCTTGGAGGATAAAGGTTTCACAAAAGAGGTAGTATTTCCATTGAGTTTAGACAAATGAAACAATTTTTGATAGAGGAGAAGGGTAGGGATAAAGGATATTCTAAGCTAAGGGAGCAGCATGAACAAAAACAGAGAGATATGTAAATGTATGTCTACCTAATGGACATCACCTTGGAAATTGGAAATCAGACATAAAGAGGGGGAAGAGTATTTCAGGCACAAAAAACACATGGGTGAAAGCTTGGTAGGAAGAGGAATCATGATACATTTGAAGAACTGAAAGAAATTAAGCATGGTAAGAACAGACAGGTTTAGGAAGAATTGTGCTACAAAATGGGGCAGCAAAGCAGAGGTGTGGTCTATGGCATCCTGTCCCCAGTGTCACAAAGCTAGAAGACAATAGCTTTATAACTGGCCCAGCCTATCCACTGGCTACTCAGCATCCATCCACATTCTTCTATGTATATTGGAACATCCAGGCAACAAAAACATCTCTCACTGTTTGTCCGAATGAAGAGATCCTCTCCCCGAAATAATGAGGCACAAAGTGCCTCACCCTCCCCTTCCTGAAACTTTCTGGAGTTCGGTGGTAGGAATTGATTTTTTTTCACATTGCCTTCCTCTCTACAGTGTCTGGGGGTTTGGTTCCTTACTCCATCAACTGTCCCTTTTCTAACAATTTGTTGACATCTCCTATCTTCTCTGTCCTCTCTTCTCTCCTGTTCTATTTGCCCTTCTAGGTTTATACCTCTTTGTTCCACTTCTGTCACTTCAGTGGGTTTTGGGGAAGGAAAGTTAATAAATGAATATATCTTGTAGTAGTGCTGTGAATGCCCCACCCCATATTCTCTGGGCCTGCCTCTGAGGACTACTGCAGTCCCAGTGACCGGTTACCATATGCCCCAGGAGTGCCTGTGTTTCCCAAGTTCTCAACCAGAGTTTCCTCTAGAGCCTCTAGAGCCCAGAGACTTGTTCAGCATAAGCACTGGAGAGCCTGGAAGGGCCACCGATTATTACTTATGGGGGCAACACTCAACCAGTGAAGGTGAGAGACTCCTTCCCATTCCTGAAAGGACAGCTTTGCAGCAGGATGAAACCTCTTTTGCCCACAATGGTCATCTGGCCATTAATACACTCCGTTGACTTTATCCCTATTTTGTTTGACCTTTCCCACTCCTTGATGCGTGCTCTTGGGATCACTGCCCAGATCAGCTACCTGGGCCCAAGTCTGTTTCTCAAAGACTGCTTCTGGGGGAACCCAATCTGAAACATGTTCAATTTATATATTATACAAACATATTCTTTTCTGTTCACTCACTTTTTGAGAAACTACAATCTCTTAGACATTATGAAATTGAACTGGTAACTTGTATTATTAGTTATTTCTATTGTTAGTCAGACATATACTTTTTTTTAAAGATTTTATTTACTTGTTTGGCAGAGAGAGAGATCACAAGTAGGCAGAGAGGCAGGCAGAGAGAGAGAGGGGAAACAGGCTCCCCGCTGTGCAGAGAGCCTGATGTGGGGCTCGATCCCAGGACCCTAAGATCATGACCTGAACCGAAGGCAGAGGCTTAACCAACTGAGCCACCCAGGCGCCGCTGTCATACATATACTTTTGTGTGTATATACGTATGTATATGCAAGAACGTATGTATATTTTACCTCTCTACCTATATAAAATCCACACTTGGTCTTACGTTCAATGACAGTAGAAACTATGACTTGCACTTAGGTATGGCTCCAGAGTCTAATACAGTACAAAGCAAACAGAGCTCTATAGGCTCTATAGAGCATATAATTAGTGGAAAAAATGAATTTATAAAAAAAAAATTTACAGAAGCTAATATTTACTCTGCAGAGAAGGGAAGGATTTGGTAGATGTGATTGGAAATAGTTTCCAGAAGTAGTTGAGATGGACTTTGAGAAGTTGGTAGGGTTAAAAATAGATAAAGGAAGGGGAGGGCATTCCATGGTGGTGTGCAGGGTGAGAAAGCGATGGTAGTAAAGATAAAGAGCCATGGAGAATGAAGCTAAAGGGACCTGAATGAATGTGGGATATGTGAGTGAGGAAGAGAGCACCTGACCTGAGGCTAGTTTCCTGTTGAGCAGCGATAGAAAACAACCAATAGAATAACAATAATGGGAAAAGAAGAAATGGCTGAAGGTGATCAAAAGGTACAAACTTCCAGTCATTATGGACATTGGGGAGGGTGTGTGCTATGATGAGTGCTGTGAAATGTGTAAACCTGGCGATTCACAGACCTGTACCCCTGGGGATAAAAAAACATTATATGTTTATTAAAAAATTTAAAAATTAAAAAAAAAAAACTTCCAGTCATAAAATAAGTCGTGGGGATGTAATATACAGCATGGTGACTGAGGTTAACAATGCTGTGTTGTATATATGAAAGTTGCTAAGAGAGTCTTAGAAGTTTTCATCACAAGAAAAAGCTATATAACTGTAGTGGATGTTAATGAGATTTAGCGTGGTGATCATTTTACAACACATGCATCAGATCACTATGTGGTGCACTTGAAACTAATGCAGTTATATGTCAACTGTAGCTCATTTTAAAAAAGGAAACAGTAAAATGAAGTTATTATTAGTTGGAAGGCAGCAGAGGTTTCTAGATAATATGTATATAAATGGAAATCAAGTTGGAGAGTTTTCAGTGGGTCCGTTGATAAAGAATGAAGCTGTTAGTCAGGGCCATGCTCCCCAGAAACTGGAAGGATTGGCCAGGAGAGCATTTGCAAGATACAAGCCTGCCACCTTCCACTTGGCATTTAGCAGCTCGCCAAACCCTGTGGTATGGCTGACGCCCACACCTAATCCTCCAGACCTTGTAGAGCCTGTGCAGGTGGGGTAGACTCTCTTCACTCAATATCCGCCTCAGCAAGTACATTAGTTTTCTGGAGTGACTATAACCAAAAAGAAAAGGAAAGGAAAAACAAAACAAAACAAAGCAGCAGCAATGGAAGACCTTTAAAACCCAAAGAGTTTAGACTTTGTCACTGGAACAAGAGGGAGTTTTTGAAGGATTTGTGAATATTAACTACAACTAAAGCAGTGGCGGGACTGCGGAGGATTGGCTGCGCTTGTCACCCCAGAAGGGGAGGAGCAAGGAGGCGGCAGAGGCCCCGTGCAGCTTTCTCTAGACTCTTAGGCCTCTTCCACCTTCTAGTTAAGGAAACATTTTCCTCTGTCATCCATTCTGCATTTAAAATCATTGTTTTTAAATTGTTGTCATGCTTTCTTCTTTTAGATCGTAGTGTTTTGTTCATTAAAAAGATTACAGTTTAGGGGCACCTGGGTGGCTTAGTCGGTGCAGCATCTGCCTTCAGCTAAGGCCATGATCCCAGGGTCTTGGGATCAAGCCCCACGTCAGGTTCCGTGCTCATCAAGGAGTCTGCTTCTCCCTCTCCCTCTCCCTCTGCCCCTCCCCCCAGCTTGTTTTTTCTCTCTGTCTCAAATAAATAAAACCTTTAAAAAAAAAAAAGATTGCCAGTTTAAAAAACAAAGTCTAAGGACACCTGGGTGGCTCAGTTGATTAAGCATCTGCCTTCGGTTCAGGTCATGATCCCAGAGTCCCAGGATTGAGTTCCGCATTAGGCTTCTCCCTCTGCCTGCTACTCTCCCTGCTTGTGCTTTCTCCCTCTCTGACAAATCAATAAATAAAATCTTTAAAACAAACAAGCAAACAGAAAGTCTAAGCAATCAGAAGACTGTGTTTTTTCCTCCTGGACAATTGGGAAAAGGGGTAGATAGACTTAAGTCTGGTTTGTCTCACTGAAATTTTTTTTTTTTTTTTTTTGAGAGAGAGAGAGAACCAAGCATGAGTGGCTGGGGTGGGGGCTGGGGGTCAGACAGAGGGAGAGAATCCCAAGCAGACTCTACACCCAACCTGATGCAGGGCTAGACCTCACAACCCTGAGATCATGACCTGAGCCAAACTCAAGAGTTGGACGCTTAACCTACCCAGGTGTCCTGCCTCACTGAATTTTAAGATAACTCCTTCTTTTGTAATTTTAAGTTTCTGTACTAAACATTAACATGATGGCCAGGGGCACCTAGTTGGCTCAGTGGATAGAGCATGCGACTCTTGACCTCGGGGTCGTGAGTTGGAGCCCCACCCTGGGTATAGAGATTACTTAAAAAAATAATAATAAAGTAAAACGATGGCTATACAGATGAGTTTATACATCCTAGCTTTGAGATTTAGATTGAGTGTTATTATGAATATTTCCATCAGAAAGTCATTGTCATTCTGAGTTATTTTACTTTACATATTGTTAAATTTTAAGATGATTCTGTTATAATAGAAAATGCTTTTCCCCCATTTTTCTCGAATGTAAAATGGAAATCAATGGAGAAATTTTTTACTATAATTAACTTTCAAAGAATGCTTTTATGGAAATATGGTGATGTACACATGTACTTGGGAATACCATAAATCTAGCTTTCTACCAGGAATATATTAGTATTTTTTAAAAGATTTTATTTTATTTATTTGACAGACAAGAGATCACAAGTAGGCAGAGAGGCAGGCAGAGAGAGAGGGGGAAGTAGGCTCCCTAGTGAGCAGAGAGCCCGATGTGGGGCTCGATCCCAGGACCCTGAGATCTTGACCTGAGCCAAAGGCAGAGCCTTAACCCTCTGAGGCACCCAGGCACCCCTATATTAGTATTTTTTTTAAGATTTTTAAAATTTATTTATTTGAGAGAAAGAGAGAGAGGGAGAATGAGCAGGGGGGAGGGGCAGAGGGAGAGGGAGAGCCTGATGATGTGGGGTTCAATCCCAGGACTCTGAGATCATGACCCATGTAGGAGCCCCTTATGAGATGAGAGTGGGCAAAAGGAAGATTATTATTATTTTTTCTTTATCCTTGTGCTTCAATTTGTTCTTTTCCTCAGCAGGCATTCACTGAACACATCCTAGTGGCCGTGCTTTTAAGGAGCACAAAAAGAACTCCTACTAATGTCTCTTTAGGTCCCTGTTCTTGGGTCAGGGCCAGACCGGGGAGAGACGAGATGAAACGTATTGATGACTCACAGGGCTCCGAACAGGGCATGGTCAAGAAAGACAAGAACAGGCTAGGGCAAGGGAAGAAAAGGAAAGGATTAGGGCAGGAGAACGTGAAACTTGAACTGAGTCTGAAAAGATGAGAAAGCTTGCAGCTGAGAGGGTTGGAAAAAACAGAATTCCTGACAGAGGTGGTGAGGTCCAGTGCTGGGGCATCCCAGAAGCCCTTCTGCCCAGGCTGACCTCCGATGGTGGATGAAGAGGGGAAGGAAGGTTTTTAGAGCGAAAGGAAATTTGTTTTTCTTTAAAAACTCAGAGCCTGACCGTGATGGTGACAGCATATAAACGTGCGTTGTGAAGGACGTTATGATGTCAGCCACTGACAGTGGGTTACACAGTTCCTGTACCCTCTTCTCTTCTGGGAGCGTCAAATGATTTCATCTCCCTTTTGCCCACCCTCGTCTCGTTATGCCTCTTATTTCGTCAACTCTATGTCTTAAAATAATTCTCTTTCCTTCCATATCCAGCTTCAGGTAAAACTTCTTGAGAGCAAAGCCCTAGCACTGAGTGTTGACAGCAATTGGCATCTAGAAATTTGGACCAGGCTCATAATTTATAGATTCAATAGATCTTTCTGTATCAGACCCGCCTTAAATATCTGTTCCTTTCAATTCCTTCTATTTATAATAAATATTACTTCTCCATTACATTCCAGGTCCTTTGTTATAGTCTAGGTATACTGTGGTGATAGGAATGAATGAAATGGACAAAGATTCTGACCTAATGGAACTTACATTTTGGTAATCATCACAGCAGCTCTGAAAGATTGCTCTCCCGCATAGACAAAGGGTTTATTAAAATTAGGCTGCTACCTAAAGTTGGGTTTTCTTTCATGGGCTCTGCATAGACACTGGGATAAGAAGAGTTGTTTTTTTTTTTTTTTTAAGATTTTATTTATTTATTTGACAGTGAGAGAGAGAGAGAACAAGCAGGGGGAGCAGCGGGCAGAGGGAGAGTGAGGCTCCCCACTGATTAAGGAGCCCGATGCAGAGCTAGATCCCGGGACTCTGGGATCGTGACCTGAGGCGAAGTCAAACGCTTAACTGACTGAGCCACCCAGGTGCCCCAAGAAGACATTTTTTTTCTGTTATAGGGGAAAAGACTTTTTTTTTTTGGTAGCTGGAGGTTCTATAGGGATAGACCAGTATGATGTGGCATATTTTCTCTAGTTTATCTTGTAAAAGACGAATGTTTGAAGGTACTAAAAATATAGTGGCTTCAGAGACAGATAAGTGGGTGAAGAGAGAAATATTTAAAGACAAGTTATTTGAAGCTTTCCTTGTCTTGTGCTTCAGTGAGGAGAGAGAGAGAAACGGCCACCAAATGACTAAGACATCAGTCATCGCCAGGGTATACTTTCCATAGGCAGGAGAGAAACGTAGTAAGAAAGTAGAAACAACTAAATAGAGAATCCTGTTATGGCATTAAAAAATCTGATTTATTAAAATTGCGATGGATTTGGGAGCGTCTGGCGGGCTCAGTCAGTGGAGCCTGAGCCAGGATCATGAGTTTGAGCCCCACGTGTGGTGTAGTTTACTTCGAAAAAATAAAAATTTAAAAAATATTAAAAAGTAAAATTGCAATGGGCTTGGAATAGAATATTTTCCACTGTATTTCTTGACCATAGTTTTTACCTGTTATTTTACAGATGCTGTGCCTGCTCCCTCAGCAAAGAGCCCATCTGGGCAGACAAATGTGAGTTTGGACACGAAATCAGACAGTACCATTACAAACACTGTAACCGAACACCCTTCGCAAATGCCTCTAGAAAAGAAGTCAGTTGCAAAAAGTTTTGAAACGTTGACGACTCTACCGTCATTTCAGTCACCGGATAAAGAGGAGTTTATCAGCCCTAATTTAAGGGTGTCAAAGTCAGAGTCTGCTTTCTACAACCAGGCCTCTGTTGAGACACTTTACGTCTCTCCCTCATTTAAAACATTTAACCCAGTGAAGGAGATTCTAAGTGGTAAGGACTTTCAGAAGCCAACCCAATCCAGCGTTATTCAGTTGGACGAGGAAAACCGCAAGTCTGTGACCACATGGGGTGAGTCTACACACACATACACACACACATCCTTCTTTTGAAACATTCATCTGTTACTTCTCTGTGCTTTCTGCCCCTGTTTTTGGTTCTCCCCATCCAGTGGTATTAAAATGTACGCGCCAGAGTGAGGGACTTCTTCGTTGGGAAAACACCCCTTTTATTAAAGATCTGAGAGGCAGGGACGCCTGGATGGCTCAGTTGGTTAAGCAGCTGCCTTCGGCTCAGGTCATGATCTCAGCGTCCTGGGATCGAGTCCCACATCGGGCTCCTTGCTCGGCGGGGAGCCTGCTTCTCCCTCTGCCTCTGCCTACCACTCTGTCTGCCTGTGCTCGCTCGCTCTCTCTAACAAATAAATAAAAAAAAAAAAAAAAAAAAAAGATCTGAGAGGCACTTCGTCACTCGGGGCTCCAAGTGCTTGGTTGAAGTACAGGTTCTGAGCGATTCTAATGCCGAACAAATTAGAAAGAACTAGCATTAAATAATAGCTTCCTGTTAGACATTTAGGTTACTTATTAAGAGACTATATAAAAAAGAATTAGTTATTATGTCTATTGCTGTGTATACACACAATATATGTGTGTGCATGTGTACGTGTGGCCTTTTTTAAAGGGCTGTACTGATTGCAAGACAGCAGTGGAGAATCTCTTCCCTTTTCTGTCCTATAAAACATTCAAAGGGTTGCAATATTCTTGAGCCTGGATGGTAAAGGATAGAGCCAGTTGGGAATCCAGGTTGGTGGCTGTCAGTTACCAATCCTACCTCGTGTAATTCTGCTTGCTTCTTTAAAGTCAATTAGTAAAATAATAATTTGTTTGCTCGTGCATTTTGCAAAGACGAAGTCGTTTTATTGGTTCTTATGTGTAATAATGCTGACCAACTCATATAAATATTAAGTTTTTAATATAAATATTTTAAACTGCCTCAAACTAAGGTCAAAAGTGCCATATATGTACAAACAATGGCAGCCAATACGCTGAGGCTGAAGAAATTTACCTCAGTGTTAGTAAGTCAATGAATGACAGCAGATTCTCCTTGCCATCCTTCCCAGAACTTGGGGGGCCGAGTAGCCTAAAAATGAACCGATTCTTAGTTTTGTTACCAAATTAACTGTTTTGCAGAGACTGCCGATGTGGAAACGATGCCATACTGGTCACAGTGACTGTGATGGTTTTGGTGCATAGCTGTCCACTGGGAAGTTGTTACTCTGACTTCATCTCTTTCACAAATACCCCCCAAGAGATCATTGAAAATAGTTTTTGGCCGCTGCCTGTGTACCAAGTACACTTAATTACGAAAATTAGCTGAGAGTTCTTCTAAAGCCAGTTAGCAAGGAAGAGTTGCTTCTGTTTATAATGAAGTACATAGTATTGTTCTAACCCTCCCACGGACAATGCTGGTTAAAGCTGGAAAACTATTAAAAGCTGGTCTGAAGCCCTGTAACAACCAAGGTAGAAAACACAGAATGGGTTAGGGCCCTCCAGAAAAGGTCTGTGATGTTGTGATATAATGAGTAATGTGTATTTGGTCTTCATCCCTGGCTCCTGGCACAGAGCTCCAAAAACCCTTGGAATTTCCTGAGTGATAGGGGCAAGAAAAATTATGCTTTTGTTATTTGTTGTAAGCCCCTTCCTTCCCTTTCTGAGTTTATGCTGAGGTGACACTTGGAAGTTAGGTGCTGGTTGACAGGGTAACCAGTCAGGTGGTGAGAGGTTTGGAACTTTCCTCCCTGCCCCTTGACCTCTAGGGATGTTGTGTTATTCACCCAGGGCCAATAATTTGATCAATCATGTCTCTGTAATGGAACCTCCATAAAAAGCCTCAGACTGTGGGGTTTAGACAGCTTCCTGGTTGGCGAACACATGAGGTTTTGGGGAGGGTGGTGTACCCAGAGAAGGCAGGAAGCTCTGGGCCCCTTCCCGATACCTTGCCCTGCTTATCCTTCCCATGGGCTGTTCTGAGTTGTGTTCTTTATAACAAACCAGTAATAGTAAATAAAGCACTTTCCTAAGTTCCACATCCATTGTAGTGAATTATCAGACCCAAGGAGGGGATCATGGAATCCTTCAACTTATAGACGGCAGGTCAGAGATATGGGAGGCGTGGACTTTTGATTGGCATCTAAAGTACAGGGCAGTCTTGAGACTTGAGTCTTGAGATTAAGGAATTGAGCCCTTAATCTCTGGGGTCTGCACTAACTCTGGGTAGTGTCAGAGTGGAGTGAAATCGTAGGACACCAGGTGTCCTATACATGTCTCTGACACATACAGAGAATGAGAGAAATCCTTGTATGTAAAACTCACACATTTGGCATCAGGAGTGGTGTGAATGAAGTAGGAAACTAGTTTACTTTTAGTTGGTCCCACATTCACCTCAGTTTTCCCACCGTGGATCATTTTCCTGTTAGCAGAGTAGGATGATAGAAACTGCGGGAAAGTCAGAGGCTTGGACTCTCCACGGTCTCACTGACGTTGGGAGACAGGCTTGGAGTTCAGGGCCTCCCCGGTAGCAGGGACTCCAGGGGTCAATATTCCAGAGGAGGGGAAGTCACAGAGGAGAAAGCCCAAAAGTCTTTGCGTAACTTCCTACTGAGAAACGTCTGCCTCCTGCTAAAGCTGCACACGTTCTGGATGTGGTGCCAGGAGACTAAATGGGAAGCAGCTTTTAGGGCCCAACACGCTAAGAAGAGATTCTGGCCGTTTCCTGGGGCTAGGAGACAGGGGCTGGAGCACAGGATCGGCCACATCATAGCAGCTCCGGTAAGGACTCCATGCTCTCAGCCGGGGCCTCCGACAGGCTCCCCCATGAGCACCAGAACTACCGTCCAGGGGGAAGTGCAAACCAGAACTAGACCAGCCCTCACAAATGCTGAAACCCAGCTCCAGCTGGAGCAGAGTCGTTCCTTTGTATCCCATCTGTCTTCTAGATGACAGCGGAATCCTTTCTTAAGAGCTCCTGTCATTTTTCGCACAAGATTTTTGGCACTCAGAATCCAAGAGAAAAACAGACGGCAGAAACAGACCCACAGATAAACTAGTACTGACGTTGTAAGACGGGTACTTTAGGATAACTGGGGTGAATACAACCAAGAGCACAGAGGGAAAGATGGGGATTTCATCAGAATACTAACACCTATAAGGGAAGAATGATATGCAAGTTCCAGAGATGAAACATACACTAGCCAACATTAAGACCCTGAGAGCACAATTTAGTCCTACGAAGTATTAAAAGAGAACCTCAGTGCTGGCAGGGGAGCTGGGCAGTTCTGCAGGAAATCCCAACAGGGAGGGAAACTCAGAAGGGGTGAACCCCACCCCACATTCTGTCTATAAACTCTGCCTGGATCCTTGACTGACTGTTAAACTACACAGGGAGGAGAAGACCCCAGTGTGTTTGGCGGGGGGGGCAGGGATGAGCAGTGGAAATGATAAATATGTGGGTAAATATAAACTTTAATTTTATTCTAATTTTTAAAATGCATATGACTGTTTAAGGAAAAAATTTCATATTGTATTTTGGATTTTAAAATGGAGACGGAGAATATGTTCCAACCCAGCACAGAGAGCGGCTGAATCGGGGAGCTGTTAGCGGCTCGGGCCCTGGAGTTCCACTGCCGGGGCTCATGGTCTCAGCCCAGCCGCTGCTCGTGTGACCTGCCTGCGTGGGTGTCTTCATCTACAGAGAGGGGACAGGCTGGCGCAGCCACACACAGCTGCTGCGGGGCTTCCATGAGTTCGCAAACACGAAATGGATCCGAGTAGGATCTGGTACCAGGCGAGTGCCAGCGAAGAGTTTGCTGTTACTCCAGCGGCTGTCTTTTTAGTTCCACTTTCCAAGCTCGAGGCCCTCAGCCCCCTCCTAACCCTCCAGATCCATCCTGGTTACCTCCCAAAAGTCCCCAGGAGATCCTTGCTTATTCTTGGGAATGAGGAAACTCTGATGCTTCCAGAAAGGGCATTCCAGGCCAAGGAGTAATGTTGTGATTGACCAAAGAGATTTTAGGGAGCTCCGAGTCATTCTCCACAGAGCAGCCAGACAACATGAGGACTTCTACTCCCCACTGGAACCCCAGACTTCTCCCCGCGTTCCTAGAGATCGAATAGCCTTCCACACTCTGTGCGGTCTAGCTTCTGCCTCTCCCAGCAGCCTGGTGTTCTGTTTGCCAAGTAAACCAAATTGCTTGGCCACCTTTGTACTGTTGTTCCCTCGGACCAGAACACTTCTGATTCACCCCTTCCCCAGTTCGCTCCTGCTCGTCCTTCGGGGTCCACTCAAAGAGCACTTCTGCAAGATGTCCTGACCCCCTCGATGACTTCAAATCCCCTCCCACTATATGTTGTCTTACTACCTGTAATTATCCTTCTAGCACATGTGGTCATTCGAATTCATTACATTCTAATTCAATACATACATAATTATAGTATAGTATTATGTATGGTATAATTATGTATGTATTGAATTGTTTGATGTCTCCCCCCCCCAAGTGGAGTAGTCCTTCCTGAGGGGAGGGACCCTGTCTGCCTGTTTACTATGGTATCCCCAGCACCAAACATGGTGTCTTGTACATAATAGGTGCCCAATATTTAATCAGTGAATTAAAAGCAGCCTAGTAAGACAGGAATGGAAAGTGTGTATGAAGAAATAACAGAATCAAACACCGGAGAAATATGCCAGGGCAGAGGAGCTGTGCGGGCCAGGTTAAGGAGCTTGGACTTTATTTTGAAGAGAATGCAAGTCACTTAAAGGTGTTAAGCCTGGTGAGTGGCTTTTCATATGCATTTGAGAAAAACTGGTGTCGGGGAATGTGGAGGATTGTCATGGAGGGGGTGAAACTGGGACAGGGAGCCCCGCAGGGGCTGTTGCAGGGGCTGTGGGAGACAGGAGACAAGGAGGGGGCACTAGCCTGAGATGGGGCATGGCCAGGGGCAAGCAGGCGGGCTAGAACCCAGAATAGAAAACGCTCACCTCATCCTGAGGGCCTGTACAGAAGGAGGGGAAAGGATGTATCAGATGTGAGGGAAGGGTTTTGTGGTTTTTAATAATTGAGATGTGTGGAGCTTTTTGCCCCACACATTATGTGTCATGGCCTTCATATCTTATTGTCTGATGTCACCTGCCCAGACCGAGGGGTTTGGAGTCGTAGAACTGCGGTAAAAGGACTGGTAAGATTTAGAATAGCCACTCCAGAGAATTCGAGAAGGAGCCAGTAAGACCCTGCCTGATCCAGGCACCGTTATTTGTAGGAATCCTAATTTGCCAGATCCTTTTCTCCAATAGTGCTGAGCAGCCTGGGGGTAGGAATAAAAAAGGTAGATATTTGAATTGAAATAGGATTAGGACAGGAGCTTGCAAACCATAGCTTTGGGGCCAAATGAGGTCCCTCCTTGTTTTTGTAAGTGAGGTTTTATTGGAACAACCACAGTAATTGGTTTACGTGTAATCTCTGTTTGCTTTTGTGCTACAACAACAGAGCTGACTAGTTGGAGTAGAGGCTGTAGGTCTCATAAAGCCCAAAATATTTACCATCTGGTCCTTTACAGGAGAGGTCTGCTGACTCCTAGATTAGGAATTAGCAGCAGATAAAGCAGAAAACCGTGGTGGGGATAATGGGGGACGTGGAGTAAGAAAGTGGTTCCCATGGTGGATAATGGGACTCTAGACGAGACAAGAAAGGAGAGTCAGGTGGGCATTGATTGAGTGAGAGAAAGTACAAGGATCCTTGGATCTTCTGGCTCAATGAGGCCAAAGTGTAGATGCATTAAAAGGAAGGAGAGGGCTGGAAGTAATCAAGAAAATGTCCTCTTGGAAAGCAAGATTTCAGAGTAGGGCAGTTCTGAGTGATGACCTGTTCCAGAGAGCGCTCAGAGGAATGGCTGAAGGCGACTCGTGGTTGAGGAATTTAGGAAATGATGAGGTAGGATTGATGGCTAGTGTCTGTGGATGCAGGGTGACCGAGGCTAGAAAAGACAGCGTCTATTTTCTGTTTTGTTTTTTTTTTTTCTATTTTTACTGTTCTAAGAAGTATTTGTGTATATGAAGGGTCCAGGCCTGGTGGTATAAACCCTTTGGAGATAATGAGCTGGGTAAACTTTAAAAAGATTTCCACACTCACAGTGTAGCGGATTTCAGCCATTGGGGGACTGTCCAAGGCAGCTGCCCAATACACGTTAATATTTTCATTCTGATACTTTCACTGAATGATTTGCTGCAGCAACCTCCTTTGACCTTTTGATGCTAAGGAACTCTGTTCCTAGAACAGTCCATTCCTTCTCCTCCTCTATTTAAATTTTAAGTTATTTATCTGTAGGTCCAACTACTCCTTTAGGTGATTAGATCATTTGTCACGCACCCTGGAAAGAAAAAGGGAGCTAGTAGGTGCATGGAAGTCAGATCATTACATTCACGAGCCTCAGTTCGGGGAAGCGTGTTAGGCTGCACTGGACTTGACTTTCTAATTTGGGGGGAGGAAAAAAAATCTATACGTTCTCGTGCTGGTATAGTGGTGAGCGTTCTTCCTGACGGCAGCCTTTGTTTCTATCTCATTGATTCCATTTTTGTACCCTGGATGTCAGTAGTGGTTGTTCGGTAGAGCTGTTTGTCAGTCCATCTTTGCTAAGGAAAGAAACCACACATCACACACACACACATACACATACACACACGCACGCATGCACATGCACGCGCCCTTTCACTTTTTGCCTATGGAAGTCTAATTTAGAGCCAAAATAATGAAGATTTTCCAAAAGGAAATGGGGAAAATGATAGAAAACTGCTCTGTAGACTTGCTCAGCTGACCCTGAGCTCCCGGTCAGGCTGGTTCAGAAGCAGCGTGCAGAGTGGAGGGTAGAAGCGGGTCTGATCGTACCCGGCAGGGAAGTCAGGGCAGCACCCGCGGCGCTGCCCCCAGACTCGGCCCCAGCAGCTCTTCCAGCCGCACAGCTCCCGCCTGCCTTCTTGCAGACAAAAAGACACACGGATTTGGTGTTTTAAATTCAACAGACCAAATTTACAGTTCACAGGGAAGTAAGAGAAGTCATCATTAATCCAATAAGCCAATCGTCCCAATAACAATTTAGTATTAGTGATTAGGGATGGACTCATTAGCATTTCTCTCAAATTTTATGTTATTCCTAAATCTGCTTCTTTCGTATAGCTTCTTTTTAATAATGACATTAAAGTAAATTTTCAAATACTATGTTTTTAAAAACTGAGCTCTAATTCATGGACCAGAAAATGTGCTCTATTAAAGGGTACAATTTAGTAGGTTTTAGTATATCCCCAGAAATGTTCAACCATCACCACTAATTCCGGAACATTTTCATCACCCCAAAGAAGTCCTGCATCCATTAGCAGTCACTTCCCATTCCTCCCTCCCCCTAGCGCTCCCCGTAACCAGTAATCTATTTTCTCTCTTTGCCTACTCGGGACCTCTTATGGTATGGAATCATACAATATGTGTCTGGATTCTTTCCCTTCGCACCGTGTTTTCAAGGTTCATCCATGTTGTCACATAAATCAGTACTTTCCTCTTTCTTGTGGCTAAGTGATATCCTGCTGTAGAGATAAACACGTTTTATTTACCCATTCATCAGTTAATGGATATTTGAGTTGTTTCCACTTTTGGGCTATTATGAATAATTTTGCTATGGACACTTATGTAAAATGTTACTTTTTACATCACAGAGCAAAACCAGAATATCTTATTTCATGTGCACAGTTAACTTGACAGTCATTATATGTCAGGAAAACTGAGAGGAAGGAACTGGGTAAAAAATAAAAAGTTCCTCTGTTCTACAGTGAGCAGTTGGAAGTGTTTAGTTGACCAAGGACCTGCCGCTAACAGAAAAATTTACATTTACAACTACAGCTGGAGAGAGTTTAGAAATGTTTCTAGAAACGCACTTGTCGTTATATTTTTGCAATGCAGTTCTTCTAAATGCTTTTGAAATTTAAAGTTACAATATAATAATCAACGGGTCTGATGTTTTCCGTGAGTATAAAAAGTTCAAAGATAACACATCAGCAGTTGGAATCATTTTATCGGTGCTATCTTTAAGCAAGCGCGACATTAATTGGCGTGCATCTATCACACAGGGAGATTTTTAAATGGCAGCCCTTTCTCGCTGCGTCTCTGCTGCATTGCAGCTCTAGTGGCTGCACTGTATGGACAGGACGAATGTCAACAGGAGAGTCACATAGCCTTCTGCAGTGAGCCGGAGCCCGAGCAGGATAACGCGATGGGCAGGAGGCGCCCTGAAGAGAGCTTCACGTGTCTGCTACAGCTGTGGTGTGTTTGGAAACAAAAGTAAATTGGTGTGCGGCAATTAGAGATAAAGTGGCTTTTTATGGGCAAAAGCCTGTGAATCGAAGCTACGAAACTGTAAACAATGATAAGCCGGTTAGGCAGCAGTTGCAGCTCCAGCGGAAAAGAAAGGTGGACAGAGAGGAGAAAGCCGGGATTCTCAGACTTCGGCAGGCATCAGAAACAGCCGGAGGCCGCCCGGAGCTCGGGTTCCTGGGCACGACCCTAGTTTCTGATTTCGTTTAGGGGGCTTGGGCCCAAGAACCTCATTTCTGACGAATTCCCGAGTGCTGCTGCCGCGTGTTCGGGGGCGCTCAGAGAACCTCCAGCGTCCAGCAAAAGCCGGTGGAAGTGAACCAGGTTATCGTCATCGTGTCACCCCACGTGACTGCCACAACTGTGTTATCCTTTCTCAGTGAACTGCCGGAGAACGGGCTACCCCCAAATGCGGGTACACCAAGAAAGAGAGAGACGTGGGATATGGAAACCAACCCAGGAGGATGGGGCAGGGACATGTCAGGGGACAAGTGTCACCCAAACAGAGCACACTCGGAGTGGCGGTGTGACTCAAATGCATTGAGGCGCTCATCATTAGCATATGCCCATCACCATCACGCCGTCTCTTCAGCCCGACGACAGATGTCAGGATGAGGCTGACCTAGATTCTTCCGTGCGCTCCTCTGGCCTCGACCATGTGCCGATGAAGCTCCCGTTTTCCTTTTCGTGCCCTGCTGCTGCGTCGGCTGAGAATACTCACTTCACCCCCAAAATGTCTTGTGATTGGAATTTTTCCTAAAAGCTGGAGATGGGCCTCAGAGAGCTTTGAAGCAGAAAATAGAACCTGCCTGCCCCAGTCATGGTTTGTTTTTTTTTTTAAACAGGAGATTCAATTTGGTTTAAAGGGACATGCAGATGTAAAGCAAATAAAATAATATGTAAGTCATGTGTGTTAAGGGATCGGTGTTAATTTCCCTGTTCTATGACGTCAGCTTTTTATTATTATTATTAAAGTAACAAGTCTAGTTAGCTGTAATGACGTTGGAACTGGATTTTGAACTGGATTTGTACGAGCTTTGGAACTCATACCACCTAATACACGTGTGAGTGTAAATAACTATTCCAAGACGGGAAACAGTTCTGTGTCAAAGAAAGTTTGGAAACCCCTTGAATAAATTATTGTAGATTTCTCAGAACTTCCAATGTGCTAATGTTCATTATTAAACTCCTAAAGAGAGGCACAGTGTGCAATTGCCCAGTCTTATCTGACTTTACAATCCTGTTTTCACCAAACATCTTTTTACATCTTAAGGAACACAGTGTTCCTCACAACACGGGTTGGGAAATAACGATGTAGAATGAATGCAAAAGAAGAGAGTATGATTTTGCCTGAAATGGAGTTAAAATGGTATCAAATGTTTAATTTTGTGGAAAACAGGTTTAGAATGCTTTTTATTTTACTTATTCGTTTTTTGGTGAAAAAAATTATATACATGGACTCAAATGTTTCACATCTCAGGTTGTTTGGAGTTTAATCTCAACTGTGTTTGAGCAGTTAGAGAAAGAAATTCGTTTCATAGCTTTCGGGTTCTTGTAGTTGGCTGTTCATTTTGCCATAATATTCTCTGTAGAAAAAAAAGAAGGAATCTAAGTTACAGCTTTCTCACACTGTCTACTTTAAATGCCAATTTAAAATGCCACCAGTCAGTAGAATAGGGTGTAAAACTTTACTTTTCTGCTCTCTGGTAAGTGTAGTGTAAAAATATGTCCAGCACAGTTCAGAGTCAAGGCGAATATTGATATTTTGTTAGCTTCATTTCCATGGTGGTAGTGGTATAGGATACATCTTTGGATTTTCTCCACTTCCTGCTTTGGGTTTATTTAGGCTTATTATGAATATTTAACATAAACCATTTTAAGTAGTATATGTTGAGACCTTGCCCATAGGATTTTACATTGTAAAATTATTTTGTTTATTATTCTCGTTTGTACATTGCATAATCTTTCTCTCCCGTTTATACCTTTCAGTTTCAACCACCTCTGAAGGAACATCCTCCTTTTCCACTTTATCTCTGTCACCTCCTGATTCAGCCTCTCCAGAAAAATCTGTTCATCTCTTATACCCGATTTTGGCTGGACCTTCCTTCTGGACTCTGTCCCATCAGCAGTCTTCTGCCTCCTTTAAGGATAAATATAAGAGAGCCAGGGCTTATCACCCCTTAGCTCCTAGGGGCCTAGTGTCTTCTGATGAAGAGGAAAATGACACACTCAGTCTACTGGAACGTCTTCCAGATAACTCTGAGTCTGCCAGGAAGGAGACAAGTCCTGCTTCCGGTAATAATTGGGCAGAGTTTCCCACTGTAAATGTAGACCACTTTACCTCTATGTCCTGTCCGAGTTTTCAGACAACTGAAGGCCTGCCGAAGGAGCCTGAGGGAAACGATTCCATTAAAGCTCTCCTTGGGGAGGTGAAAAATGCCGTAGTCAAACTACACGAAGACCTGAACATGGTGATACGGGAACTTCGCGTAATCAGTAGCCATCTGGTGAGCATGAGTGGGAATAGTCCACAACTAAGCAAATCTTCACAGCTTCCCCAGTCTTCTGAGGGGACGTCGGATCACATCTAATAAGCTCCACAGCCATTTTTGGTAGAACTCATGTGGTTCCACTTCCCAAAGACTAGGTTGGCCTCCTATAGATTCTCATTACTATGGCAAAAGATAAGGTGGTGGTTTGATTTTTCCTTGTCAGGCTTATTAACAAATCTCTTTCAAACCAATAAACTCATTTGGTTTATTTTTTAAAGAGAAAAGGTATCACCTTTGATAATACCAGATTTAGATACGAACTAATGTTTCTTTGAAGCTGAAGAGAATTTCATCCTTCCACGCTTTGGACTTTACCTCAAAATATGTTAAACATTAGTGGAGGTTGTGGGAAGACAAACTGCAGATGGTTATTCTAGAGCATTTGGATAAGCAGGCGGTCAGAAGCCCTTCACAGCCTGGGTAGATGTTTCCTATGGTCTCGTGCCAAGTTTCAGATTCCCCAAACCAAGGACCAGCAATCTTTCCCTTCTTGTGGCTGCCACTGTTGGTTGGGGGTTAAGTTGAGACAAGTAAGACACTGACCAGGAGTTTTTACGTTAATGTGTATTGCAAAGTGAATTCAAATGCATACTTTTTTCTTGTATTTGGAAAATAAATTTGATATTTTTCATCTAACATGTATCTTTTTAATTTGACAGCCTTTCAAGTAGAAATGTCTCAATTTTTATATTTATGGGAAAATGATCTAGTTTGGGGGTCATAGACCAGTGCTTCTCAACCCTGCTGCACACCAGAATCACCAGAGATGCTTTTATTCCTGTTTTATGTTAATTTGAAAGGACAGTGCAAGGGCTCTGTGTACCCATCACTCAGTTTCGACAATTACCAACTAAAAGCTAAAATAATTCCTGATTATTTTGAAGAAATATGGGACATTCAAAAATATCCTAATGCTGGGTGCATTCCCAAGCCAAAACTGATTTTCCCCTTGCAAACTGGGTTAAGAAGTAGAGGGAACTGCCAGTGGAACTGTTAGTGGGAAGACTGTGATGTGGGAGGAGGTTTGGCATATTTGCGGAGGGGCAAGGAAGTCACTGTGGCTGGTGTGAAGTGAGGACAGGGAAGAACAATAGGAGACTTGAGGTCATGGAGGAAAGGGCAAGGAGTAGTGCCAGATGATATAGGTTCTAGAAGACCATTGTTAGAGATTTTGACCTTTATGAAATAAAAACTGTGACAAGATTTTAGGGTGAAAAATGATCTTAGGGCTCTAAATGACCGTGTTGGCTTTGGGGGGAGAGATGGAAACCATGGGGTGAGGCAGGTAAGCCAATCAGAAGGTGATGGCAATTATCCAGATAAGAGCTGATGGTGGATCAAACCAGGGTAGGCATAGTGAAGGTACGTGAGAAGTGATTCGTTTAGGGATTTGCTGATGGGTTGGATAAAATATATGAGAGAGGAGAGTGACAGCCAAACCCAAGGTATTGGATTGAGCAATTGAAATTCAAGATGAATTTGCCATCAACTGGAATGAGGAAGGTTGCAGATAAGGAAAATGTTGAGGCATTCGTTTTTAGATAGGTTAAATCTCAGATTGCATAACCCAAGTGGAGATAGCAAGTAAACAATTGGATGTGAGAGTTGAGTCTGAGAGAGAGACCTAGATTGGAATGGAGGCTGGGGTTAGTAATGAGTGGTTATTTCAATCTATGAGATTGGATAAAATTGCCAAAGGAGTGAGTATGATAGTGGAGAGAATTTGAAGGCCTGAGCCCTGGGGCATTCTAACAAGAAGGTCAAGAAGTTGAGCAATCTATGAAGGAGGCTGAGAGAAGGAGCTACCTCTGAACAAAGCAGTAGTGTGTAGTGTTTAGAAGCCCAGGGTGTTTTCCTCTTCTTGACCCTTTCCTCTTCCATATGCATTTCAGAAGCCCCTTTCCAAGTTCTTTCCAAATTCTATTAGATTATTTTTAAGTTTTTATTTAAATTCCACTTACTTAACATTCAGTGTAATATCAGTTTCAGGTATACAATACAGTGATTCAAAGCCCTATTTGATTTTGATCAAAGTTGCATTAAACTTACTCTTTGATTGAGGGAGGTTTTGTTGTTTTTTTTTTTCCACAAATTTAATCTTCTAATCTAGGAACATGGTATATCTGTATGTTTCTGTGGGTCTTCTCTTGCAAATTTTATGTTTAGTCTTTCAGTCCATGGGCATGGTATATCCATCCCTATGTTCACTTATGTCTTCTGTTAGTGTTCTTCAGTAAACTCATAATCTCCCGCACAGAGGGCTTCTATTTCTTTTTAAAGACTTAATCCTTTCATGCTTGATATTTTTGTGCTATTATAAATGCTACCTTTTTGCCGGTCTTTAAATTTTGGAACGTAACAGTTGAGAGAAATCTAAATATCCATCAAGATTCACTAATAGTTAACATGTTACCATGTTTGCTTTATCTCCCTCTCTTACTAAACATGTTTCTGTCTTTATTATGTAGACAGGTAAATAGATAAACACAAGCATGTGTTGCTGAACCATGTGAAGGGAAGATTCAGATATCCTGACACTGCATCACGGAATACTACACAACTTACTACATGAATCAGGGTGATTATTCTCCAACCTACCTTTCAGTTAATCAGTTCTCTCTTCACCTGTATCTAATCTTTGCTAAATCTTCCCATTAACTTTTTAATTCAGTTATTCTTCTTTTCATTTCTAGAATTCTACTTGGTTCTTTCAAAATCTTTTAAAAGATTCCTTTAAAAAACTTTTCATAGGTCCACGTTTCTTGCAGGTATTTTTAAGCATAACTTTACTAGTAAGAATATTAAGCAAACTAGTATAGAATTCTTACTAGTAAGAATAATAAGTAAACTAGAGAGATTTCTTACCAGCAAACCATTGAGAATATATGCATTTAAGGCTATAAATTTCCCTTTACTGTAACCCACAAAAATAAAAAATTGAGATATAATTCACAGACCATAAAGTTTACCTTTTTAAGGCATCTAATTGAGTGGTTTTAGTATATTCATAGGGTTGCACAACCATCACTATTATCTAATTCTAGAATAGTTTCATCACCACAGAAAGACACCCCGTACTCATTAGCAGCCACTCCTCATTTTCCCCTTCCTTCAAGCCCCTGGCAACCTCAAAATCTACTTTCTCTTTCCATGAATTTGTCTATTCTGGATATTTCGTATAAATGGAACCAGATGTGGCTTTTTGTGCCTGGTTTCTTTCACTTAGCATAATTTGGGGGGCGGGGGGGGTCAGTCATGTTGTAGCATGTACGTTGTAGCATGTATGAGTTCTTCCTTCCTTTTTAAGTCTGAATAATATTGCATTGTATAGATATACCACATTTTGTTTATCTGTTCATCAGTTGAGAGACATTTGGATTGTTTGCTCTTCTGGGTACTATGAATAATGCTGCTATGAATATTTGTGTGAACATATGTTTTCCACTCTCTTGGGTATATATCTGGGAGTAGAATTTCTGGGTCATATGGTAACTCTTATGTTTAACTTTGAGGAGTTGCCAAGCTGTTTTCTGAAGTAGCTTTTACCATTTTACCACAGGTATTGGTATGTAATATTTTCATGGTCCTTTGGCTCAAAAAATACTCTAATTCCTATCATGAAGAAGTATAGAAGTATATTTCTTAACTTCTCAGCATTTGTACTGTAATAATTCTAACATCTAAAGTTTTTATGTGTCTGTTTCTGTTATCTATTATTACCCTGCTGATTTGTGCTCATGGTGTTTATTTCCTTGTGTGCCTGTTTATCTTTGGCTATGTGCTGGTCATGACACTTGAAAATTCATTTGTATGATTAATACAAGAATTTGTCTTTGCTTCTGCCAAGTGCCTGGTGCTATTGCACCACCATACTGGTTAGGTAAATGAAGGTCATAGCTTGAAGTTTTATAGAATGCCCAGGTAAATCCCAGACTTAAACTCCTCTCATAAAGGACGGTTCATTTCTAATTCACTTTCATTGCATAGCCGTTGGGCTCCACTTTGTTGTAAGGAGCATGCCTTGTTAGACTTCCCACCTGCGTGAGGTGATTTCTGTTCCTATCACCACCAAAAGGAAAGTTGGAATTTGTTGAACTCAACTAATGCCCTTAGGGAAAAGTGGCATTTGTGATCATTTACTTATCAGGTCTCTGGGTTTATTTGTTTTTGTTTTTTGTCTTTTTGTTTGTTGGTTTGGTTTGACTTGGTTTCGAGTGCCTATTTCACACAAGACTCTGTTCTGGGCCCTGGGGATTCAGTGGTAAGCAAAACCAGATATTCCTGCCCTCACAGAGAACCAGTTCTAGAGTTTTGGAGAAATTTGATAGATTAATCAAAAAAATTTTTTTAACTGTAAAATTCTGATGGTTCTGGGAAAGGAAATGTAGGATTTGACCTGGTGAGGGGTTCAGGGAAAGCTTATCTAAGAAAGTCACTTGAGCTGAAATACGAATTCTAGGATTATTGAAGTAAATGCCACTAATAACATGTGGGGCAAGTCAACTTCTTTATGAAATAACATAGAGCATAAAATAAGGATGAAATCTTAAGACAACTTCTGTTGGCTTTCTTCATACATCTGGGAGACCTAGAAATGGATTCTTAAGGGATAGCAGGTTACAGTAGCTCCTTTTTTCACCGGCTGTCAAATTTCTTAGCTGTACGTTGCTAAGAGTTGAGAAGAAACAAAGCTCCAGAGATACAGCACTCCTCCCTCCCCTTCCCCCATTACCAAAAGGTGTTGCATCAGATATCTTGAAATTCACTTAGAGAAACCCCACAAATAACTAAGGCAACAAAAGCTATCCCTTTGAGAAGCTACCTTACATGCCCATAGTAACTTCAGATTTTAACTAGGTTTTACGTAGCTCCTATATTTTAATTCAACCATTTTTTAATTAGTATAATTAACAAGCACTTATTTGAGTTTCTATTTAGCCAACTCCATTAAGTGAATAGAACAAACTCGGCTTAAATTAAGAACGGGTATATTCTGATTGACTTTGTAATTATCTCAGATTAAAAATACGTCATTAAATGCTATTAAGTATTTTATTATTTGAAACTTGAGGATCTTATTATAAGGCAGTTATGAAAATATCACAGTTTACCTATTGTCAAATTACACAAATGATGTGTTCATCCTTTAGATTTATTAAGTACTCATTATAAGTAGGCAATTTGCTAGACATTGGGGACACAATGGTGAACAAGATGGGGGCAGTCCCATCTTTAGAGCTGCCATTTCATGGGCAGAGTGTGATATGTAAATGCTATGAGTTTAGGAAGCAGGGGATAGTGTGGGAGGGCCTGGTAAGGAGGGACAGCCAGCTCTGATTTAGGGGAGGGTCGGGGAATCCTTCCTGGAGAAAATGAAGTCCAAAGTGAATCCTGAAGGATAAGCAGGAGTTCGTCAAGCAAAGAGAGGGTAGAGAGAGAATTTTCTAGGCAGAGAGAACAGCATGTACAAAAGCTGGGAGCAGGAGGGAGCTAGGTGAGCCTGAGGATCGGACAAAGCTGGTGGGTCAGAGATTTGAGCACCTTGGTTTCCCTTCACGCAGAGACACCATGATGGTTATGAAGTATTACGTAGTATTGACTGACTGAGTAACAGAAAAGGACTGGATGACAAGGAAATGGATCATATTGGAAATGAAGCGTCCTATAAATTTGGGGGTTACCAAAATCCATTCACAGACTGATAAAAATAGACTTTATAGGGGTTTTTTGGTTTTAGGGGTTTTGGGGGGTTTTGTTTTGTTTTGTTTTGGAGACCTTGGTGACTCATCTTCCCCACAAATCGGGTGGTTGTGACAGTGTTTGCTCTGGCTGTGTGAGGAACGTCGTCTTTGTGTGCCTTCCTTCTGAAGAGAAGGTGAGTCCTGAGCTCAGCCTGGTGAGTCAGTTACGAGCTCGTCTACGGACGACTGTTTTTCTAGGTCTCACTGCATCTTTAATAGAGTGGATTCTGAGATGTGATAAAAGGATTTAGATATGCGGAATTGAGAGATTTTTCTTTCTTGCAGAACAAGTAATTTGAGGAGGCCAAGCATATTATTGTTATACCGCAATATATGTGCCACCTCTTATCAGCAGGCAGGCTTAGAGAAGAGTAAATTGGCTCAGAAGAAACTTGGTTTTTCAAGATGATTTTGTTTGGTAATTTCAAATTCTGTTTTCTCACTGATGGTGCAGAAAGTTCTCAAAGATATGGTAATTATTGCAGAATTACGGCTTCAGGCGTTCGCAGCCATTCAAACAGTGAAACTCCATTATGAAAATACCGTGGTCTGTGTGTTCCTTTGCGCTGCAGTTGAAAACTTGTCCCTTATACTGTGTCCTGCACCGTTCTTACAGAACACCAGGAGCAAAATGCAGGAAGTAGACATTCTAGGACTTGCTGATTAATTAAAAATAGGGTGTGAGAGAGCAATGCATCAAGGATGAGCTCCGGAATTCTAGTTTGTTTTTATTATTTTTTTTTAAGGATTTTTTTTTTTTTTGACAGAGATCACAAGTAGGCAGAGAGGCAGGCGGGGGTCAGGGGGGAAGCAGGCTCCCCGCCAAACAGAGAGCCCGATGCGGGGCTCGATCCCAGGACCCTAAGATCATGACCTGAGCCGAAGGCAGAGGCTTAACCCACTGAGCCACCCAGGCGCCCCAGTTTGTTTTTATTATTAATAGTAATTTAATAACACTAATAATCGTTGACATTTATTGAGTGCTAACAATGGTCTAAGCAGTTTTAATTCTCCCAACAACCCTACCGGGAAGGTTCTAGTATTGTCACGATGCATGTAAGAAAACAAAGGCAAAGAAGAGCTAAGGAGCTTGCCCAGGGTCACAGTAAGGAACTTGCCCAGGAAAGAGCAAGGGTCCCAGCCACACCTTGAGCCCTGGGCTGTCTTAGTGTCAAGTTTGTGTGTGTCACCATGTGGCCGCACGGCCTCCCAATCCAAAGTGAGGATGGCCAGCTGGGCGGTGTCACCACTCACTGGGATAGAAAAGTGGGAAGATGGCAGGTCCAGCCTGTGTGTCCCCAGCTTTGGGGGCAGCTGGAGGCCCTGCCTTCACATCCCACTCTGCAGCTGGTCAAACCCCCTCCCCCCGCCCCCTGGGACCCACACTCCCCAGCCGGCCCTTGGAGGCTGGGGCAGAGCTAGAACATGTCAAGAGCCGGTTTGGAGGTGAAAAGACTGTCCCGATTTCTCTCTTTCCTACTTGATTAAAGCTGGGAAATGTCATGGAGCCACACACACCGATTTCAGTGGAGGCTGTTTCCCTAGCAGCTGTGAACTTCCGCTTACTACCGCGGATGCCTGCCTCCGGACTATACAATGTGCACTTGAAAACCACGCGGAGCGACCCAGAAACAGCAACAAGAACTGAAGGAAAAAGCCTGTTTTGAATTTGGTTACATATAACAGTAATATGTTCATACTTCTTTGGAAAAAAAATGTGCCGGGGGCACTTAGTCATGTAACCTTAGTAATTAGTCTCATTATGCCTGGCACTAAAGATGGGATATTTGCTTTGCTTCCACATTCTGTGTAAGGGTCCCAGACAGCAGCCACCACCCCCCAGAGGAGCTAGTTTTAATTAACCCTAAATGGGTCCTGTTCCACCCATACCCACCACCCCCATTTCTCCAAAAACCACCACCACCACCACCAACGAACACAGAAAGGACAGAACTAGAAACAGTAACACACTAGATTAAGCCAAATGTGAGAATAACATGCAGCTTGAAAAGCACAAACTCCAGAGATTAAGGGAACTAGCAAAGGGGCGCCTGACCCAGAGACCAGAGAGCCGAGTGACTTCTCTTCCCAGTCTGTCCCTGTCGTGAGGGCAAAAGGGCGAGTCCGCGACAGGCCCACCGTCGACAGCGTCCACTGGCAGTTTGAGAGCTCTTGGAGACACGCGGGATGGGGAAGCTGAGGCAAGAGGAAGAGCCGGAGGTCTGCAAGGAAGGCAGGGAGGCCCGGCTGCCCGTCTCGGCGGAGCCCTGCGGGGCTGCAGGTGGGAACCAGCCGGCACACCGTCCCATCCCGTCCTGGCGGCCGTGACAGAGGCCGTGGCTCCGGAAGAGGGGCTGGTCAGGAAGCCTGAAACCCAAACGTCCTACATTCGGGCGGCAAGGGGCCCTCGCAGAAGACGCACGAGCCTCGCCTGCCCCCATCAAGCCCCACGTGTGCGCCCGCCCAGAAACAGGAGCCCGCAGGGGGACGGGACAGGGCTGGAGGGGGCCCTCCAGAGCTCCGCTGCTTTCCAGAGCACGGGCGTCCCGAATCCGCACCTGCTGACGTGTGTGCTGAGAAGCGCTGCTGAGCGCGGCCCCGCCCACGGGGCCTCTCGGCTGTCCCCGCTCTGGTGAAGGGGACGGCTGCGTGAATGGCCCTAACCAGCACGAACCTGCCGGGGACAGTAACCGCAGGCAGCTTAGGAACGGCGGGTCCGCCACTTCTCTCACCTGCCTCGTGGGCAGGGGCTGCCTGGCGAGCTCACCCTGAGGCCTGTAAGGTTCCTCTTTTAAAGGGTTGTAGGACGCTGTGCTTCCCGGTTATCTCAGAGGGTTTCCATGGCTCAGTCTGTTCAGATCCCCTTGGCCTCGTGTTTCCTACCATTTGTGGAGCCCTTCCCAGTTGGCGAGCCCTTGAACGCGTCTCTGTTCACGGCGCTTCAGAGAGTGAGGCAGAGGAGAAATGGGGGCCTCAGAGAGGCTGAATCAGCGGTCAAGGTCACACAGCGCTGGGCCACTGGGCTGGGACACCTCCCCCAGGTTTCTGAAGCCAAGACGCATCCTCTCCCGCCAGCTACGCCGCCTTCGGCCCCTTTCCTAAAACACAGGGAAGGTTCAGGATTCTAATCAGCAGCCAAAAACTCAGTATGGAGTCTCTGCCCTTGAAATTGTCTTCTATACTCTTAATCTTATAGATTAGCTTCATTTAAGCCATTAATGTATTTCACTGTTTCTAACATACGGAAACCGGTGTTTTCATGTGACTCATTAATCTTCACTTCTTCCCCACAAAAGCCAAAGTCGTTGGAAACAATAGTGCATAGAGACCAGAACATCTCACATTTCTGAGATGAGCTGAAGGAGGAGGGGGGAACTCTCACTCTGATTTTGTCTAGACACCTAAATGACAGTCGTGAGAAGGGTGAAGTTCATTGACTAACGTGCTGAGGTCCGCGGCGGTCCTCCTCTACCGTTTGGCATTAGAACATAAGTGGGATCCGCCAGCCGCTCAGCCCATCGCCTTCACTACGTGGAAAACTTTAGTAAGTGGAGATGCTTGAATGTTAGTAAGCAATTGATTCATTAATTAAAATTCCTAATTTTGAGATTTTAATAATAATCCGGGGAACGGGACAGGGTTAGGAGTGAGCATGCACCTTTCCGTGGTGTGTCTCTTCTGTCCCTACAGGTGGCCTGTCCACCCCCCAGGCAGCACAGCTCCCTCAGGGTGGGCGCAAATTCCAGGGGGAATAGCAGTGTCACTGGTTGTCACCAAAGCCCAATGACGAAGGTCAAGGTGTTCAAACGGCAGGGCTTTGGTTTTGCCGAGGAAGTGGCCTGTCTAAGCGGACTGCCCCAACAAGATAGGGGAAGCTGAACCCTTCCTCTGGGTCCCTATATTAGTGTCCTAGGGCCGCCAGAACAAAGTACCGTGAACTTGGTGGTTTAAAATAACAGAAATGCATCCTCTCACCGTTCCAGAAGCCAGAAGTCTGAGCTCAGGGTGTCAGCAGGGCTGGTACTTCCTTTTTTTTTTTTTTTTAAAGATTTTTTTATTTATTTGACAGAGAGATCACAAGTAGGCAGAGAGGCAGGCAGAGAGAGAATGGGAAGCAGGCTCCCCGCTGAGCAGAGAACCCAACGTGGGGCTCGATCCCAGGACCCTGAGATCATGACCTGAGCTGAAGGCAGAGGCTTAAACCTCTGAGCCACCCAGGCGCCCCGGGGCTGGTATTTTCTGAAGCTGTTCCTTCCAGGCCTCTCTCCCAGCTTCTAGTGGTCCTGGCAGTCCTTGGCATTCCTTAGCCTGGAGCCTCCCTCCAGTCCTCCCCCTCCACCTCCCCGTGTCTCTTCACGTGTCTCCCCTCTGATATGTCTTTGTCCAGATTTCCCCTTTGTACAAGGACACGTGTCCTATTGGGTTAGGGTCCACTGTAATGACCTCATTTTCACATGCTTATCCCTTCAGAGACCCGATTTCCAAATAAAGTCACATTGGGAGTTCCTGGGAGCAAAGACTCCCAACGTATATTTTTAGGAAATATAATTCAGCCTATAACAACTTCTCATCTACCAACCTGTGAACAAACATCTCAATAAAAGCAGCCCCTTCCCCGGGCACCCTCCTGGCTCATTCCTGTCCCGTCCCAGGACAATGACGCAGCAGAACATGCAGCCAGCCCCCTTGTAGGACCGTTTAACCACTGGGCAGCCGTGCAGGGTGGTGGGGAGCAGGAGCGTAGGAAATGCAGCTCCCGGCGTCAGACCATGCTGACCTGACTCCCAGCTCTGCCCCTTCTGGGCTTTGCGGCCCTAGGCCTGCTACGCAGACTCCCAAGCCTCTGTTGCTTCCTTGTGTCATGATAGCTCCCGCCTCGCTCAGTTACTATAAATGGAGACATGTCTACAAGATCCTTGCACATAGTAGATGCTTAGTAAATATCAGTCCATCTCCACCTTTCCCTGGATCTCACAAAGTCCTGAGATACAGGCAATGTGGCAGCAAATATGTGCTCCTTGAGCTGAATCTGTGGTTCAATTAATTGATAAAAAGAAGTATTTCTCAGTGCCTGGGTTTTCAGAATTCACCAAGGGGTACCAAGCTGACTGGTGGGCTGTCTTCTTTGAAAAGGATACAGGTCGAACACCATGCCCGGCATTGATGGACTGTCGCAGCGTCTCCCCAGCTCCCACGTCGCGTGGGCCTTTGTGTCTGCCATACAGAAATCAATTGCCCTGTTCCTGGGAGCCTGCACCCCGAGGAGCAGCATTCAGAGAGGAACAGGGGCTCTGGAGCCTGCCTGTCTCTTTTCGGGGGCTCTGGCTGCCGCCCGCTCCTGCACCCCTGCCTCGGGTGGGAGAGGCCGGAGCCTGCTGCAGAATGACACTCGTGGGAGGGCTGCCCCTTGCTGGGGTCGCCGCCGCCTCGATCTCACGGGTTCAGAAATGCTCCCTTTGCCAGCTTTCACAGAGGTGCTCAACCCTGAGGAGACGGCTTTGTAATAACCCAAATCAAAAGAGACGACTTTATAAGCCAGATCATTTCTGGGCACCACACTGCAAGTGTTTATTTATTCATTTGTACGTTTGTTCACTCAGCCAACTCTAGGGAGGGCTGGGCAGTCTCCCACGTTAGCTCATTTGAGCCTTAAAATAATCCCCGTGGTCCCCTTACCCTCCGTCTTACAGGCAGGGAAATCGAGGCTTGGCGAGATGAAGTGACTTTCCCACATGCCTGCTTTTGCGGTGGGTGCAGGAAAGCAGGACACCAGCATCTTGGTCTTACAAACTCCTCCCATCTCGTCTTTAGACCCTCTCTAGCTAACCAGAGATGTGCCCGGCCCCAGAAAACTTTCCCTTCTCAACCTTCACAGCCAGCGTATCGACCAGCGCTCACAAAGTTATGCGGTGGTAACTCAACCCCAGTTCCCAGGTTATTTCTCGCTCGGGTTAGACATCAGCTGCCAGTCGGCTGAGGCTGCTTCAAGCCATCCCCTTTCTGAGATCCAGGCTGGAGGAGCAGGGCATGCTCTGGTGGCAGGCGGAAAGAACAATGGTGGAAACACGATGACTTTTGAAACTTCCGGCGAGCGTTCCTTCTCACAGAAGCCACCTGGCCAAGCCTGCTGGGACTGGGGCAGGGAAGTAGGAACTCTTTCAAGTTAAGGCAGCAAATAATTGGCCACAACGATATCATCGATTACAGCAGGCCGTCTACCTGTACAGACTTCATTCTCTGGTTAACGATATGGAGATGCTACAAGTTCCCCCTTAATGAGGCACTTGTAAAGATGAAATGAAATCCAACACGGTAAACTTGTCAATCTCCTCACAGTTCTGCAGCGCCTCACACCGTGCCTGGTGTAGACCAAGTGCTCAAAAGATAACTGGTGGCCCTTGATTCACCCATGAGTAGTTACTGATCCTCTACCGTGAGCCAGGAACCATTATTCTAGGATAACTTTTAGGATCTAGTGGAGAACAAGACAAGGAAAATCCCTGTTCTCACGGATTTTGCATTCCAGTTCATGAGGCACAGACAATAGACTACTAAATAAAAATTTCAGAGAGTGGTCAGGAGCTGTAAAGAAAATAAAGCAGAATAAATAAGAACAGGATACAGAGTGAGTGAGATCCACCAAGAGAAAAGTAACTTGGCTGGAGATCTACATGATAAGGAGCCAGTGGTGAAAAGATGAGAGGAATCAGCATCCTGGACAGAAAGAGGCTAGCATGTACAAAGGTCCTGAGGCACGGTTGAGCTGGACCGCTTAAGGAACAGAAAGGCCCGTTGGGCTAGGGTGTCCCGAACACAGTGTGCACCTGCACGGAAGGAGGCTGGAGAAGAGGCAGGGGCTCCAGAACCTAGCCCAGTGCCTGGGACACAGGAGGGGTCAGGAAATCTCAAGAAAGAAAGAGTAGTCATCAGGATGGGACAACAGCCACTCTGGAGAGAGAGCTCCCCTTCCCCTGGAGGGGCTGCAGAAGCTCTGCCCATTCCTTCTTTCTGATTCTCCTTTTTGATTCCTCATTGGCCCCTAGAAACTTCTCACAGTGCAGTATCCCTCCGTGACGTGTTACCATTTCCAAAATCACTGTTGATTTATTACATTTCGTGGCGGCTGTTTTCTGATGACCTAGAGACGTACTTCATTCTTGTAAATAAGCTCTCCCCAAATCACAGCTTGGGACAGGTTAAAGCTAATCCCACCCACTGTACACTGATTGCTGTCAGCTCAGCCTCCAAACCATGGCAGCCACTGACCTTGGCCTGGGTTCCAGGGTGACTTTCACTTTGAGGACCTGCATCTCCCTGCCCACAGACAGTGGGGTCACATAGTACATGCACATCTAATGCCACAAGCGTCTTTCACCCACACCTGCTTATAGAAGAGAGGAAGAGAGTCATGTAAGTAACACCTTGAACTTGGGCTTCAGGATGAGCTGCAGTAGGAGACAAGACTCAGAGGTTTCCTCAGGGTCCTGGTGCCCCTCGTGGCTTGATCACCTTTCTTTCCGGTGATCTGCAAGATCCTAGTGTTTAAGATCGGGGTGGGGTGGGGGCCGAAGACGCCTGGCCGCTGGAGAGAAACAGCACTCAGTGCCACCAAGGACGCCTGGGGCGGCCCCTGTTACAAGCCAGGACCTGAGTCTCAGGGAGGCCGGACTGGGGGTCCCAGGTGGGGAACAGGGTAGAGATGGGGCATGGCCCCCCTTGCCCAAGGTCTCCAGACACGGGGGTTTTGGGAACAGGCTGGGGGAGATGGGGGAGAGGCAGGCCTGCACCCCAAGTCCAGATTTCCTGATGATTCAGAGAAAGCTGGGAGGGGGTCGGGCCCAGGAGGCAGAAGTCTGGAGTGAAGATAGCAGGTAAGCCCACGACGCTTCTGAGCAATGGCCCGTTGGCGCTGTGACCAAGCTGTAAGAGTGACCGAGAATCCAGCAGAGAGGGACCTGGGGAGAGCGCCCTCCGTCCCCACAGGCAGGGCCCACGGAGGACCCCGTGTCAGGGACAGAGCTGCACACAGTGGACTAAACACCCACGGGATGACCATCTGTGGGCCACCGGTCAGGCTTCTGAACAGAGTCACAGGCAAGAAGCCCAATCCGAAGAGCCAGAGTGATAAAAAGGAATCCTCCTCTCCCTTTGGATTCTCAAAGCCGATGCGGCGCGGATCCCGAGCTGGACGCTTCAGATCTCCCTCCCGCCTCTCTCCCTCGTCCTGCAGGTAGTGCTACTGTGCCTGTCCTCTGCCGAAGTCCCAGCAACCCCCCCGCCCCCCGCCGACTCCCCATGCTCCACTCCAACCCCAGGTTCTAGCGCATTCCTTCTTCCCCCCTCACGGGGCTGGATGGAGAAAGTCACTGCTGGGGGACACTGAAGAGGGAGACTCTGGGGAGTGGGGCCCTCCCAGCACTGGGCTGAGCGGAGCCCGCGGGGTGAGCTGCCAGGACAGAGGACAGTGGTGTGGGCCTCGTGGGCCACGAGCTGGGGCAGCCAGCACAGAGGGGGAGGGAGAGGCAGGGCCGAAAGACTGAGGCTCCTCGCAGTCTCACGAAGCTCCGGGAGCTGAGGGCTGTTTTCCCCATGCGGTGGTGAGGAAATCAGGGTAGAGAGGTGAAGGTATGGCCCAAAGGCAGAAAGCAGGGCAGTAGGAGTCCGAGGCAGGCATTACACGTGGGTTGCCCGGAAGCCAAGGGAGCGCGCCCCCCAACTGCGTTACACTATGCATCCTTTCAGAGTGGGGGTGCAAAGACGAAGAACTAGGGGTGGGGGGAAGGGAGAGCAATGAGACCGATAAGAAGACGACAGCTGGAAAGGTAGAGAAAGATTTGCATGGGAAGGAGATTGCGTGGAGGGAGAGAATCACCATGATTGCAAATGCAAACCTCTCAGACGGATGTTTGGAACCTGTTAGAGGCGGTCAAAGCCTTTCTTGATGGTTTTTTTCTGAAGCTCTGGTATCCAGCCTACCGCATAACTTTGGGACAGGGACAGGGACAGAAAAACAGAGCCAATTAAAGAGGCATCCCACCACCGGGTGCTTTCCCAGAAACTTCTCCATCACCTGGTGGGGCCCCAAGGCCCCGTGGAGTGGTGTCAATGCCACAGCATTTGTGTCGCCGTGCACAGACCCAGCACTTTCGTCTGGAGCTGTGCATCATAAACGTTTAGCTCTCAGGCTCTGGGGCCCAAGTCTATTAAAATGCTGATGCTTCTGTGGCTGTGGGATTGGATAATGATAGAAACTTCGGCAGAGGAAGGAAAAAACTTAATGACAGTCAGCACAGCAGAAGCCAAATGCAGTGAGCCTGGTCCCAGCCCCCGGGGCTGCTCAGCACTTCCGATCCTGATGGGGGGGGAACAGCCCCCACGACTTGCGGCTGGCGGTCAAGACTGATTCTTGGATGGTGTGAAAGACCGGAAGGATTTTACGATCGGTAACAGCAACCATAACTATACATTTGTCATTTACATTTGTATTTGACGTGTGCAATTTACATCTATAGAGAACTTGACATTTTTCAAAGTGCATCATGTACGATTCCCTCTTTCCATCCCAACAACAACCTCGTGAAGCAAGGTTGTGGTAAGCGTGGTAAGCGAGTGTGTCTAGTTCCCCACCTCCCCAGCAGGAGGCAAAACTGCATTTCCTATCCCCTAACCCAGAGGTGGGGTGTGGGCAAATCACTTAAAACATGGCTGAAGCCTGTCTGTTACGAGTCCCATGTTCCCTGCCATGGACTGGCCCCGGTCCCAGAGGAAGGAGATGCCGAGCAGAGTGTCGGGCTGGCCGGCAAGATGCGTGGAACATGGGCGGGTGTTGGCTGGCATGTGCTCATGATATCCCTGCAACAGAGCCCGGTGGAACCGACTGGGATAGAAATTACCCCCATTCTCAGAAAGAGCGAACGAAGACACACACCTACCCGAGGCCCTCCCAAGTGAAACCTAGATCTTCCTGCCCCTTCCCACCAGGCCTTGTCGGTTATCGCTGATGACCTTGGGCAGGTTCTGTGAGCCCCTCCAAGCATGGTGCTGCTTGTCCGGAAAACAAACATGGTCACCCACAGCCCACAGGGAGAATTTAAGTTGGTGACCTTGGAAGGCAAGTGGCTATCCTCAGTGCCCCACGGTGCATTTTCCCCAGCCCTGCGCGCTACCTGCTTCCCCAACACTGTGTTTCAGAAATGCCCGGGGAGCTCGGGGAAGTTGGAAGATGATTCAGAGTTCCCCAGACGCCCTCCCTGAATTGCTCTGCCTTCTGCCCTCAGCTAAGTAGAGTTTTTATTCCCGTCTGGCCTCGGAATCTGGAAGGTGTCTCCTTTGTGTCCAATTAGAACATTTTTCATTTCAAAACGTATTGTTGTCTGGGGACAATGTCACGAAGCAGAGCTGGGCTGCTCCTGAGAATAGAAGCAGACAGTGAAAGGCTTCCCGGGCGCGAGGCACCTCGGAGTGGCCCCTCTCGGCTCCGCACCGACTGAGCCAGCGCCAGGTGTCAGCGGGAGAGACCCTGTAATTAATTTTTAAATTTGCTATTATCATGCATTTAGGCAGTGGGCTGATGTTCCGCTTGGTTTTGACCTTTAAAAATGTTACAAGCAATATCAACTTTTCTCCAAACTGAAGGACACTGACCCAGAGGCTATAAAAACCGCAACCTCGTAAGCTGGCAACGTTCCTTTTAAACTTGTCTCCTTTCCCTTTATTTTACTTGTCATCTGTTTCAAAGAAACCCACAGACACACACACCCTTTTTTTTCCTCCTGGAAATAAAGTGTATGTTTCTATCCCTTCCTTTTTTACTCCCAAAGTAGCTGTCACACTTTCTTTTTTATTGTGATGAAATATACATAACATCAAATTGATCATTTTAGCAATTTTTAAGTGTATAATTCAGTGGTATTGAGTATATTCATATTGAGGCAGACTGGCAGGGTCCAAGGAACAAGAAGGGGTCCCCCAGGACCAGCCAAGAGAGTCTTTGCTTCACACAGGATAGAAATTAAATGGGTACCGAGAGGAAGTGAGAGCAGAGTTTACTGAAGACAGAGAGTGTGCAGATACAGAGGGTCTGGGAGCCTCAGAAAGGAAAAGAAAGGAAAGTGAGTCTTGTCTCTACACAGGGCCTGGGGTTTGTACTGGGGATGGTGGTTCAGTGGCCTGTCTTCTCAGGCATCCAGGAACAAAGCCGCGTGTCCAGGTTCTGTCCCCCATAAGTCACTTACGCCTGGAGCCAGGGGTCTTGGTGAGTAGGTGATCTTCTGAAATGCTCATGACGACCTCGCCTGGTCATTGCGTGGATGTTATATACTGTGCTGGAAGACTTCAAGGAAATCATTCAATCTTTGACCTTGGCAAGGAGGACATACACGATCTGTTCTGTAAGGCCTGTGTGAGACGGGGGTGCGGGTCCCAGCAAGAAGAGGCAGCAATTTCCTGGGGTCCCCTCCGTTTCCCCGTCTCAATATTGTGGTGTGGCCACCGGCCGCCTACAGAGCGTTTCCATCTTCCCAAATTGAAAGTCGGGGTTCGGTAAACAAGAACTCCCCACCCCCTCCCCCAGCCACTGGACCACCATTCTTTCTGTCTCTGTGATGCTAATCAGCCCAGGGACCTCCTGTAAGTGAGATCATGCATCTTTGTGTTTTTCTGATGCCCTTATTTCACTCAGCATCATGTCCTCAAGTTTCATCCATGTTGTAGCTCACGTCAGGGTTTCCTTCTTTTTAAAGCTGAATAATATGCTAATGTTATGCTAATAAGATAATAATGTGCTAATACTATGCAAATAAGATAGCCATCTTACTCATTTTTATATAGTAAAAGACCCTCGATGTCTAGTAGTTATGCGCTGTTTTTCAGTTTAGAAAGTGTTTTTTCCACATGTTATTTCATTTGATCCTCCAACAACGTGGGGACAGCAACACAAACACCCCGAGTGGCCCATGGGCCTGTCCTGGGCCACACTCCCAGGTGGAGGAGCAGGACTAGAGCGCCCCAGAGCCCCGGGCTCCTCCTGCCCCTGCCCTGTGACGCCCTGGTCCCCAGTGCTGAAAGCAGGAGTAGTTACTCTTCTGTTCAGGCTGATCATCAGCCTCTAGCAGTGGCACAGACCAGGTCAGGGTAGTGACTCAGTCTCTTTCCCAGAAAACCAATTTTGAGACAGAGGAAGGGGGGAAAAAATAACAAACCCTACCCCAGTCATAGTCTCCCCACTGTGAACCACCAAATCTGACTCCTTCTGGCCTTTTTCTAGGAGATCAGAACAAACGGCTGGGGCCTTTCTATCCAGTGTCCCCACCGGAGGAGACCATTCTAGAAGTCCTACTTCGGGGTAGGGGTCAAGTGCAGTTGGAAACTGACAAATCTCCTTATGGCTGCCTCCACGCGTACACCTGGGGACCCCTCCTTGGGGACAAGAAGCTGAATGGCATCCCACCCCATGCTCTCCCCTGGGCTACGGTCAGGCAGGAACGGACGGGTGGTCATCCTGAGCACAGTGCTATGTCTTCACTGATTTGAAATACACCAGGGATATTTCCTGAGTGCTTCTGCTAAGTGCCAGGCTCAAGGTCACAAGAAGGTGACCTGCCTGTGATCTTGAGGCACAGCCCGAAGTCAGTTCCTTCCTATCAGCAGCCATGCTGTGGGGGAGGGGGTTGACTAATCTGCCAGGGACAGGGAGACGATGCGCAAGTCCCAGAAGACGTCACAGCAGAGCGGTTGGATGAGCCGAGTCCACCAGGCTGGGCTCCACCAGGTGAGACAGTGGGGCCAGCCCAGGACAGAGGGCACTGGGGGTGCATCGATGCAGAGAGCGTCTGCAGGAGGGGACCAGCTGGTAAGATGTTCTGGAAAGCAGACACGTGTGCCATCTGCAAGACACTTTAAGGCAACAGACACAGAAGTTTGGACTCCCTCTTGCAGGCACTGGGGAGCCAGGACAGGTCTGGAATGAGGGGGAGTCAAGAGGCGTGTGGGCACCTGCTGGGCAGCGACAAGGGAGTGGAGAAGGAGGTGACGTTAGGGACAGCGACTGCAAAGGCACGAAGGCACAGGCACGAAGGCTTGGGTACACTCAATCAAGTCCCACCCCCACCCCCACCCCCACCGAGGCGGAGAGGGCGGGTGAGGAGATGGAAGATTGTCACCGAGTGCTTCTGGGGAACAGATGTGTCTCGGTGGCGGCTTCAGGCCCTTGGCGCATTGTGTTTGTGAACAGCCCTGGCATGCCGGGCTGCAAAGGCTCGGCGCACGCCAGCTGATTGAGGGCTGGCTTTTTATGGCCCGTAAAACACCAGCCGGGGCTGCACGGTGGGGGAATCAGGAAGCTTTCCAATGAAGCGGAAAGTGGTGGCCGGCCGGGCCCAGCCTTGCAGGAGGGCTCCGGGGGTCATTTGAGGGGTGCGGAGCCATTCTGGGGAGCCTGAAATGTCATCATGCGAGACTCCTTCCTCTGACATTAGGTAATGCCTTCCCAAGCACCAAGCGTTAGAGGTGGCATTCAACTTGGCCTCCGTCTTGTCCTCCTTAAGCCCTTGGAGCTTCGGTTTTTACAAGGAATTTGCCATTTTCCTTCATAATGATCAGACCTAGATCTTCCAAGGTTGGCATCAAAGGGACCCCTGTGGGGCAGAGGGGCAGCTCTTTACCACATTTCACCTGATCCTACCACCATGGGCCGACTTTAGTACCTGTCCCCTTAATGCTCCAGGGAGAGGCAGACACTTGCCCTTTTGCCCAAAGCCTGGGCAGGTGTGAAAACTGGAAAATAATGAAAATATCACGTGTGACGTGCCTGGTGTGGACCAGGTCACGCCATGCAGACTCATCTCTGGGTCAGAGACCCTGTTCTATCTGACCGAGTTCCTAAGGAAAGGAGGCTCAGTGGCATTCTTGAGCCAATTTGTATGGATCCCAAAATCTGGTGGCCTGCACCTCTTTCCAGTTCTGGGTGTAATGACTTCATGTGGCCGCTGAAAATCAGCCATAAAGTTATTTGCACCATGGAAATTGCCCAACACTACAAATAGCGGTTTTTTCCTCCTCCCCCAAGAGCTGGTGGTTAAACATTTACCAGCACTTCACAGGTTACTGTCACATGCCTACCCTGGGACCCGGTGACCCCTCTCCTGGATATATACCTACAAGGAAAGTGTCCATATACCCGCCATAGCAGCCATATCCGTAATGGACAAAGAGTAGAAATGGGCCAACGTCCACTGACAGGAGAAAGGGTAAACCGTGCTCTACCCGGACCACCAAATACACCTCAGAGTTCGAAGAACCAGCAGATGGCACATGGCGTCATGGCTGAGTCTCACAGACGTTAGATAGAGTGAAAGAAGTCAGACAAAGACTACATCGTAGGACTCCATTTACAGGAAGTTCAAGAATGGGCAAACTAGAGATCAGAAGAGCGATGCCCTTGGCAGTGGCAGCTGGGATTGGCCGGGAAGAGCATGGGCAGCCCTTGGGGGAGCTGTTCCGTGTGTTGACGTAGGTGGTGGTTACATGGGTGTGCACATACGTACCCACACATCAAGCTGCGTGTTTCAGACATGTACACTTTGCACTTCACACCCCTTACTGTATATATTACTTGCTTCAGTTAAAAGGTAAAGATTGTGCACGTGCGCGTGTGTGTGTGTGTGTGTGTGTGCTAGGAAGTTCTTTCCACCTTCCTAGCTCCCTGTGCCTTTAGCCCACCTCCCAGGAGCTCACACTTTCCTAAAAGCGCAGACTCGAGAAAGTCCGCATACTGAGTTCCGGTTTTCTGAGGATATCCACTGCTCTAGATCATTTGCCTTTAGAGACACCATCTCCGTCCTGGGGACATGCGCTCTCCCTTCCCTTTACCCAAATGGATGACTTCACTGCACAGAGCTCAGCAGCATGTCACCATCAACACAAGGGAAACAACCACGTGTGGGCACAGGATGCATGGGGAAGGCTTCGCAGGGCTAATCGACTGCGCTACTAAAATGCGAGGGGCGAATGGGACCCTGTGTGGCAACGGGCTCCGTGGTCCTTGGAAGGTGCCCAATAAATGTCTGTTAAAAACCAACCAAACGAGCAAGCCAGGCCACGCATTTGTCAAGGACTGAGGGGTGCTAGGCCCCGTGCCGGGTTGGGACAAGGATAGGTAGGGACAGAGCATAGACAGAGCCAGTGCCAACAGGGGCTCTTAGCCGTAAGCACAGAGGCTGCCTCTGCGTCAGTAAGCCAAAACAGTCATGCTGAAAGGGCGCGGTTAGGAGGGCTGGCACTTCCAGAAGCACTACCCACTTTGCCCCACACCGTGCCCTTGGGCCGGTCCAACACGGAGCTTGTACTCAGTGATCCCGAGTCCCTGAGGTCCCACTGTGGCCATTTTCTGCAGCAGAGACGACTCATAGCAGAGAGAGGAGAAGGGGCCCCAAGTCCAAGTATGCTCTGCACCCCAGCTGCAAGCGAAGCAGGAGAAGTGAATTTCAAGTTCTTCCAGCTCCTTTAGAGGAGATAATGGTCTTCTCACCCTCTACCCCATCAAGGCTCGAGTGCAGACTGTGGGGCGCCTGGGTGGCTTAGTCAGTGAAGCGTCTGTCTTCAGCTCGGGTCATGATCCTGGGGTCCTGGGACCGGGGCAGACAGACTGAGTGGATGAGGGGGGACAAAGGGGGAGGACTGGGTGGTGGCCTGGGGCTAGGGAGCTGGAGAAGGTTATGTCTCTACCAGAAACCAGGCTGGGGGCCACCGTCATGTTGTTCTGCCTGCCTCTGGGAGCCTTGGCCCGTGGCTTGCCCTGCTCCGCACACATGGGTCGTAACAGTGACAAGGGCTCCGTGTTCGCTGATCGCTTCCAGGCTGCCGGGCGCTGTAAGGCCAGGATGTCACCCAGTGATTGGCTCTTCTTACCCCTGTTCGATAGATGAGGAAACTGAGGCTGGGGGGTTCACCTCACTAGGAAGTCCCAGGCTCAGGATCTAAATGTTTTTCTTCCATCCCAGAGCTGGATGCTCTGGGGTGGGTAGGCCGGGGGTGTGCGGTGGAGGTCTAGATGGGCTCTGGGTGTTGGGGGAGAACAGGAGGAGCATGGAGAGGCTGGTGTGGCAGGACCCCAACCACAGGACCCCCCAGGCAGCGGTGACGTCTGGCTCCGCTCCTGGGACTCACCGAGAGAAGGTGGTCCAAGCCCTGGGAGGAGCTTGTAAAATGGCAATAATGACCCCATAAGCTTCCTCTTCAGGTTATACGAAGCAATGGGTGTGAAAGGCAGAGTTTCAAGATGTATGAAAACACAGTAGATACTTAAGAAATATGAGTTGAATGTGGTAAATCCAACAAAGTCCACCCAGCAAAAATAAATAAGTACTACACCTTCCTGTTTTAACTGTGCCCAAGTGTCTCAGGCTCTGGGTGGGGCGGGGGGGGGGGCCGTAGGCAAAGAGCAGGGGGTGGGGGAGGGATGGTCCCGCATGGTTGCACAGGTAACTCGCTGAAGCCCTGAAGATCAGAAAGTACTCATGTTTACCCTGCTTTGCAGGTACCTTTATTAAAAATCATGAATTCACCAGATTCTTCTGAATAAACCTGGTCCTGCCAGCTCATGCTCTGACCCCACTCCACAGCAAATGTCCCGCTCGGGGGTGCACTTCCCAAGCCCACCCCTGCGATCGTGTGTACTGGACACGTAGGCAAATGGCCAGCCCGTGGCCCAGGGTGGGGTGGAGGTAAGAGTTTCCCAAAGAGAGAATTCCCAGGCCTTTCCCCCCAGGCCCCTCCCTTGCTTCCTTTGGACCCCTCCTTTCTCAAGGGCAGCTAGCAGTCAAGTTCATAAAGCCCCTTGCTTCTGCGTGGCAAAGACACATTTAGAGGAAACAGCAAATCTTTTCTGCAAAGCCACCACCTCCCAGCCCACACGCCCGATCAGGATATTCCCTTAGGGCTCAGTCCCCCAGACACAGACGCCACCAGGCAGGCCTTGGCGAGGAGTCACCACGACCGTCCCTAAGCACAGCCAGCGTCTAGCTTCAGCGTGCTCTGTGCCACTGAGTCCCGGAGGGCAGGGTAGGCTGAGGCCTCCACTGGGTGAAGCAAATAAAGGCTCTGGGTCCCAGCCGCCCCCAGGCCCCGTGTGACCCGCTCAGGGCCCTGCACCACCCAGGCCTAGAACCAGGGCTAGCCACAGTTCAGGCAGCAGTGGGCTCTGGCCCCCCACGGGGCAGTGGTGACCGGAGATGAGACACAGCCCACACCTGCTGGCACTGGTGTCCACTGTGTTGGGGGCGGGGTAGGGGAAAGGCTCAGTATCTTCAAAAACTAGCACGGACTGGGATCAGACAGTCTCGGGTTCCAAGCCCCCTCTTCTGCTGCTGCCCGTCATGTCACATAGACCTCAGGTTTCACTCCCTCAAGCCTCAGCTCCCTCGTCTGTGCAACGGGGTTCCCAGCAGTGCCCGCGACCTACTACCTTAGGGGGCGTCCGCGACCTGACAGGTGCACCAGGGCCACGAAGCATGCAGGTGGGTCATGTGATTATTTCCGTGGCCCTGCTGGACCCTGAGCCTGCTCCTTCCCTCCAAAAATGTACCCGACAAGTGGCGTTTGTTGTTCTGGTCCATTTTTAATAACTGCTGTTTAACAGAGGCAGAAATAAAAAGAGAAAAAGCAAGAGGGTTTGCGGTCACAAGAATTCCTTCCAGCTTCCCAGCCTCTTCCTCACAAACCTCTCTGCACCCGTGTGAGGTCACCCCCGCTCCACCCACCCCCGCTTTCCCCTACACAAGCTGTTTGTCATTTCCCAAAGCAGCTGGCGGCCCTCTCCCGCCCAGGCACCTATTCCGTCCTCTCCAACGGTGACTGCTCCCACTCCATTGTGGGAGGGCGCCCCTGTGCGTAGTGTTTCAGTCCCATTGTGATTGAAATTTAGGTGACTTCCACGCTATAGTAAATGGCTCTGTGCGTTTGCGCAAGCAGTTCCTTGGAATAAAGTCCCAGAAGGGGAATTACTCTGTCAGGGGTCCTATGGGCTCCCCACAGAGTCACCCCGTCCGGCCTGTCCACTCTCTTGTCCCCAGGAGCTCCCATGAGGGGGCCTCACCACCAAGCCCACCCATGAGCTGATGGTCATTCATTCATTCATTCATTTGTGATCTCCTCCTCTGTGTCGGTGCTAGGGATTCATAGAAGGTCTGAGCCAGCCTTCGGGAGCTGCAGTCTTCGGTTAAAACGTCTTCTGTGAAATCCCCCGGGACACACACACACACACACACACTCACAGGGCCTCTGCAGCTCCTCGGTGCCCACTGTGGACGATGAACTGTCTGCAAGTCTCTTTGTACCGGAGACACATGTACACACCTTCCAAACTGATCTTATTTTGTCCCTTGTGGCACAGGGGGTCCTCCCTCCATTGCAGGAGACAAGGCCCTGTCCACCCCGATCACACCGGGGCTACAGGGACTCAAGTCCCGGGAATCTGGAGACAGTGAGATGGCAGGCAGATGGTGCCAGCCCTGGGGGTCTAGCGGGGGAGCTGAGAATCAGAGCCACATGCAAGGCAAAGTCACAGGAGAGCAGAAACAGTGTTGTCTGTCACGTGGGCCTGGGCCTGGCATGCAGAGAGGGTCAGGGGCTGAGGGCAGATGTCCCAGAGAGAGGCCAGGAAAGACGACCTCTCTCCTTGCAATTAACTCCCGGGATATCCACCCCCCACCCCCCACCCCCGCCCCCGACAACAAACTCGCTGTATTTAACCTGGGCCAAGAGAGGTTTGATCCTTCTGATCCAACACCTTGACCCTGATGCTTCCCTCGCCCAGCTGTGGACTCCTGGGGCAGAGACCGGGCTGTCCCCCTCTGCTCCCCCCCTCTAGTGCTGACAGCTGCCCACACAGCTATCACCTGGACCCTGTGAGGAAGCGCCAAGCCCATTGTCCCCTGGAAATCAGGACACTGAGGCCGAGAGGGTCCAGTGTTGGCCAAGAAATGAGAGGATGGGGTTTCACCTTGCGTGTTGACTCTGAGTCCATTGTGGCCAACATTACTGACTCAAATCCCACGTCCCCTCCACTTGTATCGAGCTGCCTCGAAGCCCCAGTCCAAGCCCTCGGGCAAGGTGTGCACCCTGGGTCCCTCTGGGTCCTAGCACTGGGGGGGTTAGTGGTGGCACCAGAAGCGTTTCCGAGAAGTGGGAGGAGCACAGGCAGGACCACGCGGCTGTCCCCTGCTGGGACCTGGAGGCCATGGGGTAATGAAGAAGGGGCAGCCGCCCAGCTGCCCTGGGAAATGCGGGTGGGTTATTATCCTTCCGCGGCTCTGCAGGGTGGGAACAGGGAACAGCGTGTCTTAGAGGGGCACACTGTGGCTGGGGGTTACCTCAGTTAGAAAAGAAACAAGTTTTCTCCCGGGATATTTTGCAGCCTCGTCCCTGCCCATCACCGTGACAAGAGCCGGGATACCTCCAGGGAAGACGGGAGCATTCAAGGTACATATGTGACCCTTGTGCTCAGAGACACAATCCGGATCCGTATCTTCACGGATCATGGGCTCAGAATCTGGGGCTACTTGCCTGGCGTGGGGAGGAGGGGAGCTCCAGATGGACCTGTATCCTGGTGCCCCCCGGGGCCTCTCCCAGGCCCTCTGATGGGAACATGAGATGACAACTAAGATGGTGTGACTCTCAGGCGCTGGGGGACAGGGACTCTCGGAGCTGAGTGGTCCTCTCCAGTGGGTCAGAAGATGCCGGCTGAGAGCAGCAGCCATATCCAAGTGGGATCTGGGAGGAAGGGCTGCTAGCCAAGGCGGGCGTCAGTCCCCTTTCCCTTGACCGCAGTGCCCAGCACCACCCCTTCATTCCCTCGGGACAGCTGGTCTCCAAGGAGGGAGGCAAGCAGAGCAGGTCCCTGGGAGCCCTATGGGCCGGCCACCTTCCTTCAGGGTCCCAGCTAGTGCTGGACAAACCTCTCACGCTGGTTTGGAGGCTCCATCTGGATGGAGATCAGGGTCTATCTGGCAGCAGGACCCCCGGGAGTGGCAGGGTTAGGGTCAGGGAGCTTCATGGGCTGGTATTTGGGTAAAGCCAGCATTCTTGGGGAGATGCGACACGGGGGACGGGTCCTGAGCAAGCAATTACAAAACATAATGTGCTGAGAGCCGGTAGATTTTGTAGCTTCAGGAGGGCTTCCTGGAGGAGGAAACTCTGCAGACACTTTTGTAAAACTAGTTGGCACTCATCCAGGAAAGCCCAAGGAGCTGGGGAGGGGAGGGCATCCAGGCGGAGGGCCCAACATAAGCAAAGGTGGGAGGAGGAACCGCGTGAGCCGTGTGGGGTACGGTACAGTGGCTAGCATGAGTTTTCGAAACAGGGAGCAGAGAGTAGGACGGAAGAACGGGCAAAAGGCAACTGATGTCAGGGAGGAAGGACATCAGAGACGATCAGGGGGCAGGAGGCGAAATTCTCCGGACTTGACGCCCGGTTCCCTTGGGCTCAGGGTCTGAGCACAGAGAAGTAGAGGCCAGGGCAGGTCCCAGAGCAGACGTGGGCTTCAGCCTGCCGGCGGAGCCGCACTGAAAGTGAAGGGCAGGAGGCCTGGGGAAAGCAGGCAGCCAGGCAGGCCATCGGGCTCAGAGCCCGGGGGAGGGAGAGGCCCCCACAGCTATTAAACCTGGTTACTGATTGCAGAGCATGTAGAAACTTCTCTAATGATGGCCACAGGCTGTCCCCGAGGCTTTGCTTCTGGAAGGTAGGGTGCCGCCAGTGAGCTCCAGGTAACAGAAATGCCATTAACACAGAGCCGCCGTCCTCACAATCTGCTTTCATGGTCCAAAGACAGAAGATAAATGGCCCTTATCATTTTTATGGAGCTGGTGTCACCGACAAAGCCGCACTTGGAACCACCAGAGCCGCTTCTGTCCTGTTTATTAGGCACTTCAAGACCTTTCTCCAGGAAGAAGACGAACCTGGTCTGAGAAATGACTCCTCGTTTAACGTGGTCCGATCCCATGGGACCCAGGCAGAGATGCTCTCGGCTCCGATCCAAACCGCAGGGCAGGTCTGAGCACTGGGCACCTGGGGTGATGGCGCTGGGCCCCCGACTCACTCAGGGGCTCAGCACGCAGCCAGCAGCTCCCCGGAAGGGAAGGGGAGGGCAGGAGGGGAAGGGCAGTGTGCAGGGCTGAGTGCAGGAGTCTCACTCCAGGAGCAGGGCAATGATCTGATGATTGCTGTCCAACAGCGGGCTCCCTCGGCTCCCCGAGTGCAGGAGGAAAGCCGGGCCCAGTCCTGGCTGCAGCCCCATCGGCAGACTGGGCCCCTCCACCAGGCGCCCTCCTCTGCTTTCCAGAGGCCGGCAGGGCAGGCGCCTGATCTCGGCTGGGTGAGGTTAATGGGGCATCTTAGAGTCACCCCAAACTGGGCGCAGTCGCTTGGGGTGTGAGCTTGGCGTATTTGGGGACCTCTGTGAAGGTCAGGACAGGAGTTGCCGAGCTATTTCCACATTCCAGACAACTTAATCAGGACACAATCCATTCTCTTCATTACAGACCGAGGTCCTTGTCCATCTTTCAAACTAATGAGAAATCTTGCGTGGACGTGTTGGGTTTCCCCCACCCTCCCCCCCACATCTTTCATTACTTTCCCCCAAAGCCTTGTCTGAATACAAATCTACGGGGGGCCGAGCCGCTTAGGAGCCCATCAGCTACGCTGTGGGGTGCTTAGAACTCCCGGGGAGCCCAAGCTCGCCCCAGGAACGGGGTGGGAGGGGCAGCGTCCATGCTTGTACTTCTCTCCCACTCCCTGTCCCTTGTCCATTCCCTGTCCCCACTAATTTCCACGGGCGAATAAAACTCCCACCAATGAATAGTTCACATTCCAAACGCTGCTGTCAGCGGGCAATAAAGTTGCAAAGGTTGTTTAGAGAGGGGAGGGTGGGGTGTGGGGGGAGAGGCGGAGGGCAGTGGGTGGAGAGGGAGGGCAGGAGGGGGAGGGGACACAGGCCCTGGCGGCTGGTCTGGGAGGAGCCTGGAGGTAGGCAGGACAGGAGGCCGGGTCAGACTGTTGAGGGAGAGAACGATCAAATCAAGCTGTGCCAGGGGCCCATAGAGACCTTTCCTGGAGAGCCCCTGGAGGGGGAAATTTGTGTTTTTCACCCAGAGAGTCCGTGCTGGTGCTCAGAAGGTGCGAGGCATATATGGCGCCTACTAAGAACTGAACAGGACCAGGGTTTTACATAACCTTAGCTCCCTGGACACTAGGCCATCTCACTGCAAAATGGGGAGAACGGGTCCCCGCCTCCCGGGGCTTCATGAAGACCAAGGGAAACGGCAAAAGCCCGGAAGCTGCCGAGGGAACTGGCAGGTGGGAGGAGGCCCTGCACGGAGCCCTGCAGCCCGTGCTCCCCAGGCCCCCGCACCGCCTCCCGGGCGTCCCCAGCAAGCACAGCCTGTGCCCACCCGGGCTGGGCACTGAGTCAGAGCCTGAGTCACGGGCTGTTTCCTCCAGCGAGGAAGCTCTCCTTGGCACACGCCGTCCAGTTACTCAGCAAGTGACCCTGCGTGGGGACAGCAGCTGCCGCCTAGGGAGCCGAGGGAGGGACTGTGAAGGCGGAGATTAGTTTGGGGAAAGCTCAAGCGGCTCCCCCAGGAGGGCTAGGAGTCCCAAGGGGCAGCGTACCTCCCCGGGCTCTGGGGTGCGTCACAGAGATTCCTGGAAATGTGGCAAGGTGGTAAGGTCGACCTCCCAGGGCTTACCCCACGGGTCAGTCCGTCAGGGACCCCAAACGGCTGGGCTCTGGAGTCAACCTGCCCCTTGTTTGAATGCCCGCCCTGGTGCCCGCCCACGGGCCAAGGACATCAGGAGAACAAACACCTGGGGAGAGGGGCCCCACGCTGCACTGCCACTCGGCCTCAGACAAGTGTCGCTCGTGGGGGCCCCGGCAGCCCTCCGGGCTCCGGTGGGGATTAGGGGGCCCAGAGAGAGGGGGGCAGACTTCAGGGAGACGGTCTGGGGCTGACTCTGATGAGGACACCCCCCACCTGGGGCCAAGCGCCTCTTCCCACCTGCGCCTCCCACACCGGGTCGGATCACCCGCATCCGAGAAGGCAGGCCCATCGCTTCCTGCCAGAGCTGGCTTCCAGCCTCGACAGATTTCCCAGCCAAGGTTTCGTTCCTGAAACTCGGCTGCTTCAACCCATGACTCCCCGTGACTCCCCTGAACCGCGCTCTGCAGAGCTTCTCCCCCTCCACGGTTGTGCCCTTCTGAGGCCGGCAAAGGGACTCATCTCTTGGCGAAGGACAGGCCACGGGTCTTCTTCATCCGGCCTCATAAATCAGCCCCTGGGCACCCGCAGGCTCCCCACCCTGCCCCCAACCCCTGAATCCTCTGGGTGCTTCTCCGGGCAGGGCCAGAAACCCCAGCCTTCCCAGGGGCGGGGTGGGGATGTTGCTCCCCCCGTGTGCCCCGCACCATCCTTCCTCCCCCTTGGCGGGCGAGGGGTTCCCAGCTGCTCCTCCAGGAGCCCAGCCTGCCGGGAGCCTGGCAGCCCTGCTCCTGTCAGCAGGGCCTTCTCCTGGAACGGGGATGTCTTAAACTTGTTGGGACCAATTGCCCGTGGCGTTCCGCTCACTCCAGGCAACTGACAGCCTTAGTGGAGAGGAGGGGTGAGAACTGACGCAGGACCGTAGACCAATCCCCAAGGGGCACGGCCTTTAGCGTGGAGACTGAAGCAGGGTGCATCAGGGGTCTTGGGGGGGGTGGTTAGAAGCCTCCCAGGGCCAGAGACCCCATGTTTAGAGATAGCGCCTAGGCAGGAGTCCCTGGGGAGCCCTATGTGTCCCTCGCAAGAGGTAGCAGGAGCGACTGGAGTCCAGTGCCAGGCCCGGCACACAGGCAGCCCTCGGGAAGGCCTACTAAGACGTAGAGATCTAGTAACTCTGGTGAAGAGAAAATTGGTGGGGGGTGTGTGTGTGTGTGTGACTGACTTCATGAGTGGATTACTCTAAGGTTCGTAAAGTCATTTAGGTATTCAACTAAAATTGACTTAGCATCTGCTCTGTTCTGAGCAGGTAGCCATGAAAACACAGTCCTTGCTTGATGAGGCATGCATGCCAGAAGGCTTCCCGGAGGAGGCATGTTAACCCTGCAATAGACCGGAGAGGCTTGGATACCCTTAGGCTAGGGCAGTGGTCCTCAAACTTTGGTCTGGGACAAGCAGCACCCGGAACTCATTAGAAATGCAGGTTCTCAGAATACATCAGCCACTTGGGGGTGGGGCCTTGGCCACGGGAGCCGGTGACAAGCCCTCCAGGTGATTTCGGTGAGAACCGCCCAGCGTGGGGGCATTCCCACACCGAGGGAGCCAACGTCCTGGAAATTCTCTCCTTTGGCCACTGTCCAGGTGCCCTGTCATCCTGCAGACTGGGCAGGAGAAGCAGAAACATTTGTGAACGAATTCGATATTTCATATTTCTTCAAAAAGCATCAAAATAATCATCGTGGGAAATACCAGAATCTCGCTGACATTTTATCCATTGTATCCCCATCACTTGGACATTATTCTGTAAAATCACTGCCCCTTTGCTCCCTGTTCTTGCCTCTGGGACACCCCCTTCCTCCAGGAGCCACCGGGCTTTAGATGGGGATCCCGGCGAGGGGCCTGGAGAACTGCACTCACTTGCCTTTGTCTGAAGGTGTCTTCCTCCCATTTTACTTGAAACTGTTCTGTTTGTTTTCGTCTTTGGTGATATTACGTTCCAGCCTCTGTCTGCCATTCAGGTGTGGTTCATTTTGTCTGTTCGCTCCGGCTTCTTGATGAGTCTCCTTGCTGTCCTGCATCCCCGTGATGGCTCCAAGTGCAGAACTTTTTCTTCATCCCTCGCTTGGGATTTATTATGCTTTCTGGCTGGAAATTCACATCTTTTATCAATCCTGGAACATTCACCGCTATGATCGCTTTGAATCATGACTCTGGTCCATTGTCTTCTCCTTCCTGAACTCCAGGTGGACGGGCCCCATTTCTTTTTGCTCGAACTTCCCACCTCCTGACCTGTGATTCCTATTTTCCGTATTGTTTTCTTCTGTCCTGCTTTACACATTCTGGTCACCGCTTCTGCCCCGTCTTGTCCCTGATTCCCTCCTGAGCTGAGTCTATTTGCTGCCATTCAACCTAGCCATCCAATGGGTTTTATGTTATTCCATTTTTCCATTTTTCTTTCTAGAACTTCGACTTTCTCGTCTCTCCCTGATAACTTTTATAGCCTCCCCCACCCTTGTCCGTGGTCTCAATCCTTCTTTCTTTAAACATTCTTAACTCACCGACTTTTATTCTAGTTGGGATCATTCGAACATCTGAAGTCTTTGATCTAGTTTCGCAGGTGTGGTGTGCGCTGACCGTGAGTCATCGCGGATGGTCGGCCTCTGGGTTTTTGTAATTGGAGACCGCGAGACTGATGCTGCACTTAACGGGACCCGGGGGGACCCAGAAGAGAGGGTGCCCCAGCCGTGTGCAAGGGAATCTGCCAACCCAACACCACTTCAGAGTCATTCATTGGCTTGGGGTTTTCTGGACCACTCAGTGGATGAGTTTGAACCCCTGTCCCCAGGGAAGGTCAGCCTGCGTTGACACACTCTTAGGAAGGAATGTATCTTTATTTACTGCAGACGCCAGGACACATGAGTGTCGTTGTCTTTCTTTGCTGGTAGTTTGGTTTTTAGAGGTGTCCCTTACACTGTGCAAATCACTTTAATGGTCTCAGCTGGAGAGAAGGGGCTCGCTTCCTACTCTCAATCATTTATGAGCTCGAGACCAGTTCCCTGCGTTGCAGTTAAAATCCAAGGTTCTAGGCTCCCGTTCCGGGCAAATGCCTTGGGTTCCCCAGAGGTCAGCATTTGCTTCCTATTCTGGGGTCGGCTCGCCGGTCCTTTCTGGCTCCCAGGAGCTTCCCTTCCTTCCTTCCTTGCAAACTTAGCTGTGCATTGAATAAGGTTTGTGGTAACTATTCCTGCATTTTCGGTGTTTTCCAGTCAGAGAGTGTCCTGTCTCCCCATCCCCATGCCCCCAGTAGATCTGACTGGAGCAGAACTCTTCACCAGACCCTTTCTTCTTCCTTTGGGGCTCCCAGCTAGACCCTATCCCCGGTCCCCCACCTTGCAGCTGCGCATGGTCACATGACTGTGTTCTAGCCAGTGTGACCGTTTCAGGGCAAGCCCCGGAAAACCTCCCACACGATGCTCAGGGTGAGGACGGCAGAGCCCCACAATGGATGCGTCTGCATCCTGAGTCGCCCCTGAAGGGACCGTCCACCATTGCAGATGATACATGAGCAGGACTGGGGGGTTTAGGCACCGTAGCTGTCAGCAGGAATCACTAACATCCCAGGCCACCACGTTGTCAGAATTCAAGTCCCACTTATAATTGTTCCACAGTTTGCCATTATACACATAATCTTCTCAGAGCTTAGGGACTTCAGAGTTTAATTTGGCCCGGCTCCCAGAAGGCAGGACTGCCTGTCACAGAGGCAGAGGGGCTCACCGGCATCGTCAAGGGGATGATGGCCTGGTCCTCCTTCCCTTCCCTGCCTTTTCAGCACTTGGGGTCTGGCCCTGGGTCTGGCCCCCGATCCCCCAGACCTCTTAGATGTGGCCCGGCTTTCAAGGAAGCCCTAGGTATTGAGGACACAGAGACAGACACAGGGGATCCCAGGACGAGGGGATGACAGGTGCAGTGAGGCTGAGGGCAGGGGCTGTGGCCACTCGGGCAGCAGCCCATTCAGGCTGAGCTTCTAGAGCCTGTCGGGCTGGACCAGTTGTACCAACAAGCAAACTGGGGGCAAAGAACAAGGGGGCTCTCGGGGCAGCACAGCCCACCTGTCAGGGGGGCCCCAGCTGGCAGTGCATCGAGGCCTGCCCTATGCTGGAGAACCTCATCTCCACACACGGCACCTGGCACGGCAGCTTCTGGAGTCTTCGCCTGGCAGCAGGCGACATTCCCAGGCCAGGGTCTACAGTGATGTGGCTGGCCAAAGGACAGGCGTCGGGACCTCTCCCCTCGGCATGGTTCAACCTACAGGGACAAGGAAGGGTCCCTGCTGGGAGCTGACACGCACACTGTCCTCTCTCACTTGCTGACCACGGTCTCGAGAGTTGGAGGGGCTGTCCCTGTCCTTCAGCTCATCGTCATCACCTATAAGACGGCGACTCAGAGCGTCCCGAAGAAGAGGAATAGGAGGAAAGCCGTGGGAGCCGGACAGGGGTGTGTCTGATCCCACGGACAGGTTCAGGGCAGGTGATGTGCGGGCTGGGTCTGGGAGTTTGCACATTTGAGGACAGAAAGGAAGGGCGGGAGACCCTGCTCAGGTGGGGAGGACAGCAGGGAGCTGGGACAGTTCCCAGCGAGCCTGCGGAGTGGACAGGACCACCAGGCAGCGTTGGGGGCAAGGGAGGGTGGAGCTGAGGATAGAGGCTGAGAATTCTGCACTGTGTTCTGGAACGTCTCACCCGCCCCACTCTGAGCTTGACTCCCACCCACCCAAAATTAAATATCCGAGCAGCCCCTGCAGCCCTGGGAACCGCAGGAATGGAAGGTAGTTGAAGGCAGAGGCAGCCCGCCCGACCTCTGTCCGGGAAGAGCCCCGCGGAGAGGGGCAGAGAGGTTGTGCACGTCTGTCCCCGGCATCGCAAACGGCCTCAGGACACTGGGGGGTTGTGCCCGCTCCACATTCACTCCACGGCTACCCACTGGGAAGTCCAGGTTCTGGGGAAACAAAGGGCCACTTCAAAACCCATCGTGTTCTCCTCCCCGCCTCTCCTCGCCCCATGCTCTGCAGGACGTAAATCCCGGAGGGGGAAGGGAGCCTGAGCTGAGGGCATCATGGACCCAGCTCCATCCATGGCTGCCGATGGAGCCCCGGGGCACAGGGTGTGGAGACCCCATCAGCCCATCAGCGCACAGAGTCCTTGCCATCACCCGATTCCCTGTACAGCCTGGACCAGCCTCTGACGTCATGGGGACCTACTCTGGTCACCACCCTATGTTCCAGAAAGAAACTTCTCCTCCTCCTCCTCTGGTTACCCAAGTTTGGAGCAGAGCCTCTGGGTTTTTAGGATTAAAGAGCAGTGGGAAAGCTGTGAACACAGGTTAGCCCATGAACTCACTGTCAAGAGTACTCAGAAGGCCACAGACACCTGGGAAGGATAGTTTCTTTCCCCCTGTGTCTACTTACGATCCGCAGAACCAGCCAGAAGGAGCCCAGCCCTCCGCACTGGCTCATCAGGGCTGGAGTCCTGGCGGAGGGCTCTGGGCATGTCGCTCTGCCGCTCTGAGCTCCCACTTCCTTGACCACAGGAGAGGAAACGGTGACACCCACTTCTCCAGACTGACGTGAGGGCGAAGGGTCGAGAAGCCCCAGGTACACGGGAAGTGCATGACCCGCTTCCGGTCCCTGGGTCAGCCCCTGCAGGTGGGCCTCTTGTCCCTCTGTCCCTGCCTGGAGAAGCTTGTGGGGACATGGGACACATAACAATGAATGTTATTCATTCATTGGGGGTGTGGTGGGGTGGAGGGAAACATCAGAGTCATGGGTCATGCTATTATCCTCTCCTGCTTCTCTGAACTGGACGAAACATGGGCTGAAAATGCATATTTGTGGGGACCGGTGCATGCCGGGAAGTGTTTCCAGGGCCTCCCTGATACTTCAGGAGGAGGCGCCCCAAGGGTTTCCTCTGGGGCCAGGGCTGCGAATCTTTCCTTGTGAAAGGAAAGATGGAGGGGAGGCCCTGTGGAACCCAGTGGATGGTGAGGCAACTTCACCTCCACGTGCGGGACCCCACTGCGTGGGAGTGAGGCACCCAGGAGTCCCAGGCAGGTGTCTGAGCCACTGACCTGGAAGAAAGGAGTCCGGCCTTTCAGGGAGGGCAGGCGGAGCCAAACAGTGCCTCCCGGCCATTTGTATCTCTATATCAGAGACTGGGAAACTGAGGCACAGAGAGAAAGGACACCCCCAGGCTGACACAGCTCAACCTTTCTGAGGACTCAGAGCCGGGGAAATCCCAGCTCCGCCGCTTGCTCACTGCGTGACCCTGATGGAGTGGCTCCCCCATGCCTCAGTTTCCCCATCTGTAAGTTCAGATGCATCATTGCTTTCTTGTGCACCAGCTCTAAGAATGATGTCAAGCCTGTGAAAGAGCCCCACAGGGTGTTTCACACAAAATCGACCTTGATTACAATTACTCTCCAACCACAATGCTATTACTTGAATTTTCTCCCAAGAAGCACTCTGTATTTGTTAAATAAATGATTTTCCCCCAACATTTTACTATGAAAATGTCACACACGCAGCAACGTTGGAAGGATTTTTAGTGAACGTCCATATACTATAAGGGTAGAATTCTCCCTTCGAATGATCCTTGCTTTATCATTGAGCCATCTTATTTTTTGATGCACTTCAAAACAAACTGAAGACGTCAGTCTAGTTTCCCCTAAATCCTTTATCATTTGCTGTTTTGGATGTGAAATTTACAGACAATGAAATTCACAAATCTTGAAAGTCATTTGAATTTTGACAAAGGCATATACCCGTGTCGCAGAAGCCCCCGTCAGAACAGAAGATGTTACCATCATCCCGGAAAGATTCCTCATGACCCTTGTCAATCAGTCGCACCTCTACTCCCAGGAGGCCACCACTGTTCTGATTTTTTCCCACATTAATTTGTCTGCGGTAGAATTTCACATACTAGAAGACGTGACCCCATAACACAGTACAGTGTGTACCTAGATCTGTTACCAACAGCTACAAGATGAATCACTGCAAAGTTCAGCCGCCTGAAACAACACATTTCTGATTTCACTGTTTCTGAAGGCCTGACTTGGTCCTCTTCGGGTTCCTACAGCTGCACCCGGCTCGTGGCTGGGGCTGCAGGGTCGCTTCCGGGTTTGACGGGGGGAGACCTGCTTCCAAGGTCACTCAAATGGCTGTTGGCAGGCTCAGTTTCCCGAGGCTTGTTGGGGGCCTCATCCCCCAGGGTGGTGGCCAGAGGAAGGCACCTTTCAATTCTTTGTCAGGCGGCCTCTCCATAGGGCCGCTCACAACACGGCAGCCAACTCTCATTAGAGGAAGTGACATAGGACAAGAGAGGACCGGTCTGGTGAAAGCCAGAAGTTTTTTGTGGCCTATTCTCAGAATGACATCCCCGGAGCTGAACTAGCTCGGGTGGGAGAAGTGATCCTCATTTGGCGGAAGACGTGACCCCCATTGCATTTGCTATTGGTTGGGAAGAAGTCACCAGGTCCAGCCCACATGTAACGGGAGGGCACGACACTGGGGCCTGGGGACCAGGAGGGGCGATCGCTGTGAACCAGCCGAGAAGCTGCCTACAGCACTCTCAGGAGGGACACCGTGGCCTGCCCATCACCTGCCAGACTGACCCTCGTGACAGCTCTCTCTAAACGCACATCCAGCTCTGGGAAAAGACCACAGTGCCCGAGCTGGGTCTGTGTCCCTCACCGGCCTCGCAGGAAGTTGCTCCTCCCTCGCCCAAAGCTGACCAGGGCCTTGATGTCCTGACCTTTGCCTCTGCCTTCCTCCCGGGAAGAAGTGCTTATGGGGAACACCCCAGTGGGGTGCCCTGGGGCAGGGGTGAGGCGCTCACCTCCTCCTGCTATTAGCTGCCAAGTCCTGGTGGCTCTGTTTGTCCAGGAGACTGCTTGTCATTGTCAGGACCAGCACAGCGGGCTGTTCCCTCACTGGCCCCGGGAGGGTGACTCTGGGCCCTGGTCACTCAGTGGGCTGATGGCAGTGGGCTGATGACTCTTGTCCCAAGTGTCCGTACCTTCACAAGAGACACAGGAGGCAGGACACAAATCACCATGTGAGGACAGAGCACAGAACCAGATGCAGTCTGTGACTTGCCCCCGGCCTCGCTGGGTAGGAGAGCAGGCTCCCTCCCGGGGACTGCGAGCTTGGAGAGCCTGGACTGGGTGTTCGGTCTGAGGTGTGCTTTCTGTTATTGTAAATAGGAGGGAAATGGCCAGGGAAGGCAGCAGAGGACCAAAGGACCGGACAGAGAGACAGATGGACAGCGAGACCCAGACAGAGAGGGAGGAGTGAGCATAAGAGAGCCCGAGGGACAAGGGAAGGAAGAGACTGAAACAGAGCCGACAGAGAACGTCATCAGCAGCACCAGGGGGGCCTCCCTCCGGCACTGGACCCCTGCCGCCACATCCTCCAGGCCGAAGATAAGGAGACCCCAGAAGCTGTTAGCTGGCCCCCTGCCCTGCCACTGGCAGCAGGAGCTGGCTTGGGTCCCGTGGCAGCTGCGCCGGAGGAAAGGAGACCTGATCGCCTGAGAAGAGGGCACAACCCGGCGGGTACGGCACCCACCTCAGGATGGCCACGTCCACGCAACAGGTGTGGAGGGAGGCATCTCGGCCCGGGAGCTCAGAGCATAAAGAACCACTTCTCTATTCTCCCAGAGTCAACCCAGTCACTCCTGCGGCTGTCCCCACCACCCAGGGTTTGCCTTGGGCGGATCACTGGCCCCTTGAGCCTGCGGAACTCCATGGCCCGATCCTTCTAGACTGCTGGTTCTTGGCCAGGAGGATGCTCCCCGTGGGGTCAGACCACAACCCAGTCCCCACCCGCGAGGAGATCAGGGCTCATCTGCTGGAGGGGCTGGGCATATCTCACCCTTCCCGCCTGTCTTCCTCCCTCCCCGGAAACTCAGCAAGCTCCGCTTTGGGCTTTTGGAAATAAAAGCCAGGAGGTGTTGAGCACCATCAGGGAAAACCACACACACCTCCCCTGAGGCACAAGAGTGTCAAAAACACAGGGAGGGGAATGGAAAGGGGAGGAGGCCAAATATCCCATCGATGAGCTCCCCACGAGCTTGCCTAGTATTTGCCCACCATCGCATCGAAGGGAGGGGCTGCGTGGGCTGGAGGATGGTGCAGCAGCTGCGGAAAGAGCGGGGCGGCTCCTCCAGTGACTGGACGGGGACTGGACGGGGACTGACCGTGTGGTACAGCGATCCGACTCGAGGCCGCGCACCCAAAACCCTGCCCACAGGGACTCAAGCCCACATCTGTGCACCGTGAGCATGACAGCCTGACTCCTCGCAGCCGAAGGCGGAAACTCCCCGGGCACTTCCCTCAACAAAGAACCAGAACCTGGTCCGGCCGCGGCCAGTGATCATGCAGCCGAAAGACCGAACGCAATGGACATGCGGTCCGCGGTCCGACGCGCGTGCACCTTGAGGATCTGATGCTCAGTGAAGTAAGCCAGTGGCAAACGGACGAACCCCAGGTGATTTCACTTCCAGGAATCAAGGTCACAGAGACAGAAAGTGGGATGGGGCGGGGGAGGGGACGGGGGGTTGCTGTTTGCTGTGGACAGTTCCAGCTTGGGAGAAATGAACAATTTTGGAGATGGATGCTGGTGCCCATTGCACAGGGGCGTGAGCACGAATGCCTCTTGCGTGTAAACTCAAAAATGGTTACGATGGTAAGTTTGAGGTGTATTTTACCCCAATACAAAAATATACAGGGCTCATTCAAAAACCCAGTAAGGAGCTGAGTGAGAGTCAGCAGAACGTGAGGACATCCTGGAGGGGCAGGATGTTTCCCGACGTGGCAAAGGTGGGGCTTGCAGGCTGAGGACCACAGAGCCCAGTGAAGGAGGCAGGAATCAGGGGGACAGAGAGGAAGCCGCGCTGATGGTTAGGGGCGGTGGGGGAAGCCCAGAGCATCCACGAGGGAGCCTCGCCTGGGTCGGGCAGGCAGGGACAGGGTCAGTGGGCGTTTCCAGGCACAGAGTCAAAGGGGACCTAGGGTCAAAACTGGCAGGGAGACCATGAGCAGCCTCCCAGGGCAATGAGGGCAGACGTGTGCGTGAGGTGCAGCCCACCTCTACTGCCCACAACCCTGGCGGGTTCCTTCCCCTCTCTGATGGGCTTGCCAGATTCAGCCAACAAAAATTCAAATTTCAGATAAACAACAGATTACTTTTCGGTGTCCATGTGTCCCCAATATTGCACACTTCCACTAAAAAATTATTTGCCTTTTAAAATTTAACTGTGAAGGGGCACCTGGGTGGCTCAGTGGGTTAAGCCTCTGCCTTCGGCTCATGTCATGGTCTCAGGGTCCTGGGATCCAGCCCCGCATCAGGCTCCCTGCTCGGCAGGGAGCCTGCTTCTCCTCTCTCTCTGCCTGCCTCTCTGCCTACTTGTGATCTCTGTCTGTCAAATAAATAAATAAAATCTTAAAAATAAAATAAAATGTAACTGTGAAATTCAAATTTAACCGTGAGTCCTGCGTTCTCTGTCCTCCCTACTGTCTGAAGGTTCGCTGACGCCTCTGCACGGCTATGTCCCTCTCCTCCTTCAGGCCTTGGCTCACAGGACTCTTTCCTGGGGGGCTATCCCTGACCCCCCGGGTGGAAGGACCCTCCCCCTCCCCCAGTCCCTCCCAGGCTGCGAAATCGCTCATGTGTCTGTTCACTCTTTATTAAACATCCCCCCATGCTGAGATGCCGGCTCATGGGGGCCGGGACCTGCCACTACATCCCAGCACCTGACACAGGCCTCCTACGTAGCCCTGCACGTAGATGCTCAACCAATGCCTTCTGCAGGGGAAGGGGTGTCTCCTGGAGGGGCAGTTGAGAAGGGGAAGTGGAGAATGTGGGGGGCCTGCGGGCACTGTGGCTTTGCCGTGTCTGCCCACCCTGCCGCCTCCGGTTGGCGGCTTGTCCACTGTCCTCTGGGCCTCGGGGTGCCTCTGTCCAGGAAACAGCCTTGTCGGCTGCGCCCTTCCCCACAGGACCAGCCTCCCGTCCACGCAGTCCCGAGGCAGCCGCGTTCCCATGGCAACGGCAATCCGAGGTCACAGCGCAGGCAACCGGAGGAGGCCTCCCTCCTGGAAGGCCACCACCGAGTCAGAATCTGATTCTCATTACAGCCATAATAGTGGCTTTGCATAATGGTACATGCATTACTGCCTAACATGCCGGTGCTTATTTGGTTAAAATTCATGAATTCAGGTCAAAGTAAAAAGTGCTGATGGCTGAAGTTTGTCCTTCCCTTCCAGAGTTCTGGGGCGGTTGTTTTTTTAAGTCGTTCTCTCTCCTTGGCAGCAACTTGCTTTTAATCCCATTATTAACGGGTAAGGGAGAGGAAAGCAAAGCAGCGCTCTGCCCCCCGGGGGCCCTGGAGGTGACGGTCACCCCTGCACTGCCTCCCCGTGTGACCCAGAGCACACCATTCTGTCTCTCCGCACCTCAGTTGCCTCAGGTAGAGAAATGAGGGGAGGGTTTAGCTGGGTTTCAAAGTCTCTTCTGCTCCCAAAACACAAGCACGCAGCTGACATTTGCTGAGGCTCGGCCTGGCACCAAGCTCTGGGCTGGGAGGAGGGGCTGTGGGCGCTGCCCGGCAGCTGGGACTCAGTCAGGAAGCAGACAAAGCCATGGCGCAGCAGGGGAGGCTTCCTGGAAGAAGTGACATTTGAGATGAGGCCTGAAGGGATATCGAGAGTTAGCCAGGGGCAGGGGAGAAAGGGAACAGGAGAGGATAGTGGGTGGGCCTGGTCCTACAGAACCCTGGATACAGGCTCAGGTGTTCAGGGCCATGGCAGTGTTTAGGCAGAGCTGGGAGAGAGAGCGTAAACAGGTGCCCACTTAGTCAAGGGGCGACCACCACGAGGGCTGTGTCCCCCAACACTGGTCCCACCAGCAGCGGAGCCCGGGCCGCCTCAGTGGGGCCCATGTGGACGGAACCACAGGCAGGGCCACGCCGGAATCTCCTCTGTGGCCCCAGCCCCCAGCTGGCTCAGGACCCACGAGCTGCCGTTAGTCACTTTGTCATCCTCACAGGGATTGGTGGAGAGGAAAAAGCCAGAGCGTGCCTGAGGCCTCTGGTCCGTCAGCTGAGCGGGACCCTGCACGCCTGCCTCTCCTGACCCGGACCTGGGCCCTCCCCGTGCACGCAGCAGGGCGCAGTGACAGGCAGAGAGAGGCGTGGGCTGTGGGTAGAGCTGCGGGCTGGGCGGCACACAGGGGGCCCTCGGAGGGAGGCGAAGGCCCGGGGAAGGACAGCCGAGGACAGGCCTGGCCGCCAGCCAGCGTTTGGGATACGTGGAGTCTGAGGTGCCAGGCGGGGGAGGCCAGCAGCTCTGTCTCAAAGGTCTGGGAGAGGAGGGGCTGGAACCAGGGGGCTCCCCCAGGAGCCAGGGCTCCAGGGGGACCTCTAGGCCCGAGATCGCCAGCTGGGCAGCGAAACCAGGCCTCACAGCTGAGGAATGAGGTTCAGGGTGGGCCGCAGGCTGCCCCCGGCCGCGTGGTTCAGACAGGCCTGGGCCACACTCGGACTCGGGCCCTGGCCTGCTCTGTAGAGGGCCTGCCCTGCCCAGCTTCCTCCTGGGAAAATGGGGGTACGATCCCTGTCTGGGTGAGGGCAGGCAGCCCAGCAGCTCGGGCCAGGCCTGCTGTCGCAGACCCAGGCATCCCGACAGGTGAGGGGCCCACGCTCAGGGGCTCCCGCTCTGCCCTCCCTCCTGGCGTCCCGCCGCTTTGTCTCCAGGGAGACAGATGCCCCCTTATCCTGGTAGAAAGGCCTCTACGGCCTCCCCCGAGACACCCAAGTCAGGAAAGACCAAGGCTCTGAGCAGGCTGGCAGTCGCCTGGAGCGGAGTACCGGGTCCCTCTGGAACCTGGATGGTGATTTCTCGATTAGCTCCAAGAGCAGCAGCCGCCACCAGAAAGGGATCACAAGGCAAAAACAGGGAGCACAGGGGCGAGAGGACAAAGGGTAGCTTTAGCTCACCCCACTCTCCAGAGTGGACGGGGCCCCAGAGATGGAGGTGCGGCACTGGAGGTCATACCCCATCCCGAGGTTCCCATGTCCCTGCCCAGGAGAGAAAGGGCACATAAGGGGGAAGGGGGAACAAGAGGCCCAGACGAGGTGGTGGGGACGGGCAGGCCCTCCAGCCACCAGCTAAGATGTTCTGCTCTCACAGCCCTTTGATGCCCGCTCTCCGGGCCTCTCTGGGTCTCTTGCCTCACCTAGGAGGGCAGCAATGACAACGGCCTTTTCCAGGGACAAAACTCCAGCCCTGGTGTATTCCCTCCTCCCAGCAAGTGCAAGGCAACCTTCCTCGGGCACTTTGTCCCTTTCCTGCTCTTAGGCAGAGGTGTCACCCCCATCCCTGGATCCCCGTGCTCAGGCCTGGCCAATCAGAGCGTGGCATCTCCGTGGCACATACCCAAGCCAACCGATGAGAGTCCATGGACTTGGCTGGACTGTCAGGGAGGGAAGCTTTCATCCATTGGGGGATGAGTAGACAGGCCCTAAGCCTGGGTTGCCGGTGGCCACTAGAAGAGAAGGGCAGTAAATGTAAAGGGAAGCAGATCCAAGAGGCGAAGAGAGACTGTGTCCTAGTAACATAGTTGGAGCGCTTGATCCGACTATACCTGAAGCCCACACCATCTCTCAAACCACTAAGTTGTTTTCTTCTTGTTTTTTTTTTTTTTTCTCTCTTCCTTCTCTTTCTCACTCTCTCTGGCTCTTTTTTTTTCTTTTATTGTTAAGCTCATTCAAGCTGGGCTTTTGTCTTTTGCAGCCAAGAGAATCCTAATAATACCTAGAATATGAATTTCATTAACAGTGCCAAGAGTGAGTCAACTATGAATTACTCCTGTGTGACCCTCCCACACAAGCCCAGCATTGCAGCTACAGGACCAGAGCGTGAGAGCCAGGCTCCGCCTCCTCCCCAGCCCAGCAGACCCCAGCCGTGAGAGGACCCTCCCATGGGGTAGTTTTCTAGGTCCTAGACACCCTAAGCCCGGCAGCTGGAGCCTGATGGAGAACCTCTCACCACCCCACCCCGGGAAACCCCCAGCTCAGCACCCACCCCACGAAAGAAAGAATAGCACAGGCACACGGAAAGTTTCTGAAATAGGCTTCTGGGTTTTTATTCAAAACAACATGGTGGCAGCTGCCACTTGGTTTCTCTACGCCTGGGCCATCTGGGCCAGCAGGGACCAGCGCCGTCAGCAACTAGGAGGGAAGTTCATTCACACCGTAGAAACTGTACAGCCACTCGGAGTGTGATAGTCACGGTGGCGGGCCCGGGCTGAGGGCTTCCTGGAGGTGGCAGCCTCTGCCTCCTCCCCAGGCCCTAGCCAAGCCAGGCTCCACCAGGAACACTGATTATTGCACAAAGACAAAAAGAGTATGTGTATCTGGGCTAAAGAGCGGCTTCTAAGACCCCAAGCCCTTACACAGCGCAGCAAAGAGGGCCGGAGGTGGCCCTAGAAACAGAAGGCTCTAAGGGAAGAATCTGGGGGGAAGACAGGCCAGTGGGCTGGTACTGTGCACGCTTCATCCTTTGGGGAGCTACCAGGTGCAAAGAAGGTTGGGCAGGGGACAGTAAGAGCATTTGGCCAGGGTGGGCCACGGCCCTATCGGGTCTCGGGTCCACCTGTGCAGATGCCTGCCAGCCACCACTCAGCACAGCCCTGCAAGCAGATGGCTTGGGGTGTCCAACACCAAGTTCCCCTCTCTCCCTGGGGCCAGATCTGTGGGATTTAGGGTACGTTTGTGCTTTTGTGATGAACGGGTCACAGGGTCAGGAGGGCGGAGGGGCCATTCAGGCAACCCTCATTCATTCTGGCTTGTCCTAGCCAGCCGATCACGGCTTCCCGGACCCCCTAACTCCTGCAGCTCCCAGAAACAAAGCCCAGTGCCTGGGAACAGTACCTGGACCCCCCGGGGAATAAGCCCCTTCTCCCACAATTACCGCCCCTCCCACCCCAGAGCAAGGTTCTACCTTCAGCTGATCCCACTTCTAGACTCACTCCGTTCTGTCCGGCCTGGCTTCATTAGGGCCAGTCCCTTTGCCTAGACCGCCCTCCCCATGCGTCTGCTCATTCTGGGGCCACAAGGCTGAAGGTAAAAGGATGGCTTCGTGTCGGACACACCAGGGCATGTTCCCTGCCCAGGCACCTCTCACCTGGTGACGCCAGGAACATCACTTCCCTGGACTGTACCTAGTACAGCCATGCACACCGCTAGGGGCTGCCGTGCAGATTAAAAAAGACAACACCCAGGCCCGGAAAATGGACGCTGCTGATATGTGTCAGAAGCCAAACCCTTGAACCCCAATCAGTCCTCTACTCAGTCTTTCTAGGTCCCATGTCCCTCTTCCAGTTCTAGCACACACGTCCCTCCGGGAACGTGCTGACTTGCACACCTAATGTGCGTGTGGCCCCCCTCCAGCCACGAGGGCTTGGGCCCAGTGCCAGGCTGGGAGGGAGGGTGAGGCCGAGCTACCCGGGGCCTCTTCTTCCCTGGAGGAGCTCCCCCCGTCCCAAAACAGCACGGCAAGGGACGCAGCACAAGGCTCGCGGGAGCAGGGAGCTTGGAACTTGGGCCCAGCCTCCCCCAACCCCGCTGAGGAGCTGCCAGGAGCTGAAGAGGACAGGACCCCAGGTCCAGTTGCTCCCTGAGAGGGAGGGCTCAGACAGCTCTCCCGCTGGAGGCTGCCATCCTGGGAGGGGGTTCAGTGCTCGGGCATCTCCTTGCTGTCCGCACAGCGGCCCACCATCCACACTTCGGGGGGAGGAGAGCCAAACTCCGGAGGCTGAAGGGCTGACGCAGGTCTGACCTCCACGCTGGCCCAACCCCACGGGGCCAGCGGAGACCCACATGCAGGTTTCGCCTTCTGAACCCACTCCTTCTGACCACGGGGCACACTTTTTCATACCCCACACACCCAGGTGCTGGCCCCCTACAGAACTCCAGGACACTGAGGTATCCCCAGCTGGCCACTTCAAACTCTCCAGGCCTCAGTTTCCTCATGCGGGAAGTGGGCCTGCCCACCCTTCCCCACTCCCTGCACCAGCTCTGAAGGGCGGGGCTCTGCAGGCCACAAAGGCTGAGTCACTCACTGCCTCGTGCCCAGGCCCCAAGCACCCAGAAGGTCCCCGGAACCCATGCAAGCTGCCAGTCCTCCAGTACCACTCACCAGCCCGGCCCGAAGGCAAGTTTCTTTAAGGTCAGGGTTTGGGAACGAGGACAGGGGCCCCTCCGCAGGGCCCCGCTGAAGCCATCTTAGGGGAACTCACCAAGGCAAAGGACCCGGGTTATTGCTCGAAGTGTAGCATTTCCTGAACTGGCAGCCTTTCCCACCCCAGGACGTGTGGGTGTGCAGACCAATGGCCTCTACCTTCACCTTCCCAATCAACTTCTTTAAAGTGACCTTAAACCCACTCACTTCTGAAGACTTCCCCTTGACCTAAGCAGTATCTGTGAAATCATGGGTTCGACGTACAGTTTATTTCCTAATAAATACTGAAATAAATGCGTAACTATTCGAAGGAAAAAATACCCATCTGTGAACCCATTTGGGAAACACAGCTAGAGTAAAACCTGATCTGCAGCCTGGGAAAGTGGTGGGGGGAGGAGAGCCAGGCTGGTCCCAGGGCTAGGCAGGTGCCCCCATCCGGGCTTAGAATCCTGTTGAATCTGCTTTCCTCTGAACTCCACTGGAGGGGGGCAGACCTGTCCAGGGGCCCGGGGGAGCGTGACCTCCCGGAATGACCATGGCTCAGAGCCCACCTGGCGGATAGATAAAGGGTGGCACGTAATGGCCACCACTGACTGTTTTAGCCCAGGGCGCCCGCAGGGGGGACTGGCCGGCACAGACCAGGCTGGTACCCTTGACTTCCAAGCTTCTGCACGCCCTGCTCAATACCCTTTACCCTTCCTCTCTCCTGCTGCCTCCATGCCTGCCCTTGGCCTCCCTGGGGGACAAAGCCATGGCAGACTCCCCCCCACCCCTGGAAGTGCCCTGCCCACTGGCTGAGGCCCCTGCCCAGCCTTGGAGCTACCCTCCACCCCCCACCCCTGCCCTAAGAAAGTACAACTATTCACCCCTGGTTTTCCTAAAGAAAGACATCTAACTGGTTGACTAAGAGTGTGCTCTGGGGCATCTACAAAAGACTGTTCACGACAACTAGACAGTCAGGAACAAGACAGACACCCCAATACGTGGGGGGAGGATCTTAGCGGCGTTTCTTCTTTAAAAGAAAAAGAAGAACGCACCCTGAATTTCACCTCTTCTTCTGAGCCTGTCTCCCCCGCCACGGTAACTTCAGAGGCCTGAGAGCTTCTCCCAAGCTACTCCCAGCCCCGGGCGGGGGGAGATACCAAAGAGCTCTGCTGCTGACCCCCCAGCTGGACCATCCGCCCTGGGGTAGGTCTGGCCTGGGTCCGAAGCATCTGGCAAAAGCCCTATATCTGGGCACCAGCCCGCATCCCCCCACCTCCAACTGTAGCACTTTCTGGAAATCATAAGCTCTCAGTAAAAAAAATAAATAAATATATATGTCTGTCTCTCTCTATATATATGCATATATATATGTATATGTATATGCACGGGAAGGACCACGGCTGGGGTCCACGGCCAGGGCCACGGCCGGGCCTCGGTGAACCCAGACCCGGCTCAAGCCCACCCTCTCGGCGGCCCGGCGCTGGCTGGCTGGCCCCTGCGCGACGCCCAGGTGTGGCCAAAGTATTGCTGCCTGCCCCCTGGCTCCTGAGGTAAAAGACGGTGGGACGGGGCGTCCGGCGGGGCCCCCCGCGGCCCTCATCTCTTCCGCTTGCTGGCCGCGTCGGCCGGCTGCAGCTCCGCGGGGCCCGGCTGCGGCTCGGGGGGCGCCGAGGGGGCCCCGCCCGCGTCCTTGCTGCGGTCCGCCGCCCAGGAGGGGCTCCGGGCCAGGCCGCGGGGCCGGGCGGGGTTGCGCGGGCGGCCGGGGCCGGGGCCGGGGCCGGCGGCCAGGCTGCTGGTGCTGCTGAACCTGCGGGCCGGCGGGAGCCCCGGCGGCGGCGGCGGCGGCCCGAACAGCGACGTGAGCGACAGGCTGCTGAGCGTCTCCGAGTGCTCGCTGCCCGCGCCCCCGCCGCCCGCGCCGCCGCGGCCGCCCGCGCCCTCCTCGTCCGAGGGGTCCATGGAGTCGTGGTGGGTGCAGCCCGGGCTGGTGGAGCCGCCGCTGCTGTGGCTGCGCTGGTGCGCCCGCAGCCCGCGCAGGCTGAACAGGCCCCGGCCCCGCAGGCTGAGCCGGCGGCGGGCGGCGGGCGACAGGGCGGCGCGGGGCCCCGGCGCGGGGGCGGGGGGCCCCAGGGCGCGCCGGGGACTGTCGCTCAGGGTCAGGCTGTCCTCCAGCGTGGTCTGCAGGCTGCCCGCCGAGCTGCTGCGGCTGGCCTCCAACGACGTGTCGCTCCCTGTGGCCTGGGGGGCGGTGGGGGAGGGGTCGGCAAGGGGGGGGCAGCTGAGGGCTCGCAGCAGGTGTCCCCCATTCCGCCGCTGGGGCAGGCTGTCCCTCCCAGAGACGCGGGCACAGCAGCCCCTCCCATCCCTCAGGAGCTCCCTTCAGAATGCACCCAGGACCGCACCGCTTCTCCCCTCCGCTACATCACCACCCATCCCAGCTTCCGGGTGGCCTTTGTCGGTGGTCACTGGGAGGGGCCTCCTGCTGCAATCCCTGCGCCCCCCACCCCCCCGCCTCAGCTTACTTATACACACTCACGCGGTGGCCCGAGAACCCCATTCCAGCCCTCTGGGACCTTTCTTCTCACCATCCTCCCCTCGATCTCCCCCTCCCCCCAGGACCCCTCAGCCATGGCCCCAGGCTGCCTGGAAATCTCTTCCCCAGACATCCATGTACCTCACCCCTCACTGCCTTCCCAGCGCCTAGAACTGCCCCCTCCCCCATAGCCCCTTCCTGGGGCAATGTTCTCCCGGCCAGGTATCACTCTCAAATACATGATGATTTTCAGGCATTTACTTTGGCTTACCCTCTCCTCTCGCACCCCTGCAACACATACACTGAACAGTACAGCGTAAGCCACAGGACAGGGATTTTGTATTCTGCTGCCCCCGAGCCTCACACACAGCCAGGCACCTAGCTGGGACCAGCAGTTGGGCTAGAGCTGGACCAGCTCTTCTTTCACCATATACATGGGAGCTGGGGCAGCTCCTGCTTCTCCGAGCCCTGGGGCTGAGGGCTCTGAGTGGCCTTACTGCTCTGTGCTTCGTGCCCTCTGCATGCCCAGGAGGCAGCTCCAGCCAGTGCAGTACTGTTGGCCTCGAAGGCCAGACCTCCCTTCCCCCAGACATGCCCCTCCTTCTCCACCTGGACATCAAGGCCCCCCCCCAGCAGGAAAGCTCACGGAGACGGGGAGGTGCCCATACCTGCCGGAGGAGGCTGCAGTTGACACTCGGCGACCGTAGGGATGCCCAGGAGCCCTGCAGGGCGATCTTGGGGAGGGTCCCAGTGCCAGGGCCCTTCTCCTGCCCTTTCTGGCTAGCAGACACAGCAGGGTGGAAGAACTCGGCGGGCATGGGCAGGAGAGGGCTGGAGGCATCCGGGGAGAAGGGCCTCGGGGGTACAGCTGGGGAAGGAGGAGAGGGGGCTGGGGAGCAGGCTCGGGCTGGTGGGCCCCTGGAGGATGCCTTCTAGACCAGCAGGCAGGAGGCTTCCTACCAAACTGGCTGTGGGACTGTGGGTAAATCTCCCCCTCTGAGAGCCGATGTCTCCGTTGAGCAAGCCAGAAAGAAATACTGAGCCAGCCGCTCTGATTCCTGGCCACTGGGCAAAGACAAGCTTTTGGAGCCAGTAGACCCAGGCTCAAGGACCCTTGAGCTCCTTCCTCTTCGAAAGAGGGACCCCAGGCTGGATAACTTGAATGTCTCCAGCGGGGGGCTGTGGGGCGGAGGGGAGGTTCCTGTTCTGTGTCGTCTTATTATTTAAGGACTACACAGATGAAGAGTTAACTAAAGGGGACAGGCTTTTACTCAATCAGAGTGACTCTTGGATCCTGCGCCCTGACTCTGGTCCAGGAAGCCTGGGGTCTTGGCACCTCAGCCACCAAGGTCACTGGCTTTAGGGAGAGTCCTCAGAAAAGTCACTCCACCCCCAGCTCCTGGAAGGAGCTCGATGCCAGGCCTTCCAGAAAGTACCTGGGGTGGGCTCAGGGTCTGGAGAGGTCTCTTTGCTGCTGAGCTCATCTCCCTGCCCTCTTCCCCAGCCAGTGCCGTGGAACCAGATTCCCATCACACTCCAAGAGGACTTGAGGTGAAGGTGAGCCCAAGTGACGAACAAGGGATCTAGGTCCTCTGTCCTCCGCCCACAAGCCCAGCCACAAGCCCCAGAGCACAGACGAAGGATGCTGAGTGTGGGGCCGAAGGATCAATGTCCCAACATTTTACAACGGGCTTTCTGTTCAAAATCACCTCATGTGAAGATGTGGATAAACACGTCTCAAATTCAGCTCTAGAAAAATACCGCAATAATTTGGCAGCTTTCCTTCCGCTTAATGAGAACTCTATGTGACCCGTTTCCCTTTTCACCACAGCTCCTAGGAGCTCAGCATGAATCTCCCATCAGACCAGGTTGCTAGATAATTATCTCACCTCCCTGTACTATCTTGATCTTTTTATCATTGTTACATCAGACCAGAGAGTCCCATCTTTCATTGTCCATTAAGCATCTGGTTCTTTCTGGACTCAGTAGAATTGTCTGGGCAGAGACACTAAGAAAAGCATTCGGCCAGCAGCTGCCAGAGATCGGGGCCGTGGGGAGCTGGTGAGGGCTCCCCCTCCTCACCTCGGCTGCTCTCCTGCTTCAGCCAGGACCGGACGGGATTGGACGGGACCGCCTCTCTCTCCCACAGGAAGTTCTCCGGATCCGATGAGACAGCTGTGTTGGGCAAGGGGAAGAAGCATTCGCCCACCTCTCCTGCGGGCACGGGCTCAGGTGTGTCCGGCTCACCCTGCAGGAAAGGGAGGCGGGTTAGGGTGGTGACAGGGGGACAGAGGAAGACCCTGGCCCAGCTGCCTTTATGCTCCACAGCCTTTGCTCGGGCCACTCTCATTGCCTGAGACGGCCTTCTCCTTGCCTCTTCCACCTGGCCAACAACGGTCATCTTCCAAAACCCAGGTGAAAGGGCCCCACCTCCAGGAAGCCCTCTCTGGCGTCCCAGGCAGGTTGCAGTTTCCTGCTCACTCCAGGCTTGGCCCTGAGATCCCAAGGGTCTTCCTTGTCCCTGTAGCCAAGTGCCTGGTAAAGACCCAGGCCCAGTGCAAAAGTCAAGTCCAAGTTGGTGAAAGTATCAGAAGACAGGTGGAGCGGCCCAGGGGCCTCCCTGTGAGCAGGGTGGTGGGCAGGTCCCTTCCCTTCACCGAGCCCCAGCAGCCACATCCATAAATGAGAGAAAAAGCCCTCCCTCCTGGGTCTGGCCCCCACACGCTGCCGGGCAGTCCTGGTGGCCCTCTCTGGGCCCAGGCTTCCCTCAGCCCTGCAGCCCAAGGTGACCCCTGCCCAGCAGCGACTCGAGAGCTGCCTCAGGGCACCCTTTCAAGGCAGATGGACCCCCATGACTTGCTCCCTAAGCCCAGAATAAACCCAACTACACCTGCTGAGGCCCAGTCAGGCCCCACAAGCGGAGCACACCCGACATCCTGTGTGGGAGAGCAGTGCAGGGGTGCAGGGAGAGGCACGAAGGGGCTGGGGGTGGGGGTACAGGATCTGCCAGCTATTAGGGAGGGATGCAGAGTGCGGTGAGGGGACTGATGGAGGATGGCCCCGAGGGAGAGTGGGGCCAGGCCCAGGCTGCCCTGCAGTCTAGGGGAAAGAGGCTCTCAAGGCAGGGCCGCCGCATCCCTACCTCGGGCCAGGCAGTGCCCTGGGCCCAAGCCCAGCGGCAGACCTCTCCTGTCTAAGTCGGCCACAGGGACACAGTGGCATTCCTGTGTGAGGGGAGCAAGTCGCTTCGCTCCTCAGAGCCCGGGTTTACTCAGGTGCTCAATGGGGCTGAGTCGTCCCTACTACCCGGAGCGGGAGACGGGCAAACTGGAGCGCAAGTGGCTGGCACACGGTAGGCGCGTGCGTCCGTTCTCTTCAGCCTTGAGCCCCCTTCCCCACCCCCACCCCCACCCGTGAGTTTGTCCTGCTTGGAACAACCCCCATTAAATGGATTAAAAATATCCAAAGAAACAAGGAGTGGCTGAGGCCACTGAATGCCATGCCTGGGGGCCTAGCTGGGCCTGTTGCTGTGTGACTTCAGGTCCATCACTGCACCTCTCTGAGCCCCACTGCCTTCAACAGACCAACAAAAGAGGAGGGCCCATCACACAGCAGGTGCCGCTTCGATTTGGGGGCACCAGGAAGAAGCAGTGTCCTGGCTGGCCGGGTGGAGGCCGGTCGGCAGGGACGCCCCCCGAAGCCCGCTGGGACCACTCACCCTGCTGTCCTTGGGGCCGAGCGGGCATGCTGTGGGATCCTCGAGACTCAGGTCATCACCCAGCAGGATGGAGGAGGACTTGTCTGAGTTCAGGGAGAAGGCCTCCGTCTCGGCCAGCTGTACCTGCAGGGAGAGGTGGCCGCCTCAGGTCACCCTGGGGGCTGGGAGGGGGCAGGCATGGTCCTCCAGAAAGACACAGGCAGGTGGTCAGAGGGAGCAGAGATTTGCTGAGCACAGAAGCTATGCCACCACGCACTGGGGACCCAGTCTGAGCAGGGGGTGAGGGACACACGATGGCATCACGGCCAGCACAGTGCTAGGCCGGGGCTAGGCCCGAGGGCAGCCTCATTGTCACGGACTGTGAACGCCAACGCTGGTCCACGTGCCCCCGGACTCAGCACCCCTGGAAGCTGAACGGCGCTGGCCAGGGGGGCCCAGGCTCTTCCCTTGGGCTGTCCTCTGCCAGACGTCATGTTGCCGCCACCACGAGGCACCAGCTCCCCACCGAGGCTGCCATTACCTCTTGCTTGTCGTGGGGACGCTTCTCACAGCCGGCCGGCGAGGAGTAGTGGTGGAAGATGGAGCCGGACAGGTTGTCGATGATGGTCAGCTCCCCCTCCAAGGAGTCCTTGATGATTAAAGAGACGCTGTCCAGCCACAGGTTCTCCTAGGCGGACGGGGACGGGGTGGGGACAGGCGGGATTATCGGCCGGCTCCGGGGGGAACTGTGGGGCGGGCGGGACCCAACCCCCTCGTCACAGGGTCACCCCTTCAACGGAGCCGGGCAGGGCGGGGCTCAAAATGACCCAGGTCTCTGCCTGAGGCCTCAGACGCCCAACTGCCCCCTCCAGCCCCGCGGTGCCGCCCTCTGCACCCTTGCCCACCTGGGCCGGAGAGTAGCAGCGCCGGCACAGGCGGCCCTCGGCGTCGCCCCCGCCGCCCGCCCCGCCCGGGCCCCGGCCGGGGGCCCCCGGGGAGCTGGCGGGCGGCCGCGGGCTGGGACCCAGGCCATGGGCCATCTCGAGCTCCAGCTCGGCGTCCATCTCGGCGTCCTCCTGGGCCTCCTTGTTGCTGTCGTCCAGGTGCTTCATGAGCACGGCCACCACCACGTTGATGAGCACGAACTGGGCCGTGAGCACGAAGCTGACGAAGTACAGCGGCGACACGAACTGCAGGCTGCTCAGGCAGCTGCGCTCGTCGTGGGTGCAGTCGCGCAGCGTGTCCTGCCCCGGGGGCGGCGAGGCTCTGTGAGGGCCCGGCGAGGGCCCGGGCGCCTCCGCTCTGCGCTCCCTGAGCCCCGTCCTGCCCAGGCCGGGCCTTGGGCCACAGCCAGGGAGCCTCCCCGGGGTGGACAGGCGAGGAGGAGCGGTGCCTGCAGCCCCTGACCCTGGGCTGTGGGCCCCAAGTCCCCTCTGGCCCTGGACAGAGCCCTGATCCCAGAGCAGCAGGCAGAGGTCCGCAGAGAATGATTTCTGGGCTCATCTCCACCTCGCTGGGCCTCAGAGCCCCAGGCGGGTCCCTCTGCTTCCTGCTGCCCTGCTCTCCCCTCCCATGTGCAGTGGACGCCGGGCGGGAGCCCTAGCTGTCAGGACCCTTGCCCCCAGACCCCAATCCGCTGGCTCCCTCCCCAGCCTGCCCCCGGGTACCTTCATGATCCCATTCCAGTTGTCGCCGGTGGAGACCTGGAAGAGCGTGAGGAAGGCCATGCCGAAGTTCTCGAAGGTGGCATGCCGGCTCATGCCCTCACAGGGGTTCTCATCATTGCAGACTGAAAAGCGAGAAGAGGTCAGCCCTGTCCCACTGCAGAGTCCCTGCCCGGCCCGCCCCGCACCAGGGCCTCCCAGCCTCATCTCAGGGTCCCCAATCCTTGGAGGTGCGTGTGGACAATGCTCAGCCCACAGATGGAGAAACTGAGGCTCAGGGAGGGGCACACCAGCTGGCACCCAGACTCTGGCGATACACCCTCACTGGTGTATCAGGTCCTGAGAGAAGGGAAGCAGGGGTGAGGGCCAGCCCCCAAGGGAGCCCTGCTTTCTGAAACCAACCCCGTGCAGGGCCGGCTCAGCATGGGCTGGGTTGCCCTCGGCCTGTGCCCCGCCCGCTCCACTCGCTGGGGCCACGCTGGCTCGGGATGGGCACTGGTGCACGTGGCCAAAAGGGTCATCCTCGGGAGCTCAGACAGCGGGGGACTCCCAGTCAGGGCTCTGCTGCGCAGGCCTCGTGTATGCCACTGCATCCAGGCTGGCGTCTCTCAAAAGTACCACCTATCCCGGGGGTGGGCGTCGATGGCCGAGGGTCACCCCTCCGTCCCCCCACGAGCCAGCTGTGGGGACACCCCCCACTACAAAGACCCTGATGGGACACTCGGCCATGTCTGCGGCCTCCCCACCCTGCTAATGCCCTCCTCCGGGCCCGTTCTGCCCCCTCACCAGCCCGGGCCTGCTTCGGGGGGCACTCACCCAGCTTCCCGAACAGCTCCACGCCCAGCGCGGCGTAGATGAAGAAAAGCAGCATGAAGAGAAGGCCCAGGTTGCCCACCTGTCGGGGAGAGCAGGCGGGGTGGGGCCAGCCTGAGGGTCGGACTCTGTGCCGGGGGCTGTCACCCTGCAGCCGCCCCCCCCAGGGCGGGGGAGGCCAGGTCCGACAAGGACACAGAAAAACAAAATGCGGGTAGAGCCCTTCCCCCGAGGCGCCGGTTTCAAACACCTCCGATTCGTAAGCTCGCTTACCCCACACAGCCATCTATGAGCTACATGTTACCCCATTCTGGAGACGAGAAAGACAGGCACTGAGTGGGGAAGCGGCTTGCCGAGGTCACACAGCTAGTAATCGGGAGGACTAGGATTCAAACCAGGCAGGCACAATCACTCCGCCACACACGCGTGTGCTAGGCCACATCCCGCGAACAAATGCAGAGAGCGGGGCAGGGGGGGGGTGTCTCAGCAACAGCGCTGCTGCCCGTGTCCCCACCACCGGCCTCGGCAGGGCCGAGAAGTCCTTGAGAGCCGGGATGGGGCTGGGTTAGGTTGGGTCTGCCTCCTCCAGCCCGCGCAGGGCCTGGCCGTCGAGGGAAGCGAGCAGAGGAATCAAGCGGGGTCGTGAGCCCCAGAAGCTTCCCGCAAACCCAGCCACCCCGGTCCCATGGCTCCTGTGGGAACAAAACGTCCCCGATTATAAAGCTATTTCAAATCCAGCCATACACGGGAGACGGCCTCTAACGCATGTTATGGATGAGATAAGGCTCGAGAATATTCCTGCCCTAGAAACAGACTACCTCCCGGAACCCTCAGAAGGCCTGCATGCACAGAATCAGAAGAGGGTTTGCATTAATTGTTGAAAAGTAAACCATGTTAACCACAGCCCCCTAATGTTTCTCTGCTCTGCAGGAGGATTTCCTTCCGAGCTGTTGTACAACCACACCAGTAGCGTCTGACTCATTAGAAGACACTCTGCTCGTTAACGGTGCAGGCACTTACTGCTCACCTCCAAAGCCAGGGAGTGAGCGTGGCCCTGGACCTCTGGTCAGCTTCCCGCCCTCTGCAGGCCCAGGTGAGCGGCGCTTCCTAACCAGGGTGGACCTCACCTTCCCGGTCCCGTCCCTCCTTCCACCCACGGCATCTCCTAGAGACTGCACAGCCCCAGCAGCCTCCTCGTTGGCCTCCTTGCCTCCAGCCTCTCCTTTAACCCACTCCTTAAAGGCCGTCCTGCTTGAGGCCTCCCCTGTCCAGAACCTCTTGTGATGCCCACTGCCCACAAGATAAAGCCCGAGTTTGCTGTCCTGGCATCGAAGCCCCTTGTGACCTAGCCCCGTGGACAACCCTCCACCCCGGCCTGATCTTCCCACCGCAGACTCCAGCCGCACAGAAACCAGACTCCATTCGCATATTCTGTTCCCCATGTAGGGAAGACCCTTTCTCTGTCTTTGCCGGGTAAGTGCCTCTGCTCGACCCCTCAAAGCCCAGGTCAAGAGGCACCTCCTCTGAGAAGCCTTCCTTGTTTCCTCCTCTCTCTGCAGGGGGCGGAGACTAGTGGAAGTGTCATTTTCATAGCACTTTACACAGAACGGAGAAAATGTCCGATGTCCATATGACAGCTAAAAGATTTTGAGGATAAGTCCCCCATCCTACGTGGTACTTGATGTGCACGTCTCTTAAAAGTGCTGATGTGACTGTCATTACTATCATGTTTCCTACTTGAAGCTGGGACCTCCCGGGCATCTCCATGTGACAAATTCCCCCGAAGGGATTGCATGTTAGGAAAAACCACATCCGTTTGAATGAATATCCCTGCTTGCTTTCCCTCCAGACCTGATGAGAGCCGTGTCGCTTTCCCTTTGTAAGGAGGCTGCGGGGACACTCACAGCAAACTCGCGAGCATCCTTGGCCCATGTGCCTGAGAGAATTAGCTTTGCTTCCACCTTCCCAGGGCTGTTAATTTTTTATCCTCATTTTTATCATGCTGGATCGTGCCCTTTATTTTAAGATGCCTAAAATTCCTGAAGACTAGATGAGTCATCATGAATAAATGAATGTGTATGAGGCTCTCCCCAGAGCAGAGGCCACCCTGAGGTGAGGGAGAAGGGGAGTCCTAAGGAGTCAGGACAGAGGGGGAGGGGAGGACTGGGATTTCGGATTCCCCAGGAAGATGAAACTCACATCCTGTGTGGCCCTGATCCTCTCTCCCTTCCACTGGCCAATGGGATGAGGCGATGTGCGCTTTCCTACTTCTTAGGGTTTCCACCCAGGTCAGCGTCTCATGCTGTCCCCACCAAACAGGTCCTATCTGAACCTCCCATCCACATCACCACCTCCTTCTGCCAAGCCACCCCACAAGGTCAAGTTCACAGTCCCCTGATGTCCACCCTGATTTCCCCAGGGAGTGTCAGGACCCCCTCCTTCTCCTCCCCACACTGTCCAGAGCCATCTGTCTTCCCACTAGCCTGGACACTCCTGAGGGCCCCATCAGGGTTGTCAGAACCCAGCTCAGGGACTGGAATGGAGCAGGCACTGTGAGCACTTGAAGTCAGGAAGAAAGAGGCACAGGGGGCCCTTTCCCTCTGTCACAGCCCCGGGCTCAAACCTCCACCCTGGAGACAGGATTCTGCCCTGGCTCTGGGCAGGCTGGAGAAGGGAACCCAGGACCTGGGAGACGCCAGTGACAGCCAGGCAGGCCGCCAAAAAGGGGCGCTCTTACCTGGGGCAGAGCCTGCACCACCGTGTCCAGCAGGGCCCGCATCCCCGTAGCCATCTTCAACAGCTTCAGCACTGCGGGCGAGACCCAGCCCGGCCCACTCAGCCCGGGGCAGGCAGAGCGTGTGTGCCGGGCGGGGGTGGGGGTGGGGCACGGGCGTGTGTGCGTGTGTGCGAAAGTGAGGTGGAGAAGGGAGAAGCCAGAGGAGCATGTGAGCGAAGGGGACAGCTCCGGGATGCCGCACTGTTAGTAAGTGGGTGTCCCTGAACAAGGGTGTGCACAACGGTGCATGCACGAGGTGCAGGTGTTGGTGGGAATGTGTCCAAGAGAAGGCGGGCACACACACAGTGGGACCGTGTGTCCGTGAGCACAGTTCACCGAGATGAGGCCAACGTGCCAGGGTGCCCACATCTCTCCCTTCCCTCAGGCTAAGGAAAGCTCCAGACTTCTGCGCTGAATTCCTCCGCACCCTCCCCACCTGGGAGCCTGGAGGCGACAAGCTGTTGCAGGTGGAGAAGCAAAAGACGGGGAGGCACCAGGCCAGAGGCGGGAGGTTTGTAAAGGGAGTGTAGGCCCAGCCTCAGGGTGAGAGAGGAACTTCTGGAGGAAGCAAAGGTTGTAAGAAGCATCGAGGACTGCACGTCTTAGCCAGTGTTGGACTCACACCCACGAGGAACTAGAGTTCCCAGTACCTTCCCAGCTGCCCTGAGTTCCTTTCATCCCAACCTGAGGCTGATCCACATGGGTCATGGTGTTATAGGGAGATGGGATGGGATGCCTGGGTGGCTCTGTCGGTTAAGTTTCTGCCTTTGGCTCAGGTCATGATCCCAGGATCCTGGGATCAAGTCCCACATTGGGCTCCTTGTTCAGTAGGGTGTCTGCTTCTCCCTCTCTCTCTGCCTCTCCTCTGGCTTGTCTCCCCACCCCCCAAATAAATAAATAAAATCTTAAAAAAAAAATAAGGAGGTGGAGGTACAGTATGCTGTACAGAGCCATCTGTGGACAAGGGCACAAGAGTGTGTACACACAGGGGCCAAGTGTGTATGTCTGGTGTGTGTTCCTCCTGGCTGTTGTTCTCACTGCTCAGCGGGAAGCCCATTATGCCCATTATGCCTCGCCCCACCCCGCTCCTGGGAGTCCCATCCAACCCCTGTCCAGTCCCACCCCATGCCCCTTGCCCCTCACCCCGGGCGATGCGCAAAACCCGCATGATTCGGATGATGGTGGGGTTGATGGGCAATGCTGCGTTGATCTCAATCTCCTCCAGCGTGATGCCCATGACTGACAGCAGCACAATGGCCAGGTCCAGCTGGTTCCACCTGCTCAGCCGGGCAGAGGAAGGCAAGAGTGGGAGGCAGGGCGAGAAGTGCTCTGGCTTAGAAATGCCTAGGTTGGGAGGAGTGTCACAGATCCCCACCCTCCTGCTGAGGCCCATGGCTATGTGTGGTCACCCTCCCTACCAGCCCCACCAGACCCCACTGAGTCTGACTCCCTCTTTGACCCCCACAGCCTCCAATCCCTCAAGCGAGAGGCTGACCATGTTAAATAAACATCTCTGGCCTCCTGAAGAGGAGGAGGAATGAGCTATGACTTCTAGATTGGAATCCTGAGCCTGCTCCCTCCATGCGACCTTGGGCTAGTCCATCAACTTCTCTTAACCTCACTTGATCCCTCTGAAAAGAAGGACTGGCGTGAGGGACGCCCCGTTCTGCCTGTGGGTTACGGAGGACCCATGAAAGATGAACTGAAGAGGCGTAAGAGAGTGCCCTGTATCTGTCGGGTGGGACCATAATCACTCCCTGTTCAGAGCTGCAGGCAGCAGCTGGGGGACCCTGGCCATCAGTGCCCACTTATTGGTTCTCCTCCTCTGGCTGTTCCGGCTTCCCCAGGGGTCAGGACCCCTTCCCCATCAAGCAGCCCCCTCCATGCTGCCCCAGCCTAGCCAAGCTGCTCACCGATCCTTGAAGAAGCGCCTCAACCCAAATGCCACCAGCTTCAGCACAGCCTCCAGCACAAACACAGTGGTGAACATGTAGTTGCAGTACTTGAGGGCTGTTTCCAGGGACTATGGAGGGCAGAGAGAAGCATGATCCAGACCCCAGGGGCTACCCGCTACCTTCCTCCACTCAGAAAGTCTCTGCCTTTTTTTTTTTTTTTAAGATTTTACCTATTTATTAGACAGAGATCACAAGTAGGCAGAGAGGCAGGCAGGGAGGGTGGAGCAGGCTCCCCACTGAGCAGAGAGCCCGACGCAGGGCTCCATCCCAGGACCCTGAAACCATGACCCGAGCCAAAGGCAGAGGCTTAATCCACTGAGCCACCCAGGTGCCCCGAAAATCTCTGCCTTTTAAGGGGAGAATTTAGTCCATTCACATTTAGTGCAATGGTTTCTATATCAGATTTTTTTCCCCCTCCAATTTAATTAACGTGCACTATTTGTTTTACATTGCTGTTTCTTCTTCCTTATTTCTACTGGTTTGGTCTAGTTACCCCTCTGGAGGCAGTATGAGGCAATGGTTAAAGATCACAATTAAGAACAAGGCTGCTTAGATATAAATCCTGGCCCAGCACACACTCCCTATTCACTATGTGACCTTAGGCAAGTCACTTGACCTCTCTAGGATTTAGTTCCCAAATCTATGCATGGGGGATGATAACAGTACCTACCTCAAAGAGTTGCTATACAAATTAAGTGAGGTAATAGTCCAGTGCTGGACACACAAGAAATAGTCAGCATCGTTACCCTACTTCTTCATGTTAATTTGGAAGTTCTACAATTATTGTTCATTCTGCCAATGGTTGTCTTCCTTTTCCCTGCATTTATAATATACCTCTCCTGTCATTTAAAACAAGATACCAAAACCTCACCTAGAGGCTCAGCTTCACCCTTTGTTCCCCCCAGCTCCAAAATGTTGAGGCTTTTAGAATGCACTTGTCCCTATATGCTCCTTGCATGCCCCTCACCAGTGCTGCTGGCAACTGGTCATTTCCCTCCAGGCCAGTGTTTGCCTCCAATGGTCCTGCCACAGGAATGCCCCTCCCCCAGGCTCTATATGCCTGGGCAGTAGCGGAGGCCACATGGTAGGCCTTGAATGCAAATCTGAGTCCCAGTTCTGGCTCTGCTACTTATAGGCTAAGTAATCTGGGTAGCATATGTCCTCTGAGCCTCAGTTTCTTCCTCTACAAAATCTGTAGAAAGGCTCCTCCCCCACCTTTGGTTGCTGTGAGCATTAAAGTTAATATCTGTAGCCTCTCTTGCGGAGTCACGCTGCACACACCACTGCCACTGGCACCCATGTTCAAGGCTGGGCCCGAATGTCACCTCCCCACTCACCAAGAGCAAGCGACATTTCCCTTTCTCTCATTTGTCCTACCAGGCCATGAGCTTCCTGGGCCCAGGGCCCCAAATGGGGGTGCTGCTCAGACCCTCCTGCCTCACCCTGTCCCTGGGTCCAGCTGAGGACCCTACCCTACCATGTGACCTCAGGTTGGGGCTGGGGCCAGGGCTCACCGTGGGCTGATTATAGTGCTCCAGGGACATGGTAACCACATTGAGGCAGATGATGAAGGTGATGAAGATGTCCAGGTAGTGGCTGGTACACATGGAGTGGATGAGCAGCCGGGTGGGACAATAGGTGGCATAGTAGGGCAGCCGCTGGGCCTCTGCAAGATGTGGGGGTGGGGGTGGGGGGGTAGGGGAATGGCACAAACCACAGAGGGTTGGGGCCCAGGTAGGGAACAGAGCACATGGAGGGAACAGCACAGGGGAGGGAGGAAGCAAGGGGAGAGACATCAGAACACCCCAGGCCCTGAGAGTCAGTTAGGTCTCCTCTGCCCAGCTGATGGTGGGGACACAAGGAAAAGGGGTAGGAGGTGGCGGAGGGCAGGACAATGACTGTCCCCGTCTCCTCCAAATACGCCCATGGCAGAGGCTCCAGATCTGCCGGGGGTAAGGAAGAGGTCCCGCAGCTCATAGCTAGGCGTCCAGGCCTTTGCCATCAGGAACTGAGCCAGCAGGGGGCCACCAGTGGAGTTGGTGGACAGCAATAGGGGATCGGGTCACCTGGACAGGCAGATTCTGAAGGAGGGGGCAGGGCCAGTGGTCCAGAGTCGACCCTCTGTTCCCTTCCAGCCCCCGAGGCCCAGAGGATACACGGGGAAAATCAGTTGCTGCACCAGGAAGAGATGGGGCGCACGCAGGCAGGGCGCACACAGGATGGGGCGCACAGGCAGGGCAGCCCAGGCCGGGGAGGCCCCACCCTCCGCAGCCACCCACTCACTCCTGCGCTTCTTCTCCAGGCGCCGCAGCCGCTTCTCCTCGCGCCGCCGAGCCTCCTCGGCCTCCTGGTGCTGCCGGCACTTGTGGAAGTTCTCCACCACGACACCCACAAACATGTTGAGCACGAAGAAGCTGACGATGAGCAGGAAGGAGATGAAGTAGAGCAGCATCCAGGGGTTGTGGTTGGGCACGGGCTGCGGGAAGCAGCAGACGGGGCTGAGGCAGGCCGGCCATGGGGCACCGCGATAATGAGCCTCCGGGAGCTCCGGGGGGGCTGTAACACCCTCCCTGACTCCCACTGCCCTCAGCTAAACTCCAGCCCTACGCCCTGGCACACACAGACGCCTCCTGACCTTTCAGCCCCGCCCAGCCCCTCCAGCACCTCCTACCCTCACGACTCCGTGAACGTGAACGTGGTGCTCTCTCACCTCGGGCCTGCCCCTGCTGTCCCTCTGCCAACTGGCTCACCCTCTCTCCTCTGCCTGCACTTGGTTCTAGAGGCACAAGGCTCTGACCCTCCATGCAGAAGCCAGCCTAGCATCTTCTTCCTGCATAGCAGGGAGTTTGTGAAGCAAATGGCACAATGACTTATGCTACCTAAGGGCAGCTTAACGGTGGAAGATTCAGGCTAGGACGGGGAGGGGTGGGCCATGGCTGACAGGGGGAGACCCCCGGGCTGGGGACCCTGCTGATGCCAGTTTTAGACAACCGGGCCCCAGAGATACCTTGTCCCTCCCTCACTGCCCTCTTCACTGGCCCCAGCCCACCCCCACCTGTTGGTCCACAGCGACAGCGTCCAGTCCGTTGTACATGATGTTCACCCAGCCGTCCTTAGAGGCCAGGACAAAGAGGGACATCAGGGCCTGGAAGACACAGGAGGGAGAGGACCTGGGGTGGTAGGTGTAGACAGCTCTCCGTTTTTCTGCCCTCACGAGGCAGAAAGACAAAGAGGCCTTCCCTGAGGACGATAACAAACCGTTTCTGAGAACCTACTAAGTGCCTGCCATAAACCCTACAGACACTTGCGGGTGAGTGAGCACTAAACCAGGAGTCCCGGGCTTGACTCTGAAAATTAATTCGAGAAGATTCATGAGCTCTTGTCCCCTCGCCCACAGAATGGAGCTAATGCTTAAGTGCCTGCCAGCTGGGTCTGCTGAGACTTTAAACTGGAAGGTTCCTGACAAGCATGAGAGGCCCTGCCACCATCACCCAAGCTTGCCTCTAGCACCTGAAAGCAGGAGCTTATGAGAGAAGTCAGGAGCCCTGGGCACCGCCCAAGCTCTGCCACTCACTGGCTGTGACGCAGAGCAATTTCCTCAACTTCTCTGGGCCCCAGCTTCCTTGTCTGTGAATGGCAATAATTGCCTTCACTAGTGTGAGACTTTTTAAATGGAAGGAATGCCCAGGAGACACGAGCCAAGGCTCCCACACAGATGGCAGGCCAAAACACACACATGTCCCCTCAACAGGTCGACGGGCTGGTCCTGCAGCACTAGCACAGCGCCCTGCACACAGTAGGTACTCAATAAAGGTTTTCAGAGGTGGACAGCAGCAGCGCCATCCTTGCAGAGCCCCAATCCCCAGCAGCTGACCAGAGGTCACACACCCAATCCAGAAGCTCCCCGGTTCAAGCTCGCACTGGCTCCTTTGTTGTGGCCCAGGGACCCCGGGCAGGGACATGGTGTTCTGGGATGGGTCTCCTGCCCCGCAGGTGCGGCCCCTCCTTCCCACCCCGGGGGGCACAGACTCCACCTCTTCCCCTCCAGCTGGGAACGGTGCTGAGGGCTGCCTGGAAAAGACTCAGGCCCAGGAGGACGACAGAGCTAGGGACACAGAGGGAGCCCTCGTGGCCAGGCCAGGGCACGAAGCCCTCACATGCCAAGAGGCAAATGTTCCTGGGGGCCCTGGGGTCACAGAGGCCTGAAGTGCAGAACCTGGGCCCTGGGAAACACACAGCTGCTGTCACTTCCCCCTTTACAGGGGAGGGCACCGGAGCACAGACACTGGAACCTTCCTGAGCGGCCTGGCAAGCAGCCAAAGGCTCTGGGCCGCGCTCTAACTCCCCCGTATGGGCACTGAGAACACCTGACTTCGAGAACACCTTACTAGGATGTTAGCCTGGCATCAGGCAGGCCCAGAATGGGAAAGGGCTGGGGATGCTCCCTGGAAACGGGCCCTGGGCCTGGCGCTCAGCTCAGGGAGTCGGGAACAAGTTCATAGAATGCCTCCAACAGGCTTTCCCTCGGCTTCCCGGAACATTTTTTTTTTTTTTTCAAACCTCTTGTTTTATCATCCACTGAGTCATTAACACCTTGAAAGGCACTGCTTCTAGAAAATCTGGAAGGGCTAGGGGAGCTCCTGTGTCCCAGTTCCAGACTCCCTTTCCCTGCCCACTCGCTGCTGCCCTGGGGCCATGGCTCCGCTCCCAGGGGGCACGGCGAGTGGGATCTCTGGTCACGTGAGGGGACAGCTTCAGTGGCATCCAGCCAGGGCGTCCCTGGCAGAGGAGCGGGGCACAGGCCCAGGGTCCCACAGACCCAGATCTCGTTCCCTCCTCATGTGACCTGGGGAGGGACCAGGTCACCTGGGGAGTGACCTCGTGTGACCTCCCCATCTGACTACACTTAGCTGCCCTCAAGCTCTTCTCATCTGGGGCACGACCAGATGGGCCACGCCCGGCAGGCCCCCAGGACAGGGGGCCACGGGCAAGGCAGGAACTAGGCAGGGGGCCTGCCTGCCCACTGAGGTGGAGAGCAGAGTAGATGGGTGCTGGGAGAGGAAACCCACTCTGGACCAGGGGCTTGCTACTTTCTGTTACCATTGCCTGCCTGCTAGGCCGTCACATTCCCATTTTACAGATGAGAAAACGGAGGCTCAGAAAGCCCACAGTAACTGGCACAGAGCCAGGATTCACACCCAGGTCTGGTTGTCTCTAAAACTCCTGTCCGGGTCCCCGGGGTAGGGAGGTGGAGGCCAGGAACCAGTGTTCACTGAAGCCCCTCCAAACACCTCGCACTCCCAAGACATGAAGCACTCGGGATCTCTAAGCCTCGCACTGCCTGTGACGTGAGCTCCCCCCTACCCATTTTGCCGGAGAGAAAAACTGAACCCTAGAAAGAAGTCACAGGGTCAGTCCCTGCAGAGCTGGACCAGAGCCTGATCTGTGATCCTAGGATGTTGGCACCGAAGAGCTCGTACCCCCATCCACTGGGGAGCGGGGGGTCAGGACAGGGGTACACAGGCAGGGCTCACCTGGCCCAGGTTGTCGAAGTTGTACTTGTGGTGGACCCAGCGGTAGTTGGCAGCCACACAGTCAGAGCGGTTGGTGATGTTTCGGGTGTCCACGCCCAGACAGTGGTAGAACTTGCCCTTGAAGAGCTGGGGGGTGGGGGGGAAGAAGGACCACAGGGTTAGCGGACCAGTCTACCCAGGCTGGGGGTTGGGGGCATACAAATCGGGAAAGGGACCTGCCCCACAGGGGGCACTTCCTCTGTGCACAACCTGGACAAAGCGCTCAACACAGCATCTCACCAAGTCCCCCAACATGGGGTTCGGCTGCTCTCAGCCCATCTCACCGATGAGGAGACTGAGGCGCAGTGGTGTTAGGTAATTTTCCCAAAGTCATATGAGGTTTAGGAAGGGGCAGAGTCAGGGCACCTGGGTGGCTCAATTGGTTAAGCATCTGCCTTCAGCTCAGGTCATGATCCTGGGGTCCTGGGATCGAGCCCCGCATCGGGCTCCTTGCTTGGCAGGAAGCCTGCTTCTCCCTCTCCCACTACCCCTGCTTGTGTTCCCTCTCTCGCTGTCTCTCTCTCTTGCTCTCTCTCTCTCTATCAAATAAATAAAATCTTAAAAAAAAAATAATGATGAGGCAGATCCAATGTCTGTCTGATTCTGGGCTCTTCCGCAGACCTCAGTCCTGAGAATATGGGCAGGGACTCCACAGGAGAAAGTTGCCTGCATATCCCCAAGGGGGAGAGAGAGGTAAAGGGACCCTCTCTAGGGACCCAAGCACCCTGCCTGGAAGGTGCAGGGCCACTGTCCACATGGAGGCTGCATCAAGCCCTTCCTCTCTGCAGCTCCAGCCCCAAACCCGGGACCAGGTGAGGAGCCTGGAGGTCTCAGCTCAGGACTCAGACAAGAAAGAGGAAGTTCTCAGCTGCAGCTCAGACCCCAGAGGGCCCAGGTCATTCTAGCCATCACCGTGCCGCACACTTTTATGATGTGCCTCATTCCTTCTCCCTGTCCAGCCCTATGGCCCCATCCTATTCCTGGGCTCCAAGCCAAAATTCGAGTTAGCTCAAGCCCCTCCCTGTGTCAGAGCCTCTCCATGGTCTCTACCTCCACAGAAACTGGCCCCAACTTCTTTTATTTTCTTTTAAGATTTTATTTATTTATTAGAAAGATAGAGAGCACAAGTAGGCAGAGCAGCAGACAGAGGGAGAGGGAGAAGCAGGCTCTCTGCTGAGCAGGGAGCCCAATGTGGGGCACAATCCCAGGACCCTGGGATCATGACCTGAGCCAAAGGCAGCCGCTTAACTGACTGAGCCACCGACGCACCCCAACTGGCCCCAACTTCTTAGCTGCCATTCCAAGTCTCTCCCACCTTGGCCCAGCCTACCGTCTGGCTCCTGGCTCTGTGCCAGCCCTAGCTCCTGAGCTCACCTCCACACACGTGCCCACCCTCCCCTGAAACACCTTCCACCAGCCATGACCCGTGGAATCACTTCCCCTTCAAGGCCCAGTGCCCAGGCCACTTCCTCCAGGATGCTTTGCCTCTTGCCTCCAGCCCAGCCCTGTGTTTCTGTGTAGCTTGGACTTCTGTGATCCCATTTACCCAGACTTCTTTGCACTCAGACATTAGGTCTGTGTCCGCCTCTCTCTCTAGACTGGGAGCTTGCGGCTGGCAGGGACGTCGGTGCTCTGGCAGGGCCACCTGAGCCCCTAGGTTGGTCAACACACGTCGGGAGAGTTGAACAGGAATGCGGAGCCCCTTCCCCAACCCCAAAGCTCACCGCAGTGCCTGCCCAGCCTGAGCACCCCTCACCTGCACTCCCAGGATGCCGAAAATGATGAAGAAGGCACAGCAGATGAGGACAATGTTGCCAATGGGCTTGAGGGAAGAGATAAGCGTCTCCACTACCAGCTTCAGACCAGGTGCTCGGCTGATGACCCTGGAGGCAGACAGGGGCCGGGGGCACCATAAGCCCACAGCCATGTCTGGAGAAAGCACCCACTTTTTCCCAGAGTCACCAGGGGAGAGAACCCCAAACCCCAGATCTATATGCACAGCAGTGTGCTATGCCCTAAGCCCGTCCCCTTGGGGTCCACACCACACCATCATCTGGAGACTGAAGGCCAGAGATGACAGCGAGCCACCCAGGGACACACAGAAAGTGGGTAGCAGTCCTGGGGGCCACCTTCAGCCCCGCCTTTCCAGCACCCCCCTCCTGCCAGGGTCTCCAGACTCCTCCCCCAGGAGCAGCATCAACAGCCTGGTCCCTGTCCGCACAAATCTGGCTATCAGAGGGCTGAGTGCTTAAGGAGGGCCAGAGGGAGGGGTCCACTTAGACCCCAGGAGCTCACTAGACCATGCAGGGATTCCCCCATCCGCAGGGGAGGAGTCCTCACCGCAGGGGGCGTAGGGTGCGCAGGAGCCGTAGGACCCGAAGGACCCCTAGGATCTTGGCTCCCCCGGCTGAAGCCACGGAAACCACAATGTCGATGATGGACACGAAGACGAGAAAGCCGTCCAGCACGTTCCAGCTACTGCGCAGGTACGCCTGCTCACCAAAGTACAGGCCCAGGGAGACCACCTGGGGGCGGGGCGATGGGCGGAGTCAGCCGGATGGCGATTGGGGACGGGGGGCGGGGTGTGGCCAGCCTCTGGGAGGGGGCGGGGCGAGGTCAGGTGGGACATGTGGGGACCAGTCCCGCAGAGGGCAGGGTGGATGGTCTGACAGAGGACACGTGCCCCACCGCCCCCGAAACAGGCCCAGCGGGCCACCCCGTTCCCTGCTCCCCGCACATCTGGCTAACCCAACTCAAAGCCGAGCGCTCTGGGAAGCAGCCGGGATGTGAGCTCCTGGAGAGTTAAGGACGTGGCTGACCCCCTCTGAGTCCCTGGAGCCCAACCTAGGGGCTGGCACCTAGCAGGGACCGGTCTCCGGGGCCTCGGGTGGAATGTGGCTGAGGGGCAGGTGAGTGACAAGCTTTCGGAGAGGCTGGCCCAGAGCCAGGGGTCCAAAGCCGGGGGTGGGAGAGGGTCCCAGGTGAAGCCCGGAGCTACCTTCAGTGTCATCTCGCCTACAAAGATGGCTGTGAAGATGTAGTTCGACACAGTGAGGAAGATACGTTCCTGAAAGAAGAGAGCTCTCATGGGCCCAGGGGCTCTCAGAACCGCCCCGCCACCTGGTCAGCCTCTTCCCTTCAGCCAAGGGCCACCGTCTTGGAGACATCCCCCTCCCCAGAGGTGAGCTCCTACCACATGTCCCTCCATGGGGCTTGGTGTTGGGCCCGGCTGAGCTCTCCTAGCCCCCTGAGCCCGGCACAACGTCCCAGGGCAGGCCCTGGTGGCCTGTCCCTCTGCCTTGTCCCTTTCCCTGCCCGAAGGCTGTAGCCACTCACGGTGCTGCCAGCCTCGATCTGGGGCCTCTCCAGGGCGATGGTGATGCAGTTGAGAAAGATGAAAGCTAAGACAACATAGTCGAAGAGCTTGTGGGCGATGATGGTCTGACACAGGACCCGGAACCTGGGTGGGGTGGGCAGGGCATCACGAGAGTGTCAGTTTGCCCCACGCCCCAGCCAGGAAAAAAGGCAGCGGGCCCAGGCACACACAAGGACTAGGACAGCCTAGAGAAGCTGACATCTCTCTTCTCTGGTCTCCGTGTATGCTCAGGGTGCCCGCTCGAAGCTGCCTCCCTCGAGCACACTGGCACCACAGGACAAAGGGCATCCCCCTTGCCCTGGCACTCAGGCCCTCCAAAGATGGATGCAAATCTCTGAGCCCAAACTCCCAGCCACTTGGATACACATGGCCTGATACCCTCCCCTTCTGCCCCCAGGCTTTCCCTTGGGCTGCTCCCTTTCCCTGGACCAGTCTTCACGTCTTCACAACCCCTGCTTCACCTACTGGAATGCTAGCTGCCTCCAACACCCAGCACACGGGCCTCCTCCTCCAGGAGGCCTACTGATGCCCCCACCTGGGGAGCACCCCAGGTGACTTGAGGATTTGTCCAACCTGGTGCCAGCACAGGAATGGCCTAGACTAGGGATCTAGGACACCTAGATCCTCCCCCTTCCCTGCAGACCCTCCACACTGGACCACAACGGTCCTCTAAGATATGGAAGACCCTCCACCACTAGCTTGGCCTGGCTTGGCAGAAATCTCTCCCTCCCAGACATGCCAATCCCCTACTCTAACCTCACAGCAAGCCTGGCCTTGCGCACCTGTTCTCGGGAGAGAAGAGGTAGACCGACCAGTCCTCGCGGACCTCGCACCAGTTCGGCTTATAGACGTCGATCATCTTGCGGACGCGGAAACACAGGGTCTGGCAAGGCGAGGACGGAGCGCAGACGGGTCAGCGCTGCGCCGAGCTGCCCATCGCCGCTCACCCCAGCCAAAAACTAGACTGGGGCCCCTGGATGACCTGCGAACTGTCCCAGACCAGGCAAGGGGGGCCTCACTACCAGCCGGGGGGAGGGGGGAGCAGTGCCAGCCCACCCCCTGCGCGCTCTCCTGCAGTCCGGTGCCTGCTAGCCCCGCCCCTCGGCTCCGGGGGTGGGGGGGGACCCCGCCGCCCCGCCCCCACTCACGTAGTCGATCTCCTCTTCATCCTCCCCGCGATCCCGGCGGTCGTCCATCTTGGTGAAGACGTCCTTGGCGATGCTGGGCATCCTGCCATTGCAGTCTTCGTGCCCGGGGGCCGGGCCCACCGCCCGCCAGGCCGCCCGGGGGTGGGCGCCCACGGCAGGCACCAGCTCGGCCAGGTCCATCGAGTCTCTGGTGTCGAGGGACAGCGTCCGGCGGTGGTGGCGGTGCCGGTGCGCCGGGTGGGGGCCGTGGTGCGCGTGGTGGGCGTGCGGGGCATGCGGCGGCGCGGCGCGCGGCGGCCCCTCGTCCCTGGCGCCCTCGCAGGCCCGGGGCCCGCCGCCGCGCTCGGCCGAGAGCAGCGACTCGTGCTCGGCCGACAGCGGCTTGTGCTTGAGGCTGTTCCAGCTGGAGCGGCGGCTGGCCCAGGCCCCGCTGCGGCCCCACGGCCCGTAGTAGGAGCTCCGGGAGCTGGACTGGAAGGAAGCCACCACGCACACAAGCCACTGCGGTGACTGAAGGCAGCCCGCACACCCGCTGAGGCCCTAAGAGGGCCACCGGCCTGGCTAGTGGGTGACAGAACAGGCTAGGCCCCAGGGGTCCTCTCCCTGCCTGGCTCTCACTCTTGGACATGTGGGCACCTCTAGGATGTGGCTACATCTCCTCCTGCCCCCTCATTTCCCCCGAGGAAGCTACAGCACCTCAGGGTGGTCTTCTAATTGCACAGGTAAGGAAAAAGGTTCAGAGAGGGCTGTAACTTGCTCGTGGTCACACAGCTTGAAAATGGCAGAGGCCAGATTTGAATTCTGATGTGCCTGACCCCAAAGCCCAGCTCTTTACCCTACACATTGCAGCCAAGACGAAAATTCTCCCTAAGGGACCTACTGGCACTACTCATTCATTCATTCATTCATTCATTCTTTGTTGCCAAGTCCTACTCTGGCACTGGGCACCCAGGAATGCAACAGACATGGTCCCTGCCTGGTTCAAGCTAGAGAGTCTGATCCCCTAAACCTGGGTACCAGCCTGAGGCTGGACTGATGGGCACTTCTCCCCACGGTCCCTCACCACATGCCCCAGCAGGGAGCACCCATCCAGAGCACCTCACAAGGACTCACCAGGGAGCGCTGGTCATAGCTCATTCTGCCCAGTGACATGACACTGCTCTTGCGGGAGCCCAGGGCCACCAGGACGGGGTCTGGCTGCAGCGAGAGGCGGGGGGCGGGTGCTGCAGCTCCGGCGGGGCCCAGATGTCCACCCAGCGGGAGACTGGGGTCCAGGTGCCCATTGGGGGTCATGGGGATCGGGCAGAGCTTAGGATCTGGAGGATTGAGATGGAGACAGAAGGGGGACAAACAAAGAACAAGAGCAAACAGTCTTCCTGAGGAGACCTCCTCCACCTTCTGGGTTGGACCACAAGTCATGTCCCTCTCCTCCACCCGTCCTGGAGAGCGGTCAGCTTGCTTTTTTTTCTTTAATTAAGTATAGTTAACATACAGTGTTTCTTAGTTTGAGGTGTATAATATAAGGGACTCAATAATTCTATACATTGTTCTCAGAGCTTGTCATGTCAGCTTTCTTATTTTTTTTTTTAAAGATTTTATTTATTTATTTGACAGACAGAGATCACAAGTAGGCAGAGAGGCAGGCAGAGATAGAGCAGGAAGCAGGCTCCCTGCTGGGCAGAAAGCCTGAATGTGGGGCTCGATCCCAGGACCCTGGGATCATGAGCTGAGCCGAAGGCAGAGGGTTTAACCCACTGAGCCACCCGGGCACCCCTAGCTTTCTTTTTTTTTTTTTTTTTTAAAGGAATGGACTCTAAGTCCTGTTTTCTATTAAGTTGTATTTTCTTTTTTTTTTTCCAAGATTTTATTTATTTGACAGAGAAAGACATAGCAAGAGAGGGAACAGAATCAGGGGGAGTGGGAGAGGGAGAAGCAGGCCTCCCGCTGAGCAGGGAGCCCGGTGTGGGGCTGGACCTCGGGACCCTGGGATCATGACCTGAGCCGAAGGCAGACACTTAACCACTGCGCCACCCAGGCGCCCCATGTCAGCTTTCTTTCTGGATGAGCAGATCCTTTGTCTCCTGTGTTCAGCACCAGCCCCAAGCTTCACCCAGCCTGGGAGCCTCACTCCTGGGCCCACTTCACGAAGCAAGGCAAAGACGGTCCAGCCCAATTACCAAGGAGGACACTGGCTCAGGGTGGGGGAGGCTTCCTTCCAAGCTGCCCAGTGGTACCAACAGGACCAGAACCCAGGTGTTCTGAGGTCCGAGTCTCTTCCTAACAGGCACGCTGTGGATGGGTTTGGGTGAACTGCAGTTTCCTCCGTGGCTAGAATTCAGGAGGGCTGTGAATGTCACTGACCTCTTTTGAGGCATTTGTGTGTTTCTTTCCATTGTGAATGTGAATAGACCACAGAGAATTAGAGTCCAGGAGCCTGGGCTCGAGGGGAAACCCGACGCCATGCCCTTCGCCCACCTGTATCACTGGGGAAGGGTCCTGGTCCCCTAGGTGCCAGTGGAGACCTGCTTACCTGCGCCGCCATCCAGTCCTTCCTGAAGCTTGTCAAACTCCTCCATGTTGGATGAGCTCTGGTCCTCGTCCGAGTAGGAGCGATTGGCATCACCCTGGGAGACCATCCCTCTTGTTGGAATGCAGGCTGCCTCAGCCCATCCCTCCCTCCTGAATTCTTCATCCCCATTTTACAGATAGGGGAAACTGAGGCCCAGAAAAGGAAAGTGAGAGGCCATAAACGCACATCTGCCTGACTGCAGGTATCCCCTGACCCTCAGAGAAGGGAGGAGGCAGGATCCAGACCTTAGGGGCTTTCGAATTTCAGAAATGGAGAGACCTAGTCCTACACCCCTAGGGGAAAGGCAGGGATCTGAGAGGCAACCTCCATTTGCATGCTTCCTGCGATAGGAAGCTCACCACCTAACTGGCAACCCCCTCCTTGGGACCTTGTTACTTGCTAGATGTTTGAGTTGCAGCCCTCCCCCATCCAGACCCCCCCACACACACCCAGTGCGGGCCCCAGGGGGTGCTGCCTCTGCCAGGGCTGCAGTCACCTCTGCCTGGAAGCCCTCCACCAGGATGGCCACCAGGAGGTTGAAGAGCACATAGTTGCCGAAGGTCATGAGGGCGACAAAGTAGAGGGAGGCCCAGGGGGAGGTGGAGGCCATGCCATTGTAGAGGACAACGTTCCAGTCCTCCTGGGTGAGGATCTGTGGGGGAAGTGGGAAGACAGCTCAGCCCGAGGGCACCCCCAAGCCCCAACCCAGCTGGGGGCGCAGATGGAATCCAGCAGGTGGCAGAGCTGCATGGGTGAGGAAACAGTCTCAGAGGAGAATCCCAAGGTGCCCAAGTCTTAGGCAGGAGTGGAGGGGCAGGGACGAACCCAGGCGGTGGGTCACTCCAGCTCCCAGAGCCCATGCAATGCCAGCCCGACCTGGCACCAGGACCTGTCTGCTGGAGGCCAGAACTGAGGGGCCTCCCTGGCGGGTCACCCTTCGTCTCTGGATTGTCCGAGGGGCCACCTCTGAAAAAAACACCCAAGCGGCGGTCCTGGGAGAAACCCCTTCCACCAACACACACAGGAAGACATGCGGTCGCTCACCTGGAACACCGTGACGATGGCCCAGAGCAGGGAGTCAAAGTTCTTCCTGTCGGGGACAGTGTCTCCCGTGTCTGTGCGGAGACTGAATTTGCAGCCAAAGATGTGCATCCCGAGGATACTGGGGGAGGAGCGGAGGTGGCTCAAGGGACCCATCCACCTTGTTTATTTCTCAGAACCCCCGGGGAAGATGGCGGGGGCGGGGAGGGCAGCACTGGCTCCATTTTACAGAGGCGAACACTGAGCCTCAGAGGGCAAGGACTCGCCCCAAGCCATCAGAGATGAAGCAATGGTGTCAGGATTCACTCCCAGGTCCAGGGTGCTGCCCGGAGAAGCTCGGCCAGCCGTGCTCCCGCAGCCTCCTGCGCGTGAGGGGTCTGGGGTGGGCGGGGCTCACCTGAAGGTGCTCCCCGAGCCTCCTGCACCTGCACAGGTGGGCGGGGCTTACCTGAAGATGAAGATGAAGAGCATGAGCAGCATGCAGAAGGTGGCCACGTTGTCCATGGTCTTCATGAGCACCACCAGCTGGCGCCGCAGCGCCGGCATGAAGCGCACCAGCTTCAACACCCGCAGCAGCCGAAAGGTCCGCAGCACCGACAGCCCGCCATCCGCCTGCCCCACGATCTCCCAGATGCTGGGAGGGGGTGAGCGGGGTGGGGGGGAGGAGGGAGAGAGGCAGGAGGGTTCAGCAGAGGGCGGGTGGGGGTGGGGAGGAAGGCAGAGGGAGGACGGAGAGACGGAGAGCTTCCATTCATTCATTCATCCATCCCACAAGTAACACGTCTCACGGGTCACTGCTGCTGCGGGGTATGCTCTAAGTCAGGGGCTCTTGACCTGGAGTCCGTGGACACCCCCCACGAGAAGTCTAGGGCGAGAAGTCAGGAGGTCTACCCACCCACCTCTTTTTGAGATTTAACATTCTTTTGGTTATGAATGTAAACAAGCCACAGAGAACCAGCAGTCCCTTTGATTTTCTGGCCGGTCAAAATCGCTGATAATTTTCTATCTTATAACCGTTGATGTACATATCTCCAAATATTACTGATACTCATCCTTTCTTGGGAACAACGGTAGTCACGAGATCCACCGCTAGATTTTACTATTTCATGCATTAATCTAGAAGCGCGTAGATTAGTCAATGACAGATGTTTAAATATTTGATAACTGTGTTTGGGTGTAATTTATTTCCTTTGTGTTCTCACACGCTTTGTTTCCCGGCCAGGGGTGGGTGCCTTAGATCCCCTTCCTCCCCACTCTGGGCCTGTGGGCCTGCAGCCTGCGGTGGGGGGGGGAGGGGGGCAGCACCTGATGATCACAATGATGCTGTCAAAAATGTTGTAAGGGTTGCGCAGGTAGTCGAAGAGCCCGAAGGCAGCCAGCTTCAGGAGCATCTCCAGGGCGAACATGCTGGTGAAGACCACGTTGCAGATCTCCAGGATATTGGTCAGCTCCTCGGGCTGTAGAGGCGTTGAGACAGAGGACAGGGACCCCGTGAGGCCAGAGCACAGCCACGGATCCTCTCTGGATGCCCGGGGGCCCAGGACCCCCAGGGTGGTCAGGCAGAATCCTTGCTGGAGCACAGTGGCCTTGAGAATCTTACAGAGGGGCTGGCCCTCTGCTGCCGCCCTGAGAGTCCACCGAGAGGGCGGGACACCGCCGGGCTGACCTTCCACACATTCGGAAATGACGCCGGTACCGTGTGCACTGAGGGAGCTATCGTGACACCCATTTTACAGATCAGGAAACAGGCCCAGAAGCTGACTCAAGGTCACATGGCTTGATGCAGAGCAAGGCAAGAAGACAGGCCAGTCATTGCTTAGAGAGTCCCTATTTGCCCGTGACCCCACTTAGGAAGCACTTACCATGTGCAGCACCTGTCCTTTGAACTTTACAGGCCTCGTGTCACTTAATCCCACACAAGAGCCCATTTCTCAGAGGAGGAAGCAGGTTCAGAGAAGGCCGAGCCCCCTGCCTTGGGCGGTGGGGCAGGTAAGGAGGGGAGCCAAGATGCGAACTCAGGCAGCCCGGCTCCAAGGCTCCCACCCTTCACCCCTGCCTGTGCAGACCTCCCTCCTGAGCCCTCCCCATGCTTCCCTTCCCCGGCAATGGTCAGCTCAGGACTGTGGGTGGCTGGAGAGCACTGTGACCCCTGTGAAGAAGAGACAGAGACCGGGCACCTACTGGGTCCCACGACGGCTCTTTCCTGTACTTCACGACTTCTCAGCGGAAGACACTAGAACCCGGGGAGGTCAGGGGTGAGAGTCACTAGCTGGTCAGAAGGCGACTATTACCCCTGGCCGGACAGCCACCCTCTGAGCCCAGACGTGATTACCTCCTGGTTTTTAGCAGCAGGTGACACCTGACAAATGGAATGGTGCGAGCAATGCTGGTGTAGAAAACAGGCCGCCCTCTGGGCCGTGACTAGGAGGAGGCAGGGTCCCAGGGGTTTCCGCCGCCCCACCCCCACCTCAGTTTCTTCATCCATAAAACGGCATGAAATAAGATGACATTCACTCCGGCCCTCTCCGCTAAGTGCCACACAGGGCTCAGGCCCCTCTTCCACGAGCCCTCTAGTACCATGAAGTGTCTGGTTTCTTCTCATCACCAAGCCACGATGCTCCCGCCTGAACCACAAAGAAGGGAAGGGCCACCACGTAGGCCTGACCACGTGCCCACACTGAGCCCGACACCCAACACAATTACTGACGCCTCCGACAACGTGCAAGGCCACTGCTCGCGTCTCCAGTTCACAGAGAAGGACACGGAAGCTCCAAGGAGTGCGTTGCCTTGCTCTGAGCCCCCCAGCAGGGACGCGCCACAGCCACGGAATCACACCCCAAACTGTTCTCCCCGGACACACAGAGCCCCCCCAGAACCCATCCAGCCGCGCCTTCACACGCCCCCATGGTTCACACCCTCCACAGGTCCGCTGAGCGGTCACTAACGGGCCAGGCGCGCGCGCTCTCCGGGGCGGCCAGGGGGTGAATGCATGGGGACATTGTCCCTGTCGCCAGCAAGCAAAGCCCAACACCCAAGCTGACAAACAGAGAAAAGCTGAGGGTGCCTTGAGGCAGTGGCGATCCTGCAGTCAGGGGCAGCTTCCTGGAGGAAGGGACCTCTCTGCAGAGACCCCAAAGCTGAGAGGGGGAGCCCAGTGACAGGGAGGAGAAGAGACGGGCTCCAGGCCGAGAGAAAGGTCAGAGCGAGAGTGGGATGTGAGAGCGAGCGCCGTCCACTGGCGTCCCCAGCCCCCGGCCCAGTCCCTCCACCAGGCGACAGGGTGACAGGGCGCTTCTCTAGCCTGACGCTGATATTCCATTTGGGTTAAAAGGAGAAGAGGGGGAAAAAAAAAACGCATACAACCGCCCACCTGCAACCAGTGCTTGGGAAAACTAATAAAACTGCCAGGTCCTCTCAAGCCCGGAGAAAAAGCGAAAGCCCCACTTCCAACTGTAATTACATCTGACTCGCAAAATGGCCCCAAAAGAGGAGTGGGACCCAGAGAGGGGCCCTGGGTGGGGAGGGGCTGGGCCCAGATGCTGCTTCTCGGAGACACCAATTTCCCAGCCTGCCAGATCGACGGTGGCAGCAGAGATGGAAAACGGGGCCGCTGACAGTCCGACAGTCGGTAATGAGGGTCGGCCCGCTCTGGGCCCCACAACGCCCCCCCCACACACGCCCGCCCCGTAACTGATGTGGGACCGCCGCGCTCGGCGAAAGGTCGCCTGCTCGCCCCCCGCCCCCCCAATCACAGCAGCTGTTTCTCTAGTCCAGCGCACACCTGTTAATCTTTCCCTAATGGACCATCCATCACTCCCGCAAGCATTTTTCTGGGAGAGAGACAGGGAGCGAAGACAGATGGATGAACACGGACTCTTCTGTATGGTGAGATGAGGGGGGAGGGCGTGGGGACGGGGACGGGGGCAACCGTGAGGGAGATGGACAGACAGACAAATAGGGACACGGGGAGTGAGAGGCAAAGGTGGGGTGTGGAGACAGGAAGAAAAACACGTGTGAAAACATAAGGAAGGCCCAAGATTAGGACCTTGTGGGTGTGGGTGAGGGGGCCAGAAACAGGAGCGACAGGACGCAGACAGACCGCGGGGCAGGGGCGGCAGAGACCCACCCAGTGGAAGGGGGAGGCGAGAAAGGGCGGAAACCATGTTAGGCAGGAGGCAGGAGGGTGGAGGGCAGGTTAGGAGGAGCTGCAGACTGGAGGGAGAGGGACCGGGGCCTCACTCCTCCTGGCCCAACGCCATGGAGGCATGAGGCCACCCAGCCTCTGGCCGTTTCTGCAGGGGTCAATAAGGTCCTGCTGGGCAGGGGCCCCTCTACAGGCAGCCTGGAGCCCGGTGCCGCCCCATGGTAATGATGGCAGCTGGTATGAAGGGTTTCCCCTCCCCCAGCTGGCGCCGAGCACTTCCCTCAAATTATCTAGATCTCAAACGTTACCCCATGGTATCCCCATCTCATAGACGGGAACACCAAGGCTCAGAGGGAAGTGACGACTCAGGGCCAGGGCCAGGAAGTGGTGGAATCAGATCTTAATCTGAATCAGAGGAATTCTCCCTCTGGCCTGTCCCCTCCCCTGGCCCTGACAGCTTCAACTCCCCCACTTCTCTGACTTGAGGCTCCAGCTCAGTATACAGACATGTCACTGCCCTCCTCACAAGTCTTCTGTGACTCCCCACTGCCTTGAGGACAAACCCTGCCTTAAGACACTTTATGAATGGACAGAAACCCCAGCCTCCTGGGCTGTCTCCTGCCCTTCATGCACATCCTCCTTGAGGGCTCAGGGCCCTTTGGGGGAATGCCTGTGCTCCTGGTCCCTGTACCTGTCCCTCCTCTGTCTCACTGATGAACTCCTCATCAACCTTCAGGATCCATCTCCAGGGCCACTGCCTCTGGGAAGCCTTCCATGACTGCAGCCCATGTAGGCTCTCTCCCTTAAGTCCCCACAGAGCTGGAATATTGGGCACCAAGCCAGCCCGTCCTCCTCTTCCCAGAGTCATGCCAGATTGGCTGCAAGAGGGAAAATAAAGATTGCTTTGAGCCATCCACTGATCTGGAGGCCTTGAATGGCATCCCCTGGGAGCACGGGTCAGTGGACCTACCCTAACCTGCCCCGGGAGGTTGCCTGCACCCCGGCCCTGCTGCCTGGTCAGGGCAACCCTCTGTTTCTTCTTGTCCAACTCGATGACTATCCTTCAGTTCCCGGACAGGATGGGGCTGAGAGCAGCCTTGCCCAGCTTGGGAAGAGTCGTGCACCGGGGCAGGTGAGTGCCGGGAGAGGGAGAAGTTGCCACCAGAGCTCAGCCTCCCCACCCAGGCCTCCTAGCACCTCCCGTCCTCTTCACGGAGCCTCCGCCTCTGCCTGAGCACCCTGGAGCCTTGCTCTGACAGCTGCTTACCAGGTCAGCGGGCAAGCCTCAGTTTCGCCACCTGCCCAGTGGATCTAAGACACTGGCCTTGCCTGTCATTTGGCTGCCGTGAGGCTCACAAGGAATGTGACAACACAAGACAGCAGGTGATGATGGAGAGATCTGGGCCCCCCAGCTAACCCCACCCACCTGCTCGTCGTGTAACCTCTGTCATAGACCACTCGGGGTCTCCCCTCTCTTCCCTTGGGCTACTCGGGAGAGCAGACTTGAGCTCTATCTGACCACCTCATGGGTCACAAGCAGGCCCCTCCCTGGATGACCCCCTTTTAACTGTCACCTCCTCCCAAGCCAGTCCCTGCAAAGAACAGCATCTTTGCCCATGAGGAACCTGGGGATGTCGGTGTCCCTTGTGATTAGGGCAGACACGGCCACCTAAAGGCCAGGGGCACCCACAATCTTACCTCTCGTGGGAGCACCTGTGACTGCAGAGGCAGGGGTGGCAGACGGAGCAGGAGAGCGGCGCACAGGCTTCGCCCCATTCTCACTCCCCAGCACCCCCCACGACCCTGCCAGCCTCCCTGCCAGGCCCCCGCGATGCCTCCCCGCCGCAGTCACCACCCCTGCAGGAAAGGGGCTGTGCGCCTTCGCCTGCTTTCTCCAGCTCCTGCCCGCGCTCCCCGCCTCCCAGTGGCCCTGGGCCACCTCTCTCTGCAGACACCACCTCAGACAGGGTTGCTCAGAATAAACACGGGGGCGGACCATTTCCCGCCAAGCGGCGTCTGGGAGCCGAGGGGAGCGGAGCGAACCCGCCAGCGGGCCTGCAGCAGACCCCGCGCGGAGCTGGGGGAAACAATGCCTGCCACTCAGGGCAGCTTTAAAAAGAACATTTTAAAAAATTCTCCCTCCCCCTCACTTCTTATTTAATTAATTAATTAACTTTTCCAGGCTCCAGACAGCAGAAGGTAACCTCACCCCAAGGGCACTGATGGGAGGCTCAGACAGAAGATTCCTAAATGATTGCAAATCAGTGAGAACCTACTGTGTGCCGGGCTTCCTAGTCAACCCGCCCGGCCCCTCTGTGACAAGGGTCCGTGTGCCCATTTCCAGATGGAGCCACCGGCTGGGGGAGGCCAAGGGACTTGCCTGAGGGCCCCAGCTGGCCAGTCACAGAACCAGGGAAGGAGCCGGGTGGGGTGGGGAGTAGGGGCAGGTGGCAGGGGAGGGGTGTGGGGTAGAAGCCAGGCCTCTGGGTAGGGGCGAGGCTGTGACCCAGAGAACCCGACAACGGGCCTCTGACAAAGTGCCCTGATCCGCAGCGCATGCCGATCTCTATGGTGTAAATACTCTCACCACGGCCAAGTTTAAGCTACCGACTGTTTAAAAACAAGCTTCCGACATTCCTAAGTGTTAGAAAATTGGCTCTGGCAAGCTGCTTCTCCCAAGCCCCAGCGGGAACGGGGCCCAGGCTCCCCTGCGGCAGCAGCGCCGTGACAAGCCCTCTCGGTGCCACCGGCTCAGAAAGGAGAGGCAGCGCCCCAACGTCACCTGGTCCCCCGCGGGGCCCCCCCTCTAGGACCGCTGGCCCAGCCAGGCTCCTGCGCCCCCCTGGCAGGCCAAGGTCAGGAAAGGCCAGAAGTCTGAGCCCTAGGCAAGGGTGCTCTGGGCCGCCTGTCTACCCAGCTTCACCCTGCAGAGAGCCGTCCCCGCCCAGTCCCCCCCCAGAGACCTTTTTAATTAAGCCAGAATGGCTGGCAAGCCGGCAGCTCCGAACAGAGTGTCGCTGCAGCCCCAGGGGCCGCATTTCAGTAAATTGAATGGAGCCAAGGCTTGTCGAGCTAATGAAGAGGGAAATGAGAGTGTGGCCTACCACGGGGCATGGAGGGCGGGGGGGGGGGGGGGGCTGCCACGGAAAGAGGGCGGCACGGAAGCCAAGGGGGACTTCGTTCTAAGCCCGCGGGGGGGTCGTTCTTGCCACAGAAAGATGTGGGTGCAGATATGACCCCTCACTGGCTGTGGGACCTCAGGTCAGTGACATTCCCTCCCTAGGCCTCAGGGTCACTAGCTAATACATGGGGTGCCCTCACAGGCCTAGCGCACGGGTCAAGGGAGGGTACCCACCCAGGGGCTGGGGGAGCCAGAAAATGGTGTTGGTTTTGGGTGGTTTTTTTTTTTTGTCAAATAGGGCCAGGACCGGACTTGTCATGAAGGCTGTCACCCCAGGGTGTGACCTATGTCCTGGAGACATGTGCTAAGCCTTCCATCCTGTGTCCCTACAAGTAGCCTCTTACCTCTTAACGTACCCTCCCTGAGCTCCTGCCACCTCTTCCATGTGTTTTACCCCCTTAGGATCCTGTCTCCAAATTCCTCTCACCCCCAAAGCCCCAGGAGTATCCCCGAGGGCCCAAGGGGCCTGGGACACACCATTTGACTCGGCCAACACTCGCTCTGCCCTCTCTGCACCCAGCGCTGAGGACGGAAGAAACCAGGGGGCTGGCAGAGGAGGGAGACAGGGGACAGTCTTTGCAGGGCAACATCGGGGTCACACTCAGTGCCTTGGGGTGGTGTGGACGGCGGACTAAGTAGGGGGTATCGGGGACAGGAGGATGCCCCACCGGCCGAAGACACTGCCCACAGAGGAGCCGTGGCTGTCAGAGGAAAGGTCTGGATTTTGTGCCAAGGGCAATGGGGAGCTATGGCAGTTCGGGGCAGAGGAGAGCCCAGACTTGGGAAAGATCATGCCAACTGTCTGGTGGAGAATGGACAGGAGGGCTCACGAGGAAATTGACAACCGGAAGTCAGGTTTGGCAGAGACTGACAGGAAGGGCTGTGGGTGCCTGGTGTCCAGGCTGAGCTGCTCAGGAGAAAGGAGCTGGATCTGAGCCCCGCAGTCCCGGGACTCGCGTGGCTCCCCTCGCTCACTCGCTCACCCACTGTGCAGACCCCCAGAGCTTCTCCCTCCCTCTGGGCTGGGCCCGGGGCTCGGCACTGAGGCCACAGGGATGACCTGGACCTAGTCCCTGTAGGATGGGAGACAGACACACAGGGGATGTTCCATACCCCGGGCTGCATGGGTCCAGCTTGGGCGCAGGCACCCCGGCCCTCCCTCCCCACCCGCGCCCAGCCCTGCACCCGGCGCCCACTGGCCTGCTCGTGGTGCTCGATGCCCATGCTGACGGTGTTGACCAGGATGGCCATCATGATGCCCCGGTTGAAGTACTTGCTGTCCACGATGCCTCGGAGCTTGGCTCGAGTCTCCCGCCACACATCCCCACACAGCCGGGTGGCCCCGGCCGCCCGTTCCTCCACGTCCTCCTTCCCCAGCCCTGAGGATGCCCCATCCTCACTGCTCCGGGCTCCGTCCCCATCGGCCTCCTCCGAGCCACCAGCAGAGCCACCAGAGCCCGAGCCCTCCTGGCCCGAGTCGGTGCTGCCCAGGCCCGAGGGCCGGCGGCTCGCCTCGTGCTGGCAGCGGGGGCAGCTGGCGGGGTCGGAGGCCAGCATGGCGGAGATGGGCTGCACCAGCGCGTGGGGCGTCGGGTCCAGCGGACTGTGTTGAGGGCACAGCTCTGCAAGGCAAACACAAGGCAGGGGTGTTGTTGCCTCAGGTCACGCGAGTCGGAGGGTCTCAGAGGCACAGTCCCTGCCCACACCAGGCCCCAGCCTGACCCCGGGACACAGCCCTGTGTGTGCGCCTCAGGCTCCTGGGCTCCAGGCCCTGCCTGGGACTCGCGGGGCCCAGCAGGAGACCAAGGGGCCTGTGGCTCCTGGGGGATCAGCTTCAGCTCTCTGGGATTTGTCTGCCCCTGTGTAAAGCCAGGACCCGGAGCGCCTCCTTGCAGGGCTGTGGGGCGGGTTCAACAGTGCTGCGTGTGGTGTGTCTGGAACCGCGCCTGGGGCGCACGTGCCTGTTACCCAGCCTTGTTCCATCATTCTCTGGCCCGAGGCCCAGCCCTCCCACCCTCCTGCTTGCTGACATCGGAGCTAGGGAAATGGCTGAGGAACAGCTTCTAGAAGAGTCAAGCTGGTATGGAAGATGGACGCCCCTCAGGGGGAGCCCTGGTGGCCTGTCCATTGTCCGTTGTCCCACCCTTATGTGGGGCTTGTGTCCTGGGGAGAGAAGGAGGCCGGAGCCCTGGGCAGGGACAGACCCTCGCTCTAGAAACTGCCTGACAAACTCCCTCCTCACAAGCTGAGAGTCAGGCTGGCTCCTGGGGGAGAAGACACAGCAGGGAGTGGGGCGCAGAAGTTTCCATCCCCTTTGCCGCCCCAGGGAGAGTTTCAGAAGCCTGGGCCAGTCGTGGGCCAGTCGTGGGCCAGAGCCCTGTGACCTGTGAACCCTTTCAAACGGGTGTCAGGGAGTTTCTTTCTGGGTGGTTTGGTTTCTTCATGTTTGCCTCCTATATTTTCCTAGAATAAACGTGTTTTGCTTATGTGAGCCATAAATAAATAAATAACATTAAAGGGAAAGAAAAACATGTAATGCCTACCCTTCCTTTCCAGACTTTGCCTCCAAATATCTCCCAACGGCCTGGACGAGGCCCTCGGACACATTCATCCCCTGGAGCCGGAGGGGGACAGCCAGAATCCCAGGGGTCGGTCCCATCTCAGCCAAGCCCTGCTCGGCCCCACTTGTACGTGGGGCTGGGCCCCTGAAACTTGCTTTCCAGGGAAGGGGGAAGGGAAGGGGGAAGGCACGGAAGCCCCAGGACAGGGGGCACGTTCTCCCTCCAGATGGCCCCCTGAACTTCGTCCACACAGGTTCCCTGGGGGAGCGGGACAGCAGCAGGAAGCCCTCCCCACATCTCCCGGCCTCTCCAGACCCCAGCTCCCCCGTCCACGTGCTGGGCCAGCCCACGGGCCACCTGGAGCCTCCTCCAAGACCATGCCTGGACGGCTGGCACCCGGGGATGGGTGGGCGGCAGCTCTGAGCACCAGCTCTCCGGCTTGCTTCCCAAGAATCTCAGATTCCCAGGATGTCAGAGCCGCGGGAGCAGGGCCTGGGGGTGGCTGACTCCCACTGCTCATCGAGCCTCCCCCCCAACTTTGCAGAGCAGGAGCCTGAGGCCCACTGAGGGGCCCAGGCTCTCCAAGGTCACACACTGTGCAGCTGCTCTGGGGTCCAGTCCCTGCGGACTTCCATAACACCAGCGGCTAAGCAGGGGGGGGGGGGTGTTGGATTGGCTGGGGGGGCCATCTGCCAGGGTGCATTTGCCTTCTGTGGGAACAGGAGCATTCATTTTTCATTACCCCCTGGAGGCGGGCTCAGCAAACCCAACTTAGATGTCTCTGATGCTGTTTTTGTCCCTGACACATCGTGTGACCTTAAGTGACCCCCTTCATCTATCTGGACCTTAGTTTTCCCACCCAAAAATGGGATCATGTCACTCGCTGGGCCCCCTTCTTAGGACTACTTTCTAGAACAGATGAGAAAATGAATGGAGAGCCCTTTCTGAGCCTAATAGCCAGGAAACAGGAGATCACAAAATGGCACAGGTGTCCCTTACACACCATGCCTTTGCAGGGGGGGCACACCCCCTTTATTCCAGGTGGCTGGTCGTCACTGCTCTGGTGTGCTAGCAAGCACATGGGGGCAGCAGGAACCCGTGCGGGGGGTGAGGCGGGCTGAGCGGACGGGAGCTTCAGGGTTTTACCAGACAGGACGGACAAGTGTTCATTTCTCTCAAGTGTAAAGCCCAGGGTGGAGTTTGAGTGCACAAGACCACACACCGGACCCCAAGGGAACCCCTCCAGGTGGCAGGGTGCTGCTCCCACCACCCTAGCCCAAGGCCAGCCCAGGCCAGGCCCCAGCAGGAGGTCAGGAAAAGGAAAGCAGGGAGGGAACAAGGGGCACGGACTGGAGCTCCGCCTGGGCTCCCCCTGCCGGACAGCTTTGCTGGCACTGAGGAGCTGGGGGGCTGTGGGGTGCCCCGGAGGCCGTGGGGGTGGGAGGGGGCCCTGGGGCACCCCCTGAGGCCGCGGGGGTGGGCCACTTACTATAGTGCCTGGGCTCCTTGGCGTGGGCCCCGGGCTTGATGCTGGTGGGCGCGCCCGGGCCCGGGGCCTGGCGCCGGCTCTGCAGGGCCTGGTAGAGGCCCAGGGCTCGGCGCCTGGCCTTGCGCAGGATGTGGCAGACGTACTGAAAGATCTCCTCGTAGCAGTCGCCGGGCTCCGCGTAGCTGGCCACCGTGCTGGAGGACAGGTAGCGCTGCCGCTGCTCCAGCATCAGCCGGTGCTCCCGCTGCTTGGTCTCCGAGAACTGGGTCGCTATGACAACGAGGCACAGGTTGATCATGAAGAAGGAGCCCACCTGTGACCAACGGGAGGAGAGGACAGGGACAGGAATAGAGGGGACAGATTGGTGGAGGGGGGTAGGCAGAGATGGGGGAGGGGAAAACGGAGAGAAAGAGAAAGAGAAACGGGGGCGGGGGCGGGGGGGGGCAGAGATGGAGCCGGAGTGACAGTGGCAGGGGAGAAGCAGAGGGACCCACAGGCAGTAAGGAGGGCAGGAAGGGGAGAAGGGACAGATCGGAGGCACCAGACGGGGACGGGACAGAGCCAGGAGGCAGACAGCCAGAGATGGCCAGGAGGACAGAGAGGCGACAGGAGAAACACCGAGAGAGAGTGACACAGGCTCAGAGAGTACAGGGGCAGAGGGCACAGCAGATGCAGAGCGACGGGACACGGGGAGGCAGGGAGAGAGAGGGGCGGAGAGTGGAGGGCCCAGAGAGACGGAGAGGCACGGGCACAGATAGGGACAGGAAAAGATTGCTGAGGCCTTGCTCCGACAGGAGGCCAGGGCCCCAGGACAGCGGTGGCCCGGGCAGCTCCCTAGGCCCCACTGGGACCTGCTTCCAAACCCGCTCCCACAGGCCCTCAGGCCCAGGGCCACGGCTGTCCTCCCACCTGGGACACCAGCACAGAGGCCGGGCAGGGAGACCGGGGAGGGCGGCCCAGCCCCACTCAGGCCATCCAGGTCCTGAGTCCCATTCCAGCCCTTCCCTCTCTCTGGCTTGACTTTGGCCTTGGTTGGGCACCCAGACAAAAGAGAAGGTTCCTTCAGAAAGCGTTTACTTGTGTGGCTTTACCCCTGCTTGGGTGGAGGAGGCAGGGAGAGGCTGCCCGGTTAGTCCTAGGAATCCTGCCACCTCCCGACTCAGGGCCCAGTTCCAGCGGCCACCACAGGGAGCAGAGCCCTTCCTGCCCTGGTTTCCAGAGGGCAGGCTGCTACCCTAGTCTTAGCTAAGCCTTTGAAGGGGATCTGCAGGCCCCGTCAGCAAGGGGAGTGGCTTTGCCTCCTCCTCCAGGCTGCCTTCCTGTAGACCCCAGACCCAGCCACTGATTCACCCTTCCCTCCTGTCCCCCAGGCCAAAAATAGGGACCTTGGGCTTCTGGGGTTATGGGGGGCAGAGGGAGGGCTTTCTGGCTGGAAGACTCTGGAAAAATTCCCCAGTAAGAAGATGCCCTTCATTGGCTCTCTTGGTCATGTCTTCCAGGAGCATCTCCTAGGGCCCTGCCCAGCACCAGGCCCGTGGGAGGGGTCACCGGGAAGGAGAGGGCACAGCCCCTTCCCTCTGGGAGCTCACAGCTGTCAGGCTTCTACCCAGTCTGCCTCCACAGCTGCTGGGTAGAAGGGGGGGGCCTTCTACCCAGGGGCCCCCCCACCCCATCCCTCTGGACCTCCGTTTCCCCATCTGTAAGGCTGAAGGCTCAGGAGAGACAAGCTTAAGACTTTTCCAGTCGTGGGGAACCCTGAGGACCTCTCGCCTTGCTGGGTCCTCACCTGAGGAACAGAGTGGCCAGGTGGCCCAGCGGGGCCAGGGTTGACAGGGCAAAATGACAACAAGGTCACTCAGACTTTGCTCTCTGGGCCCTTCCCAGCGCCTGGAAAAACTCAGCACTGTCCGCCCCCTGCCAGTGCCCCTTCTCTTAAGACAGGGCCACCTGGGACCCAGTAACAGCAGCGGGCACACTGACGGGGTATGCCAGCCCAGAAGCCTGGGTGCCATCACTGTCCCCTACTTTACTGCGGGTCGGGGGAGCTGAGGGGCCTGCCTTGGGTCACGCTGGGAGTCGCCGGTCCCACATTCCCACCCCTGACTCCATCCGGAGGGGCAGACCACATTCTCCAGCCCCTCCCTGAAATTCAAGGCTCCTCTAAGCAACCCCAGTGTTTGAGGTCCCGCCCTCAGGACTCTGCCCATTTCAAGGTCTCTGTGCTCAGCCCCCTGCCCAGAAGGCTCTCCCCGCAGCTGCCGGCCCTGAGCCTTTAAGGCTCAATTCTGCGATCACCTCCTCCTGGAAGCTTCCCACTCCCCCATCCCTCCTCCAAGCTAGATTCGAAAGATCCTTTGGGTTCCCTTAGCCTCTCAGGCTTCCTTCTGTCATGGGTCCTAACACGCTGCCCGGTCGCTGTCAGCTACAGCCCATCTCCGCCCCCCACCCCGCCCCCGGCCCCCAGACTAAGCTCCTGGAAAGCAGAGCGGGGGTCCCCCTCACTGCTCAGTTCCCAGTGCTCGGGCTCAGGCCCCCGAACAGTGCAGGCTTCCCTGGCTATGCTGGGGAAGGGGGCAGACCAGTGGGTGAACGACAATGCTCATCAAAGCCCGGACCCCTCTCCTTTTATCCGCTGTCTCCTTAGGGGTCCACGGCCCAGGCCTCCCCAGGAAGGCATCAGAGCAAAGCTGACAGCAGGGATGTCTCAGGTCACTTGCCAGCTTGTCCTGAACCCTTAGGTCAAGGTCCCCCCAGCTCAGAACGGGGTGCTGCCCCCAGAGAGCCAAGCGTGCTCTCTCCCACCACCAGCACGCCAGAGAACTCGGCCTCAAAGCAGCAGGGAGCCACCAGCGCTGACTCTCCCGGGAGTGAATCACCTTGACATTTGGGGGATTGTACCGGGGCTGGGGCTGCAGTCAGGCATGACAAGGTGGATGAGCTCACATTGGGCAGGCTGTGGGGGAAGGCAGGAGGGGCGGCTGGCTGGGGAAGGGCCCTGCTCTGTGAGACAGAGCCCCGCCTCCACCCCAAAGCAACCCCCACAAGGCAGAGCCACCTGAGAGGTGGGGGTCCCTCCGAAAATTCAGGGAGCCCCGTGGAGAAGCAGCTGGGGGGGGGCTTTCATCTCAGGGCATCTCCTCTTCCCACGCCAGGAAGACAGGAGTAAGCCAGAGCCCTAGAGAAGCTTCCGTCCAGGGGCTGCCCCCGGTTAAGGTCAGGAGAATGCGTTCCCCGTGACCACGAGGCAGAGAAACATGAGCAGAAGCGACTAGATGGACTTAAATGCCCAGAAATGAGAAATGAAAGCAATAGAAAATGATGAATGCTTCCCGCTGCCGCCTTGACGAGTCCCTTCCATCACCCGCGGCTCGGAGGCATTTAAAAATCGCCCCTCCTGGGGAGCCCGGCTGGCTCAGGCATCAGAGCCCGAGACTCCTGATCTCCGGGTTGTGAGTTTGAGCCCCACGCTGGGGGTAGAGATTACTCAACTATGACATCTTAAAAAATTGCCCCTCCTGCTCCCTCCCACTCAGGTCCCCTGGCTCTGCGGGGTTCCCGGGGGACCCCCCCCAACCCCATCCCTCGTCCAGGGGTCCTTGAGCTGGCCCAGAAAGCCCCAGCTCCCCTGACACTTACTATGATAAGCAGGATAAAATAGATGAAGTTGTAGAAGGAATGAGCGTCCATGACATAGTACATGATCTCCACCCAGCCTTCCAGAGTGATCACCTGCAGCCAGAGCAGAGTGGGGTGGGAGCGAGCCTGAGACAGGGCAGGCAGGACCCCCGGGGAAGGCACACAGCAAATGCAGCGTCCCAGGCAGAGGCCCTACGGCGCACCCGACCGCTTTATACACATTCTCCCTCGGACTCCTCACAAGTCTCGACGGGCCAGCCATCCTCACCCCCGGCACACACGTGAGGAAACAGAAGCTCAGAGAGGTTACGGTATTCGCCCGCTGTCACACAGCCCAGTAGGCGGGAGAAACCAGACTTAAACCTGCTCCAGAGCGCCCCCTCCAGTCTCCCACATGAAGGCAGGTGGGCTGGAAGCAGGGGGCCCTGGACTCCGGCCCCAGCTCACCAACTGGGCCATTCTCTGAACCTCAGCTGCTGCTGCTGCTTCTAGGACACGGGCTAGCAGGCCACCTGGTAGGCAGGGCTAGGGTGCGGTTCGGCTGAACCCGGAAGCGTGGCTGTGATGAGGCCGGTATGACTGTTGTCCCCGTTCTCCTTCCCAGAGAGCGAGGCAGAGCAGCCTTGGGCACAACAAATGCTGGGCCCTCCCCAGCGTCGCCCTCCTGTTCACTTCTGGAGCGGGAGCCCCGGGGCAGCCCACTCACCCTCTCGGGGCCAAGGGTCTCCAAACGCAGCCGCTGGGCTGTGATCACATCACATCATAGCTTGCAGCTCTGAATCCCGTGATCTCACTGCTCCCCAGACCGAAGCCACAAAGCAGCCACCTCAGTAGGGCCCTCCCTTCTCCTCGGGGCCTCTCAGCCACCACCCTTTCTCTGCTCTAGCCCTGTTCTTCCCTCTGACCGCAGCACTCAGGTGACCCTGACCGAGCCCTCGCTCCACGCTAGGCTGACTGCTCTGCTCACATCATCTGGTTTCTTCTTCCCAGTCATTCACGGTAAGAGAGCTGTTATTACCCCGACATCGGGGTGGGGGGGTGGGAATCTGAGGCTCAGAGACATCAAGAAGTACACCCAAGGCCCCACAGCCCTAGTTCCCTCAACATACCCCATCCCTGTCCTCTGCAATGCACGGGGGCCACGCAAGGCCATCAAGCCTTTGCACACAGTAACATTAACACTGCTTCGTGCAGGGGCGCCTGGGTGGCTCAATTGTTAAGCATCTGCCTTTGGCTCAGGTCATGATCCCGGGGTTCTGGGATCCAGTTCCACATCGGCCTCCTTGCTCAGCAGGGAGCCTGCTTCTCCCTCTGCCTGCCGGTCCCCCTGCTTGTACTCTCTCCCTCCCCCGCCCCCGATAAATAAATTCTTAAACAAAGAAAAAAAAAAGGTTGCTTTGTGTGTATATATGTGTATATGCATATGCTGAGTAAAATGTATTTCTTTTTTTTTTTTTTTTAAAGATTTTATTTATTCATCTGTCAGAGAGAGAGAGAGAGTGAGCACAGGCAGACAGAGTGGCAGAGGGAGAAGCAGGCTCCCTGCAGAGCAAGGAGCCCGATGTGGGACTCGATCCCAGGACGCTGGGATCATGACCTGAGCCGAAGGCAGCCGCCCAACCAACTGAGCCACCCAGGCGTCCCGTAAAATGTATTTCTTAGTGACTGGTCAAGAGAACTGTCCAAGAGACCTTGCCCAACCCCACAAACAGCTCCTCGGTGCTCTCTGTACAACCCCGGGGCTTTCCTGCACCCCGGCCTTCGCTCCAGCGCTCACCTCCACCAGGAGTGTGTCTGCTCCCACGTCCTACGTGTGGGCCTTGCCTGGTCAGCCCCTCAAACAAGGCTCGAGTCTGGCCTCTCCCCTCTCTGAACAGACCTCCCTGCTGGGGTCCATCTACCCCTGGGCCACCTGGGATTCCACAAAGAGCATAGGCTTTGGGGTCACCCAGACCTGGACTAAAGTCCCGAGTCTCCACGAAAGAGCACATGACCCTCATATAGCTCGCTTCCTTTCTTTCCAACCTCAGCTGCTCTGTCTGTGATCGGGCTTGATAATGCCCCCTGTGCCAGCGAGATGGGCAGATTTCAACTAAACCCCAGTGCCAAGCCCCACCTGCCTGAGGAAGCTGTTCACTCCACCCCTCGGTCCCACTCTGGTCTCCTGGACCCCCAGCAGGCGGGCAGGCGCCAGGCCTGAGCGGCCTCACCTGGAAGATGACGATCCAGGCGTAGCCGATGTTGTCAAAATTGATGGCGCCCTTGTGGGGGTTGGCGCTGCCCGTGCGGCACACGTTGTAGTAGCGGTTCCAGTTGACACAGAGCCCGCTGGCGTTGAGGTCCTGGCGCCCTCCCCCAAAGTCGTAGACATCATCCTTGGACAGGCAGCACTCGCGGCCCTGCTCCTTGAGCGGGGGGATCTCGTGGCAGCCCATGATGCCATTGTCCCCCGAAAGGGAGCAGATGAAAGGCATCTCGTCGTCCTCCTCCGGCTGGTAGTAGGGGGGCAGGGCCACATCCCCTTGTCTGTGCACAGGGGATGGTGGGGAAAAGAGAGAAGGGATGGGGTCACCGCCAGGAGTAGCAGAAAGGGGAGAGGCAATGCAGTGTGTCGGAACTGTCCCAACAGGTCCTATCGTTACCTTCAGGTCTTTGCCCACGTTGTTCCCCCACCTGGGACACCCTTCCTTCCCCAGGGTTGAAAAATCTCCCACTGAGCCACTGTGGTCAGCACCAGGGTACCTCCCCCCGGGAGCCTTCCCTAAGGGCTAGTCCTTGGTCCCCTGTGGCCAGACTGTGCCCTGCATATACCCCCATATTGCTCCTGGGCCATAAGCACCCAACTTCTCTGGGGGCCTGCAGCTCTGCTGGGGCAAGGACAGGGTCTCAGCCTCCCCAGTCCCCACACACTGTTTGGTCAGCTCAGGGGACATGTTTAATCCACAGATGCCGACTTTTACTGATCCAAGAGTTGAGAAGCTGATCCTCTGCCTGCCCCACCCCTTCCCATCTATGTGACCTTGGACTGTTAACTTCCTCTCTCCGCAGACCTCAGTTTCCTCATCTGTAAGACAGAGACGACAATCACTGCCCTACCCATCCCGTGGGGCAAAACAATGATCCATTGCAATCCAATCAAAATCCCAACTTGTTTTTTCCCGTGGAACCTGGCTCGATGGTTCTAGGATTTATCTGGACGGGAGAAGAGTCAAAACACTTTTTTAAAAGGAGGAGGAGAAGTCCAACCCGACAAGAGAGCAAAATACAACTACAATTATTACTAGAGTGTGATATTGCAACAGGAACAGAAAGATTCAGGGAACACCACCGGGCACAGGGACAAACCCATACATAAAACAGAACTTAATCTATTAAAGAAACACCTTTTCGGGTCCATGGGGGATGGAAGAACTACACAATAAATGGTGTTGAGATAATCATTGTCTGTTTGGAAAATAATAAAGCTAGATCCCTACCTCACTCCATATACAAAAACAGACTTCTTAAAGACTTCGTATCAAAAGAAAAAAAGAATGTAAATAATGTCATTAATTATTTATCTCGATTGCACATTGAAAATAATCATCTTTTGGGCACCTGGGTGGTGCAGTCAGTTAAACGTGTGATTGTTGATTTTGGCTCAGGCCATGATCTCAGGGTCCTGGGATCAAGCCCCATGTCAGACTCTACTGAGTGTGGAGTCTGCTTGAGATTCTCTGTCCTTCTCCCTTTGCACCTCTTGCTCTCTCTGTTTAAAATAAATAAATCAATCTTAAAATAATAATAATAATAATCTCTTGGATATATTAGGTTAAGTAAAATATATTACAGAATTTAAAATAATAAACTTCTGGTGGATTAAAAATCATAAATGTAACAAACATAACCACAGAAGTATTACAAGAGAACAGGGAACATTTTTGTTAACTCAAGATATATGAGGCCTTCTGGATAAAATACACAAAATCCAAATGCTACAAAGGAAAAAGTCAAAAGGTCCTATATACAAATGTAAAATTTCTTTCTTTCTTCTTCTTCTTCTTCTTTTTTTTTTAAGAGAGAGAGGGAGAGGAGGCAGTAGGGCAGAGACAGAGAGAGAGGGAGAGAGAGAATCTTCAGCAGGCTCCATGCACAACATGGAATCTGACACAGGGCTCGATCTCACAACCCTGAGGTCATAACCTGAGCCAAAAGCAAGTGTCAGACATTTAAGTGACTAAGCCACCCAGGCACCTGCGGAGGCCGAGAAAAATCAAGGCCACCCCACCTCAGGTTTAGCCTTAGCATAAGTACAGCCGTCTTAGCTCCGACAGCCATCTCAGACCCCTGTGCCCAAGGGCTGAACTTTCCCCTACTTTACTTTAGTTCTAAGGACCCCCACCCTGCTTTAGCGACAAGAACCCCCACCCTGCTTTGGTTCCAGAGACCCCCACCCATAAATACCCCTGCCTTAACTAAGCTCGGGGTCCAAGTCCCTACTCCGCTGTGTCGGGTATTCTTGGGCCCAAGCTTAAGCTTGTTAAATAAACCCTCGTGTGATTGCATTGGCCTTGGCTCCTTGGTGGTCTCTTGGACGCGAAAACTCGGGCACAACAACACCCCCAAATGTAAAATTTCTATGAGACAAAGAGAGAGCATACTAAGTAAAAAGGAACAAACTGGGATAAAGCAGAGGTAGGCAAGCTTTTTGTGTAAAGGGCCAGATAGAGAATATTTTTTGCAGACCATATAGTCTCTGTGCCAATTACTCAACTGCACCGTTGTAATGAGAAACAGTCATAGGAAATAGGTAAACAAGTGGCATGACTGTGTTCGAATAAAACTTTATTTACAAAAACAAACCAGCGATTGCCATTCCCCTGGGATGAATCCTGGCAACATACAACACAAATAAAAGAGGGGCGCCTGGCTGGCTCAGTTGGAAGAGTAGGTGATTCTTGATTCCGGGAGTTTGAGTTCAAGCCCTACACTGGGTGTAGAAATTACTAAAAATAATAATAATAATAATAATAATAATAATAATAATAGGTAAATAAACTTAAAAAATAACTACAGCATATTAAAATCACCTATAACTCAGTAAGAAAAAGAAAAATAACCACTAGGGGAGGAAGGACATAAAAATGCAAAGAAAAAAATTCACAGAAGAGGGGCACTTGGGTGGCTCAGTGGGTTAGGCCTCTGCCTTCAGCTCAGGTCGTGATCCCAGGGTCCTGGGATCGAGACCCGCATCGGGTTCTCTGCTCAGCAGGGAGCCTGCTTCCCCCCCTCCTCTCTGCCTGCCTCTCTGCCTACTTGTGATCTCTCTCTCTGTGTCAAATAAATAAATAAAATCTTTAAAAAAAAATTCACAGAACGGGACGCCTGGGTGGCTCAGTTGGTTAAGCAGCTGCCTTCAGCTCAGGTCATGATCCCAGCGTCCTGGGATCGAGTCCCACATCGGGCTCCTTGCTCCGCAGGGAGCCTGCTTCTCCCTCTGCCACTCTGCCTGTGCTCTCTCTCTCTCTCTCTCTGACAATAAATAAATAAAATCTTTAAAAAAAAATTCACAGAAGAAATAAAAATGGCCAATGTACTTGAAAAAAAGAGGGGGGACCAATATATCAATATATAGGAAGAGATGCTCACTTGGCTAATAATAGGAAAATGCAAACAAAAATAACATCGAGATCACTTTATACCCATCCAAATGGAAATGTATCGGTGTTAACAGTACTAAGTTTGGAAAAGAGTGAGTACAAACAGACATGCGCACAGGCTGAGGGTGGGAGTGTGTGCTGATACAAACTTTTTAGAAGGCAAGTTGGCAACATCCAACAACAATTAACATGTACACACCCACCCCACATCAAATGGCCACCTGACAGTTCAGAGAGACAGCACTGCGACTCCGCAGAGCGGGGATGGACTTCTTAGTCAACGGTGCTGGGATGATCAAATGCCCTACAGAGCGGAAATCTTGACCCCAACCATACAGCTTATTGAAAATTATCTGAGATGGAATACAGACCTAAATGTGAAAGATAAAATGGGAAGCTTCTAAGAAAAGACATCGGAGAATATTTTCATCACCTTGGCTTAAGAAAAGATTAAACTGGACACGAAAGCAATACTTAAAAAATGATTGGGGGGCTCAGTGGGTTAAGCCTCTGCCTTCAGCTCAAGTCATGATCTCAGGGTCCTGGGATTGAGCCCCGCATCAAGCTGTCTGCTCAGCAGGGAGCCTGCTTCCCACCCCGCCCCTGCCTGCCTCTCTATCTACTTGTGATCTCTGTCTTTCAAATAAATAAATAAAATCTTTTTAAAAAATGTGGTAATCCAGATCATTACAACTAAGAGCTTCTTTTCAAATCAAATAACACCATTAAGAGAGTGAAAATGGGGGGGCCTGGGTGGCTCAGTGGGTTAAGCTTCTGCCTTCAGCTCAGGTTATGATCTCAGGGTCCTGGGATCGAGTCCCGCATCGGGCTCTCTGCTCAGCAGGGAGCCTGCTTCCCTCTCTCTCTCTCTCTGCCTGCCTCTCTGCCTACTTGTGATCTCTCTCTGTCAAATAAATAAATAAAATCTTTAAAAAAAAAAAAAAGAGAGAGTGAAAATGGAACAGGCTAGAATAAAATATGTGCAATATATATATATAAATACACATATTATATATACATATATAGATAGATATGTAACATATATATAGACACACACATATAAATACCAAATATATAATTTCTATATATATCATATATACACATAAATTATCTGCAATTATATGTATGATTGTATGCATAATATATACATATATATATCTGCCACCAAAGGAGACACAATCCTGCATACAAAGAACCGGCCGCTACAAATTTATAACAAAAGGACAACCCAATCTAAAAATAGCTAAAGACCATAACAGACACCGTGGAAGAAGACGCATGAATGGCCCATAAGTACATGAAAAGTGCTAATCACTAGACATATGGACCGTACAAATTAAAACCACAATAAGATACCACCGCCCTCTCACTGGAAAAGTCAAAATTAAAAGAAGGACAATACCAAACGTTGCCAAGGATGCCGGGCCCCTGGAACTCTCCGACTTTGCCAGCAGACATTTAATGCAATCAATCCAGAAACCCATGCAACAAAATCTACGCAAGCTGAACGCACGTGCGCCCTTCACGATTCCACTCTTGGGTATCTACCCCAAAGACAGGATGGCTCTATCCACCGAAGATATGTCCAAGAATATGCATGAGTCGTAAGAGCAAAAAAAAACCCCCAGAAACAGCCCAAATCAACAGCGGCATGAAAAAGATAAATACTTGTATATTTGCTCAATATCTACCCACAGCAACGAGAAACAAGAAAGCGACTGCCGCCCACAAGCACGTGGGTGAATCTCAAAGACACATTACGCCGAAGAGGCAGACACAAAAGGTGGCTTCCTGTATGATTCCACTGAGAGAAACCTCAAAAACAGGCAACACAAATCTATGGCGATAGAGGTCAGAATAGCGGCTACTTTGGGGTGACGGGGATAGGAACCGGCCAGGGGCAGGAGGGAGCCTCCTTACAGGGAAAACTTCATTAAGCTTTATATTGAGTCGTCGTGCCCACGACTGAATGCAATTTGTATCTTAACCAATAAAGTATAATAACAGACATACTTTGGGGCGCCTGGGTGGCTCAGTGGGTTAAAGCCTCTGCCTTTGGCTCAGGTCATGATCCCAGGGTCCTGGGATCGAGCCCTGCGTTGGGCTCTCTGCTTGGCGGGGAGCCTGCTTCCTCCTCTCTCTCTCTCTCTCTCTGCCTGCCTCTCTGCCTACTTGTGATCTCTGTCAAATAAACAAATAAATAAAATCTAAAAAACAGACATACGTTTTGTTCGTAATTATGAGCCTAGCCATCGATCACTGTGTGCATACGGATCACGCGTGTGCACGATGCACTTTTGTATGTAAGAGCAACACCTTGGAAACCATGCAAGGTCCATCCACAGGGACTGGCTGGATGAACCGTCATTTCTCCTCAGAGTAAGAAACACTGGTGTGAAAACACCCTCAAGCAACCCTGTCAGAGCGATCCACGTTTTGAAAACCTGCCTGGGACGGAAACGGGCGTGTGCGTGCACGCTAATGCTTAGACAGAATCTGGAAGAAGGGACCAGACGCTTTGCAGAGGACACCAGTCCTGGGCTCCACATTCTGGCCTCTGCCACTTCCTAGCTGGGCGATACTGTCTTGATTCTGTGCTCAAGAACCCACAGACCGACCATTTAGGGTCTCCGCAGGGGCTTCTGCGTGCTGGGAGCACGCTCACCGGGGGCAGTCACAGCGGGCTCTGCAGGTGGGGGGACCTGAGTTCGAATTCCAGCTCTGGCTTTGTCAGGCATGCCCTAGAGCTCAATACCATGCTCAGTCTCCACCGCCGGGCCTCCACATGGGGTCAAATTTCAGCGTCACCTCAGTCACACCTGTTACGCTGGGGCACTTCATCACCCTTAACCAAGTAAATAAACCAGTCTAGAGACACTCGATGACCAAATTAAATAAACTCACAAGTGTGACTTCACACAGAGATGGTGCCAAGAGGAAATCAAACCAGATAATGCAATAGGGTGTCTGGGAGTGGGGGACGGTGGGGGACGGTGAGGGAAAGCCTCCAGCAGGGTGTGACACTGGGGCTGCAGTGGGATAATGAGAATGGGGTGGCCGCAGAATGACCTAGGGGAAGATCCACGTGGGACAGAGGGGTCTGGACATGTCCTGAATGCCTAAAGCTGAGAGCTCATGCCTATACAGCTCCATCTTTGAAGCCCAGACCAGGAGAAGGAGGTGCCCCCCTCTCCTGCTGCCTCAGGGCCCACCTCTTCCGAGTGATTGACACAAGAGTAGACACCCCCACCCCTCCCACAGGGCCCTTCCCACAAGGGTGCCCCTTCTCTGGTCTACCAGGTGTCCCACTGGTCCCCCCAGCAATGGGCAGGTGAGCCAGGCCCTTCCCCAGTCCTCAGGCCGGCTCTCTGGTTTAACCTCATCTCCACGACTGACAGACTGCGAGGGAGAAAGCTCAGCCCACTCCAGGCAGTGTCCCCATGCCTCCTGCAGCGTCCTCGGTCCACAAGAGTCACTCAGTAGACACATCTGTGACCGGCTCCCCTAGGGCAGGAAGTCCATCTTCGGCTGGGTCCTCTGCACTAAGCACGGGCTTGGCAAGAGCAGCCACTTGAGTGCTTTTGTCGAGTGAGAGGCTGAATGAACACACTCCCCTATTTCTGTCTCCCCGGGGCCTGGCACCAGGCAGGAGCGCGCTAACACACAGTAAAGTGGTAGTAGGCTCCTGTCCAAACGCATCTGTGTAGGTACACACACTCCAAGACACGGCTCACCCCTCACCACGGGCATTCCATAGATATCAGATCTCTCGGACAACTCAACACAGCTTCTGGAAGAGCCGAAGCTCGACTTGTGTTTGGCTGGCTTTGACAATCGCCTCCCTGAGGGGTAGCCCGCCCACCTGCTCATCAGGGCATTGGCCGACTGAGAGATGACCTTTCCTTGATGACTCAGAGTCATGGAGAGGAATGTCTGTCATTGGGCCAAGTTCTGTGTCTGCTTTTGAGGTTTTCTGTCTCCCTTTTCCCTGTTGGCATCACGTCTGCTTGGGTCTTAATTGTCCATTCCCCTCTTATTCGACCTCCTGGTAGGCAGCTTTCACTCTGTCCATCCTTCCACTCGGCCCCATTCCCAGTTACCGAGTAAGTTCAAACTGTGTGTCAAGTAAGAGTCACTGGGAGCTGAATTAGCATCTAAGGACCTATTTTAGACCAGGACTTTGTGATGCCCATTTTGAGGCCTCACTCGCCTTTCGTGCCCCTTTTAGGGCCCAGCCATTCACAGGAGACCCACCACCAACTCACCTAAGCACATTTCTTGACTTCTCTGCCCCACTGGGAATAAGGATGGGGACCAGGGGCTCAGTGGGGAGACCAACCCCTCAAACATCAGCACCACGGCCGCCCCAGGCAAAGATGGCTGGCGGCCATCAGGGTGGTGGGGGCTAGACTCACATGGTGAAGTTCTCCTCCAGGAAGCAACGGTTACGCAGCAGGCCCGCCCAGAGCTGTACGCCGATGATGCCAAAGATGAAGAAGACAAAGAAGCAGAGCAGGAGGACATTTCCCAGCATGGGCAGCGTGTCCAGGAGCAGGTTCACCAGGATCCGCATACCTGTGAGTGGGGAAGCGGGGAGAGACCGTCAGACTTGGCAGCAGAGGGCCCCAGAGGAGAAAGGGAGAGCAGGCTCAGAGAAACAGTGAGAGGGGCCCAGGGAGGAGAGGTGGGGACACATGGGCAGGGGCTCCTAACTGCTCCCAGCCCGCTCAGTAGCCATTAAACAGACGTTCCCCTTGGTGTCTGCCCTTCCGCCCATAGGCCATGGAAATGGCTCTGGGCCCCTCCGCACTTCCACCAGATTCCGGACGAATAAGCAGCTATTTATTTATGGAGCACGATTTATGTGCCAAACTCTCTTCTGGGTAATGCACAAATATGATCTCCTTCAGCCTTCATGACAAATCTGTGAGGCTGGTGATATTATCCTTATTTTATAGAAGGGGCATCTAGAGGTCCATAAAACTAAAGCTACTTGCCTGAAGTCACACAGCTGGGAAGCAGCAGGGTCTGGATTTAAATCAGGGGTCCTGACACCAAGTCTGGCCTTCCCTCCACAACCCCCCATCACCTGGCAGCCCGAGACCGAGGCTGGCTCATCTCACTCTGCGCAGAACCCACCCAGATGAACACAGTAGGTGTCTAATGAATGTGTCCCAAATGTCCTTCATCACTGGGGCAGCCACTGGTTCCAGCCAGAACCACTCTGCTGACCCACCCCACCGCAGGGTAGAACCAGGCAGAGCTCTCAGATAACCTACAGGAGAGCCATACCAGCAGCAGCAGACTCAGATCTGGCCGGAGTGCAGAAGAGGACTTTCCTTCCCAAGGAATAGCTACAAAGAACTAGCCAACCCAGAGGAAAGAAGAGGAATGGAGACAGAAGCCCCTTTGTGTGAGTGCTGGAGGCAGGGTGGGAATCAGGGTGAACGAGGGGGGTTTCAGGCAAGTATGGGAAGGGGAGCAGAATGTGTTGGTTACATCCTGGAGGGGCCTGACATCCGGAAACCCGGCAGGTAGGAAAAGAAAGCCTGTGGAAAGCATGCAACCTCTGATTTAGAGAGATCCGGGTTCAAATGCTGCCCTACTTCCTATAGGAACTCAAGCCAGTCCCTTCCCCTCTTGGAAGATGAGGCCTTTCAGCAAAGGGGCCCAAGAAGACAGCAGCCTGCAAAAGTTCCCCAGCTCCAGGATCACATCCCTATCACAGCAAACCCTGGTGCTCCCACCCCACAGCTTGCAGCCCCACCCCCCACATACTTACCACCCTGCCCATCTATATCCCTATCCTTCCCTTCTGCCCCTCCTGCCCTGGGCTGATCCACACCACTGTCCACACCCTCCATGCCCTCTTCCTTTCCACAGGCTCCGTCCCACCCCCCAGTCCCCGCCTGTGAAACTGACCTGCTCTCCCAAGTCTGGGTGATGTCATCCATCATTACGACCTCATTACCCATCTGTATGCCACCCACTCCCCCTTGACTCTACGAAGGAAGATCCAGCCACCCCAGTAATTGGAGAATCCACAGGAGTACAAACCCCAGGCAGATGGGTCATCTCTGCCTTCGGTTTGACCCAGACTCCTTTCCCAGCCCTGTGAACCCAGCCCCATGGGGCACTGGGGTGGTTCAATCCATTAAGCACCTATCTTTGGCTCAGGTCATGATCTCCGGGTCCTGGGATCGAGTCCCACATCAGGCTCCCTGCTCAGCGGGCAGTCTGCTTCTCCCCCTCCCTCTTCTCCCCCCTGTTTGGTGCACACACACACTCTCTCTCTCTCTCAATATATCTTTATTTATGTATGAATACATAAATACATAAATACATAAATCTTAAAACAAACAAACAAACAAACAAAACAAAACAAAAACAAAACAAAACAAAAACAGCCCCATTCCCCCACTCCAGTCCCTGTGGTTTGGCTGGGCTGCCATGGAGATCACATGAGATCACATGACCTGGGCCTGACCAACCAGGGGCAGATTGGCACATTCTGTTCCCCTAGCCCCAGGGGTTGGTCCAGGATGGGCATGTGACCCCATCCAGGACCAATGAGTGCCAGCCCTGAGACTTGTGCTGGAACTACCCGGGGAGGGAAATGCTCGCTTTCTGCAGAGCTTGGAAGCTGGGAAGAGTTACACCTGGAACTACTGGGACTGCTGCTGGGACCCTCTTGCCTTAGCAGGGCAGCGCCTGCCTGTGACTGAAGCCAGCCGAGGGAAAACAGAGCCCAGGACAGAACAGGGGCAATTCCTGATAATAGCCTGGAAGGGCCATGGGAGGTCCATGAACCTTATGAAATTGCTACAAAATGTGCGAGTATGACAACATGAATTTTTCTTGGGGGAAGGTCCACACAAATGTCTGTGGCCCCAACATGGGTCAGGAGCTGGTAGATCATTCTTGAGTGCATACCTTCCAAGATCCTGTGAGGTCTGACTCTATGTACCTCTCTAGCTTTCTCTCTCTCTCTCTCTCTCCTTTACCTTTGCCTGTTTCTCTCTCAATACCAAGTTATTTGAAGTTTCCTAAATATACTATAAGATTTCACACCTCCGCGCTTTTACTCTTGCTATTCTTCCTGGAACAGCCTTCCATGTCTCTTATGCCTGGCAAATCCCTATTCAGCCACCACCGCCCAGTTGAAGCTCTACTTTCTGTCTGTAAAGCTTTCCCCTACTCTTTCTCACTCCTTCCCAGGTGGAGTTCATCCCTCTCTCTTCTGCTCTGAGCAATCTCAGCACCTCTGACCTGGCCTAAGCTGCCTTGGACAGTTGTATAGGTTGCATACTGCACAACCTTGGAGGCCCCATTCACTAGGCAATCTTCTAACCCTACTGTATAATTAGGTTTACCCTCCTGCCTCTTCCATTGGACTGTTAGCTCCTGGGAGCAAGGCCTGTGTCTGCGTCAGCATTCTCAGAACCCAGCGGGCCCTAGCCCAGAACAAAGATTTGGCCAACATTTGCTGAATGATGTGATAGGTCATGAGGAAAGAATGGAAGATTGGAGAGGGGAGGATGAAAAGCTGGAGACAAGGACAGCAGGGCCCTATCCGGATTTTTGCTTATTCCAGGGGTGATGGTAAGGTAGTTGTTAACAAGGGTAATTTGGGATTTGCATCATGAGCTCTATGTGGTGTGATTTCCAATCAATAATTAATGCCTACCCCACCCTCCCTCCCCACAAAACTAGGTCAGCCTCCTCCGGGGAAAGGCAGGGAGCTCCCTTGTAGGCTGCGGACCTCCAGCTAAGAGCAGGACAGGGCGAGTGAGGACTCAATACCCCACCCCACCCCCAACAGGGTAATCAAGGGTGTGCAGGGGAGGGAAGCAAGGAAACAGGTCAAGCACCCACGCCATCCATCCAAAACCACACAAATGTGACCTTAGCCAGTTGCAGGCCTTTCTGGGGCCCCATCATTCATTCGCCTATCAAACACTTCCAGATGCTCTTGTCTGCCCGGCACAGTGCTGGGCACGGAGGAAGCCAAACGCGAACATTCCACATCTCAGCCCTTCAGAGCTTGCCGTCTAGTGGGGGTTGGGGAGGACACAGTGTTGGGAAACACAACCAAGCCTAGAGAGTGGTGTCAGCTCTGGGAACCTTCCTGGAGGGACTGACTTGAGCCAGGCAAAGCCAAGGCAAAGGCACAAAGGTATGTGACCATTCAGAGAGGCCACGCTTGGGGAAGGCTGCAAAGCGGAGTCCAAGGAGCGTGGGGCTTTATGCTAGGTGACAGATCTGGGAGGCCCATGGGCAGATTCCAAGCAGGCTGAGCCCTTGGAGGGGGCAGGGACAGAGGCAGGAGGCAAGCGCTGGCGGCCAGCGGCCACGGGAGAAGAGGCTGGGTCAGAAAGAGGGCGAGGAGGCAGGTGGCTCTGCTCAATCCCAGCCTGGCTGCTCCCCGGGGCCCAGCCTTTGTTGCTCAATTAATTACATTTCCCTTGTTCTCCAGGATATTGAAATTCTGAAAGGCTCCTCAGAACCTGCTCGGCTGGCTTCCCTGAATGGCAGCCCAATCCCCCCTCCTCTCTTCCCTCTGCAAAGCCAGGCCCCAGCTCACTCCACTGCCCTCCCTTGGGCCCAGGGAGTCCCAGGGCCACTGAGCCAAGGCATAATTAGCTAATTAGGGACTCAGAACGAATCCATCGTTTCCGTGCCAGGGAAAAGGGGCCACAGGATTAGGGAGTCAGGGAGGACCCCGAGAGACCCCAGCTAATCCTCCTTTTATGCCCGCAGTCAAGTAATTAGCTAAGGCAAGTCAGCCGGGTCCTCTCTGCCCTCAGTTCCCCTGGCACTGGCCAAGGGAGGCGGAGGCAAGGAGGGGAGGGAGAACAAGAAATGGGGACAGAGGACAGAGATGGGGAGCAAGAGACATGGAGACAGAGACACCTGCCTCAGACCATCCTTCCTACTCCTGTTCCTCCACACCCATCCCCCACCCAGCCCTCCGCATCCAGGCAGTCTTCTCTGGTTTCCACCCCCAGTTAGTCATGAAGCATCCTGCCTCCACTTCCCGCAGGCTCTCACTCGCCATCTCTCTGGATGAGCTTATCTCATTCTGCCTTCTAGTGTGACTTCTCAGGCCTTCGGCCTGGGGTCGAGTCCAGAAATAGGCTCCCGGCAACCCATGAGTGTGGCTGAAGGCCCCGCTTCCCCAGCCAAGAAGGGAACGAGGATCCCAGAGTCCCCAGGACATCCAGTGCAGTCTCTCCTTTGCCTAGAGCGCCAACCCAGGACAGGATATGCGGGTGCCTGTTCTGGTCGGGCAGCCTTGACACAGAGCTTGCCCCCTTTGGGTCCCAGAGGCCTCGTCTACAGAAGACAGTCCAGCCAGCTGCTCAAGAAAAACACAGGGTCAGGATACCTCTGAGGCGGACAAAAGCAGAAGCTGCTAGCAGTGCCTCCATCCCCACAGGGAAAGTACCCGCCAGCTCCTACTCACGGCCCCCAGCCTTTTCCCCCAGCCACACCTCCCTGTGTCCCCCAGGCCACACCTATACACCTGCTGTTCCAGCCAGAATGGAGATGCCCGCCCCCCCAGCATCCCTACTCCTTACCTTTGCGCACACTCTGCCCCACCTCTGTGGCCCTCCTCCACCATTGGGCAGTCAGTCGTGCGGGGTCCCCTCCCCAGGGCCGCAGGGCTCCAGGCTGTTGTGACACAGCCAGGCCGATCCCCTGCCGGCTCCTGGAAAGCCCTCACGCACACTCACAAGGCCATCTCTCCTCCTTTCTTAGACCACAGCTGGGTGGGTGTCTCTTCTGGTCCCCAGGCCAGGCTGGTCCCCCTCATGTGAGCACCGCTGCCCCGCCCTCCCTCTGTCACAGCACTTTGCACACTCTTGGCCTTCATCAGCTCCTGGCTCCACCCATGCCCCCCAAAATGGACAGTGTCCTGAGCACGAGGACCCCAGTGGGTGTTCTGCATCCTCCAATCCAGCCCAGGGTCTGGCACAGAGCGGTCCCCCGAAGGATGGCCGGGAAGGAGTGATGAATGGGTGGATGGAGCCATTCAACAATATTTAGTGAGGACCTACTATGTGCCCGGCACCGTTCCAGGCTCTAGGGGGTGCATCAGTTAAAACAAACAAATGGATAAGCAGACCAAGTCCCCTGCCCTCCGGAGGTGGGACATTCTAGATGGGGGAAGGGGAAACAGAAAACCACAAACATAATAAATAATCCGTTTCCTTATTTATTGGGTGCAAGTGTTATGAAAGTGTTACGAAAACTTTCATAAGTTTTCATAAGGCGAAAGGGATGGGGAGCGCCAGGCTGGGCCAGGGACATGGTCGGTATGAAGGTATGAACGGGGGCCAGGAAAGGCCTCGCCGGCACGATGACGCAGGTCACAGGCTCACGGGAGCTGAGGGCGTCTGAGGCGCGCACACCTGGGGAAGATTTCCCCCCGCAGATGGAGCAGACAGAGCAGGACCCGGGGGGGGGGGGTGCGGGGGTGAGGCAGGCCCGCGCCGGGAACAGCCAGGAGGCCAGTGTGGCTGCAGGGAAGTGGGGGGGAGGAGGGGGTGTGGAGACCGGGCTGCCCCGCAGGGGCGAGGACTCTGGCCTCTGTTCCCCTGCGGGTCATGGGCAGAAGGGAGATGCGGTCCTACGATGGTTGGAAAGATCACGTCAGCTGTGGGGGCAGCATGCACTCTGGGGGGCCAAGGTAGAAGCGTTCAGCCTGCGGGACAGTGTACCATCGCCCGTGTGTCGCCCCCGGCACTCACACACATCTTGGGACAGGGGCCCTAGCCCGCAGGCTCCGAGGCCAGGGCCATGACAGTGGCCATGTGGTTGCTGCCTCCTGAGGCCAGCCCTGCCTTCCCCTGGGACAGAAACGGGGAGCGCTGAGGGGAGCCCACGAGAGATGCGGCCCTGCTCTCGCCCTCCCCATGTCCTCCCTGCCAGACGCCACGCTTCTGCGTGACTCTCAGGGGGACAGAGAGTCCCGTCCGTCTGTTCCTCCCCAGCCCGACCTACCCGGCCATCGCTCACCTGCCATGATGATAATCCACATCTGGCTGGGTCCAGATGACAGTGACAGCGGAGGCTGGGGACATGGCTAAATTCTGGAGCTTTCTGAAGGTCAAGTGATTGGTGGGAGGGAGGGGTGGGGGGTGGAGGAAGGAGGAGTCGATGTGAAGGCATTTCATAAGCTCATGGGGTCTGGAGTTAGGGGAGAGGAGTGTGGCCTAGAAGTGTCAGGTAGTACAGATAGTCTCTAGATGGCACTTAAACTCGGGTGCCGGCAGGAGACAGAGGGCAGAGGGGCAAACTGTCGGAGCTGTTCAACCCAATCACCCTCTTTCACCAGGGACCCCTCGACCAGCCCCCCTGCTCTAAGGAAGCTGGGCGGCAGTGGGACCGGAGGACCTTGGTGGCAGGGGGGGAGCTGGAGAGGGAGGGACAGGGCCACGCTTCCTGATGGGCATCTCCCCTGGAGGTCCGGGGAGCTGTCTGCAGACAGCAGCTGTCAGCCCCGATTAGGCAGCCACCCCGCCAGCCCAGCTCAAGCAGAAGGAGCCGGACCACCGCACAGCCCACAGCCGGGAGAAAGGGTGCGGGGCTGCGGACAGGAGGGGCCGAGGCTGTGGCCGACCCAGGGGCTCCCCTCCTCTCTGCGGTCTGGCTAGGTCAGCAGAGGGTGCTGAGCAAGCGGGAGAAGCCGTCTGCCATGCCTGCCGCTGCCAACGCCAGCTAATCAGGGGCACAGTGGGCGCCCGGGAGGCCGGGCCAGGCGGCATACGGCAGTGCTGCCGGGGACACAGCTGCTGGCCGCAGCCCAGCGGGGGAGGGGCCTGCGGGCTGATGAGGGGGCCTCCGGGAAACGAATGCCAGCCAACAAGTGTGCACCCCGATACCCTCCATCCCAGGAGAGTTCACGCACGAGAGGCCGGTCCTAGCTCCAGTCCCACAGAAGGTCCCTGAACCCACTAGGGCCCCAAGAACTCCCACTCATTCTTGGCACCCCTTCTTTGTAAAACCTCCTCAAAGGACATGTTAGTGTCCTTCCGCTCAGCCCCCCTGCTGCCTCCATTAGAGCACGGGTCCCGCCGGCCCACAGATCCTGGCTTGAGGATCTGCCTGAGAAGGGGCTGCGTCCAAATCTCCATGGCCCCTTAGTGGACGCGACTGCGGAAGAACGAATGAATGAATGAATGAATGAATACATAGTGCCCTCCCTTGACCTGGTATCCCCTCCAGGAATTGCTCCCTCCGGATCTGTAGAGGACATCCTGAGCTTGGTGGTGGGGGAGGGGAAGAACACCTTCACCCTGCCCCACCCCCAGGCATTTCTCCTTCCACACACTTGGCTTCTCCTCTTGTTCCCAAGTCAGGGTCTCACTAGATGTCTGGCCCAGATGTTTTCCCACCCACCACCATCTCTTCTGAGAAGGCAGCAGCCCCGGGGAAACTGAGCCCCTCCTCTCTCTCTGCCAGTCCTTTCTCTGGGAGGCCCTGTGGGCGCCGAAGACTGTCAGCCCCGAGGTCCAATTTATGGCCTGGGGTGGGACCCTCCTGCAGCGGCCCCCAAAGCCCAAGTAAACTTGCCTTCCTGTTTCAAGGTGAGTCTCCCAGCTTCCTGTCCGACAGATGCCTCGCAAGGCAGGATCCAAGAAGGAATCCTGGAGCCTTCTTCATCTATCCTCAGCATGGCTGGCCTAACCACGACCCAGATGGGCATGAACCTGGGCAGAAAGGGCCAGCGCAGGTCTGGGATAAGGGCCATGAGCCCAGAGCCCCTCGTCCTGATGGGCAATCGGAGACGTGCCTGCAAAACCGGGTCATTCGAAGACTTCTTCTTCTGAGACCAGAACCCCTCAGAACCCCTGAAACCAAAAGTCTGGGATTCTGAAGCTCGATGAGTCTAAGATTCTCCGTGACTTTCCCCAAGGCTCATTCCAAGATCCCAAGAGTATAAGCATCCCATGCAATCGACGTATGGTACCGGCACCTGTCAGGAGAGGATGCTGTGCGTACATCTGCGGCCTCATAGTCTAGCAAGGGAGGGCTGGAGCCCCATTTCAGGGATGGGGAAACTGAGGCCTGAGAGGTGGAGCCACTGGCCATGATCCCAGGTCCAAACCCCAGTCTCACTGCTCTGGACACCACCCTCTGAGGCCCCAACACCAGGGCCCTCCCTCCGTGAGAGAGACAGGGCAGGGGCTGGTCACTGGGCACCTGTTCTGTGCCTGGGGTGCAGACAAACCCACGGGAGATGCTACATGCCATCCTCACTGTGCAGGCAGGGGACCGAGCAAGAGAGGAACCTTTCCTGGGGTTGCAAAGCTAATCAACATAGGACCAAGCTTTGAATCCTGGCAACAATGCTCTGTGTGGAATGACTGTGCCTCCCTGCCTCCCGCCCTGACTTGTACCTGTCAGGTCACACAGCACCCGGTACCCCAGGAGCTCTGTGCTTTGCCAGTGAAAGGTGTTCAGGAAGGGTCCTGACAACATCACTTCTGCTTTGACCCTGGATGTGGGCAGGGGCTTTCCTGATGCCCTGCAGATGGGGTGGCCGGCTGGGGCACCTATAAGTTCCGGGGAGAAGAAGAGGTGGTAGAAAGGAGCCCAAAGCCCTGGGGTCTTGGGAGGGCAGGTTCAAATCCTGCCTCTGCCCCTAGCCAGCAGGGCAGCCTGGGGCAGTTTATTCAACCACTCTGTGCCTCAGTTTCCCCATCTGTAAAGTGGACATCATAGCAGCTCCACCATCCTGCGGCTGTTAGGAAACCAAAGAAAGCAGCCACGTAAAGCCCTTGATGGATTTTGGCTATTTATCACTCTGGGTCAGTCCACAGAGCATAAGCGGAGTTCAGCTCCCGCCCTGCTCTGCCGCGCAGCCCCCCTGCCCAGTCCCCAGCTTGGGGACTGTCTCCCCACCTCAGCCTCTGCCAGGATGCCCCGAGGCCCCTGCCCTCTGTCCTCAATATTCCAGCACCTTCCTCACAACAGTAACACCTACCGACCATCTACAGCACATCGACCTCGGTGCTAAGCCCTTTATGCACGTTATAGCATTTAGTTCTTACAAAACCGTAGAGAAACTGGTCTTATCAGCCCCATCTTATTGTTGGGGAAATGGGGGCCGGGAGGAGAGCATGGAGGCCCAAGATCCCACAGCAGGCAAGTAGAGCCCTGGGACTCGAACCTGGGCCTGTCTGTGTAGAGCGAAGTCTCAGTTCCGGGTCCCACAGCTGGGACCTGACAGTGGCTTCCTCCACAGTTCTGTCGGCTTTGCCTCCCTGCCCTGGGAGCATGGCCTCCACCTCTCTGCCTCGCCCCCACCCCAGGCCCAGCCCAAACGCCCCTGCACAGCAGCGGGTGATCGCTGCACAGGGGACCGTGAGCTGGACAGGACTCTGCGGGCGGGCAGTGACCCAGGCCAGGCCCAGCATCCCCAGCAGCTGCCCCTGAGCTCCCCAGACCTCCCTCCCTCCCCCCTCCACAGCCTGGGCTGAGGGGCGTCATGGTCAGTGAGCTAGAGATGTGGGCCCGCAGGTCAGACTCAGCTGGCTCAGAGCCTAGCGGTGACTTCCCTAGTTTCTTACTGGAGAAACAAAGGGCACTTTCCACATTTAAATGACGGGGCCAGTGGGCTTTGGAAGGCACTGCCACGGGCTTACTGGGGGTGCAGGCCTATAGTTGCCCGGTGCCAGGATGGGGCACTTTTAGAGGTAATCGGCCTCATCTTAACAAGGCCCAGAAACGGACAGTGACTTATGAAAGCCACAGCAAGGAGCCAGAACCCCGCCTCCTGACTCACAATCTGGTGCCTTCCTCTCTCCCTCCCCAACCTCCTCCTCCATGCTGTGCTACCTTTATCCATCAAAGGCTGAATGGCCAGGATAGAGCCCGGCGTGGTAGCGTGGAGGGACATATTTTATAAGGTTTGTAAACAACACTGTGACTCCCAGGTGCCCCATCCATCATGCACAAAGTTGAGAACTACACATCGAATCCAGTCCTCCTCTTGATTTGTGCAAGTAGAGAAAGTGAGGTCCAGTGACACCAAGGGACTTCCCGGATCACAGATCGGGGTCCTGGCAGAGCCAACAACCAGACCTTGCGTCCCCTGCCAACCCAACTAAGTCTTCCGGACTGATCGTGCTAAGGCTTTGCAGCCATCGCTATATTTTTCCAGTGCAAGAACTGCCCACTCTCCAAGGTCTTGCAATTAACAGCCCATCCTTTCACCATTCCGGGGTCTCTAGCCTGCCATCTAGTGGCAACACTGAGAGCTACAGGCTATTGTTGAAGAGAGGGGGAGTCCCAGGGCAGAAGGAACTCTGAAGACGAACAGGAGGGCTTGGAATGTTTTAGGGAAACATCTAGAAAAAAAGGAGGGAACCAACCAAATCTCTCTAGGAGGCGCTTGTAAGAACTCGTGCCCCGCCCCCCGCCATGCCACCATTCCTCGGTGACTCTGGGCAGAGGAGGTGGCGGCTGGGACCAAAGCGGCCCCTCCCACAAAGGCCGGGTCGGACCAACCAACCTGCTCTAACAGCCTGAGGCTCCCATTAACTGAATTCCTCATGAATACGAGTTGATCTTACGGTCTCTTTCCAAGGGGAGCACAGGGTGGTTTCGCAGTTGAGGGAGGGGACGCCCTGGGTCTATTTTGGCTCCCAGAGGGTCTGTGCTCCCAACACGCCCCCAAGCCAGGTTCTGAGGCAGCGAGATTCTTTCTGTCGGCGGAGTGGGGCAGTCAGCTCCCTCCGAGCAGGCATCCATCCCCCAGCTCTGGCTGCCTGGGCCTCCCAGTCACGCCTATTAGCAGGCGGGAGGCCCCTGAGGAAGGACCCGGACTCCTCCCCGGGCGCTCCGGGCCATGCGGCCTCCAAAATTGGAAGCTTCGGGAGCGCGGGGCCCATCGCTGCCCTTCTCTGGAGAACCAGGCAGGCTGGCACTGGGGACTGAAGTGACCTCCACAGCCAGGAGCCGCCTAATGAGCTCCTCATTCAGTCCTTGGGGGAGGGGGGGGCGCAGGGAGAGACACAGGCGCCACACATGCCACATGCACACGCATGTACACACACGTGGTCTCCTGGGGTCATGTAGACTCTCAGACCCACGTGCACCCACACAGAGATGTACAGAAACCCCCCAGAGAGAGAGACCCACACCCTGTCCCCTCCCCCCACACCTTCTCTTCTCAAACGTCCCCTTATGTCACTGTTCCCAAGACCTGGAGGCTCAGAATGCAGGACAATGCACAAACGCCTGCGTGTGACCCCTGGCAGAGACACACACACCACTGGGAAGGGGTCCCGGCCCATGGGCTCAGTGGCCATGGGGGGCTGCCTCCTCAGAGCTGCCTCTTGAGACCCTGTTTGCCCTGGGACAAGAATGGGGAAGGCCAGGGCCGGGGGGGTGGGTGGGCAGGAGAAACGGGGCCCCTCCCATGTCCTCCCTCTGAGGAGGCTCAGACAAGACACTGGGCTTCCCCCCTCACTCCCCAAGGTGAGACCTGGGTCTTCCGGGCATCTGCTTCCTCAGTCCCGCCCCACCCGGTCACGGTCACGGCCATCACTGACCTGCAGACCCGGAGCCACCCTGAGGCCGGCTTGCCCCACCCATGCTCCCCACTCCTGCCAGGCATTTCTGAAACACTCCGTGTGGCCTGGTTGGTCCCTGGACTGCACAGGGTCTCCATTCAGACACCGTCTTGGACCGCCAGGCCCCCGCCTTCCCCACGTTGTGCCCCACGTGCTCCATGATGCCGGGACACCTGTGTGTCTGACCACCGATGGCCCCGTGGCCCTGGCACCAGACAGCTGCTCAACACACTTGCTCTGTGTCCCTGATGCGTAGTTCTCACGCGGCTTCCGTGTACCAGGGCAGCTGCGGGCGCTCCATGAAGGAAGCCCATCCCGTGGCCGGCACCCCAGGAAAGGGCGGAGGGGCATCAGGGAGGGGGCGCGCACTGTGGCGAGGGTACTGGTTGGACGCCTGGGTGCCAAGGTGCCGGCTCTGTGACCTTGGACGACTCACAGCCCTCTCCCCGCCTCACTGTCTTCATTTGTTCAATGGGCTAAAGACGGTTTTCAACTAGGTGATCTAGAAGGAGTCTTGTAGGATTGGTGGGGGTGGTGGGGGTGGGAAGCACAGAGAGAAGCTGGGAACTCCCCCCCGCCCTACCCCCAGTGGAGTCTCCCCAGAGCAGCGGGAGGGGACCAAGGGCACAGTGATGAACTTCTCCTCCCCACTCCCCTCACAGCTTTGCTCCTCATCACTCACCCCTACCCCGCCCCAGCCTCCCCATCCTTCCCTCAGAACCTTCAGAGTAGCACTCGGGGATCCCTGGGGGTTCCTACCATGTCAACATTCACATGTGGGGACGTGACCCTGTACGTGCACCCCCGGGACCCCCTCCGTACCTGGCCCTGTCTGCCCATCTCAGAATGAAGTTGCGGTTGGGCCACCCAGCTTGCTCCACAAATACCCTTAAGTGTGGCCTCCGCTGCCCTACCCCACCGGCCCAGAGTCAGGCCAGCCCCACGGGCACTTGCCACCAACCTGAGCCTCACCCGGGTTGTCAGAGGATTCAGTCAGCCGTCAGGACGTCAAATGCCACACAGGAGGTGAGTAGGTGCTCACGAAACTTCCTGCCCTTTGCTGACAGGGCTAAATCCCAGGCAGGAGCCAGCTGGGCGCTCCCTCCTTCTCTCCTTCCCCATCCCCCATCCTACTCTAAACTCTAAACTCAGGGTCCTGGAAAGAACACTGCTCGGGAAGTCAGGAGGCCTCTTGAGCAAGTTACTTAGCGTCTCTGAGTCTCGGTCTTTTCGCCTCGGTTTTCCATGAGAAGAGCCCACTTCCCTCAGGGAGGGATCATAAGCTCACGAAAATCATGGAGATGGAAACGCTCTGACGATTATGAATATGGGCAGACGCCAGGGCCTGTCATAACATAACCTCTCAACACTGGGCGGGTGGACAGACGGATGGTTGGGTCCTGATGTGGGCGGGTGCGCAGGCACATGGTTGGGGGACAGACCAGTGAGGGCTCTGGGGATCCCCTCCCCTGCGAAAGCCGGGGCTGCTCTCCCTTAAACTAATCAGCTTCTTTTCACACGCGTGTCCTGCTTGACAGCCGCCCGCCACAAGGAGCCTTGTCCCCGAAAAACTAGACTCCCCAGAATCCTGTTGCTCCAGTTCTTACAGGACTCAGAGCTACCAGGACCGCCCTGCCGCGTCTTTGGGCCCCAAAACGGGCCCAGGAGCCTGATGGGAGCAGGACCCACATCTGTCCAGTCACTGAGGGATCCCCATGCCCAGCACAGGCGCTGGAAGGTGCTGGTCAGTCTTGTCTTAGTGCAGGAATGGCTGCTGGGGGGGGGGGCAACGGGGGGAGCCAACTCACTGGGCACACGGTTGATGGCTTTGAGGGGCCTCAGGACGCGCACGGTGCGGATGGCCGACAGGTTGATGTTCTGGAGGTCCAGGGAGTACTCGACCATCCTGCAGAGAAAGGGGGACAGTGAGGGATGGAGCAGGAGGGACACAGGGCCACGGACCAAGCCACAGCCATCAAGCCACCCACGCACATCCATCCGTGCCCATAGCTGCCTGGAGCGGAGAGGAAGGAACGGGGTCAGGATCCCGGCTGGGGCCCAGCACTTGCTGGGTGGCTCTTGTCCATGCTTCCCCGGCAGCCTCCGAAGCAGGGAAGGCTAGCAGGGGAGAACCAAGGTGGGGGCGGGGGGGGGGGCGGCTGACCCCAGGCAGTGACCAGAAGGCAAAATCACAGCTGCAGTGTCAGGTCCTGGCTGCCGGCAGAGGCCTAGAGCCAGGCCCCCAGTCCTTACATCTCCCCCAGCCCCCAGGTCCCCAGTAAGCCTGGCTTCGATGCCCAAAGTCACAGACGAGGAGAGGAGCCAGAGGTGACATCGCATGTCCCAGGTCACCCAGCCAGGGTCACACCACAACCACCCCTCCCTGTCTGCTCTCCAGTCCTCTGAGCCCAACCACGGGCTCCCAGCAGTCCAGGTGTCATCTCCAGGGATGCAACAGGCACGCTGTGCTTGGCTTGCAGGAAAAATCCACGCTCTCCCAGGCACGCTCCCTGCAAGGCGCCCAGGCTCCAGCCTCATGGGCTCACTGCATCCGTCATGCCAGGCCTCTGCGCCCTCTGTCCCTTCTGCCTGCGATGCTCTCTCTCATCTGTCCACTGAAACCTTTCCCATGCTTTAAGGATCCGGTGATGCCCCCTAGAGTCCTGGAAGTTTTTCCACACCAGAGTCTGCAATGAACCAAGCCAGTATGGGTGCTACAGGCCCAAGAAGGACTCAGAGCTGGCCCCCGCCCTCAGGAGTAGCCACTCAAGCCAGGGAAAGACCCAAAGGCAGAGATGACACTGGAGCCCTCGCCGCTCCTCCAGGACCTCAGCCAAGAGGTCCACCCTTCCACACCATGTGCAACCGGCCCTGAAACACCTTGGAGGAATTTTGTCTCCTCCAGGAAGTCTTCCCAGATCTCCACTGGAGGCAGCTCTCTGGGATCCCCTCTGTGGTTTCCCAGCTTCCATCAGATCCTGCCTGCTCAGTTCCTACCTGCCTCTGCTCTCCCCCTACTAGGCCTACAGCCTCAGCCTGACCCGGGGTGCGGCTCAGCAGACCCTCCCACCCTCTCCCCCCCACCCCATCCTCCACCCTGGGGCTCCAGCACGGCCGCCAGCTCCACCTATCACTACCATCAGCAGGGAAGTGAAGGCTTTTCCCACACACCAGGCAAACCTGTCCAACTGTTGGGAAGCCACCGCCCCCTCCCGCTGCTTGAAGAATAATTGAGTGAAAGCTTCTTTGCCTGAAATGCCTCCATCCATCCCCCAGCTTTCTGGGGCACAGGCTCCGGCTCCCATGCCCTCTCTCGCACGCAGAGTCACACACCTGCACACAACCGTCCGTGCACGCACACACACTCACTCCTTGGACACCCTCATCCACACACACTCCTACCAGAGCCCCAATTCAGAAGAGGGGGCGTGACCCAAAAAGTGACAGAGAATTAGAAGGAGAGATGGAGACCTGGAGGACCAAAGAGGGGAGGTAGAGGAGGAGGAGGGAGGGAGGCAGGGGGAGGAGAAGGAGGCTGAAGGGGGAGGGGGAGGGGAGGAAGAGGCAGAAGGGGGAGGAGAAAGGGGGGAGGCGGAGGAGAGAGGGGCGGTAGGGGCAGCTGCCAGGCAGAAAGGGTGCTGCAGGCTGAGGCCGGCCCAGGGGCAGTGGGTGGGGAGAGAGGGTGATGTGTGACGGGGCACGGAGGGAGTGGAGCTCTCTGAGGATTCCGTGCGTGGGTGAGCCAACTGTCATTTTCATATTTTGTAGAAAGAGCTCTCCAGGCAGCCAGGGAGACGTGTGTGATGAAGGCACTGTGGGGGCGGCACACGCAGGCACACAAACAGGCGCTCACACCGGTTCGGGCACACACACAGGCACACACACACACACACACACCCGGGCCAGCCCGGGAGAGCTGCCCCAGCTCCAGCCCGCCCCTCCCCCACGCCCCTCCCCCACCTGTCCTCTTCCTCCTGCCCTGGCTCCCTCCATCCTGTCAGCAGGGGCAGCACCACGCCCTGGACACAGCTGGGCTCCCCAGGCTCCATGTAGGCTTTGCTGGGGGTGCCGGGGTGGGGGTGCCCAGCCTCTGCCAGACTGAGCCCACCAGGGTCCTTTGTTTCGGGAGCCCCAGGGCACACCTGCTGAGCTCTGGCAGGTGACAGCCCAGGATTTGTTCCCATCCCCACGAAGTCTCGCAACAAAAATAAATAGATGCTTCCCAGACTGAGGGCTAGACAGAAACAGCACACGGTGTCAGAGGGCCTGCTGCCTGCCGCCAGTTCTCATTCCTTACCTGCGTTAACCCGTTTGAGCCCCCCCATTCCTCGGAACCCACCACACCATTCCCCACGCTCCACTGGGGGCTCCCCAGGGCAGGCACCCTCAGGCCAACCCTGCCTGACCCCTGGCCCTGCCTCGCACTGCTCCAGGGGCTCCATGTCCCCCCCCCCTTGGTTCTTCATTAAGCAAGGCTGCCCACTGAGACCACGCCCCCGGCCCCGCCCTGGGACAGGCCGGGACCAAGAACTGGAAACATCTACAGATACCTGGCCTATTCCGGCCCGGCCCCAGGGTGAGAAATCAGGCTCAAGTTTCCCTCTGTGTTTCTCTGAAAAAGGGAGGGGACCGGCCCCTGGGTTCTGAGTGAGCCACAGGGTATAGGTGAATGTCACCAAGGCCCGTGATTAGTCGGTGTCAGGAAGTTTTAGGATCTGAGCACCTCTCAGATCCCAAGCAGCTCGTGGGAAGCTGATCAGACTCACGCCCGTCTCTGAGGTGGACTGAAGCAGCCACACTGCCTGGCAGGCCCAGAGAGAGGCACTAGCCCAGCCTCTGCCCTTCCCCCTGACCCAGCCCTCCGGGGCTTCAGTGTGGGAACACACCTTCACAGTCTACTACAGAAATGTCCCTGAGACCTCATCACTTGCAGCCCTCAGGAGGTCCACTGAAGAGCTCCCATGAGAAATTTCTTGGAGAATTTAGTGTTAGGAATCTTAGCTCTGAGTTTCCTGGCAGTCCAGTCAAAGAGCAAAGGTGATGAGTTACTGAGTTCTTAGCAGCAAGAAAGATCCTTCCAGGAAATCCACTTGCCTAAACATTTCTCCCAGGTTCTATACCTCTCTTCTATGTTTCTACTTGGGGGTGTTACATTGCACCTACATTGCACCTATTTATACCCAGACAGGGTATAAATGCATTCAGTGATAAAGAACATCTAGTAAGTGAACAGTGAAGAATCCCGGAGTTCTCATTCTTCTCTGAGGGGAAGAGGACAGAAAGGGGGATACTGGACAAGGATGGGGAGAGATGGGCAGATCATGTAGCTAGAAAGGTGGAAATGCGGGTTTAAGTCTATCCCACAGGAACCAGGATGTCTTGATGGTGACTCTGTGCACCAACTTGGGACAGTCTACTCACAGCTCTCTGACCCCTGCCCTAGTCTGGTCACCATCCCTCTCTTCTGGCAGCCACAGCAGCCTCCTGACTATTCTCCTGTCTCTTCCTTTCTCCCCCCAATCCCTTCTTTAGTCAGCTAAAACCTCCTAAAATTCCAATCTAGCTATATTGCTCCCTGACTTAAACTCTCAATGGCTCCCCATTGTTCTCAAAACAAAGTCCAAGCCCCTCTCTGCTCTGGCTTATTCCACGCTCTGTTCATACCTCCTGTCTAGCGTGGGTTCCCCCACAGCACACCCTGAGCCAAGAGCTCCGGAGGCGATCCCAAGGAGTGTGGCAAGGGGGATGAGGAAACAGAGAAAAGCCAATGAGGGGCTGTTCATGAGCAGGTCACTGATGTGGACAATGGGGGCACAATCGGGACCCCCTGAGAAACTGTGCGGAGTGGGCCTCAGAATGGGACCAGAGGGGGGCAGGGCTGGCCAGTCACCCCCTCCTTCTGAGACATACCCCCCCACCAACCCCACACAGCGTTCAGTAGGCACTCAGGGATCTGCTTAGCATGAATAACACTGTGATGAAAGAAGCTACTTCCTTCCACACCCTGGATGACAGCTATGGGAGACACCCCCCCTTCCAAAAAAGAGAGGGTGAAGAGGGGTCACTCTATGGGTAAATAACCACTGGGCTGACTTCCCTCGGGCCCCAAGACAGACATCACTTAGGGGAGTGAGAAATTAATTCCTAATTACACAGTTACTTTATCACACAGCTTTCGGTGCTAAAAGTCTAAAAAAAAAATCAACAAAAACCCCCACTACCAGCTCCCTCCTGCCAGCTCCCAAGCACCTAATTAGGTAAGTAATTTTGCTTTAAAGCGAACACTTCTGTCCTGACATCACCCCAGGAGGAGAGTAGCTGAACCCAGTTCCGGGGCTGTCCTTGAGGAGAGGGGCTCAGGTGCAGGAGTGGGCTGGGGGAGGAGACCCCGGGTCTTCAGGGCACAGCCCTACCTGTTCCTGCTGAGGGGCCTTCCTCCCCCACCCCCAGATCCCCTGGCTCCCAAGAGAGCCCTAGAGGCCCAGGCCGGGTCACGTGGCAGATACCAACCCCCAGCCACCGTGACTAGTTCAGGATGGGCACGGGACCCCAGGTGGGCCGTGAGAGGCAGCCCGGCCGCTGAGCTGGGGTGACAGGGAAGAGGGGCTTTCCCTGGCTAAGCTACCGCCTGGAAACCCTTAGGCGCTAACAGCCATCTTGCCTCCATGGTGGCCTAAGAATTCTGCCAACTCAAAAGAAGGCTGAGTCCAGAGCTGGAGAGAAGCAGGAGCCTGGCCATATGGTTCGAGCACTCCCTCCATCCAAATCCCAGATCTGCCCTCTGCTTTCTCCAGTTGTGAGCCAATACACTCCCTCTGAGGCTTGGGCCCCACTTGCCTTTGGTTTCTCCCACTGACGACTCAAGGGTCCTGGCTGGTTCACAAGGGTTTCCTGAGCACTATGTGCCGGGCACTTGACACACCTTCCCGTAGAGGGATCTCTGGCCCCCACTGCCAGATTTGGAAGCGGAGACTCAGAAAGAGGCCAGATCACACAGCCAGGGAGCGTGGGATTCGAGAGCCCTGCGCGGCCCGCCCTCCCCTTCATCAGGCATCAGGCCAGCCGCCTTCTGGCTCCCAAGCCTCAGCTGGTCAGGTGGCCAGGAAGCCCCCCACACATGGCAATGCCTAGAATCGGGCAAGCACCCCTGGGGGCAGCTTTCCCCAGTGGTTAGAGCATAGAGCCCGGATCCCAACCCCAGAGTACCATGTGACCCTGGGCAAGTCACTGAATTGACCTCCCAGGGCTGTGGGGAAAATGATATGGGCTCCTATATGGAGTCAGTGCTTAGAACAGGACTTGGCCCCAACGTTCCTGGGTGGCTCAGTCGGTTGAGCGTCAGACTCTTGATATCGGCTCAGGTCATGATCTCAGGGTCCTGAGATCAAGTCCCGCATTGGGCTCCTGCTCAGCGGGGTGTCTGCTTGAGTTTCTCTCCCTCACTCTCTGCCCCTCCACCTGCTTGCGCACACTCTCGCTCTCACTCTCTCTCTCTCTCAAATAAATAAATCTTTTTAAAAAAGAAAAAAAAGAACAGGGCCTGGCCCAAGGAGGAGTCAAAGAAGCGCTCACAGTTCCTTCCTTTGTTGCAGCCTCGTTCCCCACCTCAGCTCACACCTGCCCACGAATCGCACGTGCCTGCCTACACCCCTCCGAGTCCCACCTCCTACCTGAGAAAGCCCAGCAGGAAGGGCCTCCGGAAGCTCTGACGTGACCCCAGCACCGTCTGCCACGTGCCCTGCCTTGCAGGAGCGCGCGCACACCCCACATTCCCACAGTGCCCTGGGCTTTTTCCAGGCTACCTGCCTTTGCATCTGCCAGACCTACCCAGGGACCCCAGAAAGGCCCAGGGCCCACCCCTGAACTAAGCTCGCCTGCCCCGTGTCCCACTGTCCTCTACGAGGGCACCTCTGGCTCTGACATGTGCTCTGTCATGTCCCAGTTTCTCAGGGCAGGGCCTGGCTCAGAGTCCCAGCTAGGTCCCCGGTGCCCCAGCCCAGGGCGGGCTCTCCATGCCAACTTGTCAAACACAGAACTTGAGGGACAAGATCAGGAAAAAAAAAAAAAAAAGCCTGGAGCTGACAAGAAGCAACATAAAATGACTGAGATTTAACATCTTTCCAGGAAATACCCCTCCCAGGAGATGATTTCTGTGTGTTGCTGATAAAAATAGGGTGTTTCCTCAATCTTTGCAAGGGGCCCACGGGGGCTTTCTTAAAATGTAATTTAAGATGTAGCTAATGGAAAGGAAGCTGAGATGCTGGAAATGGCAGATCATCTGTCAGGAGGCAGCCCTGTGATGACTCAGGCATGCTCTAGCGGGTGACTAGACCACCAGGCACACTGCTACCCCGCACTTAGCGCATAGTAGGTGTGCAGCTGAGGGAGGTTAAGGAGAGAGGAAATAATGGAAAGAGAGAATTAGGGAGCAATCACATTAACCCTTGACCTTGGCCAGCACTTTCCGGTTTGCCGGTCACTTCCACCCAAATACCCTCCCACAAATCCTATGAAACCAGAAAACAGGGATTCTTAAGCCCATCTGAAACCAACTCGGGCCAAGTTCAGAGTCAAGGAAAGATCGGGGCAGGTGGACTGGAATATTTTGGCCTCTGAAAAGATAAAACCCCTAGTACTGTGAGTCAGCATGGGCTCTGGGCCAGCCGTATGTGAGCACATCCCAGATCTGGCCCCTATAAGCTGTGTGACCTGGGGCAGGCTGCTTCTCTCTCTGAACCTCCATTTCCAAATGTGCAACATGGCCTTAAGCACCCCTTCTCCCAAGTTCTCGGGATTGTGAGGACGTAAGGGAGCGCAACGCCGTTAGTAAACACCACTTCTGATAAACCTGCTGATTTCTGCCTACCCAGAGCTCCCTTCCCAGGTCTTGGGCGAACAATCCTGGCATTTTGCAAAGTCTACGCTTCCCACTCTCAGGCCACGTGGCATGGGTGGGGCCCCGACTCGCGATCGCCAATCAGAGCACAGCCTCATCCCAGCCGCAGTGATTGGTTCAGGAATGAGCACATGACCCACGCCGGCCAATCCAAGTCAAGGAAGCTACGTCCCACTCTCCTTGGAATGACTGTGAAAGGGAAGGTCCCCTTCCAGTGACTCCAAGAGAGGGCTCTGAGGCCGGGGCTGCCCTCTGCCACCCGCACCCCGGCAGGAAAGCTGCCGGGATGTATGTCAGCACAGAGCAAGGAGCAGAGCTGTAAGATGGAAGGACACAGTGTCTAGTGATCTCTTCCAGGATTCTGGATCAAATGGGCCCCGAAGCCAGAGACCCCGTGGCTTTCAGGAAAGGAAATGATAAACTCCCCTAAACCAGGATCGGCAGGTTCCTATCCCGTGTAACTGAGAGAGGCCTTCCTGATTCATGATTGACTGGTGTCCGGCTTGTCAGCCTGTGGCCTGAGAATCTCCGGCGACTTACCCCTTAGCCCTCATAGCGTGTAGCATCTTGTTTCCATGGAAACAAACCTGAGTGGTTATCATTGCTCTCATCCACTCTACTCCACAGCAAATGAGAAAAACATCCATCCCAAGGTTCCCACTGGAATCTTCCCAGGTCCACACCCACCCAGCGCCAGTTCAGCTTAAAGAAAGTGGCTCCACACATGGGTGGCTCAGTCGGTTAAGCACCTGCCTTGGGCTCAGCTCATGAGCCCGGGGTCCTGGAACTGAGCCCGGCGCTGGGCTCCCTGCTCAGCAGGAAGTCTGCTTCTCCCTCTCCCTCTGACCCTCCCCCCTGCTCACACTCTCACTCCCATGCTCTCTCTCACTCTCAAATGAATTAAAAAAAAAAAAAATCTTGGAAGGAAGGAAGGAAGGGAAGGCAGGAGGAATGGAGAGAGGGAGGGAGAAAAGGGTGGGAAGGAAAGGGAGGGAGGGAAGAGAAGAAAGGAAAGGAAGAAAATGGCTCCAGATACCCCCTCCTGCAGCTCCACAGTGCCTGGTCACAACAGATTCCAAACAAACAAGTCATGGAGACGCCCCCTCCATGGCCCAGAGCCAAGCTCTGGGGACTCTGGGATGATGAGTCAGCCTCAGCCCTGCCCTCAGAGCCCCAGTGCTTGGAGCAGACAGACCTGTAGAGTCCAGGATAAATCAGGATGTAAAGACGGGAAGACCAGGAGGGTGCCCAGGTCTTGTTGACATAAGGAGTGCTTCCCTGACTCACAGATGATGCATACAGAGTCATGCCGGAGGGAGGCCAGCTCCAAAGGCTCCTGGAAACAGCCACAATGATGACACTCTGACTCCCATAACCGCAGCCCAGTCTGTGAGCAGGGACAGGCCTCTGCACAGCCTGCACGGGTTGAATTCGACTTTAGACTTCTCAACAGATCACACACCTTGCCCTGTCAGCCCAGGCAGAGCTCCAGAGGCTCCAACGAGGCTTGGTAACATGTCAGGGCCACAGCTTTAGCCAAGAGCAGACAGAGAAACTCAGGCCCTAGGAACGGAATGTGGCACACGCTGAGAGTTGCCCACGTAATGTGCACTCTCTCTTCTTTCAATCCTGCCTGGCCCCAGGGAACAATTCTTGGCTGATGGAGCCAAATCCAATGATGTTTTCTATTTTGCTGGCTATCCCTGAAGCTAAACATGGCCACAAGACCCAGTTCCGGCCAAGTGTGCTAGCACGGAGGAAAGATCTAGGAAAGAAAATGTCTTCCTGATCCAAGTGGACAGGCACGACTGGCATAGCCCTGTTTCCTTTCGTCCTTCCCTCCTTCAATGCAGGCACGAAGCCCACAGCTTCAGCAGCTACCTTGTGACCATGAAAGGAAGGCCTGGAAAATCACGGACATTAGCCCCCAGATCACAGAGCCATCATCAGCACTCATCGACTTCAGAACTTGATGTTATGTTGGAAAAAAATACCCCAGGATTTGCTCGAGCCACCGCTGGTTGAGTCTTCTGTTACTTGCAGCCAAATGCTTCCCAGCAAGTTAAACAAAACCAGGACTCAACCCCAGCCTCTGGAGCCTCGCTCCCTGGGTTCACCTCCTGGCCCTTTCCCTTACCAGCCCATGACCGTGGGCAGGTCTCTGCCTGCTACCGTGCCTCATCTGTGAAATGCAACTCACCACGGTCCGTCCCTCGCAGAGCCAGTCTAAAGAAGAAACCAGCAAATGCCCAGCTTGGGCCTGCAGTGAGCACTCAGCAAACAGTAGATGTTCTTACTTTTTATCACACCCCAGATGGAGCCGAGGAAGATTCAATTCCCTTTGCTTTCTAAAGAACCACGGACGGGCACTTCGGACAAAAGGACCTCCCAGCAAGCAACTGCAGAGGGGACGTGCCTGCCTGCTCTTTTTAGAAAGCTCCAGTCTGGGGTTGAGGAACAATTCTTATTGACATTTTGTTTCCCCAGAGCCCGTAAAAGTCAGGATGGGCAAGCTGTTCCCTGTGTGTGCTCACTCGCGCCCGAAAAGAGGTTCCCAGGGTCTGATGGACACAGACCAGCCCCTCCTTCTCGCTCCCCGGCTGAGGGGCTGAGTTACTGACATTACTGCTATCTGTGTTAATATTTTTAATGATGATAAGAAATTCTTAGGGGGAGTCCCCACAGTTCTGTTCACAAGGTACGTCTGCCTGTCATGATCTGTCATAATACTCAGATCCCGGCCCCAGATCAGAGACGGGGCCCTCCTCGTGCTTCTTCCCCAGAACTGGGAATCGTCATCTCCACTTGAAGCTCTCCCAGTCAAGGGCATCTTGAGGGTCAAATGAGTGACAGCACCTGCACTGGGGCCACCCGGGCGCTTGGTTAAAATGCAAATTCCTAGGCCCTCCCTACCCAGATCGCTGGGTCTGAATCCTTGGGGTGGGAGGCCTGGGAACCTGCATTTTAACACGGACCCCCCGGAGAGCCTGTGGCTCCTTGAACTTTGAGGAGCACTGAGAAGGGGGACAAGGCTGAGCATGTGTCTGAGGAACGGAGAGGTTGGTTGCCCATTCCTGGTCTGCCCGTGCTCATCCCTTAGCTTCGTCACTTTCCTACACGGAGGCCCTCTCTGGGACGCCATCACAGTTGGAGGTTTTCAGGGTTTTCTGACTCGAGGCAGCTCCTGTTTCCTGCATTCATCCAAGGCGGAGTCCTCACCAGCCGTGCCCTTGGCAAGACTCTGCCTCAGCCTCATTCTGGAGAGGTCCCTGCAGCCCAGTCCCCCTGGGGACTGGTTCACCTAAAAAAATCATCACTGGAATTCCTGGGGAAGCTTTTAACAGAAGTGCCCAGGCCCCTCCCCACAGATGGCAATGGCCATTCAGGTGTTAAGTTGGGGGAGGAGGTAGAATTACCAGCACAATGCACGGAGGGAGAGAGATACGGACACGAAGAATATCTCAAGTTCAACAGTAATGCCATTGACTATTTCACGACTTCCTAATAGAAAAGAGCAGAAAAGCGTAGTTCAGAGAAGACAGTGAGGTGGGTTCCAGCGTAACCCGTGCTTACTGGAGGTTTGTCCCACACTGAAAGAGAGTCTCTAGCGAGGTGCCCCAAGGCTCGCTCTCCTGAGCAGATCAAGTACAGGAAGTAAGTGTGGTGAGTGACTGAATCAGGACTCCAGGGGATCACTGTAAGAGAAAATTAATGGCAAAACATGCAAAGTTTGGTACTCGGGTTAAGAAAAGGTCAATTGTGTCTAGTTCCAGGGTGGGAGAGACCCGGCTTGGAAAGTGAGCACAAGGGGCATGGCAGGGAGCACAGCCACTCAACAGGTCACCACGTGGCACGGGGACAAGGACAGCCCATTCTCTCTGCCCCGTGAGCTGTCATTGGGAGTTTGGGGACCTACCCCAGGCCAGGCACCGTGACAGCCTCAAGTGAGGCCAGCAGATGAGGTGGCCTCGGCTGTCCTCTGACCAATGGTGGCAGGTGTTGGGGACATTTCATGTGAAGAAAGGGAGGGCGCCTGGGTGGCTCAGTCAGTTAAGCCTCTGCCTTCGGCTCAGGTCATGATCTCAGGGTCCTGGGATCGAGCCCTGCGTTGGGCTCCTTGCCCAGAAGGGTGTCTGCTCCTCTCGCTCTCTCCCCTTCTCCCCCTCCCCCTACTTGTGCTCTCTCTCTTTCTCTCATTCTCTCTCAGATAAATAAAATCTTTTAAAAAAAAGGAAAGGAAAGGAAAAGGAGAGGGAGCCTCAAGGAGGAAAGGACCCGCCTTCCAAATTCTGAAGGACTGTCCTGAGTCTGTCAGAGATGACCTCCCCTGCGGGTTCTGGGCCCCCTCTGTCATCAGGCCCCGCCTCCCTCTCTGTCCTCATCTTTGAGCACCCGCCCACCCCCAGGGATCCTTAGGCCCCCAAATCTCCTCAGACACCTTCCCCAAGCAGCCCTGGGGGCCCTCTGCAGGCCGTCCCCTCCCCTTTAGACACTCTGCCCTCAACCTCTGGCCAGTCAGCTCTTACTCCCCGGCCGGGCCTCCCTTCTTCAGGGGATTATGCACCACCGCCCTGTGTAAATCAGGTGCCTGTTCCACAACATCGTGGTCCTCGACACTTCCTTGCAATAGCACCGATCCCAATGTAGAATTTACTTAGCATCATATTCTCTGTTTTATACCCGTTTTCTAAACCATGAGATCATAACGGCATCTGTCTTGTTCAACCCGAGGCCTGCCATGTAGTAGGTGCTCAATAAATACTGATTTTGTAAACAAACGAGTGAATGAATGTTCCCAGCAGATGGGAGCTACAGGAAGACGTTTTGGCTCAGCGAAAGAAAGAATTTTCTAGCCCATCGGGCTGTCCCCATTTGGTATCGGCTGCTCGGTGAGCTCCCCACAGCGACAGCATGCGAGCAGGGGCTGACTGGATGTGGAGGTGAAGGCTCTGACCTCCAAGGAACCTTCCAGCGTGGAGACTGTCTCCTCCGCAGCTTGAAAAAGGAGCCAGTAATTTGGGGAAGGGGAGGAGCAGGAAGGAAGAAAACGTCCTTGGGATGTGAGGCCCGTTACTCAGGAAACCTAACATTTATAGCACCAAGCAGGGCTGGGACTGGGGAGCTGGGCTGTGGAGCCTCGGGTTGTGGATTCCCATCCTGCCCTCGGCACCCACACCATCCCTAGGCACAAAGGACAAGGAGGACCTTGAGAATAAGACAGGTCTGGGTCACCCAAATGTGTTCATGACTCTAGTGAAAAAGTCTCCACTGAACCTCCCCCCAACCAGGACCAGCTACATAATTTGTGGGGCCCAGTGCTAAATGTAAATGCAGGGCCCCCGTTCAAAACCTGGAAATTTCAAAACGGTAACATAGCCGAGCATTAAACCCGGCACGCCCCCCGCCCCGTGACTGCGCATGCGTGCAGCCCTTGCTCCCCCACCGCCCCCAACCCCGACCCAGCACCTGCCCAGCGGGATGCTGGCCTCTGGACCCCACCCAAGGACCGAGAGAAGATACCAGAGACTTCGCCAGTCCTCACCCTGCTCAGCTTGGATTTTTCAGTGTCTTAATTGAGCAGAGGGGGAACTCAGTAAGCAACAGAGACTCTTCAAGTCAAAAGGGCAAGGTGGGGGTGCTCGTAGGAGGCACTGAGTGGAACCGGCAAAGCAAATGCCTTCCCCCAAGCAGGAGTCAAGAACAATTATCCTAAAACCTGGAAGTAAGGCACAGGGAGGGCAGTATTTCTCACCGTGTCATTCCGGAGCATTACTTAACAGACCCAGCTAAAGATTATTTCACTATCTGGGGGAATATCCCTTGGTTTCGTTCACTATTGACTGTTAATTAAAAGTCTGGCTGCTGCGGAATGACATTAACCTGCAGTTTTCTAAGTGATTTCTGCACAACAGAAAAGATAACCCAAGTTATCGTTTTATGACCCTGTAGGTCGTTAACCAGTTTTGATTCCAACCTAATTCTCTCATCCCCACATTTTCTCTCCAATGCCTGTTTTCCTAACTCTGCCGACTACCAACCTGCCAGTTCCTCATCAAGAAGGGGGCTAAATCATGTGCCTTTTAAGATTTGTGTGCAGTCTTTTTTTTTTTTTTAAACTCTTCGGAGATTATACTTTGACTTCAAGGTCAGGAAAGGACTGTTAAGAAGCCTACTTCGTATCCATAAGATGAGAGTCGAATGAATATCACACCCATAAAACAAGAACGGGTCTGAGAAACCCAGGAACAAGAAATGATCTTGGGAATTAACAAGACACAGGGAAGACGAATGATTCCAGGAGGGGCAGTAACTAGAGGAAAGGACATCGTTGGCGATTCAGAAGACAAGTCAACAAATTCTCCTCTAGTACAGACGAAACCTTTGAGGGAAAAGAGGGTAAATGCAGAAAACAGATACAGGAGGGAAACATCCACTCCACGGGACTGCCAGGAGGCAGCAGAGAAGAATGGACAAAACCCAAAAAACCAATAAAAGAAATATATATATATTTTTTTTTGACGAGAAGGAAAATACCAGTTCTAAAAGGCTCCATGGGGAGCAGTTCTATACCTAAACTTGCCCTAGTGAACCGTCTGAATTCTGAAGGTGAGGAGAAAACCCTACAAGCATCGGGCAGGGAAACAGTCAGGAAAAGGAGTCAGACCTGTCCTGGACTCACCCGCAATTCGAGCTTGTGGATTTCAACGGGACCACATGCAGGGCTCTGAGGAGAGAAATTATGATTCCAGAGCGAGGCAGACAAAAACTGTCCTTCGCACAAGAAGATCAAAGGAATGTAGGTTTGGAGAGACAAGACTGAAAAATGACACTATCCAAACACCTTGTCTCTAAAACAACAACAAACGACTTAGGGATGGCCTCCAGCCAAAGCAAAATGAGAAGGAGAATGAAAGAGTTGACCACGCGAGGGGCACAGTTCACAAGAAACCATATGAACCCAGCACAGCTTCCAGCAAGGTCCACGTAATTGACAGGGTGGCGGTGAAGTTGAACTCTGTTCTCAGGAAAGCCCGCTTAGCAGAGGTTTAACTTTTTTTTTTTTAAACGCTGGTGGACCAGTCCTTTCATTTCAGAACATCCCTGTGGATTTCAGCATACACTTAGTGGTACTGATTTCCCATCTCGGCTGGGTGCCTGTCCTCCCTCCTCGCCCCGTCTCAGGGGCACCTCGCACACAAGCACGCACACATGCACACACGCACTCACACTGACACACATACGTGAGTACTCACACTGTCACAGACACCCACACGTGCACACTCACGCACACACCCGCAGGCCTCCAGCCTTTCCCTCTCCCCCTTTGTCTCTCGCCTCTCTCGGTTCTGCCCTGTTGACCCGTTACCGGACACAATGAACACCTGCTTGTCCTCCCCCTCTCATGTGTCAACTCCTCAGGAAAGTCCTCAAACCCCCAAGCCACCACGTTGTCTCAGAGATGCTCTCAGAAAACCACAGAGCTTCTCCCAGAGCCCTTGTCTCTGTGTGTGCAGCACGTTCACCTCCATAGCTGGTGGATGCCTCTCCCTGCACAGTAGTTGGGAAGGACAAGCCTGCGTTTGCTGCTCTTCCTACCCCACACCTAGGACAGTGCTTTGAAGGAGCTCATTCGACCCCTGGCTGTTAGATGAATGCAGGAGTAGCCACCAGCCCAGTCTGACCCAGGAAAGCAGGAACAAGGCACAAAGCAGGGTCCAAGAGGCTCCAAATGGGCTAACCTGCAACCTGGCTTCTCTCTGACTGTAGTTTGTGTCTTGACAGACATAACCACAGTTTGGAGTCACACAGTGCCTGAGTCTGGGCTGTCTCTGACCTGCTGAGCGATTTAGGGTGATAAAATAATAGTTAACATTGATTGGGTGCTCATTTTGATAGAGCCATACTTACCCCCATTTTACAGATGAGGAAACTGAGGCTCGGTTAAGTTTCTTTCTCAAGGTCCTACAGTTAGTGTGAAACAGACCCAGTTTCAGCAGACAGTGCAGGAGGACACATGTCTTACCAGAGAGGGGAGGAAGGTCTGTCTGTCCAGGCCATTCAGCAAAGGGCCATCATTTCTCCCACCCCAGGAGTCCAGGAAGGCCCTACCCAATGAAGCCTCCTCATAAACACCAAGAAGCCCCACAGATTAATTACATTATGTCTGGTGTACACCAGACGCTAAGACCTGTGGGATATACACTACCTACCCTGCCATGACAATGAAGAAATCCAGTCGATTCCATGTGTCCCCAAGGTAGCACTTCTTGCCAAAAATGCCCAGGGCCACCATCTTGAGCACCATCTCCATGGCAAAGAAGACGAAGATGAAGTCATCAAAGACCTGCAGGGACGGGAGGGAGGCAAGAAGCAAGGGACAGTATGAGGCTCTGGAGCAGAAGGACAGGGTTGGAGCCACAGTGTGGGGTGGGGACAAAGGCACGGACATGAGAGGCCTGGAAAAGACCTGGAAACATCCCCTGTCAGGCAGGAAGAGAACCTCAGAGACCCTGGTCCAGTGGAGTCATTTCACAAATGAAGAGACAGGGGAATGAACAGGCCTAAGGTCATACAGCTCACTCTTTTGTTCCCGAAAGTCAGGCCTACTGACAAGGGCCCCTGATAGGGGCAGGGCAAAGGGCTCTCCCTGATAACAGCGGCCAAGCACTGGGCTAGATATCTGACCTGCATTCTCTTTCCTAATTCCCACAGCAACCCCATGGATAGCCCCATTTTAGGGGCAGAAACAGACTCAGAGAGGTCAAGCAACTTGCCCCAGAACATAAGAACATATTGCAGAACACAAGTGGCAGAATCAGAACTGACACTCAGGTCTATCTGATTCCAAAGCCCACGTGGAAGGAGCTTTCTCAAAACAGACCTGACGCCCCTGTGGGCAGGTTTCAGGGCTGCCTTCCTCTGTTTAGAAAGAAGGCCCCAAAAGCATCCCTAAGTATGGGCTCAAGGGAGTAGGTATTTCCTGAGCACAGGGTCTGGGTGGAATTCCTCTTTCCAGATCATCGAGGGCTGTGGTCAATTCAATTCGACAAACGGGCCCACTTCCTGTGTGCCGGGAGGGAGGCTGGGTGTCACTGACATAGAAAGGAGTCCTTGATGAATTCACCAGCTGGTTAGGAAGCCAGCCTGGTACCCACTGAGGCTAATCGGTTCTAACTACCCCCAGGGGCCTGGGGCTGGACGAGGAGCTTGTCACCCTCTCAGACCCAGGAACTACCACCCCAGAGATTCTGATTCTGCAGATTTGAGATGGGCCAAGTCTGCATCTTTAACAAGTGCCCCGGGGGGATTCTGAGACCCTGGGCTGCTCGGAGGCTGCTCAGAACTGCTGAGTCCCATGGACACACAAGACGCAGAAGGCAACTCCTCCCAGGAGGAATCTGGCTTTCCCAGGGACAGGACATGGGATGAGGATGTTTATACACATCTGTAAAATGGGTATAACCCTAACACCTTGCACTATGGGTAGACGAGTGCTGCATGGGGTCATGGCAGGTACCCAGGTTTAGGACCCCACCTGGACCTGGGAGATGAGAACATGAGAGATACAGGAAGCTGGCTCCTGACGGGAACTGACAGCAAATTACAGAGCTTAGCCTTCATTCCAAGAGCACCAGGAGCTAAGGGCAGGCTTTGAGCAGAGGAGTGTCAGGGTCACTGGCACTCTGGTGGCATGGGGCAGTATGGTTAGTCTGGGATTGGGGAGACCAGGAGAAGGCTTGGGGAGGCATATAGGTTGGGAAGATGGGGGCCTAGACTAGGGCAGAGGCTCCAAAATATAGAGGGGATGAAGGCGAGAAAGGATCAAGAAGGGGAATGGATAAGACCAGTTGGGAACGATGAAGAGGACTGCCAGTTGAGCGAGAGCAGGCCGCGTGGTGGGCAGGAGCGCGGCAGGCAGGGCGGGGCAGGGGCAAGTAGGCAGGGTTTGGCAGAAGGGGCGGAGTATGGCACACGGGGCGGAGCGGAGCGGGGCGGGGCGGAGCGGAGCGGGGCGGGTGGGCGGGGTATGGAAGGTAAGGCGAGGTGTGGTGCACAGGGCTAATGCGCGAGGTATGACAGGCGGGCGGGGCAAGGCTGGTGGGGGGCGGGGCCTCGTGGGCGGGGCGTAGCAAGCCCGGCCGAGTGGGCCGCCTCACCTGCAGGATCTTGCAGCGGTCCGACAGGCAGTCCATGTCGTCGCAGGGCTGGTACATGCCAAGTGTCACGCAGTTCAGCAGGATCACCAGCATGCTGACACATTCAAACCATGTACACACCGAGTCAAGGACAAAACAGTCGGGAAGACGGTAGCCAAGGGAGGGCTGAATGCTCCCTGGAGTATAATACCCCGCCCACCACAAATGCAGGCATATACCCCGGTGCCCTCCAGATGCCTCCCCTGAATGGGTCAATGCCCAAGTTTTCAAAGCCCTTGGAGACAAGCCCAGCCTAGCCACCCCTCAACAGACATGGCTGCCGGCGTGGGACCCACCAGAGGACCCAAATCCTACCAAGCCCCCGCTCTCGAGGACCCCTCCCCCATGTCCTTGCCCCAGCCTAAGTGTTCCCTTTGGGGCCAGGAAATGCGAAATCCAGAGAGGCCCAGTTGGCAGGCCATCTCTGGGCTATCCCTGCCTGTCCATCTCTGACCACCTCCTTCTGACCATCATTGCCTCCCTTCTCTGACCACCTCTCCCCTCCCCTGACCTATGCCTCCTCCGTGTCTGCCCCAGGGCCGGGGCTGGCGCCTACAGATGGCCTGTGCAGTGTGGCTGGGATGCGCTGGACACCCCTGTCCTTCCCTCTTCTTCCACGACCGGGGTTAGAACTCATCACTAGATTCTGGAATATCTGAGCCTAGGCCCTCACCGGCTTCTGCACCAAGAGGAATGGAACTCCGTCTCCAGAGGCCCGGCCACGCAGAAAGTCTCATGCAGCCACCAGCTTTAGGCAGGGACTCTAAGGCACTTTAATGTCTAAAGTGGTCTTGTTGGCATGCTTGTGGCCTTTACTCCAACCAGAAACTCCCTTACAAGGGGACAAGGGTTTTGCATTCATCCCTCTAACAGCGACAGGCATCTAGTAGGAGCTCCGTAAACGTCTGTTGCATGAATAAGTAAATCTCTACGGGCCCTGCCCATTCTGATATCCTGTGATTCTTGTGTGTCTCTGTGTGAAAACCCTGGCCCCTTGCTCTAAGCTGGGATGTAGCCACACTAGCCAGACCCCACCCACTGGAGGTGGACATGGTTTCCATGGCAACGGCCTCCCTCTCACTCCTGGGCCCTCGCTCACCTTGGGATGTTGCCTTCCTTCCTACCTCTCCTTCAGACCTTCCCGGCCCAGCCCTGCTCCTTCCTACCCCCACCCCCCACCCCACCGCCACTCTCCTGCCATAGCCTGTAATTAAGCGCAGTCCCTGCCAGGGCCCCCTTCTAGCCTGAGACTGCTCTGAGCAGCAGCTTCGTCATTAATTAACTTTTTGAAGTTCAAGCGTTCTAATTACCAGTGAACATACGCCATCCCCCTTGCTTTTCCCCTTGCCTGCCACACTTTCTGTCCTCCCAGCTGCCTCCTCGACTCCCTCTGCCCTCCCTGCCAGCTTCAAGTTCAAAGGACTCTTAGCAGGTATCTCCCAGGAGCCCAGAACCCCCACTTCTTACTCACCGGGGCCCTGAGTAATGGAGGTCAGCAGGCCCATTGTACAGATGAGGAAAATGAGGCTCAGACAAACTAAGGGCCTCACCTAGGTCTCACAGCTGGGGAGTACCAGAGCTGAGATTCACCCCAGACCTGCTGGACTCCAAGCAGGGCTCTCCTCTGTGATTCATGGTCTGTCTCTGCCTGTGACTTCCCCCTCCCTCCCCTGAGGTCTCAGACCATCCCCAGTGTCTCTCGCCTGGACCCTGCCCCGCACCTCCCAGCCTCCAGCTCTGATCTCTGCCCCTCCAATCTGCCCCACACGGTCACCAGGCGAGTGCTGTGTGTCCAGTACTGTCCGAGCACTTTGCAAGCATCATCTCAGTTAATTTTCAGAGTGCTGTTGGAAGTCCCACTGAGAAATGAGGAGACTGAGACACAAAGGGGAACCTGATTTGCCCAAGGTCACCCGCTGGAAAAGAACAGAGCTGAGATTCAGAACCAGGGCCTGCTTTGCTTGTCCCCGGGCCATTGGGCCACCGCCAGATTAATCTGCCTGAAGCCCAGCTCTGATTATGCCTTTCCGAGGTTCCGAAACCTTCCATGGTTCCTGAGCTCTCCTTAGCCTGACACCCAAGGCTGCCTACGCCCTGAACTCAGTGAGTTCCTCTGGCCTTACCTCCCACCCACTGGCCTTGGCATGCACTGAACTTCTTGCTGTCCCCAAACATACCCTTTGCATGCACTTCCTTCTACTGTCACTACCAGGCAAACTCCTACTCATCCTTCACAGCCCTGTTCATTTGTCCCTTCTTCTTGAAACTTCCCTTGAAGCACCCTTTTCCCCATTCACAAAGTGGTGGCTCAGCCTCCTCTCTGGAAGTGCTCCCTATCCACATGGTCTAGCTGTACCACAGTAATGAACTTGGCAGTAACCACGACTACTGTGTGCCAAGTCCCTAGGGACATGGCCCCGGCTCTCATCACTTCTCACTGGGGGCAGATGGGGAAACAGGCCTGGAGAGGTGGAGTGACCTGCCCAAGGTCACACAGCCAGTAAGTGGCCCAAAGGACCTGAGTCAGTGGTGCCCAGAGCTACTGTGTGGTGCTGCCTCTATTGCCGCCCACTGCACAGAGTCCCTCGAGGAGGCAGACAGAGTGGTTTCACCTCTAGCTTGCTCAGCTCAGACATTCAGAAGTGGACAGTCCCAGCCCTGCCCCGAGGCACTCGGGGAAATCCCAGATGGCGGAGCCTGGGCCCTTTCCAAGAGCCTGGGAGGTTCAGAAGTCAGGTCAGAGCTGGCATTAGTGCCCACGGTTCCTGACATGCTCCCCACTGGCTCAGGGATCAAAGGCACCAGCCCTCCTTGCAGCCGAACCAGACCCCGCAGCGTGGGGAAGGAGGACTGTCAAAGGGAGTCAAGGTCTCCAGGCTACGGAAGTCCGTGGCCTGGCCCCATGCCTCATGTTTCCACCATTAGTCATAAGCAGTGAGGAACATAACACTGGCACAACTCCGAGGTTCCGGGGCCATCTGAGGGAGGACGGAGGACCCAAGAGGGCAGTCAGGATTTCTAGGTAACAGGGCAGGCCAAGACTTGAGTGCTGGCTCCACGAGGGCCAAGAGCCTTCCATGGCTCCCGCTGCCTCTCACAGAGAGGCTCAAAGCCACCACCTAGCGCCTGAGACCGTGCAGCGGGGACCCCATCACCTGCTCTGCTTCGTTGGCCAGGCCCTCACCCCTGCCAGAGTACCTCGTCACAGAACAGTCCCACCAAGGTCTGCAGGAAGGAACTGCTCCAATCTCCGACTGCGCAGATGGGAAACTGAGGGACAGAGAGCCTTCCTTGCAACACAGCGAGCCAGGAGCAAATGGGACCCTCAGACAACAGACCCCCTGCCCACAGGGGTTCCTGAGCCAGGGCTGGATTTCAGACAGACACCAAAACCCCATGTTTTCCCCAAAGGTCCAGGCTCGCAGGTGTCACACCTGCTCAGCTCAGCCAGGGAATTTGACCCAAGACGGACAGCCGCAGGCACCTCAGAGGAACAGGGATGGGGGGACAGATCAATGGCCACCCAACGAAGCTTCCTTGGTGGACAAAACCTTCCCAGACCCCCACCCCCGGGCTGGGGGCAAACTCCTACTCATCCTTCGCAGCCCTTCGAAAGAAATGAAGGGTTCTTGGGGGCTGCAGAGGCACCACCATCCCACCCCCGGCCCTGACAGAAGCCTCAGCCCCCCCTACAGCCAGCCCCCACCCTGTTCCCCCTGCTCTGCTGGCCACGCCTCCCCTGGCCCTCAGAGCCCAGCAGCGAATCAATGAGCACATACTGAGCGTCTGCTGCGTGCTGGCCCCGGGTCAGCAGTGATGATGAAACATTTCTCAAGTGCGCTGCAATGTCTGTTTGCCAAAGCACCTTCCAATCAAACAGCTCGCACTATCTCATTTAAACCCTCCAACAAGCACATGACGCAGAACAGAGAGCCTGTGCAGCCGTGGGCTCGGGCCCAGGGCTCGTCACGCGATGGGCGGCAGGGAAAGCCGTCTCTTTGTCAGACTCTCCCATAACAGGGGCCAGGGTCTCCCATCCTTTGGTTTGGCGGTGGGGGGGAAGCCAAGTCACCATCAGAGGACTGAAATCCCCTGCTCTCCCTGCCTGCTGACTACCTAGTATGACCTTGAGTGAAGAAGAAGAGAGGCTATCACAGCCTTTCGGACCCGTGTCTGCCGCCCAAGGGCCGAATCTTCACTAACAGCCTTCTAAAAAGAATCAATCAGTCCAGGCCAGGCAACACTGAGCTGCCCCCCGAAACTTCAGCAAAGTCCCCTAGAACTGGCAAGTGCTACCATTATCCCCATCTTACAGAGGAGGAAGTTGAGAAGGAGCTGTGGCTCCAAGGGCTCCTGCCACAGCCATTGAAGCTCACATAGCTGTCATGTGACAGCGGCGGGATTTGAATCTGCTCCCCCGCCCCCCCCCCCACCGCGCTGACTCCTAATCCTAATCCCAGCCCTTTGCCCTGCTCCCCCCCCAGACACGGAGCCTGGAACACGAGAGGCCCTCGACTGGCATGTGCTCAGTGGAATATTTGCTTTTTAATTCTCACCCACATCGTCTCCTCCCGATTGGACCAGGGTCACAGGTGAGCTGGGAGTCAGGAAGGATGACATGTATGGCTGGGAGGCAGGGCTACTGGGAGGGCAAGCCTGTAAGGGGAGGGTGCTGGTCTCAGGGTCCCCAGTCAGTGAGAAGTCCAGCTGGACCAGAGACATCACTCCACTCCACGTCCAAGCCGCTGTCTTGAAAACTGGAGAGACAGGGTCACCTGGGAAGCCCACCAGGCCAAAGGCCTCCTCAAACCTGCCACTTCCTGGGGAGAAGAGTGACCGGCTGGAGGGACAGTGCCTGATGCCCCAGCAGGCCCCTCGGGGCAGTGTCCTCTCCAGGAGCCAGAGCCGGAGGCCAGCACGGTTACCATGGTGACCACCACCCTCCATCCCGTAGGCCCAGATGACAGTCACAGTTTCTGTAATTCGGAGGGCTCTGGGAGGGGGGGTGGGGGCATGAGCGCTGGGTTTGGCTGAGACAGCCAAATTTGTTTTTATTTTTGTCAAATCTGAAATCTAATCCATTTCCCAGGGTGCACCTCAGTTGTCTAAATAAATCAAGTGGAAGGAAAGGCTGGAAGTGGCATCATCCTGGACCAGAGAGAAAGGGAAGGTGAGCCAGCGCTGACATGGGGGTCCTACACTTACTGGTCCTCAGCGTGTCCCAGGATAGGAGCTCAGGTGTCCGGTCCTCAAAGTCTGGGGCCTGAGGTTCCAGATCCCAGTTCTTAGGACGGCTTCTCCAAGGCCGGGTCCACAGGCCTCCATGGAGCACCTGCTGTATCCTGGCCTGTGCGTCCAGGCTCTGAGATGAACCAGGCTGACACCCGCCCTCCAGGTCCCCGGAGCACGTCCTTGTCCTAGGGCCCGGCTGCGGTGTGTGGCTACCATTCTGAATGACAACTATGCTCTAGATTCGTGAATTGATTCATTTAACCTGTCTTATGAGCAAAAACCACTCTGGAAAGCTGTCCGGCATCTACTGAAGTGATGCAGAGGCCCCTGTTAGGAGCCAGCCGGGCCACTCCTGGGTGCGCAGCCCAGAGAAATTCTGACAGAAGTCCACACAAAGGCCTGTGGCAGAATGCTCCCAGCATCCGTAATGGCCCAAGTATGCGTCATCGGGAGAATGAGTCGGGCAGCAAATTTCAACCAGGGATGATTCTGACCCCTGGGGGACAGGTGGCCACGTCTAGAGACATTTTTGATCACCCCAGTAGGGGGAGGCAGGGCACTGGCATCTAATGGGTGGAGACCAGAGACGTTGAAGGACATCCTACGATGCACAGGAAAAATTCTGCAGCCCCACGGGTCAGCAGTGCCGAGGCTGTTCCACGAACATCCCCCAGCAATGACAAAGAGCAAACCACCGACAGGCACAACGGCAGAGACGGAGCTCACAGGCCTAATGCTGGGGAGCCGAAGCTGGACAAGGGCAAAGAGCATGTGGAAAATCAGGCAAAGCAAACCCGGCAGTGATGGAGCTCAGAGCAGTGGTGATGTCGGGGGAGCGCCCTTCCAGGGTGGGGCGTGAGGGAGCTTCCGGGGCGCTCTCCATCTTTTGGAGAAGTTCTCGTTGGCCTGAGTGCGGTCACTGGAGTATATTGCTCTAGGAAAATGCCCTGAGCTGGACACGAAGATTAAAAAGAGCAACAAAGGGGTGCCTGGGTGGCTCAACAGCTAAGCTTCCAACCTTGATCTCAGTTCAGGTCTTGATCTCAGGGGCATGAGTTTGAGCCCCAAGTGGGGCTCCAGGCTGGGTGTGGAGCCTACTTAAAAAGGGGAGTGGGGGGGTCGCCTTGGAGGCTCAGTGGGTTAAAGCCTCTGCCTTCGGCTCCAGTCATGATCCCAAGGTCCTGGGATCGAGCCCCGCATGGGGCTCTCTGCTCAGCAGGGAGCCTGCTTCCTCCTCTCTCTCTCTCTGCCTGCCTCTCTGCCTATTTGTGATCCTGTCAAATGAATAAATAAAATCCTTTTTTAAAAAAAAAAAAAGAAGGGGAGTAGGGACAACAAAACATGATGAAAGGCAATTGCTATAAGGAAAAATAAAATGCAACAATGAAAACCACACAAGCACCTGCCGGGGTGGTCGCTGTCACAGACCGCACCCCCATCGCCATGTCAACCTTCATCACAACCCTGCACGGGAGAGAGCGACTGATTTGCCGAGGCCAAAGCTAGTGACGGATTTGAACCTTCCACCGTCCTATCTCCTTTAAGGATTCGTTCCTCCTGGGGCGCCTGGGTAGTTGGGTCGCCGAGCGTCCAACTTTGATTTCGGCTCGGGTCATGATATCAAAGTTGCGAGATTGAGCCCCACTTCAGGCTCCTTATTGGGCATGGAGCCTGCTTGGGACTCTCTCTCTACCTCTCCAAAAAAAAAAAAAAAAGAAAGAAAATTCATTCCTCCCATGCCCATAGCAACCTCGAGAGCTCGGCATGGCAAACATTGTTACACCCACTTCACAGACACAAAAATGAAGGTCCAGATGTTTGACCAAGGTCACACACTGGTTGAGCTGGGACAAAAAGCTTCTGCATGAAGTGGACAGGCTTGCTGGGCAGATGGTCCTAGACCTCTCTACTTACATGCCTCCAGCAGTGGGGAGCTCCCCACGTGACACACAGCCCTGCCTGGGCTGGACTGGTTCTGCTTATATGCTAGAGTCTTGGTGGGCTGAGAACACTTACAGGGTTGAGATGAGGGACTGAGAACTCCCTTCCTTCCCTGCCCCCAAGCCCACTTCTTAGAGGCCCCTTAATTTGAGAACGCATTGAATTTGGCCAAAGTCTCTGATTCCCAGATGCCCAGCGGGCCTCGGTGCCCAGTGCAGACAGCCGGAGTGGGGGAGGCGAGGGAACAGGGGCTGCCAGTTTGGAAGAAAACCCAGGGCGGACGGTCCATGGGATGGGAACTCCAGCCAAGGAGGCTTCAGCCCCCGCTGATGAAAAGGGGAGGGCGGGGCAGACCGCTGGGGCCCAGGGTCCCACAGTCTGGGGGCTGACCCGGCCTCAAGAGCCCACCTGCAAAGAAGGCGTGCCACCAGAAACCCTCCTGGAGCCCTGGGCAGGGCGTACAGATGCCTCCCCCGAGCCCTCACAATGTGTCGGATGTCACCCTCCCCATTATATCAGCTATCGAACTGAATGTGGTCTGTCCTGGTTTCTCATCACCAACCAGGCTGTGCTGTCTCAGGGCAGAGGGTATCCATCCCTCTCTGTGCCCAGAGCTCTACCTGGAACAGCTGCCCATGAGCACAGCAGCCTCAGAAAGGAGTGAGGTCCCCATCACCTGGAGGTATCAAGGAGCCTGAGGAGGGGTTTCTGTGCTGGAGGGATTTGCAGCCTCCTTTCCCACCCTGTGCCCCCCTCTTCTCCCTTTTAACATCCATCACTCCCTGTCCCTTTACTCTGCATCCCCCCACCGAGACCACGCCCCCCCAGTCTGGCCCACCGTGGCTCTGGGAACCCCACATGAAGAAGACACAGTCCCTGCCCTCCAGAAACACAAGCAGACACTTGGTGGAGACACGGACATTCTTGCTCGGTCTCCTGAGGGCCTGTCCTCCACCACACGTCTCCCCTGCCTGCCAGTGACCATACACGGGCACGCCCCACATAGGCACTCCCACGGAACGCCACAGCCCTTCGGGCACCCTCCTCTTCATCCATCTGGCCAGCAGTCCTGGGCACGACCAGCCCACTCTCCTGCAAAAGCAGTTCTGAGGCTTTTCCAGACCCCCAGGGAAGTTCACGAGCCCCTACTCACAATCACGTTTTCAATGCATACATTTTTTTAATGCCTAGAATTAGAAAGGAAGGAAGCCAGTTATGTTAAAATCGTTGTCAAAACATTAAAAAAACAAAACAAAACTGGTGATGGAGCACCACACGAGATCCATTATCGACACAAAGAGCCAGAGCCAGCAGCTGGTCTGATATGTGCGAGCTTAGAGCCCCAAGGAAGTCCACAACCACCCCAGCGGGACAGGCGGTCGCCACTAGTGAGTCCCAGGAACTGCCCATAGTCACCCCACAGTCTCTTACCTCCGTCACAACAGAAAGGCTCGATTTCACTCAGACACCCATGAAAACAAACGTGCAACCTGTCCCCATCCAAGTTCAAGAACCCCGGGTGAAGATCCTTATTCTAGAAACTCTCCCTCTTGGGCCCCAAGGACACTACAAGGACCTAAGCAGGTCTTCCTCCTACTTCTTGGCTGTGTCCCTCAAATGCTCCCCACCCTCTGGTCTCCCCTCTCCTCTCCTTGACCACACACCTACTCCCTCAGCCCCAACTCTGCCAGTATGAGGGTTGGCAAGCTGACCGGGTTCAAAAATCCGTTCCAGCCCCGGGCCCACTCACTGCCAAGCAACACAGACACCTCTAGGATGTCTCTGAGACCCTCAAATTCATCATAATGGAGTAGGTCCTATTGTCCCCAGATCACCAAGTTTTCTGCTCTCCCAACCCCAATGAATGATGTCCCCCAACCACCACCAATGCCGGACGTTGTCCAGAGGAGAACCCTCCAAAGGCTCCCTCCCCCTCATCCCCTTGTGCCTCTCAGAAACCTGGCCATTTCACTACCTAAATCTCTCCCCTCCAGATGCAATTCTGCACCTCCACGGCCCCAGGCAGGCTGTTCTCCCTCACCCCTGATCTGAATCACAGCCAGAGAGTTCCTCCAGAACCAAAAGCCTTCCGTGGCTCCCCACTGCCCTCCGGAGAGTTTCCAAACTCCTTGGCTTGACACTGAAGGCCCCTTGTGTAAGTTCTCTCGGTCAGCCTCACCACTGTCCACACACCCTCCACCTCCCACCTCGCTTGCTAGGGTGCACTTCACTGAAAGCTTCGCTGCACACCTACTATGTGCAGGGCTGAGGGCCATGGCCTAAAGATGAGACAGGCATGAATGGAACATGGAGCCCACAGTCTAGAAGGGGAGGAGAACAAGTCAGGTACAAAAAGCCTTGTCGACAATGTATAAGAAGAGGGTTTGAGTGGACATTGAACAGGTGGGTGGCAGGGTGGAGGGGAGACTGGGGCAGGTGTGTTGATCAACCAGTATCTGCCACACAAGTGAATGGACGGATGAGTGGATGGGTTGATAGATGGATAGATAGGAGTGTGGGGGTGGGGCCTTGGGTCTATGGACGAATGAATGGGTTCATGGTCAGGGAGAGGGGAATGAATGCATGAATGTAAAGATTAGGTAGATGGATGATGGGCTGATGGGCATATGAATGGATGAAGAGACGGAAAGATGGATGGAAGGATGGATGGATGGACGGACGGACGGAGAGACGGACAGGCGAATGGGGAGATGGACGCGTAGGTGTACGGGAAGGCGCTGAAAACGTGATGCTCTTATAAATGGCGGCTCCAGCGTTCAAACCCAAATTTATTTGACCACAGGAAACCTTCAGGTTGGGACTAAGCACTGTCTCCTCTTCCTGCCTCCGAGATCCCCCCTCTTGGTCCCCACCCTCCTCGCCCCAATGGGCTCCATGCTGTGCTCACACTTTCAGAACTTCAAGAGATCCCAGAAACCACCTAGGCCAGGGGTTTTGGGCCTCAACACTATTGACATTTAGGACGTGATAATTCTTTGTCACGGGACCCTGTCCCCTGCATTGTAGGATATTTGGGCTTTATCCACTAGAAACCAATAGAACACCCTCCCCAAGTCGTGACAACCAAGAATGCCTCCAGACATGGCCAAATCTAGGGGCAAAATCATCCCAAGTGAAAATCACTGATACAGCCTAACTTCCCCCACGCCACAATTTTATAGATGAGACAGCTGACACCCAGAGAGGAGGAGTGATCTGCCTGAGCTCACGAGCTTGCACTTAGCGGAGCGCAGACCAGACCCTGGGGGACAGTCAATCCCCAATCACCTCCTCATTCAAAGGAGGGGTGCGGTGGAGAGCCTCTCTTGCCACTCTCTAGGGGGAATCCAGGTGCAGACCTTGGGCACCCGCTCTCCTCACCTCCGCCCTGGCCCAAACCCTCGAATTCCTACAGCCCCTCACAGTTAGCCAAGCCTTCTCCTGCTGCTTTCTCAGTCGGACAGAAACTGTCGTCCAGAGAGGTTGAGCTGTGTGCTCAGCACCACACAGCAGGAAGTACCCACATCAGGATCTGAACTTGGGGAGAGAAGAAGGAGACCAGAGCACAGCTCTACAGGGTAGACGGGGCCAGAAGTGCGGAAGGCAGCCCCACAGGAGAGCTGGAGAGAGATTAGCAGGGAGACATTCTGGCTGATTAAAAAGACGGATCGATTTCTCTCGGAGAGAAACAAATAGGGCGGTTTGTCTCCCAACAGGATGGCGAGGAGGTCCGAGGGAGGTTGGCAGGTCAAAGCTGACTTCTGACACAGACGCCGAAGCCCGGGCAGGATGGACGAATAAAAATCCAATCATGTTTTAAACGCCCCAGGAGGGGGCTGACACTTCATTAGCCAGACGGCCCTCTTCCTAACTCTCCGGCTCACTATCAATTACAACCAGCCCTGCGGTCAGCTCTCCCGGGGCTGCGCACGCCCTGGGCTCCTGCCCAAGACCCGCTCGGCCACTGCGGCCCTGGACAAGCGCTCCACTACTCTGGGCCTCCCTAGAGCTGTCGGAGCTGCGGGATGATGGAACGCTCCCCGCGCACAGGTGGTGCTTAGCGAACACCAGTGCCCTTCCGGTGCAGTCTCCGGCTTTGTCCTCTAAATCCAGACCCCAACTGTCCTTCCCTACTCAGCTCCCACCCCGCTCCTCTCCCAGCCCCCACGCCAGACTATTACCAGCATCCTGGGTGACCCCAGGGCCCTTGAAAAGGCACTTACCTCAATGGGGATGCCGTCCCCTCTCCCCCCACCTCTCACCCATCAGACACTCTGCTGCCCTGGCTTGGAGGCCTCCTTCTTCATCGGAAGGCTCCTGCGGCATCCCCAGTCAGGACAGACTGACCCCTCCATCCTCCTGGTGGCCACGCCCCCCCCATTAGGGTCGCTCCACCCAGCCTGTACCTGACTTTGCTTCACAGGTGTGTGATGTGGGTCTGGCCTTGCCTCGCCCACCAGGCTAGGGCCTCCTCAGGGTCACGACTGAGGATCCAGGCCTGGTATTCCAAGGCTCCACCCACCACAGCTAAACAGCCGGTGGGCACCTGCACTCCAGTGTGGAATAGTGGCCAAAACGCTTCCGAAGCTGCCCTTCAGTTAACACTTGTTCAATCCATCAATCAGTCAATAATCGCCAATCAATATTTGCTTCAGAAGTCCACAGCTTGGTCTCCAGGCCTCTCTCTCCCTCAAGCATCCTCCATTCTGCTCCAGGAGTGACCATTTCTAACAAAGGAATTTACTCATATCCCATCTCTGCTGGACACCCTTCAATGGCTCCCCACAGCCCCCAAGGTCAAGAACAAGCCCTCAACTGGCATTCGACACCTGCTATCCGGCATGTGCCTCACCCTGTTCCAGACACACTAAACTCACTGTTCTCTCTACGAGTCTCTCTGCCTGGAACACTATCCTGCCACTGTGCTTCTGCAAAACACCTACTCACGCAGCAAGACCCAAGCCAAATGCCTCCTCCTCCAGGCAGGATTCGCCAATTTTCCCAGGCTGGATCAGAGGCAGCTTCTTCACCTACAGCTCTCTTTACACAGGAATCTCCATGTGATGGTACCAGAGGTTGCCCTAAGGATCAGGCCCTCTCTGGCCCAGCCAGACTCCTCCAACTGGCTGTCCAGCCCACCCTGCTGACCTGTTGAGAGTGCAACAGCCACTCTGGCCCCGAGAAGCCTCCCTAGGGCACGGCTCAATGCTGACTTTGACTTCTGAGAAAAACAAATCTCTCCACCAGATGGAGGGAAACAGACAATTTCCCCGACATGTGTCGTTTCTTCCAGCAACACTGGCCACCCATCTGGGCATTCCCATTAGCCCCGGGCCGAAGGAGGAGGGGATACTCTCTTCCCTAAGGAGCCAAGCCCTTCCCCAGCCACAGGCAGGCCATCAGCACAGCCCTCGGAGTCTAGAATGCTAGGCTCCAGTCTGCCCTGGCTTTCTGATGACTCAACGTGGGCCCCTGGGCAACGCATGCCCCCTTCCTGGGCCTCAGTCTCCCCAGCTGTAGAATGGGGGTTACCAAAGTCCCAGCCCTGCCAGCTCACAGGAGGTGCTGAGAGAACCTGAGAGGCCAAGGCAGGCGGGGAAGTACTGAATGAACTGGAAAGCCAGGCAGGAACCCCTCAGTGCCGGGCCCAGGTTGGGCCACACAGTCCAGCGAGAGCCGCAGCGCCGCGCCCTCTGGGGCGTCAGCTGGATAGAGGAGACAAAGCCAACCACGGACAAGTCCCCTGAAGCAGGAAGAAAGTTGTAAGATAAAGAGCCACAGGGTCAAGAGAGGAAGAAGCTGGGATCCAGGATCACTCCCTGAAGGTGGGGGTCAGGCAGCTGGGCCTGGGGGACCGGGGGGGGGGGGGTGATTTGTAGCCATGGAGGCGGGGAGAGGGCTTCCGGGGGGCGGGGGCAGACCCAGCAGAAGCCAAGGCAGGGGAGGAGGGCATGTCCAGAAACATCAGCACTTGTTTGGGCTTCAGAACAGAAAGCATGAAGGGAAAGTGCAGGAAGGTGGCTGGAGGACAGCCGGGGGGGGGGGTGCGGTTTGCGGGAACCATAGAGGGACCCAAATCCAGGCCAAGTGAGACTATTCTGGGGGTGACAAGGAGCCATGGGAGGTTTCTGAGTGAGGAAAGAATGAGTAAACAAATGAAAGGAGGCAGGCAGGGAGGGAGACAACAGCCCCTCCTGGGCACGCAGCACTCTGTGGGTGACAAACTCCTTCCACGAAGGGGGCCCCAGGAGCCCCTGCGGGGGAGGGTGGAGGCGGGGGGAGACGGGGTCCAAGGCAGAGGAGACCGCCCATGTTGCACAGCTCCAGGCTCCCGGGTGCTCTCTTCACTGTGCTGGGGAGGGAGGGCACCCCACCTCGTCAGTAGGCATTTGAGGTGAGATCCAGGAGCCGTGCATTTAGACAGAAGGAGATGGAAAAACTCAGATGTTCCAAACAGCCCAGCCACAGGGATGGGCTCAGCCCAGGAAGGGTGGAGGTTAGATTAAGGCAGGGCTTCCTGATAAAGACCCTCGGAAAGGTCCTAGAGGCCTTGATCTGGGGGGCCAGATGCCCTGTCTGGTGCGGTAAGACTGAGAGGGAGCAGGTCTAGAGATGTGGGGTGGCCCAAGTGATTGCATCGGGCATAACAGGGTGATGGGAGGGGGTCTTCTTCCTGCAGTCGACACCCCCTTTTCTCCTCCAATCCATCTGGGGCTCCCCAGGATTTCTTCTCCTCCCACTGCCCACCCTTCATGCCCTCCCTCCCCCAGAAGCAGCCTGGCCCACGGGCTTCTCAAACCATCATCAAAGACTGGGGGCCCTGCTGCTGCCACCTTCAGGACCCTTGGTGGCTCCCCACAGCTCCCCCATTGGCCCCAGTGTGCCCACAGCTGCCACTCGCCACTTAACCCTCCTAGGAGCCCAGCCAGCGCTGGCCCAGGGAATTGTCACTTGACCCCTGACACTTTCCACCAGTCGTTGCTGTGTCCCCACCTCTCAGATGAGCAAACAGAGGCTCAGCAATGGCAAAGGCCTCTTGGCCGAGAAGCCAGGAGCAGGTCTGCGCTCACACTCACACAAGCCACAGTCCCTGCGGTCACCAAAGCGCTCTCCCAACACCACCCCCAAGGCACCAACACCAGCACCTGGACCCCCATCTCCAGGCCCCGCCAGTGCCCCGGGCCTTCATCAGTCCTCATCACCACCCGACAGGAGCCTTCTCTGGAGGGGCTTCCGACGGATGTCTCTCCCGGGGAGTCAGAGTCACCTTCCCTTGCACAAAATGGTCATAGCTGTCGAATGATCAGGTCAAATGATCTCATGAATGGCTGAGAGATGAACGAGGGCCCATTCACCTCCAACAAACATGCTGATCCCCCAGACTGAATAGCACAAGGCTTGAGCTATGATGAGACCGTGGGCCCCGGTGACCGGCAAGGTCAGAGGGTCTGCACGGCTGGGGTATTGGCCAGCTGGACCTCAGAGCAAGAGGAAGCAGAGGGCCGGAGCCAGGTAGGGGACCAGAAGCAGACAGAAGGGGCCCAGAGGGACAAATGAGAGCAAGGACCACAGCCACAAGCATGGAGCAAGGGAGCCCACCCACAAGGAACACGGCGCCCGGGGGACTTTCCCGAAGACACCACTGACATGACTCCGAGGAGGGCCAGAAGTGGGTCCCCCACCAGCCCCTTCCCAACCTCATTGGCCAACTCTCCCATCCAGCAGACGGGGAGACCGAGGGTCAGGGGGTGGGGTGGTAGTGACCTATCCAAGGTCGCTGGCAGCTGGCGTCTCCTTCCTCCCAGCCATGCCCAGCAGAGAGGCCGCCTTCACAGCCCACTGGCTTCCCTCCATGCGTGGCTGCTTCTCCCCGCCGCATAAGTGCTGGCTCCCCACTGGCTGGCGCGGGGGAGGCAGCAGCCCTGGAGGAGCAAGCCCAAAGGGAAGGGGCTGCACGCCCCTCGGGGGATGGCCCCAGGCGGGCCGCAGAGGTGGCTGTCCGATGTAGATGCTGAAACCCAGGGAGACCCTCCCCACGGCCTCCTGGAACAGTGGAGCAAATCTCCCCGCCCTGGGTGGAGCGTGGCACTTCTCCAGACTCGGCAGGTGTCCGCAGTGTCCTGGATACAAGCTGAAGCTGGGGATTCAGAGGAATCGAGGCTTTCATCCCAGCTCTACTACACCCTGGCTGTGCGACGCGGGGGTACAAATCAGTCAGCCTCTCGGAGCCTCAGCTTTCCTGTGGGTGCAATGGGGCTGGGACAGCCCCAGGGGAGGGGGGGGCTACAGGTGTCAAGGTAGCAGAGCGCTGAGCACCAGGAGTGTCAGCCCTTATCGTCACCCCGAGCCCCTCCCCTGGGCCCGATGCACTGCGGGCTGCTTCCAAGTCGTTATCTCCAATCACCTGTAATTGTCCATTACAGAGCCGGGAAAACCAGGGCACAGACAGCCCAGCATGGGCCCTTCTCCCCCACGCAGCCGCACTGGCTCCCCAGAAAGGCTCCCGCATCGAAGCCAGGGGAGAAAATAGGTAGGTTTCCGGCCGATGGGTCGTGCTGCGGCCGCCTGGCAACAACGTGCGCATGGATGGGGGCGTGACGACCGGCAGCGTAACTGGCGCAGGTTTCCCTAAGTAACGGAGATCGAATCTGATTTTCCCTGGAAACAATGTCCTCTGGGGGCGTTATGTACTCTCTAAAGGCCTGATGCCTACCGTCTCATTGCATCTCCCAGAGCAGAGCGTTGGCTCGGTTATCCGTGAGGCCCCGTTCACCCATGAGCGCAGGTGTGAGAACCGCAGGGGTCTCTATCTACAGAACCCCATGTCCACACTCGCCCTGTGTGCTGCTTGGTCTTCACTGCCCTCCTGAGAGGGGGGTACTACCACCTCCATTTGACAGCAAAGAGAACGGGACTCTGAGAGATTTAAACAACTGGCCCGTGGGGGCGCCTTGGTGGCTCAGACGGGGAAGTGTCCGCCTTCGGCTCAGGTCATGATCTTGGGATCCTGGGATCAAGCCCTACATCGGGTTCCCTGCTCATCGGGGAGTCTGCTTCTCCCTCTCCCTCTCCCTCTGATCCTCCCCGCTTCTCATACGCTTTTTCTCCTCTCTGTTTTCTTCTCAAATAGATAAATAAAATCTTAAAAAAAAAAAAAAAAACTTGGCCCATGATCACACAGCAAATACAAAGCAGAATGAGCCCCTGGGTCTGCCTGACTCAGGGCCCCAGCATTTTCCACTTGCCACCTACCCATGAGTCAAACTGCACGACCGGTCCCCTGACATTTCAGACCCGGAGACTTGCCAGCTGAAGCCTTGGCTGGCGGTGCGTTGCTCAAGGCCCAGGCCCGGCCGGAGGTGGTGCGGACCTCCCTCCCAGCTCCCCAGCCCCGCTTGTTCTGGGCAGCCTCTTCTAGCTCTCTGGTGAGTTGGGGAGTCGGGTGGTGACACGGGGTTGAGCTCCGGGCTGGGTGAGGAGCCGAGTCAGGGAGCACCAGGTTTCAAAGGACAAGTGGCTCCGAGCCAGGGCTCCTCATGCCCCAGGAAGTCGAGCACTCGGGACAGTCCTTCTGAGCAGACCCTGCCATCCTGCCCAGCCCCAGCCCTGGGCCTGCTGGGCCTGAGAGTTGCTCCCACAAGTCTGACTCAGATGCCAACACGTCCACCATGCCTTTGGGCTCTTGATGGGAAGCGGAATGGTGCAGAGTCTAGAGATGAGAAAGGTCATTTGTGGTTGCCACAGAGATCAGGGGCCACTACCTTCTAAGATTTAGGGACCGAGAACACCAAATATGTAATATGTAACACAGTTTGGACCACACTGTCATACTGTCACACCCCACATGCCAGCCGTGTCCCCACGGAGGAGCACTCGCTTGAGCACTGCCCCTTCCCAGACCTCCCTCCCATGGAGGAGGTTGGGGAAGGGAGGTTTCTGGCCAGGGAAGAATTCTAGAGCCCTCGGCACCTGATCAAAGACACCCCCCCACACACACACACACAGCAAGACTCTAAAGCTGGGCCTGAGCGTACCCACAGTCAAGTCTCTGATCCGGGGCCCCTGCTGACACCAGCCAAGGTCACCTGGGCCTGCATTTGCAGAAACCTGCCTTGGCCTCTCTCCCACGGGCCCGACTCAGGCTATGGAATTCGAACGCTGAACCATTTTATTCACAGATCCTAGAATCTCGGGTCCCTGGACTTCCACACACATACCATCGCGGCCGCCAGATCCTGGATTCACGCCCTCTTTGAAACACCGAGCTTTACAGGCTGTGAATCACAGAGACTTGGAATTTGATTGTCAGTTAGCCTTACATCAAAACTCTGAACCCTGAGACTCAATCCCAAAAGCTTCTAGGCTGAGAAACCCAGACCTGACTTTCGAAGCCGCTCCACTCCGGAGTCACTGGATCTCTGGTCTAGAAGGGATCTTGGAAGCGAGGCAGCCAGTTCAGGCAGAGACCTGCGCCCCAGCCTCTGTCACGGGGTCCGGGGAGCCCAACACACTCTGAGCGGCTCCCGGTGTTGGGGCTGAATTTGGCAGCCCTCCTCCCCTGGGCGGCTTCCACACGCTTGGACGCAGGACTCCCCCTGAGACAGAGGAGGACCAAGCCCAGCTCTGCCCAGGAGCAGAACCCTTTCCCTCCCCTCCAGGGGCCAGCCCCACGGTTGCTCCCAAGCCCAGGCTCCCACATGCGCTGGAGGGGGGAGCCCAGAGGGATGGTGAGAACTAAGGCCAGAGGACCCCAGGGACTCAGTTTCCCCAACACACCAGAAATGTGGCAAACTGGAAGGGTCTCTATGGGCTGCTCAGTGACCAGGGCCCAGTGCCTGAGGTCAGGGGTGAGGGCACCTTATCCAGGCCCTTGTTTTTAGGTAGAGGCTCTGAGACTCAGAGAGAAGGAGCTGCCCAAAGTCACACATCTAGTTTATGGTAGATGGGACTCTACCGTAGACAGGAGTCTACCCTAGACGGCTCTCTATCCAAGGGCTTCCAAGACATCAGGACCAGCCTAGGGCTGCTTCTGCCCAGCCAGACACGCCAGAGCCTGTCAGAGAGTAAGCTGAGTCACACTCCCAGACCAAGGCCATCTGAGCCATGCTTCAGGCTCCAGCCCAGCCCAGATCTTGTCAGTCTGGACATATGAGGCTCAGAGAGGTAAAGTAACTTTGCCAAGGTCACACAGCCCCCAAACGTCGGAGCCAGAATCAATCCTAGTCCCGTGCAGGCAAGGTACCCATGACGTGGTTCCACTGAGTCCCTGGTCTTCCAGTGAGCCTTTCTCTCCCTCAAACCTCCTGTGGTCCCCCTTTTCCTGGCCTGCCCACCTCCCAGCTCACATGCTACAGTCTCCCAAGGTTTCCCCAATATACTGTACTAAAACCGTCCCCATGGATGGTGTCTGCGCCCCCCCACTCCTGGCAGCTTCTCAGGGAGGGGCAGCTAGCTACGTTTCTCTGTCCTCCACAATTCCAGGACTGATGCCGGGGAGACCTGGGTGAACAGAGTTATTGAACAGACCCTCTAACCAGCCGTCCTACAGAAGGAACACCTGGCTTTTGGCCCTCCACCCAGCTAAGGGCACCCAGACCCACACTCCACCCATTCCAGCAGAGACCCTCCGGTTTCCAAGGTCGTCACCCAGCCCCCTTCCCAGCAGGGAGACCAGCACCCTGGGCTCCACATGGTTGCCTCCCCCAGCCTTCCTGGGGGCCACCTCGCCACCCCAGCCAGCATCCCGGGTAGCCCAGGTGTCCAGAGCCGGGCTCAGGCACTACCCTGTGTAGCCTTGAGCACTGGCAGAGACTCTGTGCTTCTGGGAAAGCCCCCAAACCCAGAGGCCACCATGTCTGGGTCCCAAAGCCACCTCCTCACCAGCCCCCAGCCCTCAGCTCAGCCCACGATCCATTTCCACACTGCACTGAGCTGTCGGTCCTTCTAAAACACCGATGGCTGCACATCACATCCCAGCTGCAAACTTCTCCTGGTCGCCTTCCCTGAGAACACAGGCCAGCTCCTCACGTGGCCCCGCAAGCCTCCCTCTCCCCCTCCAGCCCCACACCGGCCCTCCCTCTTCCACTCCAACCACAACAAACTGCCCTCGGTTCCTCTCTTCCCCAGGCCTTTGCTCCTGATGTACCCCCTCCCCAACACCGCTCATTACTGGAGGCTCAGCTCTGACATGGCCAATATGTGCCCAGCGAGCACTGAGGGAGCATGCGTGGATGGCCAGACTTTGTGCTGGGTGGCTGGGGTCCGGCAGCAGAGACAGGCTCGGCCCATGTCCTGCTCACGTGACGGGATCCTGCAGGAGGCAACCCCCACAGTCGTCAACAACTTCCAGAACACTCACATCAGCAGGACACCAGGTCCTCATCAGTCGGCTCTCCGTGCCCCCATGTTCCCCCAGACCCCACATCAGAGCTCGACCGCCACCACCTCTCTCACCACGGCCTCCAAACCAGAGGACGGTGTGGCAGGCAGGGCTCACTCAGGGAACAGCTTGCCCCCTGCCCCCCACGCAAAGGATATGGGTTACACACCATCTTGATGCACCAGTTCCGGGGGCTGGTGGTCTGTCGCAGACAGAAGAAGGCAACGGGCGCCAGGTCCGGGTGAGGGACTTCAGGATCAGCTCCATCCAGGGGCTCCTCCAGGCCTGGAGGGGAGGGAGGTGGGCTCTGGGGCCCAGGCTGCTCTGTGACTCCGGGCTCGGCTGCTGGGGCGGCAGCGGCAGAGGAGGAGGGCGGCGGGGAGCTCTCAGCCATGTCGGCGCCGAGCAAGGAGCTCTGGGGGAGGAAGAAGGGTGGCACGTGGCTGGGACTGCCTGGCGCCCACCTGCCCCCACAAGGGGACACAGCCCAGACAGCCCATAGCCCCTCGCCCTCACTCTGCCACAACGGTTAGGAGCAAGCGGAGGGCCCCCCCATGCATCCGAGTCAGAATCCACTTCCAGGGAGGGGTCCTGGGGCAAGTCTGGTCAATTCCACACAGGTTCAGTTTGGGGACATGAAGAGTGAGAAGAATAAGACCTACCTAGAATGTAGCTGTGACATTAGTTGGATTCTGTTTTGTTTTTATGAGACTGTGGTTGTATATTTACTACATCATCAAAGACAAGAAAATTTGCGAGAAAACAGGGAAGTTGCTGTCAAGTCAGACATCACCAGGATGACAGGCGTTAACAGAGGAGACGTTGGAGGACTGTGGAGCCGGACACCAAGGGAGCTGGGCAAGCCAGGAGGGAATCGGGCAGGTTTCCCTGAGGCAGTGAGCCCAGGGACCTCCCCCACCACCTCACAAAGGTAAGAACTCAGGGACCTTACACACCAACCTCATTGCTTTGCAGCTGGAGAAACTGAGGCCCAGAGAACAGACAGGACAGACACACAGTCCAGCAACAGCAGAGGGAGAACGCCACCAGGGCTGGCTTCTTGGGAGTGTGACCAGCGTGGCCACCCAGGGCTCCACACTCAGAAGGGCCCTGCTCTGGGTTTAATGCTCGGCTGTCACCCACTTGAAATTCTTCATCATTTGTGATCTGGGGCCCCACGTTTCCGTTCGGCAGCAAGCTCTGAAAATTGCATTGCCGCTCCCGGCTTCAGCACAGGGGGCACGTCCACATTCCGGTCTCCTCTGATGATTCCAGCAACCCCAGGAGCGCTCCCATGCACATGGAAAAACAGAGCCAGCGAAGGAAGTGGCGCACCAAGGCTAGGGCACACTTCGATGCCAGAGTCCCAGGCCCGGCCCTCCAGATTCAGCGATGGCTGGCCATGACCTTGCCCGGCCCCCTCTGCACAGATGGCCAACGGTGAAGGAGGAAGGACAGCCACTTGTCAGGGCCTTGCCCCCTCCCCACCTCATCCAAGAGGCCACCGCCCCCGAATCGCCACGCACTGGGGTCTCCCAGGGCTTAGGACCCCGACAGGGCTGGGCTGGGCAATGAGAGTTGGAGGCATAACCCGAGCTCCCGGGGCTCCGCGGACTGCTGCCCGCCGCTGCCGAGCTGCCCGGAGCTGATGCATTTGGACATTTCTCTGGCTCCCGGGGGCAACAGGCGGGAGTTGGCACCTCCTGCCACTTTACCTGGCTGGTCAGGGAGGCAGAGTTTTCTCCCAAGCTCCAGGCTTCGCTCTTGGTTCCAGAAAAACAGCCATGGGCTTTACATAAGCTTGTAGGTGCCTCAGCCTGCCACGTGTCAACCCCTGGGCTGGAAAACACCCTCCCTGGGGTGGCTCCGGGCCTGCCCACCACAGGGCCAGCCTCTGAGCCCACCGTCCCTCTGCCAGCCCCTTGCTTCTGGCATTCTGGACCTCCCTCAGTCCTAGAGCTCCAGCTGCCTTCTCCAGACCTGCGCTCACACCCTCCTCTCTCCCCGGAACATCCTCTCCTCCAGCCGCACACCCTGGTCCCCAGGCCTGATGATGCGTTCATTTGTCCAGGAACTACTTCCTGAGCACCTACTATGTGCAGGCACGGGGCTGGCACGGCGGCTCCTCCAGTGAAGAAGGCAGGCCTAGCACTGGCCCTCATTTCGACTGATGCTCCAGCAAGGGAGGGAGACACACGAGTCAATTAATTTCTCTCCCTCTGGGTTCCAGAGCCCTTATCACCAACACACATACCGTATAATTTATGTATTTATATCTTTATGATTTAGCGCCTGTCTGCCCAACCTGGAAGGAGGCTGCAGGAGAGCAGGGACTGTGGTCCGCTCCTTTCACCGCTGCATCCCCCCCCCCCACCAGTGCCTAGAACAGCGCCTGCAACATTCTAGGGGCTCAACAAATCCACATTGGATAAATTAATAAAATGTGCTGGGAAGTAAACAAACAAGGGAGAAAGGCGGAAAGGCACCTAGTGGAAGGAAAGAGACACCAAAGATAAAAATAGGAAGCAGAAGGCACCAGCCATGCGTGATCTGTAGGACGAGCTCTCCAGGTAGAAGGAACAGCATGTGTAGAGACTGGGGGGCTGGAACGAGCTCGGTGCATTTAAGGAAGAGAAACCAGGCCAGTGTGCCGAGCCGAGGGCAGGGAGGGGATGAGTGGAGTGCTTGGCAGGCCCCACTGAGAGCCCGGGAGGGAGTTTGCTTTTTATTCCAAGTGCAACAGGAATCCGCCGGAGGGTTTTAGGCAGGAAGTGGTGTGCTCTGGTCTGTGCTTTTAAGCCAGTCCTCTAAGGACTAAAGGGAGAGGGAGTCGTGGGGCAGGATTGGGGCTGGGAAGGCCAAAAGGAGGTGGGAAGCATGGGCTGGCCTGGCCTGGGATACCGGTGGAGGCGGGAAGAGTGGGGTAGACTTGAGACAGGTTTTAGGGGCGGAAAAGCCTGGCCCTGCCTTGGCCCCGATGGCACCCCAGCCAGGTGCCACCAAAACCCTTCCTGCAACTGCCTGGGTGCGAAGAGCTGCCACACGGCCCCTGGAGCCACATGAGACCACCCATCTCCTCCCTCTCAGCTCTGCCCACTCCGTCCTAACTTGCTTTTTGCCTCACTTGGCCCCATTTAAGGCTGTCAAAAGGTTGTAGTCCTTTGTCCTCACAGCTTTCCTGCCTCACTGTGGGACTCCTGGATACCACAACTGCCAAGGCCACCGCCCCCAACCCACTCCCCATTCCCACCCAGCCTCCACCCTCTGACCTGTTCCTCAGTACCCACCCAGCCTCCACCTTCCGACCTGCTCTCTGGTGCCCACCCTGCCTCCACCCTCTCACTTGCTCCCCAGTGCCCACTCAGGATGCCACCCTCTCACCTGCTCCCCATAGTCCAAATTCCCTCTGCCCAGTGCCCAAAACTCTGCTCCTGTCCCCAGCTGCCCCGCTGCTTAGGGCTAGAAGCTCTTGAGGGGTTGGCAGCTGGGCCCCTTGGGCTCCAACCTGTCTCCAAATGGAGCCTCACAGAGATGAGAGGTCTGCTTTAGGTGATAGCACTGATGGATTCAAACTCAGGTCCATCTGGCCCCAGACTCTGAGCTGCCTCCACGTCCTGGAGCCTCCTCCCTCTAAGTACTCCCAGGATGGGGCCACCAGGCAGTGGTGTGGTGACTGGACTGGCCTCTGTGAGCAGGTGCAGGGGCAGGAGCAGAACTCCACTGTGTTGGGAACACACACCCCCATTCCTGACTCCACCAGCCTCTTGGAGCCTCGGCCTTTCCCTCCATAAAGCTCAGGCTTCCTCCTGCCTGTGTCAGCAGGCCCCACATGATGTGGATGGGAAAGCTCTCTAAAACTCATGAAGGTAGATGTCTAAGCAGGCATGAGGCCAGCTGTGCCAACCCCAGGGGCTGAACCCCAGCCCTCTCTCTGCCATAACTACCACCACCACCATCACCACCACCAATATCATCATCATCATCACCACCATCATCACCACCATGACCACCATCACCACTGCCACCATCACTACCATCAACCCCATCAACACCATCATCACCATCAACACCATTATCACCACCACCACCATCATCACCATCACCACCATTATCACCACCACCACCATCATCACCACCATCACCACCATCACCACCATCAACACTACCACCATCACCACCATCAACACCATCATCACGATCACCACTACCACCATCACCACCATCATCACCGTCAACACCATCATCACCACCACCACCATCAAGACCATCATCACTACCACCATCACCATCATCACCATCATCACCACCATCATCACCACCACCATCATCATCATCATCACAGCATCACAGAGGCTCTGACTGAGTCTGACTGTGCCAGGTAACAAGCAAAGGGCTTTCTAGGCATCACTTGTGTCAATTTCTACCACCGCCTCCTAAAGTACAAACCATCCTTATTTCTACTTTATGAAGAAAGAAACTGGGGCCCAGAGAAGTCCAGCAGTGCCCATTGTCACTCTGCTGTTATAGGACAGAGCCAAGGTCCCAGTTCAGGCCTGCCACTCCTGAGCCTAAGCACTGAACCTTCACAGACACCAGCTTGGAACAGGGAAAGGTGCCCTGGAACCGGGCCTTCCCTCCCAAGCTGGGTCCCCAGTCAGTGCCGACATAGCTGCTGGTACAGCCAAGACCCCCAGTGTAGACAAAGACCCCGCGAGTCTGTGGGGAAATCTGCATCCCAGAATCTTCCAGAGCCCTTGGAGTATGGTGCGGAGAGGCCTTGTGTCTGCAGAGCTCAGAACCTTGTTGATGGAGAAAGACATGAGGCCTCTCCTGGTCATCCCAGGCCCTGCATGAGTGCGTGAGTGTGTGTGTGTGTGTGCACGTGCACATATGCATACATGTGTGTATTCGTGTATTCACCAGCACACACAAGCAGACAACCTGCTTATTCCTTTACCAACAACCACACATCCACTAACATCACAGCTAGGAGAATAAGCAACAAATTCATTCTGGGAATACTAGAATCTAGGAATCTCAGAATCAGAGCATCTTAGAATCACCCAGAACTTTAGAGGCCCAACATATTAGCTACAATAACCTCGGGCTTCCATAATATGGCATTTCAGAGCCCAGGCTGCGAGCCAAGCCCTGAGGTGCCGTCCCAGCTCTGCATCACTACCCCCGGCGCCCCACGCAGCCCGGCGGTGGCCCGCGGCGACTCTGACTATAAAGGGAGGGTGACGACTGCGCTGTGGCAGGACTGCCGGGAGGATGGAGTGGGGTGACACCCACCAGCCCCCAGCCACACCACCAGACACCAGGCCAATGCACAGTGGGCCTGTGACTGTCCCCCACACCCGTGAGTGCCATTGGCTGTGGAATTCCAGAATCCCGCCACTTTGGAGACCCAGAGACACAGTGCCTGGTTTTCGACTCCTATGGGCCCCAGATTTCCACACGGGGAGTCTCTGAAGAGAACGGGGTCCCCAAAGGGGCATAGTGGGTCACCATGCGCTCGTCAGCCCAGAGATCATGCACTCACATGCATACTCACGCTCACACACACCCATCCACCCACACCAACACACTCACACACTCACAGATGTAAACAGCCGGGCATGGACCCTCACACACAGACACACACAGCGTTTGCTCACACACACACACACACACACACACACACACACACAACGTCTGCTCACACAAACCCAAACACACCCTTCACATACTCGTCAGATTCGCATAGACACACACTCACAAACACACAACGCCAAGGCAGAGCCTGCATCTGGTAGACTGCAGGAAAGTCTTTGTGAGGCTGGGGGACACGTGCCTCCCAGAATCCTCCAGCCAGCATCCCAGAACCCCTGGAACCCTCTGTCTGCTCCCTCTTCCGCACGACAGCCCTGCAGACGCATGACGACAGCCCGCCCGCCCCGGAGCCTCGTCTGCCCCGGGCCTCTTGTTGCCAGCTCCCTCAACCCCTCCCAGGGTGACATTTCCAGATCATCTACTCCTTGGGACCTGTCCCCAGTCATACTCAAGTTTGCCTATAGGACCTGAATGGCACCGAATAACCCAGAGTAGAGCAGGAGGTCACGTGCCTAATTCTGCAGTGGGGCCGTCTCTTGAGGCAGCCTGGGAGCCCCAGCGCCTGGCTGGCAACTCAGTCAGACTGCAGCATCTAGGGTGTATGTGGTCCACTAGTGCCCTCAGATCCTCTTCAGAGAAACTGCAGCCAAGCAAGTCTCCTCTAACCTAAAGATGAGTGGCTCAAGGATGGCCCCAGATGCATGACCTGAGGCAAAGCTTGCTCGGGTCTGCCCAGCCGGGTCTGCATACACCGCAGGCATCTTGATTCTGTCACCAAAACCAACAGCCAGCCCTCCCAGCATTGCAGCGTTCAATGAAGGGGATCAGAACCCCTTCCCACGATGGCTACCAAGAGTCACAGCCAACATTAATAGGGGAGTGCTTCTTGTGGGCCAGGCACCTCCTTATAACCCAGCAACGTAAGTGTTTTTGCTCTCTCCACTTTACAGGTAAGGAAACTGAGGCCCAGGGAGGCTAAGGGATTTTTCCAGGGTCAAGAGCTGCTTGGTGAAAGAGCTTCTGGTCAGCTCTGGAAGGCCCTGATCCATGCTACCATATGAAGGGCCATCCAGGCGGTGGACAGGACACTACAGCCCGCCCACCTGCGCCCCGGTACCTGTCCACATACCTGTCACTAGACATTGTCGCTGTTTGCCAGCTCTCAGCCTCATGACTAGTGCCAGCCAGCAAGACTGTATCTGAATCTCCATCAGTGTGTTTGAACATTTCCCAGCAGGCGACGCTGGTGATCATTTTTTGCTCATTCTGCAGTAATGAGGGCCCTCGGTCTTACTTCAGCTAAAAAATGAGAGTGGATGCGGTCCCTAGAGGAAGAAAAGTTGTGCAAGGAAGGGAGAGCACTGGATTGGGAGTCTCGGGACCCAGGTTCAGGTCCCAGCCCGCACTCACCGCAACATACAGTCTCCCCAAGCTTCGTGTCCTCTTGTATAAAATGCAGAATGGGACCCCTTCGCTACCTCACCAAAGGGATAGCAGACAGGGGGAAAGAACTGGAAAGTACCTTCATGAAAGAGAAACAGCTTCCATTCACTGTACCAGGCCCCGTGCTGGGCACTGCAGAGACACGTCTAAGCCTCACAAAAATCCTTTAAGAAGCTGAGTCCCCCCATGAGGATAAGTGTCCTCCCTCCCTCCCATGCCCATGATAGTGAACGTGATCATGTCTTTCCCACCTGGGGACAAGAGTTGAGTGGTCCAGGGAGAAGGCGTAAGTCCCTGGACCAGCAGAGAGCTGCCCGGGACCCTCACTGTTCATCAGGGCCAGCGGTCAGTAAGGAGGACAGAGAAAAGCCTGACACTGTTCTCAAAATGCATGACCAGTGAGACCACCGTGGCCAGAGTCCAGGGAGAGCGGGAACTGGCAGAGGCAGGGCCCCTGAGATGAAGGCAGGACTGGGTCTGTGCTGACTTCCAGCCCCGAAAGACCATGGCCTCCATCCTGAAGAAACCACTTCCCTCTTATCCTCTCCTGCTCAACGAGCCCCCAAACCCCTCACACTTGTTCAAGGACATCCAAACACCTGGTGCTTTTAAGCCCTCCACAATCTGCACCGCCCACATACCCAACAGAGCTCCATTCTCCCCGGCAAGGGCACAGGGAAAAACAAGGCCTTGTAGCCGTATGCCCACGCAGCCCACGCAGCCCACGCAGCCCCCGGCAGGGGGGAGGGAGCCCCAGGCCCCCTCTCAGGGGCACAGAAGCCCCAACAGGGCAGAACTGGTCTGCTCCCTTTTGTTCACCGCTGTGTCCCCCAGTAACCAGAATAGAGCTTGGCACATAGTAGGTGCTTAATAAATATAAGAGAGAGAAAAGGAAATCAGATGTGTTTTCCTCCCTTCCCCAGGCTGGCAGTCATGAGGGGGAGCGACTCAGCCCACATCTTCCTGGGTATCAGGATCCACGGGCCCACGGACCTACTGGCCCGTGGATCTCAATATCCACACGTCCACAGATCCACAGACACGTACGGCCACAGACCTATAGATCCTCAGACCCACGCGCCTGCAGACCCACAGACCCACACACGCACAGTTCCGGAGAGCCACAGACCGCGCAGCATGGAGCACAGACACACCACCTGTACACCCATAGCTCCCTCCACTGTGGGCACAGGGGTGGAGGGCACGAGGCAAGAGCAGATCCTGGGAATGTATTTGAAGGAAACATTCTGCAGAAAAGAGCTGGGGGGAGAGAAGGGGTCAGAAAGGAGCAGTGGGAAAGGGACGAGAAAGGAAGCAGGGAGGAGAGAAAGGGATGGAGAAGAAGGAAGGAGGACCCTGCTCTCCCTGCAGCGGGGGTGGGGGTGGGGGGCTCCCTGGATGTCCCACCCCCAGCCTGGCACCCCATCTTTCTAGACGTAGTGTTTGAGCACCCTGAGCTGGGAGCTGGGGAACTCAGAGAACAAGCTGGAGGAGAGGGAGACAGACAGGAATCCGGGAGCCCCACGAGAGCCTTCTTTGTTACCTTGGAAAGAACTCAGAAGCTGCCTGGGGGCGGGAGCTCTTCCAGGGTGGGGGAGAACCGAGTGGCGTCCAGAAACCGCCTTTCCTGGGAGGGCTGAAGCCTAGGGGAGTCCCACATGGGGTGTGGGTGGTGGAGACAGCAGTGGGGGCGGGGTGGCATGATGAAGGGGACTGGGAGAGTCACAGGTGGCGATGCCCTGTACTCCGTGTGGCTCTGCATCGGGGCACAGAGGAGCTATAATCACAGCCATCCTCCAAACTGCTCCCAGCTTGGCTGTGGGCTCTCCGGAGGAGTCTGTCTGAAGCTGGTGACAGAGGGTGAGAGAGAAGCCCTTCTCACAGCCACCTCCGTCCCTACCTCCCCACCCAAGGTCAAGGGGAGTCAGGGCTCAGGGACTCGGGAAATGCTGCCTGGTGCCCTCTGGTGGGCCTAGAAGATGCCCTCTCAGAAGCACCTGGAATGGGGGTTGGGGGGAGGGACCGGGAGGAGCCTTCTGCCAAGCCTGTAGCCCTTCCCCAGGGCTGCCCCTCAGGGTGCCAGGGGCAGGCCGGGCTGCTGTGAGCGGCCAGGAAGAGCGCGCAGGGACTCGGTGTGGTGCCCAGGCCCTCTGGGGCGTGTGTGCCTGGAGCTTGAGAATTCGGTGCCAGACTGGCTCAGCACCAAGCCCCAGGATGTGCTCCTCCCTCTTCCTCTTCCTCCCCCAACCGCAGCCTCAGAATTGGTCCCCACTCTGTGTCGCCCTACCCTGTCACCCACTGGCGTCCCCTCCCTCTGGCTCAGCCCTAATGGTGGAGGCGGGAAGGGGACAGGGAGGTAGCTAGACTCCCCACCCTGTCTCCAGGCCAGCCCAGGTCCTACAGTCTGAACAAAAAGTTTGCCCTGAAGGGTGGACAAGAGTTTCCAAAGCCAATCGGTGGGGCCGAGGGGGAAATATTGATCCAAGAGGCGACCTGACGGTGTGGACCGGGCCTGAGGATCGCAGCCTCGGGAAACAGGCCCCAAGTGCTCGGCCAGACCCTTTCCCACGGGCCCAGCCCATGGACCCACATCCCTATGGGCCAGCACCCCAGTTCCTGGGTGGTGCCGGGATCTGCTGGGTGAATCCTCAGGGCGTGAGAGACAGAAGGATGGGTGGGCTCCCGGCTCAGGCCACCCTGAGCCCTCCAGTCCTCGGGGGTTCCTGACATGGCGTGTCAGACCCCATCACACCATACGGGCACAGACGCAAGCAAGCTTCCTCTCTGTCTCTCTCTCTCTTTCTCTCTCTCTCTCTCTCACACACACACATACACACATACATCCCTGGACCCAGAACACAGACTCGCACGGCCACAGTGTAGCTCGGGGGTCTCCCCACATGCCAGTCTCATCCCCGGCTCAGAGCCCCCAGGACCCCAGAAAGGAGAAAGACACAAGCAGACGGACTGACTGCTGCCTCAGCCTGAACCCATCCAAAAAGCCCCCTCCCCCAGCACCATGCCCCCCCCCAGGCCTTCCGACTGCCTGCCAAGGCCTTTTGCCCCCCACATCCCCCCCCCACACCACCTAGCAGACAATTAAAACCCAATCATCATAAACACTCATTATATAACCAGCCCAACCTGCTGAGGATTCCTTTTACCCCCCAGAGTCCCAGCTCCAGCCCCTGGCCTGGCTTCATACAGCGAAGCCTTGAGTACCCCGGGGGTGGGGGGGGGACCGGCCCAGGAGGGGGCCCACTACCACCTCTGCCTCCCGCAAAGTTACCGCTGCCTGGGATTCCCCCATTCTATCCCCCTACCGCTCCTCTCCCTGTGCAAGTACTCCCAGCTCAGCCCTCTGGCCACTGACACCAGCGCCGGTCCAGCCGGCCACAAAGCCGCAGCAATGGAGGGGCCGCGGGACAGACAGACACACACCGGGCCCCCCCGGCCGGCAGCCCGACTTGTTGAATAAATTTCTGCAGCGCTGGCTCAGCCGGCTTCAGCATTGGCACCGAGAGAACTTTCGTGGCCTTGGAGAAGGGACCGGTCAAAGTTTCCCGTCCTTCCCCCCAAGGCACCTGCCCAAAAGCACGGGATGGGGGCCCAACACGATGGGCACGCGTGTGGGGGTGGCGGGGGGGGGACCGGTCCCCAGAAATAAACAAATAAACGCCTCGGTAAAGAAAGCACCCGACGCGCTAAGAAACTGGCCTCGGAGCGGAGCCCTCCCTTCCTCTCCCCCCCACCCCCACCTACCTTGGCATGGACTTGGCAGGGCAGCAGGGGGTCGTCCGGGTCAGAGCCGCGGGGACGCCGCGTGCCCCCCGAAGCCGGAAATCGAGGGGACCCCCGGCCCCGCTAGCCGCACCCCCACCCCCCGCCAATTCAGGATCAGCTGAGCCCCTGGGGCGCGCGGGGCGGCGGGCGGTGGGCGGCGGGCCCCGGGGCCCGGGCCATGGCGGGAGGAGACGGCGGGCGGCCGGAGGGTCGGCAAGGCTGGGGCGGGCGGCGAGGAGCCGGCGGCGCGGACGAGCGGCGGACCGCGCCGGAGTTGGAGCGCGCGGCGGGCGGCAGGCGGCGGTCGGCGGGCGGGCGGGAGCGCGGCGCTCCGGGGCCGGGGCCGGGGCCGGGGGCGGGGGCGCTGCGGGTACCGAGCGGCCGGCAAGTGGCCGGGGAGGACTGCGCGGCGGCGGCGCGGGGTCGGGGCTGGTCCCTCGCCGGGTTCGGCTCGGCTGGCGCCTCCGGCCGCGGGCTCGAGGCGCGGGGTCTGCGCGCGGCGGGGGCTGCGGAGGAGCCGGAGCGCCCGGCGGTGCGGGGACGTGCGGCGGCGGCGAGACCGAGCCGCGCCGCGTGCGAGGCAAAGCCGTCCTTATACTGACACCAAATGTCTTCGGGGAAAGCTGCAGGCGCGGGACGCTGGAGGGGGGGGAGGCGTGGAGGCGACAGACAGACTCACGGCGGCGGCTGGTGAGCCCCCACTTCTCCCCAGAGGGCAAGAAGCCCCAAGCCTGGCGGCCACCCCCTTATCATTGAGGGTCGTGCCCGGGGGAGGGTCCTATCGAGGAGGCTGCGTCATGCGTAAAAAGGGAGGGGACCCCCCCATTACTGACCGACCACCCTCGTGTCCCAGGTCCCTCCTTGGCCACGTAACACTTTGGATTCTCACTGAGGTACTGTGAGATTGGGGGAAGGGGTCCCACACTGCCCGAGAGAGGCGCTGCCCAGCTGAGGCCACAGCTCGTAAATGGTGGAGTAGGCTGCGACTGGTCTCCAAATCGACTCACCGGCCCAGGCAGCTTCCTTCCTCCTAATCTGCATCCGTGCTTCTTCCCAACCTTCGGGGCTTGGCTAAAAGGTCACCTCCTCCAGGAAGCCTTCCAAGAGGTCTCCCAAGTAGAACAGAGGCTTTTTTTCTCCAGCTACAAATGTCCATAGCCCCTCCACCTCCCCTGGGCAGCCTGGGCCATAGGAGCCTGAAGCATATAAGAGACACTCAGCACTCTCTCCATTCCCACCTCATCTCCTTGGAAAATTGGGGGGGAAGGGGGTCCTGCATGGAGCTGGTGCTGGGCGGGGGTTGATACTGATGATACTGAGGCCTGCCTTGGGGCCACTTCACCTGGCAGATGGGCAGAGTTGTGGAGGAAGGAGCACTCAGCTTTGATCCCAGCTCATGGCTTCCTGACTGAGGAAGCCCCTTCAAGTGTCTGAGCCTCAGTTTCCTCATTTGTGAAATGGAGAGAAAAGTTCACACTTTGCAGAATGAGAACAGTCTATAAAGGGCTTGGCACTATTCCTGGCACCTGGTAGGTGCTCAGCAAATATTCAACCCTTCCTACCCTTTAATCTGTCCAGGGAGACAAGACAAACCTGTGCCACCAGACCACAATGAAAGGTGTTGTAGGCACACCTAGGCTAGGAGGTGTCTCATAATACGGAGTAAACAGGCCAGAGGGTGTCCATTTGTGGGGCGGACTTATTTCAGAATGGAGTGGGCTTCAGATGGGGAGTCTTCAAGGGACAACCTCCCCAAAGGCACAAGGCTCACACGGAGCCTGGGACACTCCTTTGACTGAGATAAGAGGAGAGGTGGTGGGTGGAGAAATGGATTCCAGGAGGAAGAAAGGACAGAAGCAAAGGCACGGAGGTAAGAAATAAGGTGGCAGGGGCAGACACGCCAGGCCCTGACCCACTGAGTGCCCAGTGGAAAGCTCCAGGCCCGGGAGAGTGACAGCAGACAGCAATTGGACAGCAAGTCAGGGAGAAGCTAACAAACATTGCTCACTTTCTCTCCATTGTCCTCTGGCAACATTTTCATAAAGCTCAAAAGACTGGACAGGACCTTGAGAAGCTGCCAGACAGTGAATTCTCAGGACTGGGTCTCTTTAGCTCCAACCTTCCAAAGCGACCACCCAGCCCCTGCCTGCCTACCTGGGGTGACACTGAGCTTCCCACTGCCCCCGGCAGCCGCTTTGCTCCCTGAGCACCCCGATCGTTCAGAGTTCTCTTTCATATTGAAGGAGAAATTTGCTTCCCTCCATGATTCTAGTGCGTTCCTCTGTCCTGGAGGGAACAACACCCCCCCATACCCTGCAGCCATTCGGGCTTCCATTCGGGCAAGAAGTTCTGCTTTATGTCCACCCACAATATTTGACGCCTTCATTGTCCATTCCTCCGTTCTTCTGCCCACAGCATAGGGCTGGGCACAGGGAAGCTACAGACGGACCAAAGGTCATAGAAGAAGTGGGGATGAGAGGACAGCATTGCCACTCCAGGTCTCGGCCATAGGCAAGGCTGCAACAGTCCCTCCCAGAGGCCCGACTGGAGACAGGAGCTTCATTTATTCATTATTGCTATTTATACTGTGTCTGGTATTTGCAGAAGACTGCAGCAGTGCACACACTCATTACCCCTGCCTTGCCCTGGGAGCGGGGGGCCTGCCAGGACAGCAGGTGGACCACAGCCTGGAGTCCCTTCATGCACCCACCTGAGCTAACAGCTGGGCCAGGCGCCCTGTCCCCTCCCCCAGGGACTAAAGGCCAACCAGGGCCTCCCTCCCTACTCCCAGAGCAGCACAGGCTCACTTCGGTCTCCAGGAGAACTTTCCAGCGACTGAAGTGGCTAAAAGGGTCGGAAGAATCTATGAAGGGAGATAAACAAGCTGGGGTGTAAGAAAACTGGGGAAGAATTCCTGTTTCGGGACATGAGATGAGGTCCCTTCCAGGAGCAAATGTCTTAAATGCACAGAGACAAAGATGCCGATATCCTCGAAACCCACACTGATTTATTTCTCAAACACAAAGCATTTATCTGTGCCAGGCCCTGGTTTAAGCCCTCAACAAATATGAACACATTTAATCCTTTCCAAAATCTTGTAAATCATCACTCCTCTTTTATTGGTGAGGGTTTGGCACAGAGAAGTCAGGTAACTTGCTCAGGATCACACAGCTTTTCAATGGCAGAACTGGTATTTGAAGTGAGGGCATCTGGCTCCAGAATCTGTGCTCCAAACTTGAATTCTGAATTCTAAGTCTCAAAAATTCTAAGAGTGAAAGTGTCCAGAGTGGCCCAACCTCTCAGAGTAGAAAGGGACCCAGCCAGTGATAACCTCACATGAGTCACCCTGTATCCACTCAGAGCACACTCCCCCTGGGCCACGGGAAGGGACTCCTCTCCATGCCCAGCGGCAACCTAAACACCCAAGGACCGGGCCCCGGGAGCAGCCCCATGTGGGGAGAAAACCCATGGCAGAAAATGAACTTCAACGTTCTGAAAGCCTTTATTAAGCATCTACTGGGTCCCCGGCCTGTGCCAGGACCAGAGGACAATTATGTGATGAAAAATCCCAAAACGCCGACTGTGGGTGAAACAGGGAGGGAATTTGGATGCAGAAGGATGGGTTCCAGGAGCCCAAGAGCCCAGTCGAGGAGTGGTAGCTGAATTGGTGGAGGGAGAATAAGGGAAGTTTCAGAGGGAAAGGGAGAGTGAAGGGAGAAGGGAGGAGGGACTGCAAAATGGAGGAGGCAGGGTCATGGTGGGGCAGGGGACAGAAAGAGATGGCAGACTCTGGGGTGAGGAGCTTGCATGGCTCGAGGGCTGGTTCCCCTCCCTCTGCCACCCCCCTGAAAAGTCAACAACACACACACACAGGTTCAGTGCAAGTGGGTGTCTAGCGCGGATGTCGAGATTGGAGCCGACGTGGGTGACCAGCCCTGGGGACTAACCAGTCCATTCTCCAACTAGACCAAGCTGCCTGGAGCAAAGTCAAAGGCAGAGAGACCCGGGAGGACATTAGCCTCCCCGCAGGGTGGCTGTGGTCCCAGGAAGCCTGCCCAGGCAGGAAAGGGGAGGTCGTGGTGTCTTATGCAGATAAGAAGCTGGGGGAGCCTCCCTCCCCACAGACAGGGGCCTACTTACTCCATTAGCCCACTCACTCTTGGCAACAGTTCTGGGTGAGAGGTAATGCGAAGCTCATTTTAGAGATGGGAGAACCCGAATCCCAAGAAATTAAGTAAATTATCCAGGGTCGCTCAGCTAATGAGTGGCAGATGCAGGATCCCATGCCCGAGTGTGTGTGAGAGAGAGACAGAGACAGAGACATGAGATCCTTCTCCCCTCTGCCCAGGAAGGAGGCTGGAGACAGGGAAAAGGGACAGATCACAGGATCCTCAGGTTCTTGGCGGATGGGAGGTCCCTGACTCTCAGCCAGAGAAGGCCACTGATGCCCTAGAAACTTCTGGATGGGGCTTGAAGCATCCGGTCAGGGTGCATCTGGGAAGGGCTGCGGATACCCCAGCGGTCTACAGTCGGCCAGGGTGGGGAGAAGACCCACAGTGGGGAACTGCCCAAACCCCCACCCCAGACGGAGACCCCAGAAGCCCCTGTCACATTTGACTGGTGTTTGTGGGGCACATCGTCTCCTTGGTGCCCCACAACATCCACATGCATGACCTGAGATCCAGTAGGTGCTCAATATTTGCCGAATGCATTTCTTGAGTGCCAGGGCTCTGAGCCGTCATTCCCAGGTCCATTCTACTGATGAGGAACTTGAGGTCCTGAGAGGTGCCGCGGCACGCCTTCGGTCACCCCGGGTGATTGCTCAGTGACTTTTACTGACCATGTACTATGTGCAAGGTGTTGGATATGCAGCAATGACAAAACCCAGCCCAGTGGGGAGCAGCCATGTTTAGACAACCCAGGTTAAGTGGAGTGGAGGAGGAAACCATTGTTTCTGGTGTGGGAGGGTCGGAAAAGACTTCACACAGCAGCGCGAAGGCTTGGGAGGAGGATGGGGGTGGGCAGGTAAGAGTTTTTCTGCCAAAGCATCACAGGAAGGTCATTCCAGGCAGGGGGGGACAGCAGGAGCAAAGGCCCGGTGGCATGAAGGAGCAAGGCTTGTTGTGGGAACCAGAGGAAGTCCCACGTGGCCAGGCCAAGTGTCTGAATGAGGGAAGTGTGGGCGGGGAGTGGCAAGGTCAGGTTTGTTGAGCTGACTGCAGACCGCCAGCCGAGGCCTGCACTAGCCTGGGCTCTATTGCTGACGGGAGGGAGGAGACTGGTTTGAGGCATGTTTCAGAGGGCAGAGGAACAGGACTCGGAACCCCAAGGAGGGAGGGAAGGCCCTGGTTTCCCGTCCTTCCCGGGGTGGATGGTGGCGTCTGATGTCTCCCCGAGCCTGGCTCCCAGAAAATTCCCCAGCCTGGAAAGGCAGCCACTGTGGTGGGGGTGAACCGGGCACAGAGAGACAGCGAATCAGGGAGGCGTGGAAGCGTGAGACAGAACAGGGGACAGGAGAAGTGAAGGAGCCCAGCTCGGCACAGTGGAGTGGTGGAGCCCAAGGGGCAAGAGACGGGAAGACCGTCCGCATCCCTGCCCGCTGCTTTCTCCCCTCTGCCTCCGTGGGTGTCTTTCTCCTTCTTCAGTTCGCCCAGGCCGCTCCCTTCCTCCCAGGCTCTTTCTCTCTCTCCTCCTTTCTCTGACTCTCTCCATCTTTCTTTCTCCATCCTCCTCCTCTCTCTCACTTCCCCCTCTCTGCAACTCCCTGTCGTCTGTCTGTCTGGATCTCTGTCCTCAGGCTCTGTGCGTGTGCGTCTCTCACGCACGTGCGCGTGCTCTCACACCCTCTCTCTCTCGGCTGCTCCCGCTGCTTGGACAAAGAATAATAGAACAGGCAACTCTTCCTTTTATCTTGGGCTGGACAAAGGCTGGCACCCCAGCAGCCCAGCCTCAGGGAGCCACCTTCATTCAATGTCACCATCAAGGAGAGGTGAGTGTGGGTTTGTGCGGGCATGAGCCGGCTCTGGGGCTGGAGGAGCTGGCCCAGGTTGGCCTTGGCCCCTGCCCTGCAACCTTCTGACCCCTGGTGGCTCAGGATGGCCATCTTAGGGAGCAGGCTGGCTGGGCCCAGAGGCAGGTGAGCAGCCCCTCAGCCTCCCAGAGTGCCGGAAATCCCACCATCAGGGCTGCCGCCCTTTTCAGATTTTGATCTTTATTAAAACTGAAGTTCCCCCCAACACCCCGTACCCCCAGGAAGGATCACAGAGCTAAGGATCATGGAGCTAGTTCTCCAGCTGTGAGGCCTGCTCTGTGCCAATGCCAAGTCTGAGTTTTAAAGAATAATCCTTAGCGGCCCTCTGTTTGGCAGTGGTCTTGGGGCGGGGGAGGGGAGGTGGGGTAGAGCCATAATCGATTGTCTCCACCTAGAGAGAGAGCCTCAAATCCTCCAGCCCGGCAGAGACATCTCCTCTGGGATCACAGCAGGTCAAGTCAGGGGTCCCTCACTCCAGCCCCCTGCCCTTGCCAGGCTTGGAGCCCTGGAAAGAGTGGGGGCACAGTGTAGGTATCAGAGGTCTGCTGAGTGAATGAAGGAAAGAACGAACAAATGAACAAATGAATAAATGAATGAATGAGTGAATGAATGTATGATTATCACACAGGAGGGTGTGGCAAGGCATCTCTGTCTTTCAACAGCTCCTTTTTTTAAAAAAAAGATTTTATTTATTTATTTATTGACTGAGAGAGACTGCATATGTGTGCGAGCTGGGGGAGGGGCATAGGGAGAGAGAATCCCAAACAGATGCTGCTCTGAGTGTGGGGAGCCTGGCACGGGGCTCCATCTCACACCCCGAGATCATGACCTGAGCCAAAATCCATAGTCGGACGCTTAACCGACTGAGCCACCCAGGCGCCCGTTCAGCAGCTCCTTTTGAGCCCCAACCGTGTGTCTGGGGGCACAGCTGTGAATAAAATGAAGTCCTTGGGGCACCTGGGTGGCTCAGTGGTTTGAGCCGCTGCCTTCGGCTCGGGTCATGATCTCGGGGTCCTGGGATCGAGTTCCACATCGGGCTCTCTGCTCGGCGGGGAGCCTGCTTCCCTCTCTCTCTCTCTGCCTGCCTCTCTGCATACTTGTGATCTATCTCTCTCTGTCAAATAAATAAGTAAATTTATAAAAAAAAAAATTAAGTCCTTGCCCGCATGGAGCTTATATAGGAGAAGGTGAGTCAGAAAATACAGAAGATAAATACATGAACTATACAGGATATCAGTTGATGATCAACCTATAGAGAAAAGTAAAGCAAGGGAGATTGGTGGGGAATGAGGATGATGGGGTCATCTGAGGCGGTGACAGATCACCCTGGCTGCCTGGTAGAGACTGCCCTGGGAGGGCCAATATTCTTCAGTCCCCACCCATCCTGGGGCCAAAGGAGTGAAGCTTTCTCAGCCTACTCCTTGCTCCCTGAAGCAAAGTCTGAGCGAAGCGACCCAGCTGGAGGCCCAGACACTTCTCCATTCTGGGTGAGCAGAGCCCGGGCTAAGAGCCCGACCAAACCTCTCAGCCCTTAGCACACCTCTGCTGTCCGTCCCTCATCCTTCCTCTCCTACACCGTCCCTGTAGCACACACACTCACGTACATGCACTGTTCCCTTTTGTAAATCCTTTCCAGGAATCCCCTGCTGCACCCAGGAACAGGGACCATGGTGAGGGTATAAGAGAGGCCCAAGGAGGAGGCAGATGCACACCTCGACAGATACCTGGGGAGGTTTCCTGCAGAGAGCAGCTTTGAAGATGTGTCTCGAAGGTGGGAGTGGACATCCACTGATTAAAATGGGGGAACACTTCCAATGGGGGCATCCAGCCTCCAGTTCTGCATGAATGTCTGGAGAGGCAGCATGAGCCTCTCTGAGGCAGAAAAGCATACACCTACCACAGAGGCCTTGGGTATCCCAGGGACCAGCCTGTCCTCCCCATCATCCTCTTGCACCTCTACACCCATGAATGCCCTTGCTCCCTGCCCCCAGCCTGGCGAGGTAAGCAGGCTCATCACTTTCCTCTGGCAGACACAGAAGCAAGACACAGAGAGGCCAAGAGACTGGCCCAAGGTCACACAGCAGAAAGTGGCAGGGCCCCAAAGCCAAGCCTGGGTCCATAGATAGCCTACAGCCTGAGGCTGCCTTGCTCTCAGTCTGTAAGGGCCAGAGATCCTCCAGCACCACAAACCCCCAGAGGAAACTGGGGGAGGGGTTCTCCACTGCTTAACCCCGAGCATTTACTTCTGGGACACAGAGCTGCCCTTCCCTCAAAAGGGAAGAAACACACAGAGACACTGACACACAATTCTCACACTCCCATGTGTGCACTAACACACACACACTGACACATTCACACAGACTCACAAACACCACAGACACCCTCACACGTACACCCAAACAGATATAATTTTTGTTAAATACACCCTCTCACCAAGACACAAATTCACACAGACACATGCACACCCCCTCTCAAGTACACACAGACACATGCATGTTATTATTACTCGGTTCAAACAAAGACAAAGGCAAGAGCAAAAATACCCTTTCCCAAATGCATTCAGGAAGAGGGAAAGACATATTGAAGTATGAGAGAGAGTAAAAAGAAAAAGGGAAGACTAAAAATGGGGGGGGGGGTCAAGGAAAAGAGAGAAAGCATGCAAGGGGAAGGGCAGATCAGGGAGGGATGGAGTTGAAAGCATCCAGGAGGAGAGATTTAGGGAGAAGGGTGGGAAGGGAGAGATGGGGAGAAGAGATAAGGAGATCAGGAGGCAGTAAGGGGATGATGTGAGGAAGGGGAGGGAGAGGGGAGTGGGGAGAGGAGAGGGGAAGGGGGAGAGGGGAGAGGGGAGGGAGCCTGTGATTGGAGCCTAACTTTAGCTGCAGCAGCACTGATGACTCACGCTTGGGGGGGAGCATTGAGTCCGCTCCAGGTTTCTGTTTATATACCTCGATGAGCTAAATATACAGGCTAAGGGGTTCTTCTGTTCTAGTCCAGCAGCTCCTCTGCATTCTCCCTCCACCCTCGCCTCCCCTCCCCGGCACACACACAAACACCCTTGGAGCCCCTGCCTCTCCCTCTATCCAGCCCACTGGGCCCTGTCTGTGTCCTCCTGCAGCAGCCAGCACATTTCCTGCCCTTGCCTACAGCTCTCTCCACCAGGGCAGTGGCTGCCGAGAGCTGACCATGGGGTTTGGCTGCAAGCTCAGAAATGACATGGTCTCAACACCCCCTTTCTGAAGGCAGGAGGTCAGGTGGGAGGGGCGGGAATGCTTGCCCAAGGTCACACAGCAGGCAAGTGGATGAGCCACACCAGACCCTCCTGGGACTGCCAGGCCAGGAACTCCCCCAGGAGCCAGGGGTGTGGGCCTGGGGTGGTGGGGCTGAGTGCCCAGGGGCAGGCAGAGGACTGGAGATGAGAGAGTGAGGCTGGGAGGGAGACAGAGCATAGCCAAGGCCTCCTGAGCAAGAAGAAATGGAACTGGGTGTGTGTGCTGGGGAAAGATGGGGAATGGGACAGTCAAGAGTCTTGGGAACAAAGGAGAGAGCTCCATTGGAAAAATAATCTCTGGCCCTGGAGAGAGCTATTCTGACAACATCAGCCCCCAAACCAAGCTCCCTGCACCCCACCTCCTGAGTCAGTAGCATTAGAGGCCGCCCAGCCCTTAAGCCTAAAGAGTCACCTCCTACTGAGCAGATCCTGTGTCGCTGTCCGCGGTGCTGAACCTCCCATCGCCTCTCCCCAGACTGGATAGTGTAGGCTCCCACCCAGTCCTCTCCCAGCAGTCCAGTAGGGTTGGAGGGGGAGGTGGTGGGGGATAGGAGGGGGGACAAGGAGACTAAGGAGAGGGACTGTGATGGAGGTGGCCCCAGCCAGAGGTTTTCAGAGAGAGAGAGAGAGCGCGCAATTTCTTCTTTGACGTCATTCTCAAATAGCCACAGTGACCAAGAACACTGGGAGTGAAGATGGCTGACAAGTCGAGGAACCAAAGCAGAGTGAGATGTCTGCAAAGCTGGGCAAGTGTTGACACGCACAAACAAATCCAGGCCAGAGGGCGGAAACTGGGCAGGCTGGGAGTAACATCCTCAGCAGAGTTGAACCCAAGCACTTCTAGTTTTCCTGTGTTTTTATGACCCATCTTGGTGAAAAGGCTGTGAGTTTTCACACTGTCAGAACAAACAGCCGTGACTCGTTTCCCAGGGTACGTAGCTGTTTCGTGGACTCCTCACAGCTTCATCACATTTCTGACAATTTCAAAATCTTTGTTTTCCTCTGGGAATGTAGAAGAGCTCTAACCCTCTCTTTCCCCATCACATGCCAGACTCAGGAGCCTAGTTCCCTGGCACACACCTGCCCCCCGCCATGCTTCAGTTAATCCATGAGCAAGGAGTGTGTCATAAGTGTTCAAAGGGAGAGGTCTCCAATTTCTTAAGTAGAAACTTACTACCTAAGGTAACCTTAAAGACAATTTAATACCATCTTCCCTTCCCATTTGCCTCACTGTACAGATGAGAAAATTGAGGCTGCAAAATGAGACAATGTGGGGAGGGATCTGTGCTAGGTTGTCCGAAGATATCATGGGCACCCTGAAGTTGCCTGAGACTGTGGGGAGCTCATTCTGAGTGGGAACGGGTGGGGAAGAGGCTAGCTCTCTCATCCAGGCCCTCAGGCCCCAGCTTGGCCACACACATCCCTCAGGAGAGAATCTTTGGGCCCTGGCAGAAAGATGGCCCCACCTCCCCTTCTCCACCACTCCACCTGCCAGAGGCTCCCAGCCTTCAAATAATGAATGACTCCTAATTTAATTACATCTTTAATTCATTTGGGTCTCTGAGGAGCTTTGAGCTGGAGTCTGAGGAAATGCTCAGTAGTTCCCAAGAGGGAGAGAGGATTTCCTTTCCTGTTTTGGAGAAGGAAGAAGGAGAAGCCAGAGTCCCATTTTCCTTTGAAATTGAGTGTGCCTCTTACTTCCCCTGCATGGAATCCCTCCACCAGGCTTGGGTTTTGGGACAAGCAGGATGCTAAGCAGAGGTCAGGGAGGCAGCTGGAGGAGGAACCAAGGTGCAGAGGGGAAAGCCCCCTCCTGGAATTTTAAAAGTCAGTCCTCATCCACATAGACAAGGAATTGGTTGTAGATTGCCATGCAATGCACTGGACCACCATAATTACTGTGATCACTTTTTGAGGGTTTTGTCAGACACTTTATCTGACTTAACTTTAACCTCACAGTTTTACCATCTGCTTTTTTTTTTTGCAAAAGAGGAAGCAAGGGCTCAAAGGAGAGGAAGTAACTTGCCCAAGGCCACAAGGTAGGTAAAAGGCATAACCAGGACTCAACAGTGGTCTTCCTGGCTTCCTGGTTTGAAGTACCTGCCCACAAGCCCCATTCCCACAGGGGTCTCTAACACACGCGCGTACACACACACACACACACACACACACATCTCTGACAAGGAATCCCACGGGGTGTCTAATCCAAGATGCTGACACTCCAGGATAAACCTCCTGGAAATGCTTAGGAAATCTTGTGCTCATCTTGTGCTCATGTGCAGATTCCCTCAATGAATAATAATCATAATAATCGTAGCAAACACAGAGTCTTTATTATGTGCTAGGCACTATTCTAAGCACTTTCACATATTAACTCACTTAACTTTCTCAACAGCTTTAGACCCATTTTCCTGATGGGGAGACTGAAGCACTGAGGGGCAAATAACCTGGCTAAAGGTCCTGCAGCTAGGAAGTGGTAGGTTCTCAAAATCCTGCAAAGTAAGGCTTATAACCCTGATTCTAAAGATCAGGAAACAGATCAAAAAGGGGAGGGCACACCCCTCCAAGACACATAGGAAAGGACCAGGCTTGAACTCACAGCCAGGTCTGACCTCCAAGTCCCAGCCTCTCTACTGCACTGAGTCGGTGGGTATTTCATTCTCCACATTTCTCAAATGGGTCTGACACCTGTGTCACAGATCAAGTGTGAGGACCAGATGTTAACTGGAAAACTGCTCTGTAAATGCATGGGCACCAAAAACATGATAGCTACATTCATAAAGCAGAATGTGTTCATGTAACCCTCACAATAACCTACAGGGCTGGCATTATCATTAGGCACAACAATATGATAAGGAAACTAGGGCACAGAGAGTTTAAGTAATTTGTCCAAGGTCACATAGCCCATAGGTGGGAGAGCCAGGATTTGAACCGGCAACTAGCTCCAGAGTCATGCCCTTTTTTAAAAAGATTTTTGTTTATTTGTCAGAGAGAGACGGAGAGAGGGAGAGAGAAAGAGAGCAAACGCACACAAGCAGAGCGAGAAGCAGGCTCCCCACCAAGGAAGAAGCCCAATTCAAGACTCAATCCCAGGACCTCAGGATCATGACCCGAGCCGAAGGCAGATGCTTAACCCACTGAGCCACCCAGGCGTCCTCAGAGTCATGCCCTTCACCATCATGTTCTGCTCCCTCCCTCGAGGAGTATCAGGGAAGACATGGGAGGCAAAGGAGCTTGCAGGCCTGGGAGGACAGAGGAGGAGTTCATCCAAAAGAAGAAGGGAGGGCTGAGTCAGAAGGAGTGATCCTGGGACCAGACCTACGGTGGGGTCACAGCCTAGCCCATGCCCCCTCCAGGACTGAGGGGACCTGTGAGCCTGTCTGTACAGAAGCTGCAAGCACTACTGGTTTGTATGGGGCAGAAGGGGTGTTACCAACCCAAGGGCAGGCAGATGAGGCAGCAGGTGCCCCAAAGGCCATGTGGACCAAAACCTGGTCCCTCTATTTGGGTCTGTTCTATTTGGGTTTGTTCCCCAAATGGGCCTCCCAGCAACTCCTGCCCCAAGGAGATATCTCAAGGAGGCAAGCCTGGTGGCAGAGGGGAGGTGGTGTTGGGAAGGGCTGGTAATCTGAGCTGGGAGCATGGTCCTGGGGTGGAGAGAGGGGAGAATCTGGAGTGCGATTAATTTTTTTTAAAAGATTTTATTTACTTATTTGAGGTAAAGCAAGTGAGGGAGTGTGCACAACCAGAGGGGAGAGGTAGAGGGAGAAGCAGGCTCTCGGCTGAGCCAGGAACCCAATATGGGGCTCCATCCCGGTGCTTGACCAACTGAGCCATCCAGGCACCCCTGGAGGGTGATTTAGAAGTTTAAATCTATAGGATAGGGTGCCTGGGTGGCTCAGTCTTTGGGAGTCCACCTTGGGGTCAGGTCAAGATCTCAGTGGCTGGTTCCCTGCACAGCGCAGAGCCTGCTTCTCCCTCTCCAACTCCCCCCCACCCCGCCCCGTGCTTGTTTCCCTCTCTGGCTATCTCTCTCTGTCAAATAAATAAATAATATCTTTAAATCAATCAATCAATCAATCTATGGGACAAATGACTCCTCTCATGTGGGGTGAAGAAAAAGGGGAGAATGGCTCCCCAGTTTCTGGCTGGGTTGAGCCAGGGCCACTCTAGGACTCCCTCTCGGAGCAAGGCTGCCAAGGTGCACTGTCCTCAGACCAGGTTGTGCCTCCCCTCAGGGCAATTCCAGGGACATGAACTTGAGCACGGAAGCCAGCAGACACTGTGGGGACCAGGGGTAGCCTTCACCCCAGCTTCAGGGAGAACTTCCCAAATCTGAGGGCTATCCTGCCAGGGAACAGGCTTCCCACTAAAGAGTGAGCTCCCTGTGATGGGCTACAGCCACACAAACAACCTCCCAACCAAGCCTTTCTGCCCCTCTTCCAGTCCTGGAGTCTGTGGCCACCCTGCAGCTGCTCCCCGACGTGCCCCTCCAGGCTCTACCCCCTCTCACACACCCTGTCCCCCTGTTCCCCGGCTTTGTGCCTCGAACCTCACTCAGGCTGAATTCCCTGAAGATCCCTGGCACCTCACAGGGGGTCAATAATTTTTTGCCTAGACAAATGGCTTGACATTCATTCATTCATTCATTCATTCGACAAACATCTGTCATGCACCTACTATGTGCCAGAAACCATTGGAGGTTCTGCAGCTATAGTGAGAACAAGACATAGAGAAGGTCTGCAGTCCTTATACTGTGATTGAGAAGACAGACAGCAAACAAGAATAAAAAGTAAGGGATGCCTGCATGCTCAGTAGGTCTGGGTGTCTGCCTTCAACCCGGGTCATGATGCCAGGGTCCTGGGATCCTGGGATTGGGTCCATCATAGGGCTCCCTGCTCAGCTGGGGAGTCTGCCCCTACCTCAACCCCTCCCCACGCCCCACTCCTGCTCTCTCTCTAACCACTGTGGAGAAAAGCAGCATGGAGGGGTGGGGCAGGGGGCAATAATTTAAATAGCCACCACCTGTGGAGTGATTAAGCCCCAGACCCAAGACTCAGGATGTAACAGGTGCATCAGCCCACAGAATCCTCACAAAACCCCCTGAAGGTGAGTTATTATCTATTATTGCTCTTATCCTTTTCATTTTGTAGATGAGGAAACTGAGGCACGGGCAGGGTGAGTCTCCGGCCCCGGGTCCCAGCCAGCTCTGAAGCAGACCGCGTGGGCCCACAGACTGTGCTGGCCACTGCCATGTTAACTGGGGTACGGTGGGGATGTGTAGCCAAGCGGACACCCCTGCCCTGGGGAAGAACAGCAGCCGTGGGGTGTGACCGCTGCAGTCACACAGGGTCCCCCCCACATACACACCCCCTGAAAGTCTGCATACTCAGTTTAATGCTCGGCTGTCACTGTCTTAATAACTTCTGAACAAGGAGCCCCTCATTTTTATTTCACCCCGGGCTCTACAAATATGTAGCCAGTCCTTCCCTGGGAGACATAAGTCCTCCCACAGATGCCCTCCCCACTCCTCGCCCTCCTGCCTGCCGGCCCTCATCACACCAACACAAGGGGCACTGTTGGGCCATCTTCCCACCAGACTGCTTGACAGTAGGGATGGAACTATGCTTCTCCGTGTTTCTAGAGACCAGCACGGGGTGAGCGCAGAGCACTATTGGCTGGGTTGGACCAGTTGGGATGGGATGGAGGGAGCTGGCCCTTCTTGAAGGCAACTTCTAACTTTGCTTCTCCCTCTGACATCCTGGGATCCCCTCTGGCTGCCTCCTGACTCTACACTTAGATGCGGCCTCTTAGGACATACCCAGTTAGGGGCTCTGAGGTCCGCAGAAGTCCCCACACCTGCCCAGCCCCTGTCCCCTGCACCCTCAACTCCGCCAGTGTGGGGTGAACACATCCAGACCTTTCCATGCTTTCTCTGGGTTGACAAAGGAAGCCCAAAGGAAGCTGACTATAGACTGCCAGCAAGGACATATGGGAGCGCGATGAAAGCCCCAGTCTCTGACCCTCGTTCCTCTCTATGCCCCCCCAAGCCATTTTGAGACCCTCAGGTTTCCTCCTTTGTGGTTGAGGAAGCCCTAGGAGCCTGGCTGGACATTTAGTACACCCATAGGCCTCAAGATCCTGGCCAGGGAAGTAGAGGATCCAAGACTCAGGCTCCATGGTCCTCTGCAGTCTTTAAGCCTGAACGCTCAAGGGACTGGGCTGTTCACAATGATGTGGGGGAAAAGGCAAAAGAAAAATTAAATTTGCTGACTATGTTCAGCCCACTGACAAGTCCTTGAAACAGGCAGAGTGACCTTCCTCTAGGAACTCAGCTGCCTCAATGTTAAAACTTTACTAAGAGCAAAAGGCAATCTTAGCCCGGCCCCCAGGATCCAGTAAGTCTACTTTAACACGTAAAAAGTCCTTTGGAAACTTCCTTTGTCTCTGCTCCCCGAGATACATGTCCGCAATCATCCCCCAAGCCTAACACCCACTGATCTACGTCTGAAGGGTCTCATGACGGTTTTATTCGACGGTAATAAACGACCTTTTCCTAACACCAGCTAGCCCCTCAAGGTCCTGGAAACCTTGCTTCCAAAGTTCCTTAGAGACTTACGCTATCTCTAAGCCCCTCCCAACTTGAGAGTGTATAATGGGCCACTCCTCGTGACCTAAGTGCAGCTCTTTCTGCCCACAGGTCCTGTCCCCGGGCTTTTATAAAACCACCTTTTTGCACCAAAGACGTCTCAGGAATTCTTTCGTGGCCATTGGCTCCAAACCCCAACATCCTTCCTACATCAACAAGGGATGACACAGGTCATCCCAGAGCCCCAGCCCAACCTCTTGGGAGGTCCTGGGGGACTCTCAGGAGGGGAACTGGGAGGTGTTTCAGTCAGGGTACCATAAACCATGCTGCCATAACAAATAGATCCCAACATCTCAGAGCTTCATCAGAACAAGAGTTTATCGCTTATATGCGCCATCGTCCAACTGCATGGTGGCCTGCCATCCACCGCACATTCACCCGGGTCATGGTAGCAAGAAAAAGGAGCTCGAGATTACAGGGTAAGCTTTCAAGAGCCAGGCCAGGCCCAGAGCGGCATCATCCCCTCCACCAACATTCCATCAGCGGACATTGGGTTCTGCCCCGCCTAATGGCAAAGGAAGTAGCGGTAGAGGTAGGGGAGATGGTGTAAACACAGAGCACAAGCCTGTCTTGAGCAGTGAGGGAATTAATGCACGTTCTCTGGCCTCTTCTGGGAACTGATTCCCCATCTTGTTCAGTAACAGGTGTCTCCAAGACCATCCCCTTCAGCCCCACCCCTGTTCCTGCAGGGATTGGGTTATCCCCAGCCTGCTGTGAAGAACTCAGAATCAATCATCAGCCCTTCACAGCCACGCCCCCCAAGCCCCACTCTTCCCCTCCTGGCACTTAGCACAAGGCCACAATGACCCAGAGGTTTCGGGACTGAAAGGTTCGCCCAGAACAATCCACGCTCACTCTTTCTGTCATCATTGTTCATTTATAATTTATATTTCCAGCTCTTTCTAAAGAGGATCTCTTAAAAAGTAAAATAAGAGATCAGAAATAATTTAGGGAACACAACGGAGCTAAATGTATTGGAAAGTTAAAACGAACGTTTATGACCGTTGAATAATATAGGGATGTAAGACAATGATGTAACCGGTAGCATTTATCGCAGCAACACAGTAATCCTACATTTCAGTCTGAGCTTCTTAGCGGCAGAGGCAAAAAGAGAAATCACTTCTTCCTCCGTATGGTCGTCCCTTCCTGCTTCTTTTATCAACTCTCTTTTCCCTTTCCTTCTTTAACGTCTCTTATTTTCAGGATCAATCAGGACAGAAAGATCCACGCACACCCCTCAGGTTTTAGGGGTCCGTATCGCTCTCGCACGAAAGGAAGAGCATAAAGTCATATGGCGACAGAATTAGCGTTAGGGAAGCATCAGCCTGAAGAACCAAGCCTACAGGGCACTTCAAGGTCACTCCCAGGCCATCTTTAGGCTCCTTGAGCCCGGATAGAGCAGATGCTAGAACTCCAGGGTAGGACACACTGTGAGCCACACCGGCAAGGGTCTGGTCCCTTCATCAAGGACCTCTACAGCTCCCCCTTCCCTGATGTCCTACACACTAACTTTTTAAAAAAGATTTTATTTATTTATTTGCCAGAGACAGCGCGAGAGAGCACAAGCAGGGGGAATGGCAGAGAAAGGAGGAGAACCAGGCTCCCCGCTGAGCAGGGAGCCTGATGCGGACCCGGAACTAGGATCATGACATGAGCCGAAGGCAGTCGCCTGACCGACGGAGCCAACCAGGCACCCCTCCTACACAGTAACTTACAGAGTTCCCAGGATGGCCCAGCAAGAGAAGCCTATAATGTTATACCCAGTCCACAGATGGGGAAACTGAGGCCAAGAAGGGAAAATGATTTGTGCAGTTACCCAGCTCCTCTTCCCTGAAGACCAAGCCTCAGGGTAGGAGACGCCCTCCCCAAGCTGTGGGTGAGATGCTGAGTTGACAGGGTGAGCAGGGCCCCCCCCCCCCCCCGCTGGGTCAGGAAGGATCTGGAGATGGAGATTGGTTCCCCTCTCCCCACCCCCAGACGCCAGTTGTCATGACAACAGGGCTACCCATCCAGCGTTAGTGGGAAATTTGCATTTTAATGGAGTTGTAATTAGAATTAAAAAGCTGAGGCTTGAAGGGACAGAACCCTGCCCTTCCCCCTTGGGACCCCAAAACCAACCCCCTGCTCAGCCCTGCCCTGACACTCTGCTCTCCCGGGGCCTGTTTCCACCACCCCGCCCAGCAGAGAAGGGACTTATTCAAGGTCTCACAGTGAGGCCAAGGCCCCAGAGTCTGGGATCCATCCACTCTGCATCTGGGACCCCCTCACCATCGGACTCTGCTCCTGCTAGGGAGATACCCCTGGCCAGGGAAGGGACGATGGCTTTCTGAGGACCTCAAGTCTTCCCCCGAGCCTTCCAAGCTCACCCTTCCTCTCCCTGTAACTTCCTGACGTCTCAGTGGCCTTGGGGACCTGACAGGGCTGGCGGCCCCCTTCCTACCTTGCCCCAGAGGGACTGAGATCCAAGTGGGGAAGGATGTGCCAAGGTCACATAGCAACTTAGTGGCAGAGCTGTGTTTGGCGGGTCAGGATCAAGCCCAAAATGAAACAGACCTGACCTTTGACCCCCACCCAGACTCTCGCTGTTGGATTTCAGATCTCCATGGAGGATTTCCAGCAGCTTCTTCCTGTGTATCTACTAAGTTCTCAAAATTGGTCATGCCAACAATTTCATCTTTTCAATCATCAAAAAGAATCCACTCTACTTCTGCCTCAGTTCCAGCATCTGGGCAACTGCTCGGAACCCTGAAAACCCTGGGGTCATAAACAAAGACCCTCAAGGGGCATGTGATAAGTGTGTAACGGGAGGGAGCATCGCCCCGCCCCTCCTTCCCCTGGAACCACCTCCCTGCCTACTGCCCCGGGGGGTGTAGGCTCAGCAGATGTTTGTTGGGTGAACACATGATCCAGTGTCCTGCCCAGTGCTGAGCTTTCCACCCAGCCTCCTCCTGCACCCTCCAACAGACCTGGAGGGAGGCACCACCCATACCCCCAAACCCCACAAAGCTCAGAGAGGTGACATAGCCTCCCCAGGCCACATGCTGAGAAGCGCCCACGGCTGATTCTGAAGGCACACCTGCCAAGTCCAGGCTCCTGAGCCCTATCACAGTAGCCCAAACCTCCCATGCGCTGATCGCAAGAGCACGGAGGTCCCGTGGCTACATACCTGCATAGGTCACACACACGGATGCGGGCACGGGTCCCCCATGCACACTGCAGACACCTATGGCCATCACTTGTTTACAAACATACGGCAATTACTTCATGCTCAGTTTTCCTTTCTAAGCTCTTTGCACTCAATCCTCATGGCAAGCCCCTGCAGGAGGGAGGGGCTATTACTATATTTAACTCACAGATGAAGAAACCGAAGCACAGAGAGGTCGTGTGACTTACCCAAGGTCACACAGCTAGTGAGGGGGAAAGCCAGAATTTGAACCTGCACAGCCCAGCTCCAGAACCCAAGCTCCCCTCAGACCTCAGGACCCAAGAATGAGGACTCTCTGGCCCAGCCCCGCCCTCGGCCCTGGGAGGAAGGCTGGACAATACTTCTCGAAGCTCAGTTCGCAGAGGAGGAAAACAGGCCCAGAGGAGGAAGGTGACTTGCTTTTGGGCACACAGCTGTGTGAGCCCAGTCTGTGGAACCTAGAGTGCCTGTGTCAGACTCGGACCCCTGAGGATGCTCTCTCCCCCAGCTCTGTCCTTGATCTGGGAAAACTGAGGAGTGACTGCCTGGTGACAGCGTGGTCAGGAGGGAACGAGACATGACACACAAGCCATTACCTTTTAGAAAAGAAAGCCCAAGAGACCCTGAGAGGGACAGGGGAGACCAGAGTCTGAACGGATCCCTCCCAATGCCACCCCCCCATGCATACACATCAGCTGAGAACCAGACAGGGCAGAAATGGATTCTTTCTGGAGCTCTCAGGTAAACACACTTCAAAGCCACAGAGGGCAGGAGTCAGAGGCAGAGGCGGAGGCGGAGGCGAGAGGGGGGGGACTCAGCAATAACTCAGGGCCATGGGCACAGACAAGGGAGGGCTGGACACACGGAGACTGGCAATCACCACTCAGGAAAGGCAATTGGAAATTCCAATTTGGGTTTTCAATTTGAAGGTAGAGAGGCCAGGAGCTTGGGGGCTGGGGGATGACGGTAGGAGTGATGGAAAGAGAGAGGACTCAGGGACAAAGAAGGGAGGACGGAGGCACAGAGGGAAGGACAAGAGCCAGAGACAAGGACAAGGAAACAGAGACACACAGAGACAGAAGAAACATGGAGAGAGAGAAGCAAAAGCAAAGCACAGGGTGCCCGGTGCCCCTCCCCCCCCACCCGCTCCCCGCCACAACACACACACACTTGCACATTTGCATGAGCCCACACCCCCCACACTCATATGTACTTACACACTCTTGCTCAGGACTGGAAGACCCGGGTTCTAGTCCTGCCTCTGCTCTTGAAATGCTGTGTGACCTTGCAGAACACTTGGCCGCCCTCTGAGTCTCTGGTCCCCCTGAGACCTGGTGAGGTGAAGCTGGTTCCAAGAAGGAGGCAGAGATGGGTAAGTGGGCAACAGGGGATAGGAAGACGGCAATCTCCTGGGCGCATCCTTCCTGCCCAGAATGGGAGTGCACCTCACTGCAAATAGTCGCTGGGGGCTTACCCTCCAGTCCCTGTTCTGGATGCTTCACCAGTATTAATTTTACCAGCTCCTCACTCCCACCGGATTAGGGAGCTAAACCCCATTTGACAGGTGAGGAAAATGAAGCTCTGTTAAGGGACTGGCTAGGGTCACTGGAGCCCTCCCCACAGTGAGTGCCCACCTGTTGCCGTTCACACCCTTTTGGGGGGAGGGGGCTCCTCCTCCTCCTCCCCCTCCAGCCCCGCCCCCGCCCAGCCCAGCCTGTTGGCTCGACCTCGGCAGGACCAGGAGGGGTTAGTCTAGCCCGGTCTTGGAAGGCCGCAAGATAGAGGCGGCAAGAGGCCGGGGCCACGCGGTGCTGGCTGCAAAGAGCCAGTTGAGGCCAAAGGGTGCCCCGACCCCACACTCCTACCCCGAAATCCCAACCAGGATCCCGGAAGCGCGCTGTGCACGAAAGCTGTCCTGCGCCGCCACCTAGTGGCCGAGGAAGCCGCCTGTCCCCCTCCAGAGTCCGCGGAGCAGCGGGTTGACCTGAGGACGCCGGCAGGAATCCAACGGTGACTGCTGGGACACTGGAAGGCAGAGAACTCCTACACCCTGGGGACCATGTGCCGACCATCCGCTGTGGAGAGGAGGAAGGGAATACATAGAGCTTGGTCCTTTGCCCTCTTGAGAGACAGACTCACACATCCTACAATCACCTGTACATCTGTACATCTCTACCTAGCCTCCCACGGGCATCCCAAACTCAACCGATGTTCAATTTGTACAAATCCAAGAGATTTGTACATTTATTCAGTGCTTACTATATGTTCCGGGAGGTAGAGATATAACCATGAACAAAACCAAGATTCCTACCCTTGTAGCGGGGTGTGGTTGGGGGGAAAGACAATAAACAATAAACATCATAAGAAAACACTCTGGCTATCTTAGAAGCAGACAAAAAGAGCATGTCTGACAATGTAACTGGGTTCCATGACACCCCCCCCCCACAGTCCTCAAGGCAAATTCATGGGGTTGGGTGCAAATTAGAACATCGTTCCCTGGACCACCTGGGTGGCTCAGTCGGTTAGGCGATGACTTCTGCTCAGGTCATGATCCCAGAGTTCTGGGATTGAGCCCGAGTTAGGCTCCCTGCTCAGCAGGGAGTCTGCTTGTTCCTCTGCCCCTCCCCCCACCCTTGCTCTCGCTTTCTCTCACTTGCTCTTGCTCACTCTTTCAAATAAATATATCTTTAAAAACAACAACAAAAAATACCCACCCTTCCCTGGTCACCCCTCTGGGGCCACTCCTGTCCCAGGGAATATGCCTTCACTAAGGGGTCCTCCTTCCCGGGACTCTCCCCTCCCACAAGGATGGCTCCTTTTCTCCGGAGATCTCTTGCTCCTGTGGGCTTGTCAGCCACCCTCCACCCCGGCACTGCCCCACCATTCTCCTGCGAGGCAGAGCGTGCGCACACACACACACAGTCACACACACAGGCTCTGTGTCTTGATTCCCAGTACCAACACCAACATGTGTGACCTGGACAGGCTCCTTGGCTCTGTGCTACTGTTTCCTTATCTGTAAAAATGGGGTCAGGGCCGGGAGGTGGGGAGGGGGAGGGGGAGAGGCTGCTCCTACCCCAGAGTTATGGATGGTAGGGGGGTAGATGAGTTAACAAATGCAAATAGAACCTTAATATAGTGTATTCTATTATTGCCTTCTATTTAGGTGTTCTTCCCCCCCTGGACTAGCTCGTGGAGGTTAGACAGTGAGGTTCATCTCCATGACCCCCTCCACAGTGCAGGGCATACAAAACGCCCTCAAATCATATTCCCTGACATTCACCACTCACCGACTGAGTGCCTTCTGCATGCCAGGTACAGGGCTAGGAGCTGCAGGTGGAGCTGTGAACAGGGCAGGATTCCTCCCCACTGTAGAAAGAGTAATTTCAAGCCCACAAGTTCTCAAACTTTTCGGTCTGAGAAACTTTTTTTAAGATGTTATTTATTTGTTTATTTGACAGCAAGAGCAGGAACACGAGCAGGGGGAGTGGGAGAGGGGAAACAGGCTTCCCGCCGAGCAGGGAGCCCCGTTGGTTGCCGGGGCTCAATCCCCAGACGCTGGGATCATGACCTGAGCCAAATGCAGACACTTAACCCACTGAGCCACCCTGGCGCCCAGGTCCGAGAAACTCTTGACACACTTTAAAAAGTTCACGATCCCAAAGAGCTTTATGGTGTGTAACTACCTCCTGGTATTTACCCTACTGGAAACTAAAACTGAGAAATTCTTAATTTTTAAAATTTAGTAAGTTAATACAATGTATTTATTGATTCATTTTTCAAAACAATAGCAAACCCATTGCATATTATAAGTAAAGGGCCGTGGGGGCCTCTGTAGCCCAGTGACATTGTCAGACATGCTCCGCTTGCCTGCGCTATGTTGAATAAATATTTCTAATGAAAATGGCTGTATTTTCCAAGGCAAACAAAAGAGCGGGAAAACACTGAAACGGTTTTGCATTTTTTTTGCAAATGTCTCTCATATCTGACATAGCGGAAGAAAAGCTGGATTCTCATGCCACACTCCACCTGTGCGATACGTTGTTTTGGTCGACGTATGTGAAAAAGAACCCGATTCTACACTTCCCTTTACCGAAAAACTTCGTATTTGGAACACTCCGCTCCGTCTCCCGCCTCACCCAGCACGAAGCTTTGGGACTGGGGAAAGTTGAGCAAGCAGCCACGGCTGGTCACAGACGGCTTCTGGAAGAAGGCGTGGCCTTCTTGGGATTGGATAGCAAGTGTGTCTTTCTGCAGGTTGGCCCCGCCCCCAGTCCCCGCCCCTATTTCCCTCCGTAGTAAAGTGGCGACGCCAAACGCATGCGTCCTTAGGCAGGCGGGCACTACCGCCCGGTCACCCCGGAACCTTCTGTTCCCGCTCGGGTTTCCGCCGAGACAACGAGGGCCTCCAAGGCGGAAGTAGCGTGATGTGTGGGCGGAACTAAACGCCATCATGTCGGCCGCCCTGCTGCGGCGCGGCTTGGAGCTGCTGGGGGCGCCGGAGGGTGAGGAGGTCCTGGCCGGGGACGCGCAGCGCGGGCAGAGGGTCGGCAGGGGCGGTGGAGAAGATCCTAGAGGTTACGGGATGATCCAAGCCAGGCTTGGCCCTAAGGGGGTGGAGACCCTGCGCGCCCTCCGACCCGGTCCGTCCCTCTCTCCCTTCCCCTGCAGCCCCCCGGGCCGCGGCAGACCCGGCCAAGCCGAACGGGGCCCCGGCGAAGCGGGCCCGGAAGGCAAAAGCAACCCAGGCCCAGAAACTGAGGAACTCGGCCAAGGGAAAGGTGCCCAAGTCCGCGCTCGGTGAGCTCGGGAAGGGGGCGGCACCCTGGAGGAGGGGGCGCTGGAGGCTGAGCTTGAAAGGGTGACCGGGCGTTTCTGGAATAGCTGGTGTGCGCCAGACGCTGAGCCGGGTTCTGGGAGTACGGGGGTGGACGAAACTCATGGTCCCGGCCGTCATGGGCTACTGCCCCAGTGGGAAGAGAAGCACCAAAGAGTTTCGGATGCGGAGAGTAATTGCTAAGTGTGATGAGGCCTGTGGAGTAAGACTGGCGTGCTCTGGGAGGGCCTTAAAGTAAAAAACCAAATCAGGGGCGCCTGGGTGGCTCAGTGGGTTAAAGCCTCTGCTTTCGGCTCAGGTCATGATCTCAGGCTCCTGGGATCGAGCCCCGCATCGGGCTCTCTGCTAGGCGGGGAGCCTGCTTCCCCCCCTCCTCTCTCTCTCTCTGCCTGCCTCTCTGCCTACTTGTGATCTCTGCCTGTCAAACAAATAAATAAAATCTTAAAAAAAAAAAAAAAATCAGACTGCCTTGCCGAAGCGGCATTTAAGCCCATACCTGAAGGAAGTGTAAGACTGAGCCAGGGGAAGAGCGCTCTAGAGTAAATAGCTCATGCAGAGGTAGGTAGAAGTTCGTTTCTTTGGCAATTGGCCTGGGAAAGGTGACGTAGTGGGCAAGAGCCAGAGATGGAGCGCTTAACAAGCCTGGTGCTGTTCTAAACCCTGCATACATAAACGTTCCGTCTTTGGTTCCTCTCGCAACCCTGTGAGGTCGGTACTGTCATGACCCCCATTTGTCAGATGCAGAGACAGGCACCGGTCCAGATGGCACAGGTGGAAACCAGGCAGTGTGTCTGCGGAGATTTGCTGTCACCTACTTCGTTCGGGTGGGAGACACTGTGGCCTGGGCAGCCACCATGGTGCAGGGGGAAGATGTGAAGAGAGGGAGCGTCGCTGGGCTTCGGCGGTGAATTGGCTGCAGGATAGAGGAAGAGGGAGACACCAAGGACAGCCCAGTTTCTAGCAGAGCATCTTGGGAGATAGGATGCCATGTAACAGGAGGGACAGACTTGAGGAGGGACAGGTGTGGGCTGGACGGTGGGGTCTTTTGACATGTGGCAGGGCTCGGTGAGCTCCTAGCGTGTCTCTGAACACGTACCCAGAGCCTGGTACATAAAAGGTGTTCAGGTATTTGTTGAAAGAACTATGAATTCCAGGCAGGAAACGGCGTGAGCAAGAGTGAGGATGCAGAAAAGTGAGGTGTGTGTAAGCAGCAGTGGTGTTGATGTGAAGCAGGAGCATGGGGTGCCAGGGGTCACCTGTGTCCCAGCCCTTGTCCCCACATCCTGTCATGCTACCTAACGGACAATGAGGGGACTCTGGGGCCACTTTGGTGTGAGCCTCATCATCTCTTGCTTGGATTATTTCAAAAACCTCTTCACCTTCACTCCCCCACCCGGTAATGTTGTTCGCCCCACAGCACCCAGAGTGATCCTGTGAAGCGGTAAGTGGGACCAGTCTCTCCCGGCCCCACACCCTCCAGTGGCTTCCATCAGACTTGCTACCTCATGAGGCCCCACGTGGTCTGTCCCATCTCCATCTTCACTTCCTACTACTCTCCCCTCGCCATTCTAGCCATTTGCTGTTCTCCAGACACGTTGATCGTACCACTTCAGGTTCTTTGCACAGGCTGTTTGTTCCCTCTACTTAGAATGCTCTTCCCCAACATCCACACTCTCTCCCGTGAGCGTTTGCTAAAGCATCATTGCACTGAGGCCGGCTCAGACCCTCCTATGAGAATTGCAGCCCTTCACCCCGGCATTCCTCATTTCTCTCTACTGTGGTGTTTTTCTTCATAAAATCTATCACTCTCTAAAATACTGTTTCTCTCATTTACCGTGTTTCCTTGCTCTGGAGTGTAAGCTCCATGCGGTGGGAGTTTTTGCTCTGTTTTCTGCTGTTTGTCCCGCACGTAGCACAGTGTCTGCCATGCAGTAAGACTTGTTTGTTGCTTAAGTCACTTGAGCATCTGGGAGTGGAGGGCGGGGTGGGGGATGCTTTCAGTAGAATCGAAGGGAGAGTTGATTTGACAGAAAAGAGCGCACGGTGCTGGAGTTAACCTAGGGAGGGGACGCAGGGCCTTTGGCACGGCTAGTGGGGGGATGGAGAAAGCTGTTGGGAGGGGACCCAGTGGCTTCCGGGCAGTACCTCTGAAGTGATTCCCCCCTGCCTGCCATCCACAGCTGAGTTCCAGAAGCGAGAGTGTCGAGGCTACCTCGGAGTAAACCTGAAGTTCATGACCAGTGCAAGAAGCACCGTGGCAGAGTCAGTCACCCAGCAGGTTTGACAGAGGGGTGGGCTCCGGGGCAGAATCTGGGTGGGAAGAGCCGAGGCTGTTTCTGAGACCCATGGGAGTCTCTGCCCTAAGCACAAAGCAGAGATTGGGCCACCCCTCTGGACAGCAAAGAGCAGAGCAGGGCTGTTGGGAGGCTGGGCCTGGCCTTGCTCCTCTGTGACCCTTGTGGGCCTCAGTTTGTTCCTCTGTAAGTGGAAAAGGTATGCCCTGCCTCCCGGGACGGTTGAGGGCCAGGTGAGTGGTGGGTAGCACGCAACTCTGCTAGGCTGTTCAGCTCCAAGGGGCAGTCCTTCAGGTGCCAGAAGATACCACCCAGGGATCCTGACACACACACACCCCCATCTCCAGATTGTGCGGCAGAACCGGGGCCGCAAGGCCTGTGACCGGCCTGTAGCCAAGACGAAGAAGAAGAAGAAGGCTGAGGGCACTGTGTTCACTGAGGAAGACTTCCAGAAGTTCCAGCAGGAATACTTCGGCAGCTAGGCTCCCAGGAGGACACAGTGGGAAAGGCACTCAGGCCCAGTCTCCTCCTCTGACCTCGCAGCCTCTGCTAGCCCCAGGAGCCAGAGTGGGGTGGCTGGCATGGAGCTGGGGAGCCGGAAGCCCGGGGGCCGAGACGCTCTCAGACCAGAGCTGACATCTGCAGGCTCTGGAAGAGCCATCTACCTGCTAGAAGACATTTCTGACTGCTTTGTTTGCTTTGGCCCAAGTAGGGCCTCTGGGCTGTTCGCTCCGGAAAGGCCAGTTCTTGGGCCCTTGGGGCCACACCACTAGGAGTGGGAAGGCCGCCGGGCCAGCTTCCAGGTTCTAATAAATGTGAACTCAAGAGCAGTGTGTGTACCGCCGATCTGCCTTATGGGTGTCTCCTGTCTCCTCTGGCACCAGGGGACCTTTTTCTGTCCCCCATGGTTCTTAGGGCTCTGGGTCAGGCCTCCTCTCCAGCCCCAGGGCAGCTGGTGTACCTGCTGATGGCCTAAGAGGAGCCCTCCCACCCTGGAGGAGGTGGCTGCAGCCAGCAAGGCAGCCCTTGAGACGAAGTATATCCGCTGGTTCCAGGGCAGCCAACTCCGGGTTCAGAAAGTGGGGGTGCGGCTGCCCTGGTGCCCAAGGCTTGTGCTATTGTTGGGGGGCAACTCAGGAGGTGACCTCAGGAAACAGGGTTTTACACTCAGGTGTGTGCCCGGCTGGGAGCTGGGGTTGGGGTCGGGCTGCGGCACCAGGAGAGGGTGGGCTGTCCCCTTTATAGCGGGCACGCGCCAGCGACGGGTACATGGTGACCGAGTGCCTGAGCGAGTGGATGTGTTGACCAGATGGGTATCGATGTAGAGGAGACATTGAGTTCTGGAAGTCCAGGAGCCCCTTCTTCCCGGCGGAGAAGAGGGCCCTGGATGGCTGTGGGCAGCTCCATCCAACCCTCTGCTCCCCATGTGTGGTAGCCCCCCTGTGGCTGGGCCCGCTGGGGAGCCCCAGTCTGCCAACCCCACAGTGAGTCCTTCTGGCCAGAGGGGAGAGAGCGCCACAGTCCGCCCACTGCTCCCGGGGTCTGCTCCTGGCTGTTAGCTTTCTGTCCTAGGCGCAGACAGCAGGGAAACTGGCTGAGGCAGAGTTGGAGCCTGTCCTGTCTGTGGGCGGCCTCCATCCGGGAGGCCAGCCGGCCAGGGGAGGAGGGACTGTGACCAGACCTGTACGCACCTGCCTTCCCCCGATGGGCCTATTCCAGAGAAGGGAAGGCTGGTATTTCTCTCATTCTTGCTCCTGCCTGCTGAGCTTTCGTGACCCTTGTGGAGAAAGAGGCAAACTTGGATGTCCTCAGAGACTCCGTCCCTCCCTCGCCGCCGCTCAGCGAGAAGCTGGCTGGGCTCTGCGGGCGCCCTCTTGCTCACCTCACTGCAAAGGGGCTGACCAGGCCTGGAGCTCCAGGGCCCCCTTCTAGCAAGGACATGCTTACTGTGCCCTGATCACCTACAGGTGTCCCTTTGCGGGTATAGAGTGACAGGCCTGGCTCCCGGGTAGGGAGTTTGCAGGTGTGTGAGCTGGGGTCCTGGCACTTCTCTGCTGCTGGGCTTTCCAGTAGCTCTTACGTCCCATTTGTGCTGCACAGCACTGGTGACGTGGGTGTCCACACAGTAGTGGGCCTGGAGCTCAGTCTCATTCGTGTGGGGCTCTCAAGCACTGAGAGCCCACGTGCTGAGCAAGGCCTCTGTCATGGTCTATACCAGCTGGCCCTGGGCCAGCGTCCACCTGCAGGCTTGCCTCGTTAACAAAGGTGCAGTCATAAGAGCCTCCTGACCACTCCCAATGCGGATTATGAGCTACTAACTGGAAAGCACTCGGAGCTGTGCTTCAGAATCTAAGTATCTATTAGTTGTGATTATTATTACTTGCCACGCACTGTTCTAGGTCGGAAATACGGGAACCGACCAGACAGCAAGATCTTTGCCATCAAAGAGCTTGCCTACATTGTCACTGAGGAATGGGAAGGAGAAAACAAGCCTGAGTGCATGTGGTTTCAACTAGAGGTAAGTATGTAAAAAAAGAAACTGTAAAGCAGAGAGGCTGGGACATTAGCAGAGTCATCTTGGAAGGCCTTTAGGGTAACCTACATGATAGAGGAAAGGAGCCCTGGAAAAATCTTGCAGGCAGAGGGAACAATTGCAAAGGCCCTGAGGCAGGAATGAGCTTAACAGAGAGAGAAATGTCAGAGGGCTGGAGCACAGTGAAGGCGGGTAAAGGCTGTGTAGTCTGAGGCTACACACACTACAGGGACGTTTGCTGCCCATCCCATCCCTGTCTTTTGGGTTTGGGGAGTCCTTCTCCCCAGGGGCCTGGGAAGGGGCAGAGCCCAGCATCCTGGCCTTTGGCCTCCAGCCAGCACTGCCCCTCAGGACACCCCAGGGAAAGGTTCCCCATCTGTCAAATGGAGGAGCAGGCCACTGTCTCCAAGGGCCTGCAACAAGGGCAGAGGGTCCCACTGGCACCGGCTGTGGCAAGGTGGCTGGGTCACTTCCAGGATCGCAGTCTCTCTTGCCTCCTCTCAACTCCATGTCCTCCACATGCCCCAGGCTCTGGCAGCTGCCCATTGTGCAAAGCATAAGACACTGTTGGGGGTAAACAGAAGGAAGCAGTGTTTGTGGTTGTAGAATTTTTATTTGCTATCTTAGATAGAAAAACTAAGGTCACAACACTGAAGTGAGGAAGAGCAGGAGTCACAGGTGGCAGTTGTGCTGGTGCACGGGCCTTCAGCAGTGGCCGTAGGCTCCCCTCTCCCCCAGCTCCTCGCCCAAACCATCAGGTAGGAGCCACATGGGAAACTGATGGGATCTTAAGCCTCCACATTTGTATTGATCTCTTAACACAAATTAGCACCCACACGTGTTTTCTCCAAACCTCCAGCTTTGCCGACAGTCTAGGGTTCCACTGCAGTCCTGCCTATAAGGAATTTGGGAGCCACACCAAGTGTATACTCAGGAGTCAGACTGCCTGGGTCTGAACCCACCTGGCAGCGCGCGGGTTACCCAACCTCTCCAAGCTGTAGTTCCGTCATCTGTAAAACGGGGATGAGGTGATCCTTATGAAAAAAGCACTTGGGGGGCACCTGTTGGGACTCTTGATCTTATGGTTGAGTCCCACGTTGTGATGACTTGAAAGTCTTTTTTAAAAAAGTACTTTGGGGGCACCTGGGTGGCTCAGTGGGTTAAAACCTCTGCCTTCAGCTCAGGTCATGATCCCAGGGTCCTGGGATCAAGCCCCACATTGAGCTCTCTGCTCAGCAAGGAGCCTGCTTCCTCCCCTCCCTGCACCTGCCTCTCTGCCTACTTGTGATCTGTCAAATAAAATGTTTAAACAAAAATAGAAATAAAAAAGTACTTTGAATGCTAGTTTCCCTCAACATCAATGCATGTAGCTGAGTGGGTGCTCTTTTCCCCACCAGTAAATCCCCATCCTCAGCTCTAACTCGTTCAGCCATTTAGAGGTGGGGGACCTTGTCTGCAGTAATTTCAATACCTGGATGGGCAGTCCCTGCTGAGCAAGATGTAGAAGAGGCTGTAGAATTCTACAGTCTCAGGGGAGGACCCCCCACTCCCTCCAGTGTGTAGGGAGAGCTGGGTCACAGCTTGTTGTATTCCAAAACCAGGCCTGCCCTCCCAGTCACTTCATGCTGGGCATTGGGAAGGTCAGGGAATCGTTGACCTCTGCTCCCCTTGCTCAGCAGGGAGCCTGCTTCCCTGCGCCCTGCCCCAGCCTACTTGTGATCTGTCAAAAAATCTTTGAAACTAATATTCACAGGGCAAAAAGGGTCAAGAGCCTTGGGATTCTTCCTGCACCTATTTCCCACTGGGGAAATGCCCCACTGATTACCGCAGGGGCTGGGAGCACACACCTAGGCGGCTTACAGCACTGCCCGGTGCTGCACTCAGCAGTCATGCCTTGAGCGACATCCATGTTGCTATACAGATGAACGCGAAAACTGACTCCCTGGAGAGGTAGCCCCACAGGCCAGAAAGGAAGAGGTGACCTGCCCAGCTGGGACTCAGGACTGGTTTATCACTCTCTTAAGTCCTGGGTTTCAGCGAGGCTTCCTGGTATCACCCCTATGGGCAGACCTGCCAGCCTTTGCACCCAGCTCTGGCCATGAACTCAAGTTGTCTTTAACTCCCAACTCCCTACAGTTCAAACAAAAACTGGATTTTCTCGAGTTCTGGGAAGGACACTACTGAACTATAAAAACCAGAAGTGAAATTTAATCACCTTGTGCCCTGGGTGGGGCCTTATCTGGGTACTTAAAACACCAGTCACAACTGCTCATCAGGCCACCACCTCAGCTGTTGCTTCTGGTCATCCAGGGGCCTCAGGCTAAAACCCCCTATCCCACCCAGCCGCCTGTGGGGGTCCTAAGCCCAACTCCCTCCCAACCCAAAGTCCCACAAAAGCACCAGTGGTCCTAACCTATGGTCCGGACAGGTTTGAACCAAACCCACTTGCCTTGGTCACAACTGCCAGGCCAAGGTGGACTGAGTCAAGAAAGCAGGCACACAGCAGTTCACCAAGTTCACTACAAAATAATTTATTACAACACAGCTTCAGCGCAAGCCTATGTACAAGCACACACTCCTGACTACCCCGACTAGGGGACCCTTTTCTTCTCCCTTGCCTTTCGGACCTCTTCTATCAAATCTTTCAGATACTGGATCTCCTTGGCCAAAGAATCTGCCCGCTCCTTCAGAGCCTCATTCTTCTTTTCCAGCTCTTTGCACTCGCCAGTGAGGGCCTCCTGCTCTGCCCTCTTCTTCTGGCGGTACCTAGTGGCTGCTGTCTTGTTCTGCTCCATTTTTTTCAGCTTCTTATCTAGTTTCTCAACCTTTACTTTTGCTGCTGTCTTCTCTCCAGGAGGATCATAGGGTTTGGGGCGGGCAGAACCACAAAGGAAACCTGGAGACAACAGGCTCCTATTTGGAGAGCCCCTGGAGGTAGAGGGGCTATGCTGTGGGGACCCCAGATAGGACTCAGGACTCATACAGATGCCGCTATCATTATCTGAAGGGGCATCCTCCTCCTTGATGCACTGAGGGATCATGGTAATGTAAGCAGTAGAGTCTGACTTTCTATCTCCTTCAGAAATATCCACTTCACTGCCCAGCTCTAAACTAAAGGAATGATCTGGAGTGGAGGACAGGGCCCCTGGGGAGAGAGGAAGTGGTTGCAGGAAGGTAAAGGGGGCAATCTCGTCTGTTTTGGGTAAACTTTCTGGAAGATGGCCAATTGGGTTCACCATCTGGGGGGGCTCCTTATTTGTCTCCTGGACTAGGGGGTCGAAGAGATCACACGTGTCATCCAACGTGGCCAAAAGCTCATCTGGCATGGTTTCCAGGTCATCTATACTGAACAGAGAATCAAAATCAAACTCCTTCAGATCCATTTTCTCCACCATCCAATCTGTCCCGGAGAAGGCATCCTCTGCAAAAGATTTAAGATAAAAACCAGTGAGGTCAGACGCACACTGCCGCAGCCAGCCCCAGACCAGACCCCAGGGGCAAAGGCCTCTCACTCACCCTTGCCGTTGTCTGAGGCACTGACCAACCCATCCACAGCCAGCCATTCGGAGGAGCCCGCCTTAGCCTTGTCGCTGGAGAACCCATGAGGTTTGAAGTGCTTGGCCACCTCCAGGTAGTCGTCTAAGAGACCTAGGCCTTCCTCAGCCCCCAAACCCGACTGGTCGAAGGGGGACATCAAGTCCCCCACCAACACCTCGCTGCTCAGGAAACTCATCTCGGCCATGTCGCGGGACTTTACTGGAATCGAGGAATGTGCTTAATTCGAAGATGTCTTTGTCGGTTACAGCAACGCTGCTGCTGAATGCCGTGAGAAGCCTGAAAAGGAAATCAGAAACCAGGTCCGCTTAGACCTCAGCCGCTCCGACAAGTTCATCTCCCCGCCCCGCAGGGACGGGGTCCGAACCGGAACCCCACTTGGGAGAAGACCCAGCACATGTGGCCCCCGAGCCATGGCGTCCACCTTCCCCGCGGCCCGCTCAGGCCGCACAAAATGGACGCCCGCGGGACTGGGCCGCTCCTCCCCCAGCCGCCGCCAGAGGAAGGCGCGCTCGGCTCATGTCCAAATACGGCCCGGGCCGCCCGGCCCCGCCCACGCCCGCCCGAGACTCACGCCGCGCCACCACCGCCCTGCCCCGCCGCCATCTTGGCCCCTGCCACGTTCCGCTGGGCACCGGACGAGCCGCCGCCGGGTTCAGGGGCCGGGGCCGCCGAGGGCATCTCCCCGCCCCCCACCCGGCGCCCCGGCCGCGGCCTCCCCACCCAAAAGCGTCGGCGTCTCAAGGACACCCAAACAGGGGTCACGCGTCTCGGGCGCTCGTAAAACCGCTTCCCCTTCCGCGACGCCGCCCGGCCGCAGGCCGCGCCCAAGCGAGCTGACTGCCCTCGCCAACCCAGGCGAGCACGGCTAGGCCGGCCCGGTCCCGGTACTCACGCCATGGCTTAAGCCGCTGGGGGGTGCCGCTGCAGAGCCTGGTGCTGCTGCCGCCGCTGCAAAGGCCAATGCTGCCGCAGGCACTGCTGCCTCTAATACGCCATGGCGGCCGCGGACCCTGCGGGGATTGGAGGAGGGAAGGCGCGCACTCGCGAGAAAAATCTACATGAGAGGGCAGGAGGAAAAGAAATGGCCGCGTCGTGCCGCCCGAGGGTCCTTTATAGACTTTGCCTCTATGAGGACGCAGCACACTGCACATCCTTCCGCCGAGGTCACGTGACCCGAGCCCCACCCACTCGTTTTATCCTATCCGATGCCCCTACTGTGTCCAACCCACGACTCTTATGTCCAGGGCGTAGCTGTGAAGAGAACAGGAGTTATTTTCCAGGTCTCAAGAAAGGGAAAAGGCGCACTACTTTGCAAGGCTACTAAGATCAAAGAGTCACTCTTCCCTCTGAGGGCGGAGAACGCGGAGGGATTCTTCAGACACACCTCGTTTCCGGTGTCGGCTTGGGGGGCGGGGAGAGAAGTCTTTCAGCCCAAGGAAGGTCTTTATTGTGATGTCCGAGGCCGCCTGGTTATCGCGCGAGATGCTTGTGGAGAGCGAGCGTCGAGCTGATTGGTTAGTCATGGTGAGTCATATATATATCGATTTTCTATTGGATCAGACCCCGAAGTGGGCGGGCTGCTCGGTGAGGGAGGCCTGGTCTGAGCGGGAAGGGGCGGAGCGACCAGTGCGGTTCCCGCCGGGAGCCTCTGGCATTTACAGCCTCTTCTCCGAGAATTTTTTTTTTTCAGACCTCCTTAACTCGGCACACCCGTAGTCGTCCGTGACTGTCCTGGCTCCTTCAGCCCGGGTAGTCCCAGACGGTGGCGTCAGGCCACGGCCCCTGTGATCCCTGTCGCTCTCCGTGAGGCTCCGAATTAGCACCAAGTTCAGGCCCGAGATGAAACTAGGCCAAACAAGTGGCATTTCGTGTGCGTTTCCACCACATGCAAGCCCTTCAGTAGCTGAAAGGGGAGACTGAGGACCTCAGTCGTGATCTCAAACGCTCCGTGCGCACCTACGGTCAGGGGCTAACTCTCAAGTCCAGTCGCGAAGATACAGAATCTCTATAGTCCAATTTTGGGTGCTTCTACATACCTAGTCTGCTAAAATGTTTGTTATTAAGAGTATAAAGTCTATCACAGGGCAACCTCTTTTGGCTTATACAGATGCAGTACCGTGAAAAGACATTTTGTTGAACTGGTAGCCGTCACTCTCCCAATTCTGTAACTGCCCGGAGTATCGTAACCACTTCCCAGTACGTCCGCATAATAGCGCTAATGGGGGAGAAGCTTGAGAACCCAAGCCCACTCGCGGAAGTTCACGTTTGAAAGCAGCAGTTCAGGTCAAGGCCTGCAACTTGCTCTCCAGTGGGGAGCTGTGAAGAGTGCCAAGGAAAGGTATCCATCATTCTCCCGTGTCCTTCACCGTCGGGCCCTGTGGGGTTTCAGTGGGCCATGGAAATAGCTGTGGGAGGGCTGTGAGGTCAAAAAATTGGGGAAACACTGTCTTTGATAACTACAAACCATTCGTTGCTTTGATTTAGTCTAGCTAGTCCAACGATTTCTTTAGGCCAAACTTAGAACCAGTGGGACTAGGTGTGTGGCCCAGAGTCACACGGTTGCCAGTGGAGGCAGTATGGGGCAGGCCTTGGAAGACAAGATTTTTAAGGCAAACTCAAGAACCCTGGCTCTTCTATTTAGTAGCTGAGGCGTTTTGGTTAAGCAATTTATCCTTGCTGAGCCAGTTTCCTCATCTGTAAAATGAGGCTAGTGAATATCCTCATCCTTAGACTGAAGCTCATATATGGAAAGCACTGAGCAAAGTGCACGTAAGTGCTCAATTAATGGTTGCCTATTATTACCATTATTAGAACTCGGGTCTTCTGATCGTGGACTCCCCACTCCACATCTTCCTTACATCATCCTGCTTCCTCAGAGGCCGCCTATTCTTGACGAGGATGAAACCAGCAACAACTGGTACATGCAAAGCACACTGCTTACTGGGACAAGCACGGTTTCTCTACGGCTTTGGAGAATCACAAACGTCAGGATATAACAAAGTTGTCTGATCTTTATCTCTGAGCCATTACACAAGTCTTCCATGGTGTAACTAAGGACCCACGGGGCACGTCCTCCTTTTCCTGTATCAGGAGACCTGCCAGTGCCTCCTTATGGACGACCATGCGGAAGGTTGAGAATTAAAGAAAGTAACATTGTCCCAGTTTTGACATCTCAGAGTCATAGATGATTGACTCCAGTGGCAGCTTGTCCCATCCGTTCTATCATGGAGACCCAGATCAAGCACTTCAAAGGTTCTCCTGGCTGAAAATGGAGAAGCAGGGTCATTCCTGTAAGAAAATGTTTCATACCACACACAGAAGTCAAAGCTCTTGGAAAGGAGACTTTTATTTTTTTCTCTCTATGCTGTGCAAGGTCCTCATGTTCCCCAGCTTTATTTCCTCCCTCAAGGAGAAAAGAGATAGCAGTTCTCCAGGTCTCGGGGCTAAGCTGCTTCCAAGTGGACCTAGCAAAGGTGGGACAGGACTGGTGACAGATCCCAGATCTACCAGCTGAGCGCATCCACTGCTACTGAAGGGCAGGCAAGTGACTGGAAGGCAAGTAGTGGATTCAGCCTCAGGGACCAAGAATTTAAAGACTCCAAGGTGATACGAATGAAAAGGTAAACATGCTGGACAGTTGGCCTCTGAAGCCACATCTGGTGTTTTGGCCACTCAGCATCAGCAGTGTGTAAAAGGGCCACAGCCTGACAGTCCTAGTGCCAGGTGTCCTTACTATTCTCTTTGGCCTTGAGCTTTAGCAGGAAGGGCAGAGTGTTAACCAACCCTGTGAGTTTTCAGCCAGGGTCACAGTATCAAGGAAATGTGCCAGGATAAAGGACTAAGACACATGGGGGGGTTCCCTATATGCATAACCCCTCCTGGGCCCTCTCCAGGGCGTAGTGATCCTGAAGCTGATTCCTTATCAAAACCATGTGAGTTGGGGGGGGGGGCAGGGCACCTGGGTGGCTCAGTCAGTTAAATGGCTGGCTCTTAACCTCAGGGTCCTGAGTTCAAGCCCCGCATTGAGCCCCATTCTGGAGCGTGGAACCTACTTTAAAAAAACAAAACAAAGCTTTTGGTCATGATCTCAGGGTCCTGGGATTGAGCCCCACGTCCAGCTCCCCACTCAGTGTGGAATCTCCTTGTCACCACCCCCTCCCCCACTTCTGCTCCTCCCCTTGCTTGTGCTCTCTCAAATAAATAACATCTTTAAAGAAGGAAAAAAAAAAAAAAAGGTGAGTTCTCAACTTGAGTGGAGTACAAGGGAGCAAAATCAGCTAATCTGAAGTGTGAACAGGGTGACTACCAAGGGCGGAGACCCAGGAAGAAAGACTATAGGCCTCTACACAGCTTTTCCAGACATTAGTTTTCGATTATTTATTTGAGGGGAAAAAAAGTCACAACCAAGCATATAAAATACTGTTATCCTGAACTCATTTTTTTAGGAAGGGACAACAGGGAAAAAACCAAAATATACTTCAGAATTGATTAGGCTTTAAGGACAATGAGTTTATTTTTTAAGCATTAGGCTAACTCATGGTTTGCTAACCCAGACAGTGCAAAAAAAATGTCCAGGTGGAGAAGTAGGAGCAGATGCCGTTACTTCAGGCAAAGGTAGGAGTTACTGAATAGAAAGGCAGAATGGCAGGGAAAGGCACAACATCTTTCCCCGAAGATTAAAAAACTGGACAGAGTGGGGCGGAGTGGGGTGAGGGGGTGGGGGGGGTAGGTCAGAATGTTGCCCTCTTCCATCCAAGTCTCCAAGCACTGGCCTACCTTCCATGTTTTACGAGGCTGGCCCAGCCTCAGTCAGCAAACCCACCAGGACCAGGGCCAAGAACTCCCACTGCTTCTAGTTCTGAGGACTTCTGGGTGGTTCTTGCTTGTGAAATGGGAAAGTTACAGTTTTTGGTTTTGTGAAACATAGTTAAGACAGAGATGCCCTTAGAAAGATGCTCCTTAAGAAAGGAGATAAAACCAAATCACAATTACACTTGGCTTTGATAACTGGGGACTTTGTCTTTAAAACTGTTTTTTTCAGCTCTCCTTCCAGTATTTTATATGGAATTTGGTCAGAGATGCCAGCTTGGGAAAACTAGGTCCTATAATACATTAGGAAAACCAAATCCTTTATCTCAGTGAAGACTAACCCGTGCTTTTGAAACCTCCCCTCTCCCTTCCCTCTAATGGATACCAGACAGGTGCACAGGAGCCATCGATGCCAGGTCCTGCCCTGTACCCTCTCTGCCAGTCACCTAGGGTAGCAGCAGGCACAGAGATTTTCTTTAAACTCTAATTTGATTCTGATGAACAGCCAGGATGGAGAATCGCTCTCAAGGTTCTGGGATTTGTATTTTTCATTCTCTCTGAATAGCTTCATACAAATGGCAACTGAGCCACTTTAAGGAACCGCTGCAGATCTATGAGAGAAGCATTAAAATTTTCCAAACGTAGCTAAGGTTAAACCTAGTTCACAACCTCCTAATCCATGACAAAAAGGGGACAGGAATCTCTACCCTAAATCCGACAGGTAGCTGAGGTTTCAGTGCTATTTAGAGAGTCAGTTCATGCTGCTGTCATGGGGAAGGAATGAGACAGCTGCGGAGAGCGTCACCGGAATCTCACTGATGGAGAGGTAGTAAGAGAAAGTAAAACTTGATGGGAGAACAAAATACTGGATAGGCAGATCAGAAACAGAATTATTATTGGCTTCTTGCCAGGAACAGGAAGAAAGCACAAAACAAGAAGCTGCACTGACCACTTGAGACCCTCCTCCCCACCCTCAGGATACTTGTGACGTCGCGCGAGGTTGTCGCGGGCGGTTTTAGCAGCGGAAACCAGGGGAGCGAAGGAAGCCCCGCCTCCCTCTCCTCTGTGTCTTATCCACGCACGCTCTTCCTGGGTAGCACCAGTCCCCCAGGTGCGGGGTGAGACAGGATGGGAAAGAGGTCAGCGCATGTCTGCTTGCCCTCTGGCCTCTGGCAGTACCTGGAGAGTTCAGCCAACACCCCCTCGTGTTCCCATGGCAGACAGTGGGGAATGAAGGGCTGGCTGTGGGCCTGTTCCTGCGCTTAGGCAACGTCCTGGAAAGGCAGGGCCTCATGGGGAAGAAACAGGGTGGCCCCGCCTCCATTGGTGACTGGATTTTTCAGCAGGTGTTTGCCGCCTGTCAACCTCTCTTCCACCTCTACCGCAAAGGCTGTGTCCTTGAAGGCCTCGTCCTGATTGGCAATAAGGCAAGGAAGGGGCCGACCAACAGCACCTGTGCACGGCACCTGTGCTGTCCCGACAGCCTCTTCCCTCCCTTGTCTTCCCCCCGGCTTCTCGCACAGCAGCGCGGATCTGGACCAGCCCAGGGTGAGGCACAGACACGGGGCACACACACCCTCCCCTAGGCCCTCTGCACCACAGCCACCTCCCCCACTGCACATTGGCCACTGAAGAACGCCATCTCCAAGCAACTTTGCACCCGATTTATATTGACCTCACTCCTGTGTGGGTCAGTAACTGTGTTCCCATGAGACCTTCTCAGCACTCAGGAATCGGAGCTGGTCAGGAGGCGGGGGAAATGGGCTGCTTCTCCGGGAACCTGGGTCAAAGGCCAGCTCTTTTGCTAGCTTTACCCCCAGAAACTCTAAATACTGTCTGAGCACTCAGTCTGCAGAGCTCAGCTTGGAACGCGCCATCAGAACTCTTCCGTGACATTCAACGAAAAGGCAACATCTTGACTAGGCAGATAGGCTCCCGGGGAAAGAGCAAAACAGAAGGCGTGAACAAGAGGACAAAACAGAGAAGACACTGAAAACAAAGAGGCCAAAGGGCAGGGCAGACAGGGACAGAAAACCTGGGCCACAATGCTAGACACCAGCTCAGGCCAGTGCTCAGCCTTCTCAATTCATTCCAGAAAAATGAGCCTGGAGCAAGGGGGCGGAGAGGAGTAGGAGCACAGTGTTTGGTAACAAAAACAGAAAGGGTCCGGTGAGAAGACAGAAGACAAGGAGATGGCATTCTGATCAGCATGAAGTGACTGGGCGATGACCAGCAAGATAGGAGGCACCTAGGGACCCTGTGAGGCACCAACTCTGCAGCCACATATTTCTAACGGAGAAACCAGGGTCTGACCACCTGACGCCCACTCTGGCCTTCACCTGCCCTTACGTCTGCAGCAGCACCTCCGGCTCAGACAACGAGCAGTAGAGAGTATATCCCAACTCATCTATTTCTTCGGGAGTGAGCTCTGCAAATAAGTTCACCTTGGGGTTTAGGGCACTGGGCAGGACTCCGGCCTCCAAGTAGCTGATAAGCCCCCTCAGGGCCTGTAAGAACCGGTCGGCCAGCATCTCTGGAGACCAGTCAGCCTCCTCCTGGGCCAAGTGGAGGATGACGTTGGTGAGCTGGCTGGCAGTGAGGTGGCCCAGAGCCGGAGTGGACTTGCATATGGCCTTGAGGATCTTGAGGCACAGAGATCGGCAGCCCGAGTCGGCCTGGTCCAAAGCCCGCAGGCGTGCCGTCTCTGCAGGACGCAGGCTCAGCCGCCACAGGTTGTCATACTGCGCCAGCCGGTGTGGTCTGGCTACCAAGACAGTGTCGCCAAGGGTCACTGATGGCAGGAAGTCAATGACAAGATGCTTGTCACGCTCATACTGCACTTCCAAAGTCAGGGCTTCTGGGGGTGGTGCTGGTCGGATCACATAGTCCAAGAGAGACCCTATGGCTGGCCAGTTGATGGAGCCAGCCACTACCTTCTCAAACGTGTCTGCCACTGTCTTTGGGGAGAGGTAGCCGCCTACTACACAGCGGTCCCAGTAACTGCTACCACGAGGAAAATACTCCGGGTTCTCACGACGGACCAGGTAGAAGCCAGGGACGTTCATGATGGTGTCCTCACCTGGGATACATGACCACAGGTTCTGCTCCAGCACGAGGGGCACGATGAGCTGGATGTGGTCTGCTGTCACCACCTGCTCGGGCAGAATTAAAGCTTTTGAGGGACTTACATCTGCTCGAGAGACAAGCATCCAGAAACATAGGTCCCACCATCTAATTTGCCCCCAACAATAAAGGAAACTACGAATTCGTTCATGTCGCCGTTACCAATTCAAACAGAGTGAGGATTTAAACCCACATCTGTCAGGGGCGCCTGAGTGGCTCTGTCGGTTGTGTTTGCCTTCAGCTCGGGTCATGATCCTGGGGTCCTGGGATCAAGCCCTCTGCTCAGCGGGGAGCCTACTTCTCCCTCTCCCTCTGCCTGCACTCTGCCTACTTGTGCGCACTCTCTCTCTCTCTGTTAAATGAATAAATAATATCTTAAACAAAACAAAAAACCGTGTCTGTCAGAATAAGAAAAAAGAACAAGAAAGGGTTAAGAAGACCCAACACGTGCTACTGCAGTGGGCAGAATTCAGAAGCAGGAAGAGCTCAGTCTTTCTGGCAAGCCTGGGACGCTGGTCTTCGGTACCAACGACACTCTCGAGAAGCATCCCAGTCAGCACCCAGCCCTGCCCTTCATGGGAACCGCCCTGTTACCTGCAGGTCATCATAGAGGCTGCCACTCAGGTACATGTCCCGAAGCGGCATGTCAGGCAACTTGGCCCGCAGGAAGCTCCGGAGCTCGGCACAGATGTCCACAGCAGCTTGCTTGGCCCGAGCCTGCTCGCCGGCAGGGATGGCTGCCCGGTTCCGGTAGTAAGTAAGAAGTTTCTCCTGCAGGGACATGCGGAGTCGTGACTTCTTCAAGTCTACCTGGCCCTTCCTGGCCAATGGCTTGGGCCGGGGCGGGCAGAATGTATCTGCCAAGGCAAGAGAGAGAGGCATGTGAGCTCTTCCCATGCTTCTTAGACCACAGCTGCCTCAGCCCCGGGAAAGGAGGAGGGGCCTGGCACCAAAGGCAAGTGCTAGCACAGAGCCTGGCATACATGTGCTTGAGAAACACTTGCTGAAGGCAGATGTAGTACTGGGAGCCCAGAGAGAAGGCCCAGAGGGGTAACAGCCTTTTCCTCACCAGTGTCAAAGACCGAGGAGTCTGTGGGAAGGGTCTGCAGGGACCGGCTCAGGCCTGTCTTCATGTCCTTATTCAGCAACCGGGGGGAGCCCATCCAGTTCGGTTCTTCCCAGCTCCTTTTCCCTGAATGGCTCAGGCGGGTGGGGCTAGTAGGGGCACTGATCGCCCGATCATACATCTGAAAGAGGAGAGGACCGGCAGAGGTAGCTTCCCGCCCGTTTCTCTTCTTCCCAGCAGCTCTGCCCTCAGGAGTTCAACTACTATTTTTCAATGACTCTGTTTTATCCTAGAATATGGAATACTCTGCTCCACATGGAAAATCTTTGGAAATACTAAATGATACAAATAAGAAATCGATCTACCATAATGTCACAACACAGAGGCAACTGTTGACATTTTGGTTTAGTTTTTCTGGAAATATACATTTATATAATTAGGATCTGACTCTACATATACTTTCGGAACTGGATTTTTTTCACCGATCACTTTTATCATTTCCCCCATGCCACTAAAAATGAACCAGTGTTCAACATTACAATACTTTTTCTGATGATACAACATTGTACCTTATGAACCTACCACACCGTTGAACACGGATTCACTTATTTACTAGATACCGAGTGGGTACTGTGTGCCAGGCACTGTTCTAAGTGCAGAATAAAGCAGCAAACCAGAGAGACCCAACCCTGCCCTCACGAAGTTTCCGGTCCAGTGAAGGGATACAGGTAGTACCTAATTAACAAGTTAAATGGGAAGTATGCACACAGAGATAAATGTTAAGAAAGATAAAGTAGGAAAGGGAAGGAGGAAGTGTATATGTGGTGGGAGTGTTGCCATTTTAAATAAGGTAATTAAGGAAGGATATTTTGGTTATCTGCCATTTTTTCCTCACTGGGATAGACTTATTTGTATTGCCAACGATTTCTTTAGGGCAGAGTCCCAGAAGCGGACCTAGTGAATTCTCCTAAAGGCTCACCTTATAATGCCACCTGACCAGCTCATGCTCCCAGGGGCAGGACCGGAGTCTCGTTCCAGGTCAGCTCCACTCCGCAGAGGCAGCCTCACCCCCTCTCCCGCCCCAGCCCCAGCCTCACGCACTTACCCGCTTAACTGCCAGCGTGGCGATGCCCAGCATGGCCGCTCCGCCCACCCCCAGCACCAGCCGGGCATTGGAAAGCACAAAATCAATGGCCGTGCCAATGCCATTGTCATCCTTCTTGCCTTTGCGCTCACCAGAGCCTGCCATCGCGCACCTGAGGACAAAGGCAGAACACAGCCATCACTACCTGGGACCTCGAGAGCCATCCCTCCCCGTCTCTGCCATGAGGCCAGCTCCCAACAAGTACAGGGTGTTCTGTGAATTCCAGCAACCCAAATCCTCCTGCCTATAGCACTGCAGGCTCTAAGGTCAAGACAGAGAGACCAGTCCCACGAGGTAGCTGCATGCAAGGGGGAAAGGATCGTGCTAAATGTGCCAAAAACCTCTCCACCAATCTACGGAGATGATAGAACTAGAAAGCCTTAGCTCACTGTTAATCCTTCCTTATATTATGAGACTGTCATGCTACCTACTGTGCTAACAAGGCACCTTAATCTTTCCTTATATTAGTGTGAAGTACCCGACATGCAATTCAACCCTCTCCCATCCCATCAGTATAATGTAGATCATGTTTTGATCCTTTGGCTAAAACTTCCTATACAGTGAGGCGTGAGAAGGGCTCATCTACTAGATTAAGACAGAAGATGCTCGTCCAGTCCCATGCCGTCACTTCACACATAGGGAGGTGATTTGCCAGAGGTCCCAGTGACAGGGAATGGCAGAGCCATCTCCAGAACTCAGGGTTCCCAGCTCCCAGTATGATGCTTCTCCTACCACATCATATTACATTTACCCACTTCTTGGGGAAAGTGTTCAGGGGGGCTACAAGAAGCTCATGTGAGGCCGGCACTGTGACACTGAGAATAAATGCCGTTAACCTGGCCGTTAACTAGGGGTAAAAAACCCATCTGCCCAAATGCACTTGGAAAATGAACTAAAGATGTGGTCACCTAAAAGGGAGTTCATGGGCTCCATACTAAAGAGGCTGGCCTCTCATCCAGCGCTCAAGCAAGGGGCACACACGCATGCTCCCTGGCAACAATGGAGTCATCCTGACGAAGTTCCCCACGTCCCCAAATAAGCCCGATTCCCAGCAAGTTAGAACCCTGGGCCGCACGCAGATAAAGGATGGCCGTGTGGTTCAGATCTGAGTACTGCTCCCACCACTGCTGCTCTCCCCTGCCTCCCATGGCCAGCTCACCAGGAGTCACACAGGGAAAACCAGCTGTATGCCAGCCAGGGTCCCAACACACCCAGAATGGGAGGAGAGACAGATAGGATACCTGGGTGCATTTTTGAGTGTAACTTTCCATACTGTTGCAACTGGGTATTGCCGGCTTCACATGTCCTGCCCTTTGCCTCTATCCTTGCCCTCCCCAAGAAAGAAAGATTTCTGACTCTACTTATTCCAGCAATTAAGTTATCAAGGGAGAGTCACTGTCAAATCCAAAAATATTTTTCCCTAACTAGAATTCACAACCTCGGTGGCACTTTTCTCTACCTCTTATAGTCAACAGAAGTTTCCGATTTAGGGACGTAATGGGAGACCATAATGGCCAGCTGAAATAGGTTCCCATTTCATAATATACGAAGAACAAGAAAGGCCAGGCACAAGAGTTCAACGATGTTACAGGTGGGGTCAGGCGAGAATGCTACTCATCCTCCCTCCAGCGGCCACTAAGTGGCCACAGGACAAAGTAGAACTTTACACAGCTCCCCACATGTAACAACGTCCACTGTTTTATTTTTTTAAAACAACAAAAGAACCTTCACTGATGTATTTTTGAGAGAACCCCTGGATGCAGGCACCTCCCTGAATGTGAGGCAGCAGGACCAGGAGACACCCTCCCTGCAAGCAAAAGCCAGAAGCAGCCTCCCTGGGCCATGCAGCCCTGGGCCCATGTGATGACCGGTAAGAATGAGGCAGTGATGTGGCATAACAGAAAAGAGCCTGAGTTTTTGAGCCGGAAATCTGGTGGATGAGGATTTGTCTTTGAGCCCTGACTTATTAGCTGGTGACTTCCATAAGTTACTTCATCTCTCAGCAATGAAAAGGGGATAATTATGCCTGCATGGCCTGAATCATAAGGTTGTAGTGAGCAAAAAACATCTACAAAAATACTATATGCGAGTACTTTATAAACTGTAAAAGTACTCCACAGATACTGGCTATCATTCAGTGTTTTATGATTTCTATGAACAGGACAAAAGGTCAACTTCCAGAAGGCAGTCAGCGATCCAGACCATCCTGAGTTACATTCTTCCTTGTGAGATGGAGCTAAAGGTGACCTCTAAAGCGCACTGGTGCTAACCTGGTCTTGAGACCAAAACTATTAAGCTGTGTAGGCTTGAGAGAAGGCTTTTCCTCCTCTGGGGCAATGTGCTCCCTCCATCCAAGGCCCAGGTGATGTCAACACTTCGTGACCCGGGAGAGGAGAGTGCTTCCATGAGCTTCAACAGGGAGATAAAAGTTCTGGTTCTTTTTTTTTTTTTTTAATAGATTTTATTTACTTATTTGTCAGAGAGAGAGAGAGAGAGAGAGCGAGCGAGCACACACGCGCAAGAGCACAAGCGGGGGAGTGGCAGAAGAGGAGGGAGAAGCAGACTCCCCACTGAGCAAGCAGCCTGATGTGGGACTCAATCCCAGGACCCTGGGATCACGACCTGAGCTGAAGGTGAAGACTTAACCAACTGACCCACCAGATGTCCCTAGAAGTTCTTGTTCTAAAACTAACTTGAGGGCGCCTGGGTGGCTCAGTGGGTTAAGCCTCTGCCTTCGGCTCAGGTCATGATCCCAGGGTCCTGGGATGGAGCCCCGTGTCGGACTCTCTGCTCAGCAGAGAGCCTGCTTCTCCCCCTCTTCTCTGCCTGCCTCTCTGCCTGCTTGTGATCTCTGTCTGTCAAATAAATAAATAAAATCTTTAGGGAAAAATAAATAAATAAATAAATAAATAAATAAGACTAACTTGTTCCAGCTCAAACTGCTTATCCTGTACCTCATCCACTCAGGTTCTGCTGCGCTAGCTTGCTGATTAGGAGACAGAAATCCACCTGGCAAGGAGGGGGAGCCCGGCTCCTCAGTGCGATCAAGAAGGAGCACTGTTGTTTCATGGGTACAGAGTTTCAGCTCTACAAGGCGGAAAAGTTCCGGAGCTCTGTGACACAACAGTATGAATAGTCTTAACGCTGCTGAACTGTACACTACAAAAGGGTCAAAGTATTTTTTTTTTTTTTACAGACAGAGATCACAGGTAGGCAGAGAGGCAGGCAGAGAGGAAGGGAAGCAGGCTCGCGGCTGGGCAGAGAGCCCGATGTGGGACTCGATCCCAGAACCCTGGGATCACGACCTGAGCCGAAGGCAGAGGCTTTAACCCACTGAGCCACCCAGGCGCCCCTCAAAGTATTTTTTTTTTTAAAGGATGACAACAGAGGAGGAGGAGGAGCACCGACATGGCAGGCAGGGCCGGCGACGGAGAGTCTCAGCACTGCCACCACTTCAGGCAAGTTTTTAACCTGCCTACCCAGATACAAAAACGGGAAGAGCAACACTCACTACCCCGATGTAGCGGGGAGGACGAGTCAGGTGGCCCAGCAGTTCCCAGAACTATGCAAATTCCAACTTATTTTACTTGAGAAAGTCACAGGACTTAAACCTGCCCGGCAGGAGTACACACGAGGCCAGCGAACACGCACCAAGTGTGTACCCCGGGCTGGGCATTTTACACATCTCCCCACACCACCACCACCACCACCACCACGAGGTCAGTCAGCGTTCTTGCCAACTTATGGATGACGAAACTGAGGCAGAGGGGAAGTAACTGGCCCAAGTTTATGGGGTCAGTAAGCTGTGCAGCCAAGACTGGAACTTGGAGCTCCTGCTGCTGGGGAGAAGTAGTTTAAGGAGTCCCAAGTAGCCTGTAGCCCCACCCGCTCACGTCCCCTCTCTACTAATCAGGAAACAACACACTTCTTGGCATTCTGGCACACTCACTGCCACATCCCCAGGGCCAACAGTGTTTGATACATACTACGCGTTCACTGGACCACTGAGCTATTAACCCTATGGGGTTATTTTTGGTTTTTTGAGGAGATGGTGATGGCGACTTGTAACCCAACTCACAGTCGAACTAGATTAAGAACACGAAGACTCAGTAACTCATGAGCTCCCTGCCAGATCCACTACCCCTCCCTGTGCAGGAAGGCTCCCATGGGCGTCAGCCCTCCCCCGGCCCCCACCGCTGAAGGCCAGTCTGCCAGGCAACCCAAGTGGCTGAGGCGAACCAAAAGCCCTTACGTAAGGCTCCCCGCTCCCCCCCGCCCACTTTCCCTCTCGATCAAACCCAGCAGCCTCCCCCAGCTGGCAAGCCCGCCACCTCAGCTAGCCTTCCTTTTCCTTTCCCTCCTCTAGCCTCAGCCAACTGGTCACCAAGCCCCACTGCTGTGCACACGTACCTACGGGCAGCCACCCCAGCCCCTCCCTCCGCTCCGTGTCATCTGGACAGATCTGCTGCCTCTAGCATCTCTCACCAGTCTTCATGGCCACAATCCCTCTTCCGTGCCCGTCCCCTGCTTCCCAAAGCTGTGACGGTCCCCCTCCTCTCAGATGTCGCCATCTCTTCAACAGGGGAATCAGTATCCTTGCTGACTTGGCCGAGCCTCCACTCTGGCCACCTGCCGCACAGGTCTGCCCTTCGAGCCACAGCAGGCTCAGGTTCAGGACTACCAAATGCCGTTTCCACCGGCGTACCTGCTTATTCCTGCCCATCTGCCTGGCAAGCTTTTCTTTCTCATCTGAGGCAGTCCTCAAACATCCCCTTTTCTATGGCCACCTATGGTCCTCCTACCACCCTACTTCAGGCAGAATCCTGTCCTCATCCCATCTCCAAATTCTTTATATGACCCTCTAGTACAGAGCTGCTCCCACTGCGATTACTTCCTGTTGATCTCCACCTCAGACCGAGTCCTTGATGGACCATATCATTTATCTTTATCCCAGAGGCTGCCAGAATGCCAGGACCATAGAAGGCCCTCTGGAAAAGCTGCTGAATTAAATATACTCATTAGGTTAGAGGAGGACTTCTTGGTAACATGCCATCAGGAGTAAACAGGGCTAACAAACCTCCTACTAAGCACCATTCCAAGTGCTGTGTGCACGGTCTCATTTAATTCTCAAAATAACTGTGTAAAGGTACCATTCTCTCCATTTTACAAATGAGGAAATAGAGGCCTGGAAAAGTCTAGTGATTTGTCCTAAATCCCAGCTATTAGCAGCCGTGCCAGGTTTTGAACCCAGACACGGTCCTTCGCAGTCCACACACTATGCTTACTTTCTAGACTGTGCTGTAACAGAATCCAGTTATGTCTGAGGAGTATGATCTGACCCACAAGGTAAATGAACCCACTGGAGACTAAGCCAGCCTAGAACTGAGCTCCAATAGTTTTAACCAATATCTTTTCTAAAATTTTCATATGTAAAATGTTCCACGAAATAAAACGGTGGTAATAATTCTGTTCTGGTGGGGCTTGAAACTCACAGCCTATTTTTTCTCAATAAAGAAACCTACTTCTGTTAACATCTGTATTTCCTCTATTGATTTCTAATGACTATGGTCACTGAAAAGAAAGGGTCCCCTTTCCTGGTCCTCTGCATCCAAAAAAAAAGGGAGAAAGAAAGAAACCTGTAAGAGTAAGTGTCTACCTACCTGAGGCTTCTTACTGCATCTGTGAGGTAGGGATGGGAAAGAGCAGGAGTGTCTACGGAAGACACCTTTGTCCTCTTTCCCTTGGAATTAGAATGAGAGGGAAAAGGAGGGGATCCTAAATAATCCCCCCCAATTTGCTGTGGAGGAACACCAGGCCCTTCTCCAGCTGCCTCTCCCGGGCCTCAGGATCCTCTAGCTTCTGATTTTTCCGGAACTCACGGCGGATGTAGGCAAGGTAGAAGTCTCGATCAGTGTAGCGAAGCTCTCGACCTTGGCGCAGCAGGGCCCGGTAGAGACTGAGCACCGCCTCTCGGCTCCATGGGGCCATGGGGGACAGGTAGGGGGTGGGCGTCAAGCTATAAGCAGAAGGGAAAAAATAGAAGCCTAGAATCAGAATTAATGATGGAAGGGGTTACAAACAGTATCTAAAATTCAGGGCTTCTTAATCTGGGCCAAGGTCACACTATGACTTAGTGACAGGTCGAGGCGTAAACCCCAGCCTCTCAATCCCCTCTTCTGGGAAAGTACAGGTTATGCTGAAGGGCTAGGGCTTCAATTTGGGCTCTGCCATTTACCAGCCATATGACTTTGGACAAAGTACTTAACCCTTTTGAACACCAGCTTCCTCAGTTGTAAAATGGAGATGATACTATGTTAAAGAGCACCTACCTTCCACTCTGGGTTATTCTGAGAACGGCGTGAGATAATGCACAGAAAGCATTTATAATAGAACTTCACCACACGGGGTGGTCCAGAGTGGCTGAAGGCAAGGGATCTCAGCCAAACTTGAATCCTGGCACCACCACTCACGAAAGGATTACCTTGGGCAAGTTTCTTAGCCTCTCTGTGCTCACCTCAGTTCTCCATTTGCAGAATGAGGATTACAACTATATTCTGCCCACATGGTTGGTATGAGGATTAAATGAGTTAATGTATGTAAATGTGTTTAGAATAGTGCTTGGCATGGGGCACCTGCGTGGCTCAGTGGGTTAAGCCTCTGCCTTCATGGTCTCAGGGTCCTAGGATCGAGCCCCACATCAGGCTCTCTGCTCAGCGGGGAGCCTGCTTTCCTCTCTCTCTGCCTACTTGTGATCTCTATCTCTCTGTGTCAAACAAATAAATAAAAAATCTTTAGAATAGTGCTTGGCACATACTGGATCAGGGTTACTTATTTCTAGTGGGGCCTAGCCTGGTTTGTAGGTACTCAATAAATATTAGATTTAGTTACACAAAAACCGCCACCATCCTTCAGTAACAATGACTCTTCACACAGGTACAGTGTGTCATTTATAAAATGCCTTGTCATCCATTACCACGTTTAAATTAAGGAACCTATGAGGTGGTCAGGGCTCAGAACAATGACAACTACACTTACTGATTACTACATACCACCCCTGTTCCAGGCACATCCCACAGAATGTCACACCTTGTTCTATCAACAAACCCAGTGTCATTATCCCCATTTTAAGTGGAGGAAATTGAAGCTCCCAGAGGGAAGTAACTTGCCCACAGGCACACAACTGGAATGGAGGGCTGCACTCCTGACCCCAACTCTGCCTGCCGCTGTAAGGATAGTTACCATTTGCTCGGGCCTTACCACGTAAAGCACAGGTGCTCTACAAACTCTCCCAGCACATATAAGGGCCCTCCAAAATACGCTGGATGAAAGAATTAACGTCCCTATGTGGAAAAAACGATCACCTCTATTTCAGATATAAAGAAATGGGACTGAATGGGGAGGTATCTGAACTTTGGGCCCAAAGTCGGTCAGCCATCAGAGTCTGGCCTCACTAACTTCCTGCGCGAGCCTGAGCAAGCCACCGTCCCCGTCCTTTTTTCCTCAACTGTAGAAGAGCTCCCCTCGGCCCTAAAGGGCCCCCCCGGAGTGGGAGACATGAATCCAGAAAATCCATAGGCAAAGTGCTTTACGAGGTTTGAGGCGACTGTCACGCGAAGGCTGTTACTACAAGGTCGCTCGGCAATTGGGCGACTGTGCCCTGCTCGGTTCCCAGTTCCTGCCCCGACCCTGGGGGGCCAGGCCGAGGCGGGATGGGGAGACCCCGGGCTGGGGCTGGCCGGCTCGGGAGCCCCGGGAGGCCTCCGGAGGTTGGGGCGGGGCCTCAAAGCGGCCTCCCAGGGGAAAACCTGAGCGGTCTGGGGCGAGACCCCCGATGGCCAGGTTGGGGGGCGCCAGCCGCAGCCCCGAGTGGAGGCTCGCCGAGCCCCGGGCCCCTGGCCCCGCTCCTCCCCTCACTCACCCGCGGACTGCGCGCGCTACCACTCCTCGGAATTCGCCTCTCGCCCGGTACCTCTCCCGGGGTCACCCACCAACATGGCCCCTTCACTTCCGGGACACGACCTTGCGCACGGAGTTGAGGGGAGGGACTGAAGAGAGCGTGGGGGCGGGCGGAGGCGGGAGGACTTCCGTTCTTCCCGGCCGAGACCTCTCTCGGGGCGGGGCCTAGAGCCTCGCCGGGCCACGCCCCCTAAGGCGGGTTCCGTCCCGCCTCCGTGCGTGACGTCACCAAGGACAGGCCCGCGGGGGCCGTTCGGGGCCTGCCCACCCGGAGAGCCGCGGTGCGGTGGGCGGGAGAGGGCGGAGGCTCCGAACCCCTTCAAGGACAAAATGTATTTATTGGCAGCAGTTATTTGCCGGGCCCCGTTATTTAACTTATCCATTTGCTTCTCTGTCTCTCATTAGATGCGAGGGCAGGACCCACGTCTGCAGAATCTTTACGTCCCCTCCCCACGGCATCTCCACGGTGCCCAGTGTGGCCCGGCGAGGAAGGTTTGGAGTCCAGCCCGGGGGGACTCCCAGTTCCAGCTCCACCACTTAAGGACTGCCGTCTGCCAAGTTCCCTAACCTCAGCCTAGGACTCAGGAGAATTGAAAAGTATCTAGAGGAGCTGGTGGGTACTTTAGGGAGCCATTTCCTGGCCACTTCCATTGATTTCTGCAACAAATCCTTGTCAGGCGTCTCTAACGGGCCAGGCACTGCCACAGGTGTTGCTGGCCAAGGAAAGATGGAGTCCTGTCTTCCAGCCAGGGCTGAGCCCGGAGGTGAGACCAACTGGGAGGACTGCCGCTGGGTGAGAGGATGAGGGGAAGGGAGTGTGGTGGGCTGGCAGGGGTGGCTGTCTTACATGGACGGGTGACATGTGGAACTTCCCTTTTCCTTGTGGCCGTGAACACCATTCAGTGCTGCCTTTTCGGCCTTCAAAGCCTTTGCTATGGCTTCCGCTTTAGGAGAAGCAGGTGCTTTCTTCACTTTCAACTCCATCTTCATGCAAACAGTCCCTGAGTGCCATTGCCACAGGGTCAGTCTGGCGGGAGGAGGACTGAAGACATCAAGGGCTAAAGCAGGGAGATCGGTCAGAAAGCTGTGACAGAAGCCCTCGGAGGAACAGGACAGGGGCTCAAATCAGGGAGGCGGCAGTGGAGGGAAGGGGTGGTCAGATCCCGGAAGTCTTTGGAGGAAGAGCCACTGCTCATGTAGTGTATGAGAGAGAAGGGTTTCTGTGGCTTTGGGGTTCCGCGTGAGCAGCTGCCCTGCTGCCTCCCTCCGCCAGCTTAGTTAGGAGCATGTTCCAAGCATTCCAAATTGCTAGCAGAAGGCTGTCTTCCAGGGACCTCAGGTCTCCGCTCAGATGAAGGGAGACTACCCTGTGTTATAGAGAGCCCAGCAGCACTGGAGAGGTGGTGAACGCCTAGGGCTTCTGGTAAAGGAAGGGTCCAGTTGGGGGCCTCAAGGAGGGAGGCTTAAGACTTAGGAGCAATGGTGGTATGGAGTTGAGACTCTTAGGCTAGGGTCTAGATCCCCCGGGACCAGCTTGGCATAGGGAGACCAGGATGAAATTCAACAATTCTCTCCCCTCACACTCACAGTGTGGCAGCCCCGGGCACTTACAGTGCCTTTATGAAACACCTCTTGTGTGCCAGACATTGGGAATGAATGCTTTACAAACATTGTATTATATCTAATCCCAGCGGTCCTGCTTGGTAGGAGGCATCTTTATCCCTATTTTGTGGATGGGAAATCCAAGACTCAGAGAGGTCTGCCCATTTCTCTGACACTGAGCTAGGCAACTGAGAAGCTCACAGTAGAACTCATGTCTGTCTTACCCCAAAACATGTGTTCCTTCTACCTTTCTGGGCTGCCCTACTTTGCTCAATAAAAAAATAAGTTTGTGACCCAAATAAATCTAATTGGTGACATTTCTAGCTGGAAGACCCGGTGACCTATCATATCCCTCCTGACCCTCCTGCTCTATAGAATATTATTTTTAGGAGGCAAGGGGAGAGGCTCCCCAGGGGCCTGCCTTTCAGGTCAGCTCCCCCTAAACTCTTCTGGGTCTTCTCTTTACTTCCAGACTCACAGCGCTCATTCTTGCTCCCAGTGCTCCCATGACAATGGGGGAGGGCAGTGAGGCAGGCATCTGGCACCCCCATGCATCCATGGTGACTTTGTAGGCCCAAGACCCTTGCAAGGAGCACTGATCCAAATGTCAGGGGCCCACCGGGTTGATGGGACAAGGGGCCCTCTGGGATCTCTCAGATACTGTAGCTTTGACATAACCCCAGTCGCATATGTGGATGTTGGCTGTGGTGTCTTATGGCGTCATGGATGGAGGGTGAGTGGGAAGCCCTTGTTCACCAGAGCAGTGACTCACACCAGTAGCAGATTTTTAATTATGGAATGAATGAACGAATGAGTGAATGAATGAATGTTTTCCAGAAAGACAGGGCCTGGTGGGAGGGACCATTTCCCTGACTCAGGCCAGTCCAATCCAGTTGAATTTGAACAAGGCAGTGGGGTGGTGGTGGGCATGGGGCAAGTGATTTAAGCTTCGTGTGCCTTGGTTTCCTCATTTGTGAGCTGGAGATGGAGATAAAAGGACTGTCTCCTTGGGCTGTTGAGGATTAAATGTGAGAAGATGTGCAAGGGGTCATCAGGAGCCTGACACTGGGTGAGCACACAGTAAGTGGAGGCTTGTATTATGAGGTGTGTCTGTCTGTCTGTCTCTCTCTCTCTCGTGCGTGGATAGGGACATAGGAATATTGGCCCACAAACAGATTTTGGAAGCACAAGATACCAGTTCCAGGTCAGGAACTCGGGCAAGTCTCTAGCTGTGGCCCTCTGGTCCTGGAAAGCCTCTGTGGTCCAGGGTCTGGGCCCCAGAGGGTGAAGGCTGGATACTAGAACGAAATGAACAAAAAAAAATGACCCATGATGATCGACACTGTTGTTCCCAAGCAGTCTATCGTTCAGCATGTAGTGAGCACCTAGCGTGAGCCAGGACTAAAGGTGGGAATGTAGAGTAAAACAGGCAGTTCCTGTCCTCAAGAGGGCCGGCTCCCAAGAGGGGAGGCTGACAGGTACACAGACAGGTGCTCAGAGAGGAGAGGAGCCTCTGAGAGGCTCAGAGAGGAGCCTTCACGGGTGCTGTGGGAACCAGAAGATCCTGTGACCCAGTGCAGAAGCAGGATCGGGTGGGCATCAACTGGGAAGGGAGGTAAAGGGATGAGACCCAAAGCTGGACAGCGAGGGGCACCTGGGTGGCTCAGTGGGTTAAGCCTCTGCCTTCAGCTCAGGTCGTGATCCCAGAGTCCTGGGATCGAGCCCCACATTGGGATCTCTGCTCAGCAGGAGCCTGCTTCCCCCTCTCTCTGCCTGCCTCTCTGCCTATTTGTGATCTCTGTCTGTCAAATAAATAAATAAAATCTAAAAAAAACAAAAAACAAACAAACAAAAAAAAAAAAAGCTGGACACCGAGCATGCTGAGGTTTCCCGGGGAGGATGTAATAGCCAGCAAGGTGTGCTTCGGGCTGTTACGCCGGCACCGGCACCGTTAGTCTGAGGTCAGTCGTGGGTTTGAATCCCCGCTCCACTATCTGACAGCTGGGAAACCTTCAGCAAGATTCTCAACTGCTCTGAGTCTTGTTTTAAATGGGGATTAATTAAGGTACCTAAGCAATCTGACCTTGAAATCGACTCATGCTAAGACGGAGGGAGAGTGAAGCAGAGTATATCTGGCTATGTATTAAGGATGTATCTGTAATGAGAAATAAAACTATGGCTGAGGCCTTAGGGAGTTCAGGTGATGGACAGGGGCAGGAGTGGTCCCAAGGAGGGGTCTCTGCCCATTGCAGAGTTCAAAGAATGAGAGCCAGAGAACTCAGGAAGGAGAGTCCGAGATGAGACTGGGGAGGAAGGCAGGGCCCAGCAGGCCACAGGCGGGAATCTGACCTGAGCCAACAGCAAGGGGGACGTTCGTGCTAGGCTCAGACTTCGTCGGGGAGAGAGCTGACTGGTCTCTTTACAGGGAGTGGACTGATGGGCTGAGACCTGCAGGAGATCCGTCCCCAGGCCACCGCAGTGCCCCTTGAGAGCGCCATCAGCAGATAGTAGGAATGAGCACAGCTCCTTCTGTGCCGACTCTTACCTGACCCTCAGCACAGCTGTGTGGGGATAAGACTGTCACTTCCCCAGTTACCTCCAAGGAGCCAGGACCTCCAAGAGCCATAAACAGCAGGACTAGGATCTGAGCTCCGCTCTGGGGGTTGAACGATCCCTGGGATAGATGAAGTCACTGGGGACAGGTGCGGAGGAAGAAGAGGACACAGAGGGGAGACCTGGGAATGCTGATGTCTAAGTCCGAGGAAGCAGAGAGAACACAGTAGAAAGACGGGGTATCCTAGAAGCTTGGGGAGAGGAGGATGCCCCCACAGCCACGGAGGCCAGTACTCCAGCCAGTCTGAGACCAGCCTCGCCCAGTTAGGGGCTGGTCCCAGACTATCTCCCTTAAGTGAGAGCTCAGGGGTGAAGGAGTAAATGAGAAGGTAGAAAGGGAGACAGTGACATTGCTGGGAGGGGAAAGGGTGAGAGGTGAGGCCAGTTGGAGGGAGGAAAAGCGGGTGGGGTGGGATGGGGTGGGAGTGGGCTGCTACAGTGTTCCAGCCCGAGGAAGGCGGGGAGGCCCAGAGAGTGAGCCCTCAAGGGAACATAATCACCTACACTCCTCACCCAGGGGGCAGGGGTAGGGAAAGGAAGGGGCACACAGGGGAGCCCCAGGCTTCCCAACGGAAGGCAGAGAGTCCCTGCGACCAGGGTCTTACCAGTCTCATCCCCTTTACTCTGCCCAGCAAGATACCTTATAAAACTGAGACCCTTTCACCTGGGTGGATGGAGTAGTGGAAGAGTTGGCTGTAGCCGGATCAGCGAAGCTCCGGGATGTGAGCTGGTCGGGGACCTGGAAATCACTCTCAGAGACTGCCGCCTCCCTCCTGATGGAGTTTGCTCTCGTCAGAGGCCATTGATCCTGTATTCACAAGACTAAAATCTGATATCCCTGGACAAGCGTGAGATTCCCCCATTAGCCTGTGAAAGCTTTGCTGCCCACGCTGTGCCAGAGGGTGCTGAACAGGGCACGGGGAATGTAAGCTCCTTCACCAAATACCCTCCCTCTGGCAGGTGCAGGAGCGGGGGCCTGGGCTGGCAGATGCACGGGCTTGGAGCCCAGATCCCAGCTCCTCCTCTGCCCACGGGGGACCCCTCCGTGAGTTTCAGAACCCAGGAGAAGGGTGGCTAGACTGAGCACGGTGCCCTGCCCAGAGCAGTTGCTTAGCGAATGTCAGTGTCCCTTTCCGTCCTTTATTTATATGCACTGAGCCCTACCACGGTCCTGCGAGGGCTGAAGAGCAGTGTACCTACTTCACAGATGAGGTGGCAGCGCTCAGGCTGATTACAGCCTCTGCCGCCTCCAGGGGCAAACTGGACGCCGACATGCTGGACTGGACCAAGAGTTGTTCTCCTCGCTCCAGAAAGAGCTTTGCAAGACCCGGGTAAGTAGAAAAGACAGCTCTCCAGGTTTGCTCAAATACTTGATGATCTGGCAGCACCTGGTTCCCTACTTATGCGAAGGAGCAGCCACCACCTTTGGGCAGGGTTTGAGCTCCCCAGTTCACCCCAATCCCCACCATACTCTATTGTCTCATCCACAGGTGCTCTGTCGTTTACATAACATTGCTCCTTGGGCTCCTGCCATCTGCTGAGTCTGCAGAGACCTGAGCCCTCGTGAAGGTCACAGCTGTTAGACACTTGAGAGTTTTTCCAGTTCAGCCCCTCCCTGCTGGCCCCAGGGTGCAGGTATACATGTGCACGTGCATACACACACATACATACACTCACACCTGTACAGACACCTAGAGGGAGACGAGACTGGCCGAATTGTATTTCTAAAAAAATTTTTATATCTTTGGTGTATTCATCTGGAATTCACTCTAGTATAAGGAGTGAGGTAGGGATTGTAGTTTGCCTTCTCAATGGCTGCCAGATATTTATGAAATAATCTTTCTTTCCTCCAGTGTCATCTATATCATATGCTAAATTCCTGTGTGCATTTGAGGACCCCATTTTCAGGACCACTTCAAATCTGCTGACTCCTGGGTCAGTGTGACCTCCTCCAAGTCACAGCTCTGATGGGGCTTCTGTGAGTTGTGGGTCAGAGCTCTGCTGAGACCAACTCGGTTGGATTTGTCCTAAGGATGACCAGAGCCAGTTACTGGAGGCTGATCTCATGGCTGCTTCTCTCTGTACCTGTGCCATTTGCCCGCTTTCCGACCTGCTTCCTCTGATTGGCCCAGCTCACCTCTTCAACCAAGCCAGGTCATGAATAGTGCTGCTGAGCCTGGAGGTGGATTGGGCGGCCTTTGAGTAAGGCTTCTACCCCAGTCCAAGGAGGTGGGACAAGGAAGCATGAAAAGATAGCAAGATTCCCTGGAGCCACATCAAAACTTTGACCTGGCACTGTAGGTGATGTGGAGCCATAGACTATTTTAAGGTTGGGAGTGGGTGGTGATAGGATCAGATCTACAAGGTGCAAGCAAGGCTGCGGGGTGTGGTGGTTCATGTTACACACGGCACAAGGGCACCACATCCAAGGGGCGCCTTTCACGTCATAGACCTTGTGGAGTTGTAGGTTTCCTATGACATTTCTTTGGCAGAAGGCAGTGAATTGTCTTGTTCTAAATGAAATCAGTACATGACGGCAGTTTAACAACAGGTGGAAATAAAATGTCTTGGGGAAGGGATGCCTTTCCCAATTTGCACAGAAGCCTGCGTGGGCTGGCAGTGGCCCTGCCTTGAGGATGGATTTGCCAGGGAGAGGGAGAAAAGGGAGAGCGAGGTATGATTTCTACATTTCCAGTTTAGAGTATGGGGTGTATGGCAACATAGTAATTAAGATATATTCCAGATGACGCACAGAGTGTTGGATGACCCTGAGCACAGTTTAGAAGATGAGTTGTAATGTTTGTACATGCTCTTGGTCCTTTGAGTCTTAGAACTTGACACCCCCCCCCCAATGTCCTCATGCTCGGCTGATTGGCAAAAGAGCCTTTCCTCCCCCAGGGGTCTCTGCAGGGTCCCGGGACAGGCTGGAGTAGGGGAAGGGACCCTCTCTAAACACAGCTCCCTAATGGGAAGGCCATTCTCACAACCTTCTCATATCAGACGGGCAGAGGAGGAAACGTCTACCCTCTGGAAGAACATCCAGCAACAAGCAGGCCTGAAGCCCCTCTAACAGATCAGGGAGGCATAGCGCGGAACCATCCTGGTCTGTGCTTAGTAACTTCTAAGGGTGTTGATGACACCGGCTGGCAAAGCCTCCCATTGATGCAGAACGGTGGGCCTCTGTGCTCGGGGACTCAGAAGGGGACAAAGGAGCCCCAGCTAAGGAAGGTGGTAGCTCCGGTCTGCCAGAGTGCAGGGGTCTTTGGGGCCCGACTGGGGATGTACCATGGGTTGGATATCAGCATCTACTATTAACGCAAGTGGGGTCTGGGAGACAGCCTCCGGAGGAGGGGTGAGTTGTTATGGGTGCACTGCATCAGGACAGTTCAGTGGGATTTGGTGAGCCCTGCCCTCTGGGCAGAGTGCTGGGGGACACACGGGTGAGGAAGACGCGCCCAGCCCTGCAGTGTTGGCAGCAGATGCTCCAGAGGTGTTTGTCCTCCAAGCTCCGCCCCCTCCTGTGCACGCTCTGGAACCTTCATCTCCTCGGCTGCAAAAGGGGAGAAGAGCAGGAACCCCTTTGCTCTGCAGGTCTTCAACACTTGCACGTTCCCCTAGCATTGCCTTCGCCCTTGTGTATTTTTCCTAGTTTGGGGTTTTTTTCTTTGTGATTTTCTGTGATTCTAATTAGATATATCCATCTTTCCATTTTTGTGTCATGTACTTGTCTACGCTGCCTCAAATCCTGCCGTGCTGGTTTTGGCCGTTCCTGGCTCTCCCACTAGGAGGCAGCATGGCACCGTGAGAAGAGTGGCGGAGGCCCTGGTCGGAGCTCCCACTGGAAGCTGTGTGCCCTTGAGCAATTTACTTATACCCTTAATCTCCCCCAATCCTAGCCTCCCCACCCCCACAATTTTGCAGGCTGGTAAGGGGGACCCAGACCCCTTATTTAGATTTAGATTTACATTTAGATTACATGAAGTAATGTATGTAAAGTACCTGGCATGTATACAGTAGGTGTTCAATGGTTGTATACGCCTCCTATAGTTGTCCTTAACCACAAGAATGCTTTTATCCTCCTGGGGACATGTAACAATATCTGGGGACATGTTTGGTTGTCACACTTGGGGGAGTGGATTCATCTAGTAAGTAGGGTCAAGGATGCTTCTAACCCCCTGCGATGCGCAGGACAGCCCCCCAACACAGAATTATCTGGCCACGTTGTCGCTAGTGCTGAGGTCAAGAAACCCACAATCAATTACTCACAATTGGTTCTGAGCTCCAAGAGGGCAGAAAATGTGTCTTCATTTCTATATCTTCCCTGGGGTCCGTCATGGTCCGCAGTGAGTGAGTGAGCACAGGGTTAAGTTGAAAAGTAGGTAGTGGCAAGAGGTGGTACGGAATGGAGGGGGAGAGACGGGGAACTGAGGGTGCCAGACCAAAAAGACTAATTGTCATAGAGTGGGGTCACGCGCCTAACTGCATTAGCCTGGGAGCTTCCCGAGAGATTAATTTAATTTGCAAAACCAAAATCGCTTCTAAGCATCTTCATCAAATTGCCTTAAATGCTGGTGCTCAAGGGGACCCTTTGAAAGCTTTATAGAATGAGTGCCGCCCTTCGGAGCTTCTGCCTCAGGACGTCACAATAGGCTGGACTGGCTGAGTCAGGAAATTCTCTGCCTCCTACAAATCTCAAGAATGTTGTGTTTTCTTTCCACCACCAACCTGCTTCCCAGACCCTAGCTACTCTTGGTAGAACCAAATGGTGAAACCGTCTAGAAGTCCTGTTCCTGGACAGCCGTGGACCAACTGGCAGAGCAAATCAGGGGATGGAGACAGTTATTTTTGACTATGTGATGGGCAGTCACATGGACGAGGGCCTGGCCTTGTCCCATGTGAATCTCTAGAAGGCAGAGCATCCAAACGGACCTTGTGTGAGGCATGCTGGATCCTCAGAAAGGCTGCCCAGCAGGACACACCAAAGGTTCTCATTACGCCATGGGGACTGAGGCAGTGTGAGACTCGACAGGAGGGGCAAGTCTTGGCCGGGCTGGGCCAGTAACTGAGCTGGGGGTGGGGGTAGGGGGCAGCTAATCCTGTGGGCAAGGCCATACAGAGGACAAAGTTTGGTTGTAGAATCCCTACTGCCCTAGGAGGGCAGGGAGATTGTATGCGACAGCAGCCCAGCGTTTGGCCAGGCAGAGTGGGACATTCAGGGAGCAGGGTATTTGGGAAGTGGGGGACATTAGACAGCATAGGAGACGGTCCTGGGTTCAAATCCCAGTGCCTCTCCTTACTGGCAGCATTCATTGCATAAATAGCCTTTGAGTTGGGCTGGGAACTGTTGGCTCCCAAGTGTGGGAGACAAACACAGAAGCAGACGATCCTGAAACCATGTGGCAAGGGCAGCGTTGCAGATGTTGGAGGATCATGAGAGCCCAGAGGATCAGCATTTAACCTGGGCGGGGGAGGCAGAGGTGGGGGCCTTCCCAGCAAGGCCTCCTGGAGAAACTGAGCCAGAGTGAGCAAGAGTTAGGTACAAAATGGCGGCAGAAGGTTCTGGGCCAAGAGAATAGTGTGCATGAACTCAGGAAGGTTTTCTTTAGAGGAGTTAGAAGGCTTTTGGTTTAAGTAGCAGAAAGTGTCTCTCACAAAGGGAATTTATGGGCTCACGTAATTGAGAAGTCCCAACTGGGTTTTGGGTAAGGCTCTACCCAGCAGCCAATGCTATAAGCTATAGGCTCCTCCCTCTTATTTCCAGTAGTGGGGGCTCTTTTCCCATCATTCTTGGAAGAAGAGAACTCCTTTCCCAGGAGCTTCCAGCCATTTTTACTTCTGTATCACTAACCTGGATGGGGTCACTTGTCCATCCCTAAAGTAATCGCCCTGACCGGGCAGTGGCTGTACCAACAGGCGTAGCCATTCAGGGCTCCCTCAGGAGCTGGGTGCGTGCATCTGTGAGTGTGCACATTTGTGTACGTGCGTCAGTCCCACCAAAATGCATGATTAAGAAATTCTGGTAGGAAGAGATCGAAGAAGAGTGCCTGCAAATGTCCATGGCAGCCAGCATTTACTGAGTGCCCACTGCATGGCCAGCTCTGTGTTTGCATGAGCATTTACTGAGTGCCCACTGCATGCTCAGCTCTGTGCTTTGATCTACATGCACTGTTTAACCCCCTCGATGCTTGGAGGTAGGAGTCATCATCTCCGCTTTACAGATGCTGAAAGGAGGGCTTAAGTCTAAGGAACACATCCAGGGTCAGGTGATTAGCAAGTGGGGATCTGGGATTTGGACCCTGAGTGGTCACCTAACAGGGTCTCTGGCACACCGTAGGCACTAAATAAATGGTAGCTACTATTAGGGAGAATGCAACGATGACGCCCAGATTTCTGGCTGTCGCACGGATAGATGAGGTATCATCAGCGGGATGGAGAATACAGAACCGGGAGGACAGCCCTGGGCGGGGGGTAGGGGGGAAGCTGAACTCATTTGGTTGCATGGTGTTTCAGGTGACCTTGACAATTGAGGACTAATCCAACAAGCTTCTAAATCCATGGGCTGGATGCCCAGGGGGGAGGACTCCCTGGAAAGACTGAGCCAGTGGCACCTGGGGGAGAATCATGAAGAGTGGAGCAGTGGGCCCAGGATTAAGCCCTGGGGAGCCCCCTTATTAAAGGGGTAAAGGGGATAAAAGGATCCCAGGAAGGCAACCAGGAAGGAACATCAGAAAGGAGGAAGAGGAAGCCACAGAGGCTGAGGGAGTGCAGAGAAGGGATGCCTGTCCCTGTGTCAGACGCACCGCATGAGGGAATGGAGGGTGAGGCCTTGGTCATGATGACGATGGCTCACACTTCTGAGGCTCTCCCGATGCTCTGGGCTCTGCTCCAAGTTCTGAGCACACTCACAACCACTCCGGAGGCCTGTCCCATGAAGATCTTCATCTCGCAGATGAGCATGCCGGGGAGGGACTTGGGCAAGGGCTGGGGAAAGACCTGATGGGGGCACTTGAGGTATCGATGACCTCTGCACCCCACGTTTCTTTGGGGTATCCTCCTTCCTCTGGAAGATCTAAGCTAATCAGCGTATTCTACCCATCTCCCCCTCTAGTCTCACCAATTGGTTCAGAGATGATTGCATGACTTTATCTAAGTCACTGAGATGCAGGCCCAGGACTTTTCGGGAGAGGAGCTCTGTTTTTTTTTTTTTTCTTTTTTTTTTTAATTTTTTAAAGATTTTCTTTATTTATTTGACAGACAGAGATCACAAGTAGGCAGAGAGGCAGGCAGAGAGAGGGGGAAGCAGGCTCCCTGCTGAGCAGAGAGCCCGATGCAGGGCTCGATCCCAGGACCCTGGGATCATGACCTGAGCCGAAGGCAGAGGGTTTAACCCACTGAGCCACCCAGGTGCCCCGAGGAGTTCTGTTTCTTCTGCGCTAAGTACACAAGATGAGATGCTGTGAGGTCTGGAGCTGCTGCAGCCATCTTGCAGGCATGAGGATTATGGCTGTCTTGTAACAGGGACAACATGAGACCGGAAGTGGAGCTGAGCTGAACTGAGCAGAGAGCCGGATGACAATGTGACACTGAGCTCCACCTCAAGCTGGACCTGAAGACTCTACTGTTCCTAAACTAACCTGTTAGCAATCAATCAATTTCTTCTCTGCTCTCTTCATCTGGGTTGGCTTTCCCGTCATTAATTGAAAGCAAACTGTCTGTCAGTCATCTTGTGGTCACAATTAGGCAGTGTAAAAAACCACCCCAGCGGCCAAAGCAATTGAGCTCATGAGACTTGATTAATGTTTAGGCTGAACTTGGCGGGGAAGCTCTCTTGGTCTTGGCTGGGCTCACACAATATGGTGGTGGGCTGGGATGATAGGAACAACCAGGCCACATGCCGAGGCCACGGTGGCAATGACTTGTGCCCATGCCCCTGTTGATGATTTGTTTCTAGAAGCTGTCTAGAAGCTGTTCGAAAGGTGATTTGTGGTACTGATGTCGGGTTGGACTTTTTCTGCAGAAGGACAGAGTTACAGGAAATCAAGAGGACGGGAGAAGTCAGGTTGGGGTCGAATTGTCCCTCAACTTGAGTTTATGTGATTCTTCCTTGAGATTAGGTTCAAGCCATGTTTTTTTGGCGGGAGACCTCAGAGGTGACGGGAGGTCCTTCCCAGAGTCTCACCTGCCTGTCTGTGTTACTGTCCCTCTCCTCTCCTGTGCAATCACTGGCTCGTTGACAGTCTCGTTCTTTTTGTGCTGTATCCTTTTCTTTGTCACCAGTAATCCAGGTCAGGCCCCAGCAGGTGGGCGGGTCCTTGCAGTGGATGGCCACGTGCCACTGGGCAGGAGAACCCAGCCATTCAGCGGAGCCCGAATCAAACTGTGGAACTGTCAGCAAATAAATTGCTATTTTATCTATTAAATTTCAGGATGGTTTGTGCAGAAGCAATAAATATTTGATAGAGTAAACTAAGACATAAAACTTAAACAATTATTGTAATTTAAAGGAGTGCACTTTCTGGGGACCTGGGTGGCTCAGTGGGTTAAAGCCTCTGCCTTCAGCTCAGGTCATGATCCCGGGGTCCTGGGATCGAGCCCCGCATTGGGCTCTCTGCTCAGCGGGGAGCCTGCTTCCTCCTCTCTCTCTGCCTGCCTCTCTGCCTACCTGTGATCTGTCTGTCAAATAAATAAAATCTTTAAAAAAAAAAAAAGAGTGCATTTTTTGCTGTAACTGAGCGTCTGGGAATTCACTAGAACGGTATGGGGCATGGGAGGGGCCAAGGATGCGCCCCAGGGGGCTGGCCCAGGCAAGGCCTTTCACTGCTTTGAAATGTAACCAGAGATTTGTGGACGTTCCGTGATTCGGGGTGCCTGGGTGGGGACTCCCAATGAGCTCCAGGATGACAGGCCTTCAGAATTTGGGGGGTTTAACTGCCTGAAGCTCAAGCCCCAGCCTGGAAGGAAGCCACAGGAGTGCCTCGGTGATCGCTGCTGCCCACAGTGGCCACTGCTGCTCTTGTCTCCCCATCCCGATAGATTTACAGGCTGCAAGAGCATTTCCCTGTATTTTATGTTTTCCTCCAAATGCACTAGAGCTTTCTATGGACCAATTTTATGGATAGGAGATTGAATCTGGAGGGAATATGCATCCCCTCCAAGGCCACAGAGGCTGCCACTACCCCCATGCCTTCTGGATGGCCGGGTGAGGAAGACACTTGTGCCCGACACTCCCAGACAGCACAAGGCCAGCTTCCTAGGCTCTGACGACTGCACTCCAGCCCTCACCTGACTGCCCTGGGGGCGCTGACCTGCCCCTGCTCCCTATGGGCTGTCCTCCCTCCGACAGCAGGGACTGGCCTCGCTCTGTGTGCCCTGAGCCGGCACCGGGCCTGGCTTGGTTAGGAGCTCGGATGGTGTTTGAACGTGAGGACAGGCATCACCATTGTCTCCGCCTTCTGCATGTCCACACCCCTTCCACCCTCCTCCCCTTCCTCCCCCGTGGGCGCCGATGCAGGAAGGGCAGAGTGGCGTTCACCGCCTTATTTAATGTGTCCAAGCCTCCCTCCGCAGCTGTGCAGTGGGAAAAACAGGGAGGGGTATCTTTTAGCCTAGAGTTTGGCACCAAATAGGCTCTTAATGTCGGGAAATGTTTATGATGAGGATGATTCACTCTGGGACATGATTTAAAGTTATAAACTTGATCTCAAACGGTGAGGGGTCACCATCACCCTCTTCTGGCTTCATGGGTTGTCTGCATCTCCCCCAATTCTGTGGAATCCCACTCCCCACCCCACCTACCCGGAGCACCTGCAGCAGTCACCTTCCCGGGCTTGGAGAGTGTGGCTGGAGTCCAGGCGTCTGAGTTAGTCACGTGGGTGCTCAGGGGACATTAGCCCCTGCCACGGCCACCGACATGGCTCTCTTCCCTATCTCCAGTCACCCCCGACAGGGACCGAGGCAAGGTTTAAAGGTGTGCTCGCTCCCACCATCTCTGAGGCTTTCCTTAGAAAATACCCAGAAGGTTCCTTCCCCAGGACAATACTATTATCCACGGGCCCAGAGGAAGCCTCCAGGAAGTCCCCACCTTCCATGGTCCCAGACACCATCGGAGCACAAGTCTACAGGAGAGACACTGCCACCCTCGCCTGCCCCAAGGGACTGGCGACAGGACCAGTGCTGGGAATCCAGGTGCGGTCCCTCTTCTGCCAGCAAGTGGCCGTGTGACCTTCGAACCTTCGAACGTCTGATGGGGGAGCGCGGCTGGTTCAGTAGGTGGAACATGTGACTCTTGCTCTTGGGGTTGTAGGTTCGAGCCCCTTACTGGCTGCAGAAATTACTTAAAAAATAAAATCTTAAGAGGGAAAAAAAAAAAGGAACCTGTGACAGGCATAGAGGGGAAGAGCACTGAGGTGGGAGTGTTTGTCTGGATGTCCTGAGAACTAGGGGGATGGCTCCGCTCTGGGCAGAGACAGCAGAGCCTTCATCTAGAGCTCTAAAGGGGTACTGGCCCATCTGGGAGGGTGGGTGTCGCCAGTCCTGGGCCCCCTTCTTTCTGCAGCCCTCCTTCCAGCACTTTCTGCCATCCAGCGTTTCCACCAGGTGTGGGTGGAGTGGGGGAGGATGTTCCTGGGGTAGCGTGCACGCGCATGTGTGGCGCATCCCTCGGTGAAGGGACTCCGCATGTCCCCGCACCCCGCTGGCCCAGCCCTGGCGGCGAGGTGGTCTTTAAGAACCAGAACCACTCCCTTGCACCCCTCCCTGACCCAGAGCACCCCCAAATTTGCCCCACATGTGCACCTTTAAGACTTTGTAGCTGCTTTTATTATTAATATTATCTTTTCCTTTAAGCATCCCTTTAAGGGTGAAATGAAATCCAACCATTTACAGAGAAAATGATTTCAGAATGTACATATTGATTTTCCCTTACAAAAAAAATAATACTATTATCGTTGGCGTCCTTCAATTATACATTTCCCAGGGCCCTGCCTTCTGCTTGGAGAAGTCCCGTCTCCCCTGCCCGCCTGCCACCTTTGGCCCCAAAGCTCTCCCAAGTCCGCCCCTATGAACCTGCCTCTGGAAGCGGACATGAACTGTGGATGGGCAGAGCCTCCTGAGTCTAGAGGTCACAGGGCCAGTGGTTCCCAGGAATAGACACCTGCTGACAGTGACAGGGCGAGCAATATGCCCACACTCCCATTCACAGTTTGGTTTCCTTTCATACTGGGGGAGTGGCCCAGGGCTCCCCTGCCCCCCGAATTTCCCAGTGTATGATGTGAGTGTAAGTGAAACTCTTTCAACCCCACGTCTTGCCCCGCCCACCCCTCTGAGGGCTGCTCTCTCCGCCCAGTGACCAGGTCTCCCCTTGGCAGTGACCATGAACACGTTCTGGGTCTGAGAGGGAAGGTGGGGCCTGGCAGGTCTGAGCTCCCCCACCTTCTCCTTCCCTTGCCCTGGAGCTGGCGAACTGGAAACCAGGGACCCCCGCCAGCCTGGGGAGGGGGCATCCCCGTAGCAGCTGAGGGTGCCAGGGGCATGGATGAGGAAACCCACGCTGGGCTGGGGCTCAGGCCTGATTCAGGAGCCCCCCCCCCCGAGACTGCCGGTCCAGGAGATGAGCAAAGGTGGCTGGGAAGGCAGCCCTGGTGGACATTCTGACCGCTTCTGCCACTTCTGCCACTTTGTTCAGCTCCAAGAGGGACTGGGAGGGGGGCTGCTATGACCCCAAGGGAGGGGTTCCCTCGGGGCACACCATGGACCCCCTTGCGGAGGGAGAGTGGAGGCCACAGAGCACCTTCCACCTGCTTCATGTCCCCCCACCAGAGGATGCTCAGTGGCCTGCTCCCTGTAAGACCACGCCCACGCCAGACATTTCCTTGGACAGAGCTGTGTCGAAGGAGACACCCCTCTCTCTTGGTTTCTCAGGAAACCCCAATAAGACATCCAGAGCAAGTCCAGGCTGGAGGCCGGGTGGGACGGGATGGGAGGATATGGCTGGGACCAAGATGGGCTGGGGAGGTAGTGAGCTCTCAGCTGTTCAGCCCTCAGGTCAGGAGGATTCTCATTCCTTGGACTGAAAGACAGACAGACAGACAGACCGACCCCCACACCCCCTTCAGCCTTGCTTTCTCGGCTCCCCAGGGGCTTTCTGCCCAAGTCACTTTGGAGGAGCTGCAAGGAGGTGTGGCCACAGGCTCCGGGTCCTGGGGAAGGGGAGGCCTGGGCCCCGCCCCTACATCCATACAGAAGCCTATATTTACAGGGACACCCCAATACAGACACGTACAAGTACACACCAAGCATGCACACATGCCCATAAATACACACACACACACGCACAAACATGTACCGTTCCACAGGCAGGCTCTGCATCCTGGCATCGCTGGGTGAACATCTACGGGTGCCTCGGGAGTGGGGAGTATCACCACTCCTACAACCACAGGCTCTAACTGCCCCCCAACCCTGGGCTGCAGTGAGTGGGGGCAGGAGCAGGTGCTCTTAGGAGCTCTGAATGAAAGAGTAGGATCCTAGGACTGCGTCAGTCATTCCTACACTCTCTCCCCATCCCCCTCCCTCTGTGCCAGAGACGCTCCTTGTCTCCTGTCTCCATTCTCTCCTCCTTCCTTTACTAAGAGAACTCTTAAGTTGAGGCTGGGCATGTGGCTGAAGACTACTTTTCCCAGCTTCCCTTGCAGCTACTTGTGGCCATGTCACTAAGACCTGGCCAGTGAGATGCGATCGGAAGTGACCGAGTCATTTCCGGCTCATGCCCTTAACGGGAAAGGGCATGTGCTTCTCTTGCTGTTCTCTGCTTCCCCTGCGCCGGAATGCACATGTGATGGTGGGAACTGAAGCAACCATTCTATCCAGAAGTGGAAGGTGCATATGAAGGAAAGCAGAGCTGCCTTACTGGATGTGGACCATCGCTCTCTAGACAGTTAAGCTAGAAACAAGCTTGTCTTGCTTAAATTACTGTATTCTGGGGGTCTCTTAATTAGAGCAGCTTAGAATCTAACCAATACATCCCCTGCCCTCAAGAGGCAAAGAGGAATGAGATGACATACAGCTGGCCTTCATGTCCCTCCTGGGCCCAGGGCAGCCCTATGGGCCTTCCTGACTCTAGCCAGCCCCAAGGAGGGGTGCAAGGGTGACTCTACCAGAGATGGTGGGGATTCAGTGGGTTTCAGTGGGAAGGGGTGATGGGGAACCACCTCCTTCCCCGTGCCCCCTTGCAGGCCCAACCTACTGGGCTAGCTGATGGTCCAGCCTCTGGCTCCCATCCCACCCTGAGAACTGAACTCTTCGCCTTGCCACAAGACAGCAACATAAAAAGAAAGAAGGAATGTCAAGGCCAGATTTGGAACCAAAAGGAAGACTCCTTGGACTTCTGCAGACCGCCGCCTACCCCACAGGTGCTGTCCAGCACCGGGCGGGGGGGTGGGGGGGACACGACACTATGGGGCAGATTTCTCCGCTCCTTCTGGCTCAGCTCTCCCGAGAACACTGCAGTTCTTCCCAGCTGGCTGCTGTTTTTCCTCTCCTCCCGCCCTGGTGTCCCCTTTTCCTCCTGGAGCCAAAAGCATCTATTTACAGAGCCCCAGGCCCTCCTGGCACGTCCACTTTTCCGCTGCAGGTCCAAAGCCCCAGGAGGCCAAATGGTAGGTTTCTTCCTGGCAGGGGCTGCAGCTCCCACCTGCTGGCCCTGGGGAGCTCCTGCAGGTTCCCTTCCCCACCCTGCCCACCCTCCCTCACTACCCAGCAACCACCATGCACGCTCCACCAGCACCTCCCGGCCACAGGGCTCTTGGGAGCGGGAAGGGCTGGACTCCCCTCTCCTGATGGGGAAGGACGTTTTGTGAGCTCACAGGCCCAACCCCCTGATTCACGAGGGCCTGAGTAGGGAAGATTCCTTCACCCATCCACTCCCGGTCTTCTCAAGAACCAGCCAGACGGCAGACGGAGGCAGGAAAATATGAGGAGGGGCAGCCGCCAGCCCCCACCCTGCCCCCGGCCCTCTGAGATCACGCAGCCTTAGCCTTCAACCACATCCGATCTGCCCCTGGCGGGGGGCCTTCCCTCGGGAGCCCTGTGCCGCTGCCCACCTTCCGCCGTGCTCCTGGGCTCCTGGTAGGGGTTGTCCAGCAGGTAGCGGAACTGGGCGTAGTTGCTGAGCAGGTACTTCGGGGCGTACATGTGTTCGCTGGGGTCGGCCGGCGGGTATTCCTGCTGCGTGCCGTCGAACCAGCCCCCGGTGCGGATCAGGCCCCGGATGTAATTGAGGTCCCGCTTGTCCTCGTAGTCGCCCCAGCGGGGGAAGTCGCCGTTCTGGGCGGACACGAGCTTGAAGTAGATGCCCTCGGGCGTGAAGCACCAGGAGCAGTGCCAGCCGGCGAAGTGCAGGGGGCTGCCGAGCGACCACTGCACCAGGATGTGGCCCGTGCGGTTCTCGTACTGCCGGAAGTTGGGCATGGTGTAGTACTGGCGGCGGCGCAGGCGGATGCCGTCCAGCCCGTACACCGTCTGCAGCATGTCCACCGTGCAGCCCGACACCACCTCCAGGGTGCCCGGCTGCTTCCAGAAGAAGCCGTACAGCGACTTGCGCATGTGGAAGGCGAACGGCTCCGTCCAGCCGTCGTACAGCTTGAGGAAGAGCACGCCGTCGCGCGCGGGGATCTCGTCGGCGTCGTCGATGATGAAGACGTCGTCGGGCCGCAGGTTGCGCAGGCGCGACACGCCGTCCTGCGTCAGGAACGTGCGCAGGTAGTCGTCGGCGATCCAGCCGTCCTGCCGCCCGCCCAGCGGGAAGTGGTCCAGGAAGACGTAGAGCACCTTGTGCCGGATGTACTCGAACGTGCCGTTGGTGAGCATCTCGCGGAACTTGAGCGGCCGCGGCTCCCCGTACGCCGTGAAGTTGGACTCGCACACCACGAAGGCGTCCACCACGTCGCCCAGCTCGTGGAAGCGCACGTCCAGCAGGTCGAACTCGTGGTTGATGTTGATGGCGTTGATGACCCGCCGCGGCACCTCGCGGGGCACCAGGCGCTCCTTGGTGGGCAGGTTGGAGTACTGCACCACGGTGGGCACGCCGCAGCTCGGCCCGTGCCAGCCCGGGAGGCACACGCACTCCACCCACTTGCGCCGCGGGCCGCGGGCCCCCGGGCGCTCGCGGGCGCTCAGCAGGTGCCGGGCCGGGCCCCGGGCGGAGGAGCCGTCGGCCCCCTCGGCCTTCTCCTCGGGCCGCCCCGAGGAGGGCTTCTCCAGCATCTTGGTGCCTGGTTTGAAGCAGACGCCTCCCGCCTTGGTGCGGACGAAGTACTCGGTGGTGTCCTCGGGCAGCACGAAGTCCATCCGGTGCAGCTCCTCGCTGGCCTTGCTTGGTGACAGCGGCTGGAGCAGGGGCGAGTGGGAGTAGAGCGGCGTTCGCAGCAGGTCCGGGCTGCCCGGCTCCGGGCTGGCCTGGGGCGTGACGGGGGCATTGTTCCAGAAGAAGCTGGACACGAGGTTCGGGCTGAGGGAGGCCAGTTCTCGGGGGAAGGTGACATAGGACAGGGTCTTAAAGAAGTGCAGGAAGGAGATGAGGCACAGGCCGGCCATACAGAACATGAGAAAGAGCTTGTAGCGTCTCATCTTCATCCTGCAGGGAAGAGGGACAGAGCAGACGGGTCAGGGGTCTACAGACCTGGGTGAGGAGAGCCTGAGGCCCCTCTCCTAAGGGAGGGAACCGGAGGGGGTCTTTGCTGCCGTCGTGTCTGTGAATGTCCCGGTTGGTGCCTGGTGCCCCTTCAGGAAGTCACTTCCTGGTCCCCAGGAGGCCAGCCTGTGAGTCCAACTTGCTGTACCAAGTACCCTGCGGTGGTGAGGCATCAAGGAAATTCCCCTCCTGGCTCAGGACCGCCTCCCTGTTCCCACAGCCCTTCCCCTCAGTACCAGGTCATCACACCCACCCGGCCGGCCCCCTGCAGCCTGATCCTCCCCACCTGGCCTGCCTACCCTGAGCAGACCAGCTTCATGGCCAGACTTTGCACTAGGAACAATGCAGCCTGGGAAAAGCCCAACTCTGCAGCCCAGAACCCGCCCCAAGGAAGGAGCAGAGTGGGCTCAGGGGCCCTGTGGGGTTCCCCTCCCTGCCCTGCCCAGGGTGCTTTCCTCTCTTCTTTTTTCTCTCCTTTTCTTTCTTTCTTTTGTGCAAATGTTGACTCATCTTTTTTTTTTTTTTTTTTTTTTAAGAACGAGAGCTCATGAGCAGGGGAGGGGCAGAGGGAGAACCAGACTCCCCGCTGCGCAGGGAGACCAATGCAGGGCTCGACCCCAGGACCCCGGGATCCTGACCCGAGCCAAAGGTAGATGCCCAACTGACTGAGCCACCCAGGCGCCCTTAACAAATCTTTTTAATTCCTTTTCACTGAAAAAGTTCATAGGCCTCAAGGAAACACATTTAATTCGGACACATTTAAAAGAATAAGTAAAAGTTCCCCTTCGTTATCCCTTTTCTAGACTGATCTCTAGGCATATACAGTTTAATCTCTTTGAGGTGTGTTGCTGGTTTCATATGCAAGATTTCTGTTCTTGATTTCCTATTTTTCATAAATATTATCATATTGGACACTAAGTACAATCAAGTTGTTTTCCTCAATCAATGACAGATTAAAGAGATTTTCGTATCAGTAGTAATAAATCCACCATTTCCTTTTAAATCCCACACCATAATCCACGGTTCTTTTGAATGAATCACTCTCTATTCATGAGTGTCTCACGAGTACAACCATTCTTTCTATTCACTTACGCAGTTCGATTTATCAATTAGCTTATGGCTGTGGAATGGAGAGCTTTGTATATTGTTTTTTTACAGTTTAAGTAAACTTTCTATTGTAGAATATTCGTAGCTTATCGGGAAAGTGGCAGAGATGGTACAGAGGGTTCTTCTACACTCCTCGCCTCCCCCACGGTTAATATCTTACACCACGATAGTACACTTGCAGAACTCGAAAACCGAAGTGGCCACGTTACTATTAACTAAAGTCTATACTTCATTCAGATGTGCTGTTTATCTCATGAATAAACGTGGGGAGCAAGGACGCCCTTCTGACTGTAATCGTCCAGTTCGTTTTGTCCTAGAGCCCAGGCAGGTGGGCCAGCAGCCTGGGAGTCTACACCCACTGGACCAGGTAGGACCACTGACTTGGATGGATGATCTGTCGAGTCTCGGGAGGGACTAGGACAGGCGCTGGCCTTTGGCATCTGGTGTTTTCATCTTCCCTTCCATAGATCCCCATGAGTGAGGCATTGTCCTTCCACACAGAACATTTTTTCCCTTCAAATGTTCCTTTCTGTGGCTTCTCTTTACTTCTCTTTGGGTCGTTTGGGTGCCTTGCTACCATACTCTCCTCTCCATTTCCTAACTCAGGACAGCAGGGGAGAGTGGAAACATGCACACTGGGCTTCAAACTTCTGTGACCCTCAGCAAGGCTCCTCGCCATTCTTTTTTGACAGAGAGAGAGAGAGATCACAAGTAGACAGAGAGGCAGGCAGAGAGGGGGGAAGCAGACTCCCTGCTGAGCAGAGAGCCCAATATGGGGCTCGATCCCAGGACCCTGAGATCACGACCTGAGCCAAAGGCAGAGGCTTAACCCACTGAACCATCCAGGTGCCCCAAGGCTCCTCACCATTCTAAACCTCAGCGTCTACACCTGTGAAATGGGTACAGCGTTCCCAGTGGGCAGGAGGTGCTCAATAAACTTCCATTATTTTCAAGGCTAGAAGATTCCAACATCATTTTCTTTAAACTATATGGTCCTAACGCACAGAATCATGAAATGTTTGATCTAGAACAAATTTTAAGAACCACCTGTTCTGATCTTTTAATTTTACAGAGGAAGAAACCAGGACCTACAGGGCTTCAGGGACCCACTTGATGTTACAAAACTGGGGCAGGAACCTGGGTGGACTCCTGTGTTCCATCCCCTTCCCAGCCTCATGTCAGTGAGGAGTCCTGAGTAAGGTGGTGAGGAACAGTGGAGTGGCCGCCAAGCCCGGGGGGCCAGGGTACTTGGGCTATCAGGTCCAAAGGGACCTACCTCCTCCAGCGTGAATGCCCGGCCCTCCAGCTGACTGCCAGCAGTCAGGCAGCACAATCCAGAGTGGGGTCTAATGTCAGCTGTCCCAGGGCAGGCGGGGTGGAGGGCACCACTAGTCTCCACTGGCTTTTGGGAAGGCAGGAGGGAGGGGCTCTCCTCGGCCACATTTGCAAGTAGGTCTTCCGGCCTCCTCTCCCTACAAGGGATCCCAGCCCTCCTCTGGCAAAGTGAGACCAGGCAAGACAGGTCAGCGGGGAGAGTGGAAGGGCAAGAAGCCGGATAAAGACGGGTAGACACGACTTCCTGCTGTGGCAGAGACCAGGCCTCAGGCAACACTGCACAGCAGAAGCCTCCAGACTGACCCCAGAGGGCCCCGACGACCTAGTAGAGACAACCCTGATCCTTCTGGCAGGCCCTTTCTTCCCACTTGGAACCTGCCTCTACAGAGCACACCCCAATCTGTGGGGCTGAACGGGCCCTGACCTTGGAGGGTGGGGCCAGGCTGCCGCTCTCACTCACTGCCCCCGCAGCAGTGGCCCTGTGCGGGAAGGGCCCCCACAGCCCCGCGGGGGTCACCCTGACCCAGCTGTCCCTTGGCTTCCCGGCCAGGCTGGCTTTCAGGATCTGGTTACACCTGGCCGGATGTGCCCTTCGGAGGACAGACTCACCAGTGCCTGGGATCTCCCTTTCACTGGGGCTTTGGATAAGGCCCCAGCCTGGCTTGCTGCAGAGAATCAAGGAAGAGTGTGTGGCTCCCTCACTGGCTCAGGCTGTTTAAAAGACGCCGAAGCACCTGGTGGTTGGCCAGGAGCCAGTCACTGCCTCACAGACCAGATGTTCTGGGACACCTTCACTTTCAGCTTCACCTTTACTCCTCTGGGCCTGATCCCTTATCTTATCTTCATATACTTCAATAAGTGCTTGAAATACATTTTTTTTTTGGACTGAACAGCATCTGAGTAGGAAACTGAACAACTGAGGCACTGGTTCCTGAGGTCTCATGCAACTCCCACCACCCCCCTCCACCGGAGGCTACGTAACCACCCATTTTACAGATAGGGAAAACGGAGACTCAGAAAGATGACAAGGCTTTTCCGAAAGACCATCTAGACAGTTCTGTCCTATGTCTGCTCCTCCCTCCCCCCCTTACAGCTGAGATGTATCCCTCCAGGTGGCCCAGCTGTGGCTAAATAAATCCATGGAGCCCAATTAGGCCCCAGCTGGCAGACTTTCTACCTCCATTATAAAGCTTCCTCGAGAACCCATCAGGTGTAACAACAAAGCTGACGGTCACTGATGCTTACACGCCAATGACTGTCCCGAACACATTCCACACTAGACCTCACTGAATCCTCAACACGAAGCGGGTACCGCTGTCATCCCCACCTCACAGCTGGGGACACCGAGGTCAGAAAGGTGACATAACTTGCCCAGTGTCATATAAGTAGTAAGGGTCAGACGCTGTAGGGTCCCCAGTGGGCTTTCATCCAGTGGCAAACCTGCCCTGGGCCCCTTCCATCTGCCACGCTCAAGCCAATGCCCACAAAGAGTCTACCGGCGACCAGTGAAGACAAACCAGTAGAGTCTACCGGCGACCAGTGAAGACAAACCAGTAGATGGAACAGCTACGGTCACACCTAACCCACACAGTACCCCCCAGAGGGTGTCAGCTGACCCGTATCATCCACTCACACAGCAATTACTTATCAAGAGCCCGCTGTATGCCAGGCACCGTGCTAGGCCCGGGGAGCCCAGGAGACAAGGCAGACGAGGACCCCCACCTCCGAGCAGCATACACGGCAGTGAGTGGGACCAGAGCTGCGATCAACTAGAAATAAAGGAGTCTAGTAATACCGCACATGAGAAAGAGTCGTGCTCCAGAAAAAGAGCTGGGGAAGGGCTAGGAGGTAGCCTGGGGGTCAGTGGCAAACATGGTGCTCAGCGCAGGCCTCCCTGAGAAGACAGAGACGTGATGAAGACCAGGGGGCAGGGGAAGGAAGGTTCTGGGCAGAAGGGACAGCCAGTGCTCAGGAGGGAGACAGGCAGGGTGGGCCCAGATCACGCAGAGGCTGGGGCCACGGCAGGAAATGTGGCTTTCAGGAGGATTCTGGGCAGCGGAGGAACATGACCCGACTTTGGTCCGCACACACTCACTTGGGCTGCTCTGTTGCGAGTACTCGGTTGCCTGCAGGGCGGAACGGGGAGCGCAGTGAGGAGGCCCCAGCACCGTCCAGGTGTGCCGGGTGGGGGGGGGGAGGCTTGAACCATGGTGCGGGGTGGGGGGGTGCGGAAAGTGATCAGGTTCTGTTGGATTCGCTGAAGACCTGGACGTGAAGTGTGAGCAAGGAGTCAGGACCTAGAAGGACGGAGAAGCCTCCGACTCAGCAGCCTTCACGGAAATGGTGAACAGGGGAGCTGGGCTTGGAGTCAGGCTATGTCTGCAGGTCCTCGCTCTCATCCTCAGGCGGCATCCCTCCCAGCAGACGTGAACACTGAGGCTGAGTGAGGGGCGTGGCCAGTCATATCACCACTAATGGCAGAGCCTGGCTGTTGACTTTGGTCTCTGGATCCAAATCTCATGTCCTTTCCACAGTATGCTTGGTCTAGAAGCATCCCAGGATGGATGGAGGTGGGGTGAGCAATGCTTTGGATCGGGCATCCCCCTGTGGGCTCTGGGAGGAGGAGCTGGCTTGGGCGGGGGGGGGGGCGCATTCTCCAACTCACCATTCTCCCCTGCCACTCCTGCTTGCTAGCATGCATTAGCTAGCTGCCCCCCCACCGCCCAAACTCAGGACCCCAAGTCCGGTGTGGTGGCCAGGACCTGCCTGGAGAAGCAAGTCTAGCTGAGGAAGGACTTGGGGTCTCTAATGGGCTCGCCCACTGCCCTCTCCAAGGCCCAGTAGGCAGGCAGCTCCCTGAGGTCAAAACCCCCGTCCAGGTCCCTCCTGCTGCTGAAGATGACCTTGGGCAGCTCAGAGGCCATACTTGGGCCCTTACTCATTTCAGTAAAATTCACTATTTCTCCAGTGCCTGCTTTGTGTCAGGGCCGGCCTCTCTTGAAACCAAGAGGCTTCTGCCCTGGATGAGGACCTGGAAGAACCACACTGAGCTCTGCCAACACTCTTCCTGAAGCCCGCCGCCATCAGCCTCTGGGTTTATATCGCCACTGTCAACCCGGATCTCAAGATACTTGGCCTCTCTGAACTTCGACTTCCCTGTCTATAAAATGGATATAATCATTCCTGTCCTGCCTGCTTCACATAAGACACCAAATCAGAGAGACCAATCCGTAGTCCTGCCCTGTTCCCAACACTTCGCCATGCTGAGCTCACGTCCCCTGACCTCTGTCTTCCCAGCTGGACTACCAGCTCCCCGCTGTAGGGAGCTGTACACAGCAGGTGCTCCACAAAAGCACCCCGCTTTGCCGTGGGCCTCCTCCGTGTGCTCACCATCACTGCTGCACACACAGACTCTGGAACGAGACCGCAAATCCTGGCTCTGCCATCTCCTACCTGTGTAACCTCGGGCAAGTTCACAACTTTCCTCCTTTTCTTCATCTATAAAATGAGGGTTTAATAAAATCCACGTAAAGTGCCTGGTGCATAGGTGACTACAAAATAAATCTTAACTCTTCTTACTCTCACTGCTAGATCCCAGCCTGCCAAAGAACCTTCGGGTGGGGGTATGGAAGGAGTAAAGGCTTGGAGGGGAGCTCCTGGCAAAGCCAGGGCCTTGGTGGGTGCTGTCCTGTCTCAGAGGAGCAAGGAGCATGGTGGGGGCTCACCAAGTGAGGCCTAGGCAGAACCTGAGCCTGACGGTGGAGGGGCTGGGACAGGGCACCCTGCTTCTGGAGGTGCCGGGGAAAGGAGGGAGAACTTTCAGAGCCTCTAGGAGCCTCCCCAACCCCTCACACGTACTCCATGAGTTATAACCATCCCAGGGGCCTGGGTCTCCTACATGAAGTTTGGGAGGGATGGGCTTGGTGCTTCCTGGTAGCAGATAATCAGGGATGCGGGAGGCTACAGCTGAACCTGACCCAGGATGGTGGCAGGAGCAGCCCACCCTGGGCCTCCTCTTCTTGTGCTGACTTGTGGCTGTCACCACGCCCTGGAAGGTGCCCCTCCTTCCCTCCCTCTTCCTACTTCTTCCTTCTCCTGCTTGTGCAGTCTTCCTTTGGGATCTACTTAGAAGGCTGATTGGGTGAGGGAGGAAAGCAGATGAGCCCGAACCCCACACCCCATCCATGATCTCAGGGTCAGGGCTCAGGCTGAGTCCAGGGGTGGGGCTCTTGGCCAGAGAGGACAGGTGCTCCCTGGAGATCACAGGCTATGACTGTGGGCCTGGCCAGGCTGGCAGTAGTCTGACACACCCTGACAGCTGTCATCAGAGTGACGGCAAGCTCCTATGGAGCTCTCCGTGGTCCTGAGCTATCCTGCGCTGACCAGGGTCCTAGCTCAGCCCCGGGAATGCCCTCCACCAGCCTCTCACTGCCCCCTGCCAGCCTCCTCCATGGTTCAGTGGCTCATGTCCTAATGGCCACTTCCCCTGCCCACCATGCTCTGGCCCCCTTCCCAGCCTGCCTCATGCCACCTGATCCCTGGCGTCCTCAGTTCCTGAACAGCCATGGGGCACTCAACTCCTCCACTGGGAGAAGGGATCAGCTGTGGTCTGTGTCCAGCAGCAAAGGGGTCTGAGACCTAGCAGGTGCTCAGGATGCTCTGGAAATGCCATGGGGGAAATCTTGGAGGTGCACAGCTCACCTTATCTCTACTCTTGGGCAGGAAATGGTCCATCTACAAACCCCAGCCTGGGGGCACCTCTGAATGCACCCTCCTCCACCTCTCTCTCCACCAACTAGTTCATCTGCTTGAAAGGGGATCTTGATTTTGAGCTGAAGTCTGCCTCCCTGTGCTCCTCTCTACCCCATTCTCTACCCCATTACCCTATGTGACCCAAAGACTCTGCCCATCACACAGGGAAGGCACAGTAGCTGCAGTATCAGTTCTGAACACCGCCTCTGACCTTGGCAAGTTATCCTACCTTTCTCAGCCTCAGTTCCTTCTCTGTAAAATGGAGATATAACAAATGAATTAATCCACACAAAGGACTAGTAGTTACTACTACTAGTAGTACTAGTAGTAGTACTAGTTACTAGTACTAGTACTAGTAGTAACTAGTACTAGTTACTACTACTAGTACGCACATAGCAGGTGCTCAATGAACACTGGCCTTCACTGTCACTGGAAATCAGGAAGATTTGGTTGGAACCTCAGACCTGTAATTTACTGTGTGCCCTCAGGCAAATTACTTAGCCTCTCTGAGCCTCAGTCTTAGATGCAAAAGGAAGATACCCTCTCTCCCTTGCAGTCCTGTGGGAGAGATGGATGAGCCATGGTTTCAAAGCATCCTGAATGGAGCCCAGCACTTGGCAGATACTCTAAAAATGCCTGTTTTTTCCATTTGCCCTTCCTGCCAGGCAACCAAATGCAGAAGACATGACTGAACATGCCAGGCCTTGCTCCTGGCCAGCTTTGTTAAAGGACTGAGCCAATTGGAAGGCTGCTTACTACTGACTGGCCCCCATCACCTTATGGGGCATTCTCAGTGACTCATCTGGCTTTTAGAGCCCAGGGAATCTGGAGCCCCACAGAGGGTCCAGACTCCTCTCCTGGGGTCTGAAAGGCCACAGAGTAAGAGCATTGTCCAAATCCTCACCCCAGGCCGGTGTCCCTGCCAAGTGCCCATCTGGCCTCTGCTGACCAAGTCTTAGGGCTACCCATTCCAAGCACGCTGGGCTGGTAGAAATTCTTCCTTCTGTTGACCTACATCAGCCTCCCTGGAGCTTCCGCTACTGCTTCCGGCTCCCCTCTTGGGGTCAGGCAGAACAAGTCAGCCCCTGAGGAATCAGAAGACTCCGAGGCTAGCTGCGAGTCCTCCTCATGTGAGGTTCCACGATCCCACACGGAGAGATGGGCAGAGGCGGCAGCTACGGAGTCCGAGAAATTCCCGAGTTCCGGCAAGATGCAAGATAAACAACGATGCTGTGTTTATTTCTTTAGCTCTCATCATTTCCCTCGGCTGCCGTCCACCAGGCAGAGCTCCATAAGGATCAAGCCATATGCGGGGGTCACCCTACTGCCAGCGTATCGTCCGGGCTCCTGGCAGACATTCCCCAAGAACACGCAGTGTGCCAGGTGCTACCCCTGCACCAGCTGGAGAAATCAGGGGCCCATTCCTGGGGCCTCCCCAGAGGAAGGTATGTGAGTCTCCATTTTGTAAATGAGGACATGGACGCTTCGAGGTTAAGCTACTCACTCAGCCACACAGGGCTTGTGGTAATGAAGCAGATGCGAACCGAGATTCCCCAAGCACCCTGCACCTGGTGACCGGTAGACGTGGGGCCCAGCAGGGCTGCGAATTTAGGGGTTCTGCCCCAGGCTAAACACGAACAGCTTCGCTGAGGGAGATCTGCTGTACCCTGACCCCCAGTCCCCAGGACTTCTACTCCCCAGCACTTCCCAGAGAGAAGTCGGCCCGAAGGGCCAGCCCTGGCCAAGAACCCCAGCTGCCCAGGAACGGCGAAATCCTGGCAAACCCTGTTCACCGTGGGGCAGATGGGAGCTGCTGCTGCTCCCATCCACAGATAAGGACACCAAGGCCCAAAGGAGAGGTACAGCTACATTGGGAGGCAGCTCTTGGACCAGCCACATGGAGTGCCACGCCATTCCCTTGGGCACTAGGATCTGGGCCCTACTCTTTCTGCTGGCTTAGCTGCAGGGCAGGGGGCTGGCTAAAGCTTCAGCCCAATGCCCACGCTCTGGAGCTCTTTCCATGGCAAACCCCGCCCCTGCCCCAACCAACTCATGTGCCCTGGCCCTCTCTCCTTCCTCCAAACCTCTCCCCATTCTGCCTGACGCCAGCCGCCTGCCAGTCGCCAGCTGCCAGCCGCCTGCCAGTCGCCTGAGAACTTGCCCACAGAGCGGTTAGCATGTGCCTGAGAAAGTTGGTTCCCAAGGCTGGGACCTGCCCTCGGCTCGCTGGGGCCTCCTCCTCTTTCCCCACTGGTCATGGGCCCACTGAGGACATCAGTGTCTGGTCCCCAGAGGCCCACAGGTAGTGAAGACATAGAACATTGCCACCAGCTCAGAATGTCCTAGTGGACAGTGCTGGAGGCTAAACAGATTAGCCCTGCTCAGACATCAGCCAGTGGAGCGGGTGTGCCCTGAAGCCTGCAGCGGCTCCCACTGTCCAGCACTGAGGCTCACTGCCATTGTGACCCCTGCCTCCTGAGATGGGCCCCTACCTTGCCTTATTCATGTTAATGTCACGGCCACCGCTCACCACACGCTTAGCTATGCACCAGCTGGCAGCGTATGTTTTACATACACTTGACCCTCCCAGCCATCCTTGAACGGGGGACTTACTATCCTCACTTTACAGATGAAGAAACCGAAGCTCAGAGCATTCCTCTGCTCACCTGTGCACACCCATGCGGACTCCACTCCCGGGGGGGTGGGGGAGGAGGTGCCACTGGCTTGAGCCCCAGAGTGCGACAACGCAATCAACCCGTGCCCCAGGGTGGCCAGGAGCAGCTTCCAGAGCCCCCCCAGAAGCACGCTCTGTGACGGCGGAAAGAGCCAGGCCGCGCTGTCCAGCACACCAGCCACGAGCCCCACGCGGTTACTGAGCCCTTAAAATTGACTGGGAGATGAAGCAACTAATTTATAATTTAACTTAATTTGAATTTTAGTTTAATAGCCACATGTGCTAGCTGCTACTGAACTGGAACACAAGGGTTTGGACAGGACTGGGGAGGAGGGAGCTGCAGGAAAGGTGGGGCTGGGCTCGGGAGGAGACAGTGGGTGCAGAGGGGACGGTGCTCATGCAGACAGCAGTGGTGTGGGAGATGACGTGGCGGCCTGGGGCATCCAGCCTAGGACCTAGGGCCCGGGTGGGGAGCGGCGGTGAGCTGTGGTACAGAGGCTCCTTAAACACTGGGTAACAGAGGGAGGGAGTGGCTGGAGGGACCCAGCCTCAGGGGCTAGAGGTGGGCTGGAGGTGGGACATGGGGAGAGTCTGGGAAGGAGGAAGGGGAGGAGCAGAGCCACAGAGGAGCTGAGCCCAAGCCGGGGATGGGGGGGTGGGGATGGCGGTGCTGGGGGGTGTTGGACACGACCTGAGGGGGCAGGCACCTGGGCCTCCCCGTGCAGAGGCAGGGAGAGGAAGCAAGGTGGAGGCAGGTGTTCAGGTCCCAGAGCTGCAGCGAGGATCTCATGTGTTTAAAGGGTCTGGCACGCTGCCCTGGGAGAGCAACGACCCGACCACCCGGCTGGAATCGAACAGGATCTGCTGAGGGGCAGGACGAATGTCTGCCACAGGAGAGACACTGAGGCATCTGCGGAAGAAGCGGGGGCATCTGCGGGGGCGCTGGTCGGTGGCTCTGGGGAGGGGAAGATGCAGACAGACCAACGCACCACGGAAAGGGCACTGTGCGCACTGAGAACAGGTGTCCCCAAACCAAGTTCTGGGGAATCCCCAGGATGCTCCTGGGACCAGATGATGACGGGGAGAGATCGCGAAGCCTGGGACAGCCCCCCAAAAACAATCAAAAAGAGGCACTCTCAGCTTTTCGATTTCATACAGTAGAGTTTCTCCTAAGATTTTGTTTGCGGAAAAATTTCTATACTGAAAAAAGGTCTAAAAACCCAGCGGGGCGGAGGTGGATGTGCATTTCAGAAGGGCCGCCAAGGCTCTGATGGCCTCACACACACAGCGGGGCCTGGGGGTGGGGGGCCTGCCAGGGGCGGGCCACAGCTCTGGCCTGTGTCCCTGCAGTGGTCCAGAGAGGGAATGTGGATGCGTCCCAGCAGGGGTTCCGAGCCACTGGGGCACAGGTGGGAGGAGTGGGTGGCGGCCACCCAAGCGCGACAGCAGCCACTGAGCCAGAGATCGCATCTCCTCCAGCCCCTGCTTCTGCCCTGTCACAGTAAACCTCGGCAGCGACTGGCCTTGTCCCCGGCCCCATCATTCCATTCCCACACTGCGATTCTCCGAGTCAGGCTGACCCTGTGTTCCCGGCACCCAGCATGAGGCTGGGCTCAGACATTCTGTGAATGTCTGCGACAAGCCAAAGGGATGAGCACTAAGGTGGAATTTCAGGCCCAGGGTCTGGCTGTGTCCCTGTCAGCAGGGCCCTGTAGAGTCACGGATTTGCTGGAGGAAGAATCAAGAGGCAGAGCTGCCCTGCTGGGGGCTGGGCCTGGGTTTGGGGGGAGGGGGATGTGAGGTTCATAGGGGGCTGGTGCTTCAGCTCTGCCTGGGGCAGAGGGAGAGAGCAGGATCAGTCCTGGTTTGGAGCCAGGGGTGCAGCAAGGAACAAGAGGCGTAGAAGGGTCCTCCCCGAGAGCTCAGTCCAGGGGAAGGACAGAGGACAAAGGAGAAAATGGGTCAACAGAGGACGCCACGTGTCAGGGTCTCCCGAAGAGAGGACATTTCTGCTGAGACCCGAGAAGGAGCCACCTCCCAGAGGAGGAAACCCCCAGTGTAGGGACAGCCAAGTGGGAGGGTGGTAGGAGGGGGAGAGCGTCTGAGTCTGTGAAGGGACTGCGGAGCCTCGCGGGACTGGCAAGGACACCCCACACCTCAGGGGCTGCTTGGGCAGAAGCCTGGACCCCCATCTCAGTGGCTGCCCTCCCGAGGCAGTAATCCGGACGCAGCTCAACACTCTAACCGGACAGGCAAGGCTGGACCAGTCTGGGGAACCGTGGGTCTGGAACATTCCTCCCAGAAGGCGGCTCCTCCATCATCACCTTCTTCACGGCACTGGCACTTGCTGAATGGCCCGGCTGCCGGAGGCTGCATGTGCCTTACTCCATTCTCCCTCCCAGCCATCGGGTGGTGGAGACAGCCTGAGGGAGCTGAAGGGCCTGCCTGGCACTGACACACACTCACCGCTCCTAGGGGTCCTCCTTCAGGGGGCAAGCTCTGGGGTGCTGCCTTCAGCCTTGCCCAGGGCAAGGGCCCCGCCCACCGTCACCCTGGCCCCAGGAGCCCGCCGCCTTGCCATTTGTGGGTCACCACCTCCCTGGTTCCAGCAGGTGACCTGTCACCAGAGCCCTGTGCCCAGGAGGGCTGCATGGCCCAGATCCCCTACCTGAGGCTCCCCTCCACCAGTAATGGTGTAAGCTACCCCCCATCCCCACCCAGGGCAGCTCTCTGTGAGGCCAGACGACAGGGAGGTGAGGCGAAACCACGTTTCACAAAGCCCCAGGTTCCTGAAAGGCCGCAGGAACCCCAGAGCCCCTTCTCCCACGACGCCAGTGGGCACAGATCACCCTAGATGGGGGCCAGTGGTGGGATCTCAGAACCCTGAAGGTTCAGGGTCTGGTGCTCTAAAAAGTCAGGAACCCCCTCTGGTGAGGCCTGGACTTCGGGAGGCTCCAGTGGGCGGGCAGTCCGTCGGGGAACCTGGCTAGTGCCTGTGTTGCCCTCCGTGGGCGCGTTATCTCTTCCCCGGCCCCGCTGACCCCGAATTCTGAGTCGAGCAAGGCAGGTCCCACGCAAACTGCACCCGCCGCCCAGGGCGTTCTGCATACTTGCTGTCAGCCTGACCGTGGCCTCCAGCCAGGTGGGCCCAGCTGCATGGCCTGGAGATGCCAAACGCCCCACCCACAGCTGCCCCTGGTCAGCCTGTCCACATGGGGGAATGAGGAGGGCATGCCAGAGGCCGGACTCACAGCAGCCCCCTGGCAGGGTGCTAACTGCCTCAGCCCCCTTCTCTAATTCCAGCCCCACATTGGCCCCTTTCATTGTTACAGATAAGGAAAGAGTTCAGGGGATCTGAGTGGCCCGCCTGGATCATCTTGTAAGTGGTGTCTGACCCCATCCTAGGGCCTCCTGCTCCCTCCCCCTCCACCCTGCCTCCTCCAATGCCTGGACCTCCGCAGACCCCCCTTCCCCTCACCTGACCTAGTACCTGCCCTGGGTCCCTGCAGTGGCACCCCACAGTGTCCCCTCCCAGCTGCAGCAGCCCTGTGTCTGTCTCATGCGCCCCCAGGCTGACAACCGGTGGCAGTCACGTGGCTACACAGGCGGCCTGGCCTGGCACCAGCTCTGGCCTTTCACCTGCTGGATTCCTGGGCCCCACCCGCTCCTGGCTGAGTCACCTCACCTCCCAGGGGCTGCGGTCTCCTTGGCCTCCTCATTTGTCCCTGGTAGAAACCGGGAGCACGGCGAGGGCAGCCCCATCCTGCAGAAGCTGCTCCCCAGGGCCTGGTGCCGGGAATGTGGGTGTGCGCGCGCGTGGCTTTCCAGGTGAGGGGCCGGTGGCAGGTGCTGGGGATGGGGGTGTGCGCGTACGCGCAGTTTCCGCCTTAGGGGCCTGTCAGTGCCTGGCGCTTGGTAAACCATGTGCCCTTCTCCTCTTGGAGCCTCACCTCTTCCCTCACTGGGTGGGAGGTCACCCTGAACTGTTCCCAGACTCCCAAAGGGACCACGGGGCATTTTCGGTGGGTTGCGGATGGGAAACGGAGGAGCGCGGTACCGGCGGAAAAAGGTGGGACGGAAAGGGACCCGGTGTCTCACACAAACTGGGGGCTTGGCGAGAGGAGCCTGAATCCTGACTGCCCCTCAGAGACCCTGCGCTGTTCACTGCAAGTGGGCTCCATACTCAACAGCCCTGGAAGGGGGAGACGTTGGGGGGGGAAGGGTTTTCTGCAGTGGTGGGAGAAGAGGCTGCATTCTGGGTGGCTGGCCACAGATGAGAAACTGGGGGACCAGAGGAGACCACCCCCCAAGCAGCTCCTGTACTGCCTCGCTCCATGTCCCAGTCCGCCACAAGCAACAAACACATTCATTCCTTGTGGTGGGGATTACCCTCTCCGGGCATCTTCTTTAGAGGGTGAAGACGTAAATCAGACCCTGGCAGAGAAGGAGGATGGGGGGCAGAGCTTCCAGCATCCGTACTGCTGGGTTGGGGGATGAATGTGGGGTCCCTGGGGGACTCCTCTCTCACATTCAGCTTAGCCCTTGCCTCCCCTGGGGAGCTGCCCTCCACCCCAGCCTGGACGGAAACGTCCCAGTGGCCAGTCAGCCTGCCCTACAGGCTGTGAGCCCCTGCGTCCTATTCCTGGTATAGGACAGTGAACGTCAGTGCAGTGAAGGCGCAAATGCCTGAATGTCTGCATGGGTCAGGTGGGATGGACCCCACCCAGTAGGGCTGCTGAGGCCCAAGGGAGCAGGGATCAAAGGATTTCCTAAGGGCATAGGGGGATTCCCCCCCCCCCCGTCATCTCTGCGGGGGTGCACACTGGGGTCTATGGCTGGGAGGGGGACAGGGCTGGGTGAAGGAAGCAGAAAGAGGAGGGCAGGGTCCAGCCAGGTGGGGCCGAGGAAGCAGGAGGGGCAGCAGGAGCCCGTGACAATCAATCGGGCAGATTATTAATCTTAACAGCGCAGCCAATGAAGAGGAAAGAGAAAAACCTAGCTTCTTCTAACTCATAAAAATGCCACCAGTCCTTCCACAAAATTAACTGACCCAGACCCCATGCAGGCTTATCACTCACTTACCACCCCCCCTGGCCAGAGATTCCTGTACTTCCAAACCCAAATAAGCCATCGGTCCCACTCCCACCGGGAGCAGAGCAGGAAGTGAGAGGAGACACGCCCAGGGGGCGGGGCGCAGAGTGGCTCCGCCCAGCGGCGGCTGTCACAGCTGTGGAATGGAGCGCACCTTGAGGAAAGCAAGGCCCGCGAGGCTGGCCTGAGTGCTTTCTGGGTCACTTCCTATCCCTGGGCTTCAGAGTCGCCATCTGCACTGCGGGACCGTCCCAGCCCCTCACCCCATGAGGACTAAACAGGGTCGCATCCAAGAAGGCTGGACGTAGACCAGTCCTGAGCTAAAGTTCTTCCCCGGCTGCTCCAGAAGGCCTGGTGGGGGCAGCGCAGGGCCTGTCCGCACCTCCTTCCAAATCGCTCCCAGGACCCGACAGCCCGCCACCTCCTCCTCCTCCTCACTGGCCTCCTTCCTGCTTTCTTTTCTCTTTCCGTCTTGACATTCTTCCTTTTTGAACAAGGGGCACTACCTTTTCCTTTGGCATTAGGCCCCGCAAATTCTGTCACTACAAAGTCCCCATCAGGCCACATGACCCCCAACCCCCCACCCCCAGCTCAACAGCCTCCCACAAGACCCTACGCGCACCCCAATCCACCCCCCAGTCTGGCTCAGAATGAAACCCAAACTCCTCTCTGGGCCCAAAGGCCCTGCCACTCTGGTCCTTGGATCTTTGCTGCCCTCACCCCCCTCGTCCACTGGGCTCTGGCCACAGTCCCCACCTTTCATCTTCAGGGTCCTGCCCCTGCCTGTCTTGTCTGTCTGGAATGCGGCTGCCTGCTCAGAGGGGCCTTCCTGCCCTGCGGGCTAGAGCAGCTGTACCCTCCCTGGGTCATCTGCTCCCCCACAACCACGGCGGAAGCTAGCTGTCTCCTTGTTTACGTGTTAGTGGTCTGTCTCCCCCACCCACACCGCAGCGCTCAGAACGTCAGCACAGGACAGCAGGGTCACGCTGAGCCTCAGTCACTGGTCACCCGTCTCCGCGGCTCCCCACCCGCCAGGACAAAGCCTGGCCCAGAGCAGGCGCTCCAGAAACCGCTGTGCGTGACGACCGAACTCTCAAGGCAAGTGATGACAGACTCTGAGCGACAAGTATCATCTAGTTTGGGAGACCTGGGGCAGCAGGCCAGGCCAGTGCGTACCCAGACCTAGCGGGGTGCTCCGTCCTGCTCCCAGGCAGAGAAAGCACCCCCCTCTTCACGCCCCACCTCGTTCCTCAGCCCTGCTGAGATCAGTGAGGGCAGTGCCAGCCCCGCCCACCAGGCTCCCCCAGCCTCCAGGGGGACAATGTACAAAGGGCCACTTCAGTGCCCAGCTTCAGCTCCGTCTCCAGCCCCGAGGGCCGTGGGTGGGGGAAGGGAGGGGAGGATGCACCCCATGCCTCGCCTGTCTTCATGGGGCCTTCTCTGCACGGGCCGGGAGGGCCACAGATTCAGGCCTGGACAGGCTCTGTTCCATGAGATGCACCTTAGGGGGTGGGGGGAGGAAGCCCCTGCATAGCGGGGGAGGGGTGCCCGCGCAGAGGTCAGTCCGTGTACCCAGGCAGGAGTGGAGGTGCTCCCAGGGGGCCCTCCCCCTGGGTACAGGGCACAGGTGAGGGATGCGAAGCTAGGGTGCCGTGGGGTTAAAGGACAGAGAGAAGGAGACCCCGTGGAATCGGGGCCGGGCTGAGGGCGGCGGGCAGCAGCCTGGGCTTAGACGGCTCCCATCCTGCCTGGGACCCCTGGCTGCAAAACCAGGCACAAAGAACTCACTCAAACAGTTGTCCCAACAACCTGAGCTGATCACCTGTGACCCGAGCATGGCACCCAGGGATGCCTGGACGACTTACGGCATTCCCAACATTCCTCCTGGGCCTCGACACGATGGGACCGTCCACCCAGCTGCCCAACCCAGGAGCCCAGGAGCCATCCTCCATCCTCCCCCTTGCAGACTCCACACGTCCATCACCAGGCACGTCTATTCCATGCCCCAACATTCTCCATCCCACCTGTCCCCTGGTACCACTGTCCCACGCTGGCTGCACCACCGCCAGAACTCACCTGCACGAGAGCAGCGGCCTTCCCAGGGGGCCCCCGGCCTGGTCCCCATGAACCAAGCAAAAGCCACATTCAATGCTGCCCCCTCCCAGCTTGGAACTCCTGCCCTCGGGATAAAGTCCAGATCCTGTAGGAGGCTCCGAGTTCCTGGGTAATCTTTCACTCTGTCTGCAGGTGGGCTCTATGGAGCTGCACTTCCCCCAAGGGCCCCTGGCCTGCCCCCCAGGGCTCCTCACCCCACACTAGGCGGGACGGCCCTGCTCCCCTGGGGCCCCAGCTCTCCGCCTGATGCAAAGGAGGTGCTGACCTTGGCTTGCTGGATGAATACATGACCCTCCCCCCAAACCCACACACCGCACCTGCAGTCAGTGCTGCTGGGCTCTGAGCCCTGGGCTGGGGCTTGGAAAAGTTCAGATCAGCCTGGGCAGGGCATACCCGGATGTGGCTCACCTACATGAATGGGACAGGGTCCCCTGCCACGGGAGGGCAGTGGCAGAAAAGGGGGGACACGGGAAAGGACCCCAGAGCAACACCATGGCTGACAGGCCGGAGGAAACACAGGAAGGAAGAAGGTGAAAAACGAAGTGACTGCGGTTCACCCTGGGGTGCTCAGCGCCTAGGGCCCTGCCTCGCATGCAGCAGGGGCTCGACGAGCTGCCGCAGACTGAAGAACGGGTTGGAATCCCAGCTCTGCCCCCCACAGCTCTGGGACCCCACTGGCGCAGAGGCATGAAAGGGGAGGCTGGTCACACCCGCCTGCAGGGTCCTTGCAGGGATCAGGGGAGGTGACGCGGCTGCTCCTGGCCCAGGGCCCACAGCTCCAGCGCTCGGGAACCCGAGCAGCCCAAGCCCCCTCCTGCGGTAGTGGCGGGCCCGGAGCAGGCGCACAGCTGGTTCGCTCTGCCGTTATGGACACCTGGGGAGCCCCCGTGAAACTGGAACAATAAGCCTTTTCTCTTTTTCCTCCCCAGTTAATCTCAGCCCACCCCTGCCTAGGAGGGGCCGTAGCTCCCTTGGGTCAGGCCCTGACCATCTCCACCAGGGACACTCAGGAGGCCCCCCAAAAATGGTAGGGGACACCATGCAGGGCTGCAGGCACCAGGCCTCTGCTCCTTAATACGGAGCCACCAATCTGTTCTTGCTCCTTTAATCACTCAGTCCTTCCCACCTGCTAGATCCAGAGACCATCCCAAGAAAGGCAGCGAGTTCCCAAACGTCTCGCTGAGTAAGGGGAAGCAGAAGGAGCAAAGGCCCTGAGCAGACCATCACCACAGGGGACAGGTCGTTTTAGGAGGCGGGTGGCCAGGGTCCTGGCCACAGCCACACCACGCCACGAACCGCCCAGGAGAGCCTGCACACCAAGAACAGCACCCCCTTCCCAAGTGAGGTGTTCTATCTCATCTCACTATCACACAGCCATCTCACAGATGGGAAAACTGAGGCTTGGAGAAGAGACAGGACTTGCCCGAGGTCAGGCAGCAGCAAGCAGTGGGGAGGACCCGGCTCAGCAGAGACCACGAGCATGTGCACCGACGCTCACCCAGGCTCCAGAACTTCCCGATCCCTGGACCACCTCAGTTTCCCCACCGACCACTGGGGGACTGGATCCTCCAGCTGCCGGCTGCCATCCGTGGGTAGGGCCGCATTCTAGGTCTGTTGCTCTGTCTGAGTTCCGTGACCCGGCTTCTCTGGGCTGAATCGAGAGGTGCTACTTTCTCGATGCTATGTTCTGGGGTCTGGTCCCCAGGTTCTCCTTCAGAAAGTTCTGCAGCCCAGGTCCTCCTGCCTGCCAGCAGGCTCTGTCTTGTATCTTCTAGTCAATGTGCTTCCTTTCCAGGGCCCTGTATTCCCTCGCAGCCGCCCCGCAGGAGGACTCACAGCCCCGGAGCCCGTGCTCCAGCTCTGTTGCCCCTTAGGCCTGCTTTAGAGCCGTAAGAGCAGCAAGGAGGGCCAGCAGTGTTCCCAGGCCCAGGATCCCAGGGCTGTGGGGGATCGGAGTGCACACCCGCAGCCGGGCGGGAATGCCCTTCCCCATTGTGCCTTCCCGTCTCTCCAGGACGACGCTTCTGACCACCACTAGTGCTGGCCTGGGCCCTCACCAGTCCGCACTGCAATGAACCCCAAGACGGCCCTTCCCAAGGAAAGAGACCTTGGGTCACATTTCTTTGGGGTCGGGGCCTGGAACCTCCTTAGTGGGTCTAATTCATTGCTGAAATGAATTAGCAGGACGGGCCGGATGAGAGGTCACACACAACGGAGCTGCTCTTACTGTGGGTAGGGGCAGGGATGTGCACAAAACCCATGCACACACACACGCAGTCACGCCCTGAAGTCTACAGATCCGTGCCCCCGGAACCTAGCCTGAGCCCGGGCACTTGCTGGACAGCAGCCGAACGAAAGAGTGAGAGCTCTGAACCGAACACAGGAGCAGGGGGGCCTGGGGGAGACCGAAACCACATTCTCACCCAGGATCAGGGCTCGGCTGTGAGGACAAATACCATTTCCACCAGGCAGAACTTGACTGTGTTGCAGGAGGACCCCAGGAAAGGCGCTTCCGGGCAGGAGGCAGTAAGGACGCCGGTCAACAGTGGTCAACATCCCCACTGGGCACCTGGGACAGAGGTGACGCAAACAGCCCTGGGGCCATCTCTGGCTGGGAGAGGCAGATGGCAGCACCTGGGGGAGGAGTGGGCCAGGCAGCTCCCACTGGTCCCCCTGGAAGCCACCCACGTGTAGTGACCCCACGGTCAAACAAATGGGGAACTGGGCTGTTCTCAGGGCACCTTTTCTTAGACCGCTCTCTTTTAGATTATAGCTGCGTTTCTTTCTGATGATAAAGCTGTCGCACACGTCCTAGAGAATTGGAAAATCACAGCGAAAGCAACAGGACCCTATCAGCCACCGTCCCACCATCCCCTGAGCTATCCCCTTGGCCTAAGTTCTCCCAGATTTTTTTTTCCTGCACATCTTTTTGCTGGAATGAACCATCCATGTGGATTTCCTGCCAGCTTTTAGACACCAAGCATTTCCTCTAAGGAGCTTTGCCCTCCACATGGGAGGACCGAGTGCAGACCTGAGCCCCGGGGACTGTGCTCTCCTGGGTTTCTTCCCAGCAGCAGTCGCCCTCCAAGACCTGACCTGGAACCTGTAGAGAGACGCTCCAGCTTGGGAAAGGAGAGGGGGAGGGGTGCGGCTACACAGCCCCGGGCTCTCCTCCTACAAGCCACAAAGCGACTCTGCCGCTCTCCGTGGTACTCCAGGTCAGTCCCAAGCACCTCAGGGCCTCCAATGTTCCCTCTGTGAAATGGGCGTGTTTGGCTGGCTACATGGCCTCAAGGTTCCCCAGCCTGGTCCCCTGTCTGGGCTGAATTGACAGTCCCCTGAGGCTGGGCTGCACCTTCTTTCTCTGTCTACTCCACCGGAGTCTCCGACAAGGCCCTGCACTGGAACCAGGCCCTTGGCAGACCTGCCCAGCCCTCGGGGTTCTCCGCATCCTGTGGAGCAGACAGAGGGAAATCCTGGCAGGGAGGATCAGCATCGGCCTTGAGGTGGTGGTCAAGCAGGGCTTCCAGTCTCAAGGATGAGCCAGCATCTGCCAGGAGAGGGGGGGAGGGCCCTTCCAGAGGGACAGCGTCTGCAAAGGCCATGAAAGCCAGCACCTGGATTTCCAGTCTCGGCGCGTGGGCCAGTGCCTGGAGGCAGAGGCACTACAGATTCCATTACCTGCCCCCCAACGGCAGGTACAGGGCCACTGCCCATACCCAGGTGTGGCTCCGAACATTTCTGACAGCAGTGACATGCCAGGGCCCCAGTGGCTGCCCTGGGCACCCCTGCGAGGGGTTTGCCCTCTGGCCCTTTGGGGCCAGTTCCTCCTGCACAGCCGGACTCCGCCTGCCCTGCTCCCAGACCTCCCAGCCCTGGTGGAGCCTCAACATTCTGCTCTTCACCTTGGGTGTGGCAGGTGTGACCTTGAGCCAGTCAACCACGCTCTGTGGGTCTCGGCTCAAAGACTAAAGCCCAAAGCCCATCCTGGGCTGTTCCAAGGACCAGATGGAACCAAAGGCTTGGCTCCGCCTCCTCTGACCAAAAAGGCTCCTGAGCACCTAACTCTGTGCCAGAGCCCCCAACTCGCCTCTTTGTTCCTCTCTGCCGCTGGCCCGGAGGAGGGCTCTCTTCCCACCACTACCCCTTAGAGACACAGAAGGCCCCTCGGGGGCAGGTTCTCTGACTCCCGGATAGGGGCACAGTTGAAAACCTAGCTAAGCCTCCAACTCCTGCTGGAACCAACTGGGATGACGTGCTGGGTGCTTTGGACACTACAGAGAGCAGCACAGTCACTGCTTCTTCTGGCCAAGGGGCAAGGCTCCGGACGGCAGAACCACCTCCCGGCCGTGAGCCCAGCAAGCTGCCCGCCCTGTCTAGGCCTCAGTTTCCCTAGAATGCAATGGGGATTACTTGAGTCCCACCACCCAGGGCTCCTGTGGTAACTGCAACGAAATCGCCCAAGAAAGCACCAGCATCTCACTCCCGTTCGAGCCGTCAATGAGCCCCAACCACTCACCATCACAGCCCACGGAGATGGTTGGGAAGGTGCCCCCCAAGTCTTTCTCCCAAACCCACCAATCTGCATGGCTTCTGGAAGGGGCCCGCACCCGCCTCTCTCACCATCACCATTCAACAAATACTTAAGAAATATGTACCAAATGCCTTTTCCATGTCAGGCAAGGGGCCAGCCCCCAGCTACACAGTTGCCTGTGTAACCCAGCCTGGAAGCCCAGCTCCTGCCCAGCCATCGGCAGCCCTCCCCGTTCCCCCTCCGCTGGCCACCATCACTCACCCACCATGATTCACCCAGGCTGTGTGCCAGGCCCAGGGTAGCCAGAGTGGGGCCATGAGTGATTTGTCCAGGGTGTTAAGCAAGCTACGTGGGGTCCATAGCCAGCTGGGACCTGTTTCCAGAAGGAAACAGCAGCAGTAGGTGTCTGGAAAAAAGGGTGTGGGGGGGTCAGTGTGGTGGGTACAGAGTTGGGTCAGGGTAGAAGGGAGCAGAGGTGGAGAACACAGGCCGGGGGCGGGGGGTGGGCACGGTCCAAGGATCCAGGTTGAGGGCAAGGGGGTCTAGGCTAGAAGTCACTGCAGAAGCCATTCTCAGAGGAGTGACTGAGGGGCCTAGACTCGGAGCCCCATCAGGGGCTGGGGTCCTACAGGCTGGATACGATCCCTGCCCTGGCCTGGCCCTGAGCCCCGGGCCCCAGGCACCCTCAAACTGCCAAATGGGGATAATAATAGTACCTACTTCGAGGGAAGTTAGGAGGCGTCGCTGGGATAATGCAAAGGGCTTGGCCCCATGCCCAGCACATAGTAAGTGCTCGAGAAATAGCAGCAAACGATCATGACTCAGAGGTCAAGGTGGGGTAGAACAGCCTGGGAAGTCATCCATCACGGGTCTCTGTCAACCAGAATCCTGGAGCCTGCCTCTGGCGGCCCTCCCTTGCTCAGACCCCCATCTGTGCTGCTCCTTCTGGGAAGTTCCCAGACTGCCCGGAGAGGGCAGCTGGAAGGCAGACCCGGAGGGAGCCCCGGGGGCAGCAGGGCTCTGGCCTCCTGTCCTGGCCCTCACCCTGGCCCTCCCTGGGGATTCCTACTTCAGTGGGAACCACAGTCTTGAGCCAAATAAGTTCTAAATTCGTAAAACAACGGAGTGATGAGGTCCGTGAATGATTCCCATTGTTCCAACTTGATCTGTATAGAAAAGATGAAAATAAAGTGAGCCCACAGGGTACTTTCCACTTGAGGCGGTGTAAGAAAAAGTATTTTGGAACCCTGTTCACTTCCTGGATTCCCGGCAGGGCCATGGGGCCCCCATGTGGCCCTGTTCTAGACCACAGCAGGATGGTCCACCAGCCTTCCACCGCGCCTACTTCCGGCCCCACCCAGGGCCTCACTTCCCCTTCCACGAGGTGTGGATAAGGAGGTCCCTGGGACCATCCCTCTGTGGTCTGAGGCCGCCCTCCTGAGGGCTGGTCTCCTCTAATGGGGACGAAGAAGGGGGGAAGGATGGGGAGAAGAACAGGAGCACTCCCTGGGGCTGCCAATCATTTATTCACTTAATCACTCATTCATTCGAGCTCCTATACGACGCGGAATTCACAACCTAGCCCAACACGCAGTAGCGCACACATGAACAAGACAGATGTGGTTCTCCACGAGCCCGCAGCAAGGAGCTTCCCTGCACAATGGATGCTCAGCTCGGATGGAGAGGATGGATCATCCCTAACAAGACACTGTGCCTCAGTTTCCCCATCGGCAAAGGGGATGATCACGGTACCCCTGTCATGGGCTGTGGTAAAGATGCAATAAATGAGAGGTATTGGTATTCTGATGGGCAGGCAGCGTGCCTAAGAGGGGCTGTAAGGTCGGGTGTGACGGCAGAAGGGGAAGAAGGGACTGATCTGGGGAGGGCTGACACCACGGAGGAGGCTTTTGAAGGGTGGCAGTGTTTCAGGGGACACTGGAAGAGGTGGGGGGGGACAGACATTCAGGCAGAGGGAACAGCATAAGCAAGAGAATAGAACTGGACATTTGCGGCCTATCTGGACCACATCTCAGAGCTCGGCCAGGCTGAAACTTGGGATCTAGATGGGTCATTCTGTGCAGACAGCCCAAACCAGGCCAAGGTCAAGGGAAGGCTAGAGAGGGAGTGAGACAGGGTCAGAGGAGTGGAGGCTCCCAGGAAGGGAGGCGCCAGCCCTCCTTCCCCCGGCCCTGCATCTCCCGTATTTGAACTTATTTGAACTTATCTGGCTCAGAGGGATCTCTGCTCCTGCCCTCATCCTATCCAACATCCTCCCCTCCTCCCAGCTATATTATGGCCCAGCAGCTCCCCAAGTCTACCTGACCAACAGTCTCCTCATTCAAGTGCCATTTATTAAGCACCCACTGAATGCCTGGGTGCTGAAGCTGACATGTACCAGCACCCACTGTGACATGAGTAAGCTGCTGGTACAGCTTCAAAGAGGCCTTGCTGGAAGGCTGACACCACAGAAACCTGCCATCAGTGTTCATCAAGGACCTTCTTCTCCCAGAGACTCGCTGCCAGCACACCACTGTCCCCTGGCCCCAGCAATGGACATGGAAAGGCAGGCCTCTGCCTACATGGACTCACAGACAGCAAAGAAAGACAACAGCAATGTAGACCCCTAATCTAGTGAGGCAGGCTGCGTCATCTCCAAGGAGGCAGGGGTGAACCAGGAGAATTATTCTGAAAGAGGGGGCGTGAATGCTCACCAGAAACAGAATCAAGCAGTTCAAATAGCGATACTACGCCTCATTCCCATTTTAGAGGCAAGGAAACTGAGGCCCAGAGAGGCCAAGTTCACTAGTCCCCAGTTGCCCAGTAAGAAGTGACAGATTTGAGATTTGAACCTGGACCACTAGATCTGAAATCCATGCTTTTAACTGCTGCACCTGACCGTCCCACGGTGCAGTTACTGTCACCCTCCCCCTGCCCCTAAGCAGCCAGCACGGGGCTAGGCAAGATCATGGACGCCCAAGAATATTTGCTGCTCAACTAGAGTCCATTCTCCTGGGGCTAAGGTCTCCACCTGGCTGCCCACGACAGTGCCCCTCACAGGAGGTCATTGTGTTTGCTGGTCTCAATGTCTGGAGAACCTTCTAGAAGGGAGCCCTGGTCCCTGTGCAGGGCTAAAGCCAGCTAGCAGAAGGGTTGCAGCACACAGAGAACAAAGAGGCTTTGGCCTTGGGGAACACAGCAGGGTCTGCTGGATGCCATGGCTAAGGTGTCCGTGGGGACAAATAGGCTGTCAATGCAGACCACCCCACCCCAACCACTGCTCCTCTCTTCTCCCAGAATAATGTGAGGACCTGGACATGTAACTCCCCCAGCCCTTGGCTTTCCCCGGTCACCTCCAGCCCCACATGAGCCTCATATCACTGGGACGAGGTGAGCCAGTGAAGGGAGCCTGGCCCACCAGGTGACATCAGTGTCCCAGGTAATCATCCTGACATAGCAGACAGAGATTTCCTGACTATTTCTCAGGTACTGGGCACTCTAAATCCAACATCTCATCCAGACCTCTCCGCGACTCTGTGGCGGACTCTCCCCATTTGACAGATACGGAAACTGAGCCTCAGAAAGTGGACTTGCTCGTAGCGGCCCAGCCACCACAGTAAGAGGGATTCCAGATGTGGGTCAGGCAGCCCTGACGGCAACAGGGGCACTGGGGAGACTCCGGAGGGGGTGCCCAGCCAGATGGCAGCACTCCCAGCCCCAGCCGGTCCCCACCATCTTCAGGAACTAGTGCCAGCTCCCGGGGAGGGCCCGAAGTCTCACCCCCACCTGGGTCTCCTTCCTGGCCCTGCCTGACCCGAAGCCCCCTCCAGCCCCTTCCAACTCTCCACGCATACCAGGCACTCACAGCTCAGAGCCTGCTTCTGCCACTCCCTCCACCTCAAGTGCCCTTCCCTCCTCTCCTGAGCAAGCCCCAACTCTTCCAGCAAGTTCTCTCTCCTCCTGGGGCTCGTAGCACCTCTTTCAAACTTTCAGAGGACCCTGTGCCTCTCTCCTTAGCCCTCGGAGACCCCCCTGCCCGGATCTTTAGTAACTGCTCTGGGAGATGGGGCACCGGGATCCCACAACTCCCCATCCGCAGCTCTGGACGGGGTCCCAGGAGCGAGGACGAGTACCATCGGGATGGCGGCAGTGCCAGTGCTGGGGGGCCATGGAGGGGTCTCTCTAGGGTAGTATCCCTGCCCGCATCCCTTCTAGAGAGTCTTCCAGAGCTGGGAGAGTCACCTGACCTCAGGCCACCAGGGCTGGCCGAGACCCATCTCTGCTTCTCTGCTTCTCATGGCACCCGGGCTCAGGCACCGCCATTCCCACTTACACCCAAACGCGCTCCCCTCCCCACCCCCGGTTCCAGAACTCACTATTTGCAGATATTTATAGCGCCCTCCCCCAGCCAGGTTCCCTCCCCCGCCCTGGGCAGTGCCGTGCAAAGAGCGGGAGCCCCCCCCCCCGACAAAAGAACCGGGGGTGCTCTCCCCACTCCGCCTGGTCGCCACGAGCAGCCACAGTCCCAGCCCCCGCACCCGCCCTGCTCCCGGACCGCGGCTGGGCCTCCGCCGCCGCAGCCCGGGGTCGGGGGTGGGGGAGGCGGGCGTTGAGGCCTCCCGCCCCCAGCCCCGTGCGGCGCCGGAGGTTTGGGGGCGGGGGGGCACGGCGCACAAAGCGCCGCTCGAGCCCCGCGCCTCGGGGACGCCCCCCGCCCAGGCCGGGGGAGGGGATCAGAGAGAAGAGGCTTTGCCCTCCGGGGCCGGGGAAAGCTCCGCGGAGCAGCCGGGTTGGGGGAGGGGGCGCCGGAGCCGGAGCCGAGTAGCCTGCCCGGCATCCCGCCCCCTATCTCGGGGGCCCCCCCAGTCCCCCGGCCGGTTGCTCCCGCCCCCGCCCCTAGGGTCACGCTCAGGGAGGGGGCCGTGGGAGCCGTGACGGGGGGGTGCCGCGAGCGCGGAGGCGGCGGCGCGGAGATGGAGGCGGGGGGCCGGGAGTGCGGGGATGGCGGGGCTGCGGCGCGGGTCCCCGGGACGCCAGGGTCAACTCACCCATCGCCCGCTGGGTCTCAGCAGCGGCGGCAGCAGCGGCGGCGGCGGCTCCGCGGCCCCCGGGGCCCCCGGCGGGGAGATGCTGGCGTCCGCCGCAGCCTCTCGCCCCATCCCGGGCTCCGGCGGCGGCTGCGGCGGGCGCCCGGCATCGCGGGCGGCGCGGCCCCGGCCCGGCCCCGATCCCGATCCCCGCCCCCCGCCCCCACCTCCACCCCGTCCCGCGGGCCCGGCGCGGCCGCCTGGCTGCACCCCGGGGCCGCGGCTGGGGGCCGGCGAGCGGACGGGCGCGGGGGAGGGCCCCCCGGGAGGCGCGCGGGTAGGGGGTGCGGAGGCGAGGCCCGAGCGTGGCGCACAGAGGTGCCCGCTCCCGCCCGGCTCGGCGGCTCCGGCCCCCGCCCCGCCCCCACCGGAGCCCCCTCCCCTCCGCCGCCGGCAGCGCTCCGCTCGCCGCGCCGCGCAGGGCCGGGGCGCCTCGGGCCGCAGTCTCCCGCCGCCGCCACTCCGCGCCTCCCGCGCGTGCGATCAAGTGTGTGTGTGTGTGTGTGTGTGTGTGTGTGTGTGTGTGTGTGCGCGCGCCCCTGCCTGTGACCGTGCGTGCGCCGGCCCACGGCCCGGTGCGTCCTGGGCGGTTGTGTGTGCGATGGGAGGCGGGGCGGGTCAGAGAGCGTGTCTGTCTCGTGTGCGCACGGGTCTGCGTGTCCGGTTCTGTGCGTGCGCGAATGTGTGCGTCTGTGTTTTGCAGTGTGCATATGGGACTGGGTGACCTACAGTTCCCGGGAGTGCCTGGGCGTGCACATCTGCGTTACGGTGTGCGCGTGCATCGGCGGCCGTGCCTGCGTGGACCTGGACCGTGACTGTGTGCACAGATCTGTGACCGTGCGGAGGGGCCTCTAGAGCCCGTGTGCGGGCGTGACTCCGGGGAGCTCTGCTTATGTGTACACCCATCTCGGATGGGGTGCAGAGGCCTGGTCTTCCGTTGTGGTGCTTGCACAGCGTTAGGCCTTAGACCGAGTCTACACAGGTCTGTGTGTCTGCCTGGGTGGCCAGTGTATACCGACCAGGGTTCCACGGACCTTTGTCTGCCTGTATCCTTCCGACCCCCTCCTGGACTGGTCCCTGTACGTGTATGCCAGAGCCACCAGGCCCGGCTCCGTGACTCGACTCCTGGGGCTCCTGGGCTTAGGCCTCCCCTCCCCCACACAATTAAGCAGGCACTCAAGGCCCCAAGGTCCGCGCCCTGCCTACCTCTTGAGCCTCCTCTCCTGCCATCGGGCCACCAGCGGCTCTCCGAGCGCCCACCACTTTATACCCTGGCTCCTCATGGTCCTGCTTCGGGCTCCGAGGTGGCCTTCACGTGCTTCCCGCCCTTCTGGCAGTTCCTTCCGCTCCGGGGCTCCTGGGTGAGGCAGTCACTTCCGCGCCGTGCGCGGGGTACCCTGGGTATACAGCAAGCACGGCTCTGAACTATAGGCGACGGTGCGTGGGAAGGGCAGAGACACCTCAAGGCTAGGTCCCCGCAAATGCCCTCAACGGGGGAGGGGAAGTGTCCCACTGGCCTTTGCTAGGCCTTTGGAGCTGCCTCCGGCTGGGCTTCGGGCTCCAGATGTCCCCTGCCCACCTTCATCTATCTTTGAAAAGCAGTCAGTGACCCTTCTCCAACGTTGATCTGAGCTGGTCACTCTCCCCCCGACTCCTCAGTAGCTCCCACTTGCCTTCAGCTTAAGCTCAGTGACTATGCAGGCAGGAGGCCCTGTTGGCTTGGCTCTGTCTCTTCTCCAGCCTCATCTGCACCGCTCCCCGTCCATGGAGACTCCCTCTAAGCCAAGAGTGGCAAATTATTTTGCGTAAGGGCCAGCTAGTCAGTATTTTAGGCTTTGCTGCCTGTAGGGTTTACGTCTCAACTACTCAATTCTGCCACTGTAGTATAAAATCAGCCACAGACAATATGCGAAGGAATGAGCATGGCTGTGTTCCGATAAAACTTTATTTATGGACACTAAAGTGTGAATTTTATGTAATTTTCCTGTGTGTGGAACCTTATTCTTCTTTCGTTTTGTTTTTTTACCTAATCATCTGAAAATGTAAAAATCATTCCCAGCTGGCATCACTCTAAGCATATCCCTGAACGCTCTGTAACATCCTTATGACTCACTTGCTTCAGGTATCCTGTCATTCCCTGCAAATCCCACCTATTCTACCCCAAAATGTCAGCATCCTCTTCCTTACCTGCTCCTGCAGCTGACTCTTTGCCGTTCTCTAACCACTACAGAAAAGGTTCCCAGGGGAATCTTCACTATAGCTCACACAGGCTCACCTCCGTCTCTCCTACCTCTCCCTGTGCCTCTGCCTGGGTACTCCTGTCATCTGGAAAGGGCCGTCTCAGAGACGGAGACACTTTCCTTGCCCCTGACTTCCCTACCTCTCCCTGTGCCTCTGCCTGGGTACTCCTGTCATCTGGAAAGGGCCGTCTCAGAGACGGAGACACTTTCCTTGCCCCTGACTTCCCCAGGGGAATCAGCTCTTCCCCTGGCCTCTCCTACAGCAACTTGGGCATCCCTTGGCCCATGAGAGAGGCACTGTTTCAGGTCTGGCTTGCTCTGGGCATCTTGGAAACCTCAAAGCTGGCCCATTAGTGCCACACTGGGAATGAAGTATCATATCCTTCCACATTCACAGCTCCCATCCAAGAGTGCCCAAGGTAACGAGACTGGGAGGCTCCAGAGCCTGGACTCAAACCCCGGTTTGCGGGACTATCTCATTCATTCTCCACGCTGGGGTGCTCACAGGGAGCAGCCAATAGCATTCATCTCTCACCGAGTGTGTACTCTTTCTCCCTGGGACAAGCTCTGGCTCCCAAAGCTAGGAGCCAAGAAGGTCCAGACCAAGGCCTGAGCCACAAATACGCCTTTTCATCCCTTGAAATTTTTTAACTGATTTGGGTGGACAGATAATAGCTGCACACAGCACAAATTTGAAAATTATTGAAAGACGCCCAGTGGGAAGGAAGCTCCCAGCCCCGGCCCTGGCCACCCACTTTCCTTCATGATATTTTTTTGGGGGGGGTGGGGGGAATCAGTTCATTTGATGTGAAGCCATTTTGTTGTGACCTAAAAACCAATCCATTACAGTTATAGCTCGTCCCCCTTTTGGTTTTTAAAAATAAGGTGTGAAACCAATGTTTTCTCCTGTCCTTGAGCCTCCAGGTCCTGCAAGGTAAGGATCCATGAGGAGGGTCCCACTGTTCGGGAGCTGGGGGTGGGGGACAGGGTTCAGGAACTGGAGAGATCTGGCTTGGGTCTGGGTCTTCACGCAAGTGGCTCGCCTCTCAGTTTAGGCATCTATGAAATGGGGATAAGGAAGCCTCCGTCCTCAAGTGCCTGAAATGGGTCCTTGTCCATAAGGTTCCCCCCTCCAGGGCCTGCCAGCCAGACTGTCTTAGCTGGCACAGTGACTGCAAAGCCACGGTTGCCTGAGCACCCTTAACAGGGTCTAGGGGAGACGCCCAATAAATATCTGCCAGGAAAAAAAAAATGATTAATGCCATCAGTGTGCATATTACCTACCATTAAAAAAGTCAGTGATTGTTTGTTCTGACCCACTGTTCCATCCTCCCCCCCACTGCTCCGTCTTTGTTCTCCTGACCTTTCTAGATTCCAAGCTTCTGGTGGTGAGGTCGCAAGGGAGTCAGCCTTGGTGGGGCCATACCAAAGTCAGCCTCCACCTGGCCTGCCCGATGCACTCTGGCAGTCTCAAAGAGTGGTGGGGGCTGTGTGGGGCCAGGCTGCCCTCCCAGCCCCCCAGAGATAACTAGTGACTTGTGTAATTGGACACAGCGGCCGCAGGCAGAGCCAGCGCGCCAGGCCCCACCTCTCTACCCTCCCAACACAGGGAGCCCACGTCTGAGCGAGCTGGCCAGGAGGGGAGACAAGCCTCGGTTTCTTCTCCCTCATTGAACACTGGTGTGACTGACTACCCCAGCTCCCCTGGGTGTCCCGGTCCTTTCAAGGCCCTGAGCCTCGGTTTCCTCCTCTGTAAAATGGGAATAATCACCGCCCAACATCACACGGGCATCAGTGAAATCTGGACCTTTCCAGCCTCTCCCTCCTGATTCATTTCTTGTCCTATTTCTAAGCCATCAGAGAGGATGTTGGGGAGGGCGGGGGTGAGGGGGCTTGGTAGGTGGCCTTCCTTCCCCACCCCCTCCTCTAGGGCCTGACCAGGAAGCTATGCAAACTGGGAAGCTGAAAGCAGCCCAGCCCAGATACAAGATTAGCCAGCCCACGGCGGTGTCACCTTACAGCTCCCGCAGCCCTCTTTCACCTGGAGCCGATTTGGCTCTGCGAACAATCGCTAGGTCTGTTATCCCTTCCTGCAGCAGCTGCCCGGCTCTTGGGAGCCACATTCCTCCCTCCCTGGGTCATCTCCCTCCTGGCCCTGGGTCCCCGAGGTGAGGAGTCCCTGACCCCAGCCCCGCCAAGGCTCCTGGCAGGCGGGGAGCACGGCGGTGCCACAGGCGTTGTGAAGTGGCTCCAAGCCTTTGGCGTCTTCATCTGCAGAATGGGCTCGAAGATGGCCTGGGCGCAGATGGGCCCCAGCAGGGCTAGTCAATAAACGGGGTCCCCTTCCTTCTCTCTCCCCTGCCGGATGAAGTCACCAGACCAGGCAGCCTTGTCCTGCCCTCCCCCACCTGCACTCCCTCCATTCATTCAGGAATGAGCCTTTCCCAGAAGCACGGCGGAGGCAGCCCTCAGAAACGCTGTTTCTACCACCTCTCAGCCCCTCTCAGCCCCGCACCCCGGCACGTCTTCGTCTTTCTGGCAAATCGTCTACTCACTCTTCAAGACCCAACCCAGGTGTGCCCTTCCCCCAGAGACCACTGTGACTTCTGGTTCCCAGAGGGCTTGCTCATGCCTCCCTGGGAGAGCTCCCGTGTCACGGCCTTTGCTGCTCCTGGACTCTACCCGCAGTGCCCTTCCCAGCCTGCCAGCCCATCTCTAAGTGCTCATTCCACCCATCCCAGCCTCCAGGGCAAACCCAATTTCATCCTGTGCCAAAGTGCTTCCAGAAAGGCCCCACAGGGAGGTCAGGATACCAGACAGGAAGTGCTCAGGATCCCAGCCTCCCGGCCCGGCCTCTCATATGACACGAGGATGAGATGGGGTTTGCCCTGACACCCTGCTCAGTGCTGGGAGACAGAGGACTCTAAGGCAGGGGTCGCCAATGGCTCCAGGTTTGTCTGGTTCGGGTCCCGCTGCCTGGCTGACCTTGGACAAGTCTCTCTACAAGCCTCAATTTCCACACGTGTTAAGTAGAAGGGACGGATTAGGGGACCAGGAATCTCCTGACATTCCCCGTCGCATGGCATGTGTGTGCGTGGGCATGTGGGCGTACGCATGCACACACAGAAACATGGGTGTTAGTCTAGGCACACTTGGATGTGACCGTGCACTGGCTTGTGTGAACGTGTGTGTGCGCGCGTGCACATGCACACACACATGCATGGGTCTCTGGGGGAGGGTCTGTGCTTGTTACTGGATTCTCAAAGGGTTCGGGACCCGGGTAAAGAACTGCCAGGCTCCCCCACAATTCCTTGGTGTTCCTCGCTCAGTGGGGACTCCGGTCAGCCCTCCACCGCTCCCGCCTCTGTCTCCGCAGTAGCTTCCCCACGCTGTTCCTGTCTCTGCCCCCTCCCACAGCGCCGTTGGTGACTCTGGAAGGCCCGAGTCAGATCACCTCCCTCCTTGGCTCAGATCACGCTGTGGCTCCCATCTCAGCCCAAGTGAGGTCAGAGCTCTTCGGGGGGGGGGGGGGGGGGCGGGTCTCAAGTCCCTGCCTGGTCTAGGCTGGTGCCTCCCTGGCCCCGTGCTTCCACACTGGCCCCGTGCTCATCACCTGCCAGGCGCCGGCTGTTTCCTCCATCCCGACCTCTCTTCCCCCTCAGGTACCCATGCGGCTCCTCCTTTTTCCAGTCTCAGTGCAAATGCAGGCCCCCCCGCCCCCTGAGCACCCCTTAGGGTACAGCTCCCTGATCCCTTTGTCTGCTTTCTCCATAGCGCTTCTGACCGTCTAGCCTACCCGGTAACGTCCCCTGCTTCTTGCTCTTTTGCTCATCTCCCCAGTATAACCCCAACCAGGACAGGATTCTGTCCGTCCTGCCCCCGCTGCTGTCAGCCCAGCACATACTAGGCGGCCAGTAAAGACTGTTGCGTAAGCCTCAGACCGCCTCCTTCCCTGGCCCTCGTGCGTGGTGCCTACTACGGGAGGCGTGAGGGATGGCGGGAACTCAGAGGGAGCAGCACCGGCCCTCCAAGCAGGAGGGACCTTGAGACTGAAACAGTCCTAGCAGGACTGGGACCACTGCGTGGTGGCAAATGGATGTGACCCAGGCCGCCAGCTGTCCTAGGTCCCCTGAGTCGCACACCCAGCTGGGCCTTGACATACTCCTAGAAACTTGGGAGCCTGCTCCGTCGGCAAGACCTCATCCTCCCCCGGGCAGCCCCCACCAGCCCCACACGCTGGATCCCCATGTGAGGAACCAGACAGAGCCCGCCTGATGGCTGAGAGGCAGAGCCAGGACCTGGACCCTAGAGCTGGCGTTGTGGCATCAGGCGCCAGATGTCCTCCCTGTCTTCTCCCTCCCGACAGCTAACCCCGGAGAGAGTGGCACACAGGATCATGGTGGGGCGGGCTACAGCCACTCATTGACTGGGAGCCTCCTGTGTGCCAAGCCCTGGGTTCCAGGCTGCGGTCGAGCGGAGAGGAACCAGACTCCCCCTTGGCCCCCAGGGGAATCCAGACCAGTGGAGGAGCCAGAAAGACAGCAGGGAGGTGGCCACCGTCCACCTCGGGGCTGGGAGGGTGGAGGCAGCCTCAGCCGGACCCCAGAGGTTGGGGCAGATTTGGAAACAAATCTGAGAGAGCCAAAGAGAGCAATCTGAGAGCAAAAGAAGGGAAAGGGCATGCAGACTAAGGATGGATGGGGAAGTAACTAGTCATACCTAGGAAGTAAGGACAGGCCGATGGGGGTGTGTGTGTGTGGAGGGAGTAATTCAGCCTCAGGACCCCCATAAGCTCCAAGGACACCACAGGTGCTGAGGGAGGGATTGGCAGTGATACCCACTGCCGCCTCCGGCCAGCCCACAAGGGTGGCCCACTGGAGGGAGGCTCGGGGGCTGGGTTGCACCAGTGGTCACACCAGGGGAGAGAAGTAGACGCACACGCACCCATAGGCGTGTGCACACACCCGACACACGCGTGGAGCAGGTCCCCTCCTGCTGGCGAGAGCACCCACTGGGAGACTCCCTCCCCTTGTGTCTCACACATGCACGTGGAGCCTGGTACACAGACCCACGGACACCGTGCGCACACGCAGAACACGCCTCTACACCCGCCGGGTGCTCCCCACAGACTCACAGGACATTCCATGGAGCCACGGCAGGGAAGGCAGGGCAAAGCACGGCGCCCCCAGAACCCCCGTCCTGCCTCCCAGCGCCCCCGCTTCACACAGTCAGCACCTGCCTTGGCGAAGGGGCCTTGGAACGCCGTCTACGGAGGTGGGACAGGAGCGGAGCGAGGCTGAGTCCCGGCCTGTCCACCCTCCTGCTGCGTGGGCTCTGGGGGCCCTTCAGTGAGGTTCCGGCCCCTGCCAAGTCCTTGCCCGCACGAGGGGTTCTGGGGGTCAGCAGCTTCTCTTGTCCTGGAATCGGAGTAACAGGGTGCTGCTGGGAGCCTCGGTCAGGGGCCACGCTGCGCCGACGAGCCGGGCTGATGGGCGGGACTGCTGGAGAAGAGCGGTTCAGCCGCCAAACGCAGCCGACTGGTAAGGCCTGGGGCTGTTGGACTTGCTCTGATGGGGCTGATTGAGCCTCACACCCCCCACCCAGCCGTGACCTGGGCGGGGCCCCAAGGGCATCTCCTGCTGCGCCCAGCCAGATGCGCTCACGCCTGGGGTGGAGCACTCCTTCCACCGCCGCCGCCGCCCCAGATCATCGTGGGACACCTTCGGCTGCCAGAGATCCTGCCTCCCACTACGGGGAACGGGGCAGAGCAAGCCAGTCTCTTCATCGGCAGCCCCAGGGCCTGCAGAAATTTGGGGAGAGCCGCTTCTCCCAGGTTCTTTAGCGACTCCGCCTGTGACAGATGTTCCAGAACTTTCCACACCAGCCGCACTCCCTTTTGCCCCCGTCTGCCCCCTCGAGGCGGCCTGACTAGCACAGACACAGAAGGCTTCTCGCGGGCCCCTGAGGGCCCGTCCTCCAGGTTCCGCAAGCGGCTTTGTGGTCGGGATTCAGGTCGCTGCTGTTTGCTGCTTGGAGAGGCTCAGGTCCTCCCGAAGATCTGGTGTACGGGAAGCTCAGCCATGCTGGGGTCCGTGAGACCGTGGCTTGGAACGGGGAGGAAGACGGCGGGGCTTGAGTTCCACTGTCGTTGCTGCTTTGGGTCATTTTCATCTCTCCGCGTCTCCATTTCTCCTTTTGCACCAGGGCAATGCAAAGTGTGTCTACCGTGTGGGATTATTGTCAGGAATGAGGAAGTTCAGACTGTCTAGCGCTTAGGACATAGTGAGCTCCATTGTTACCACACACCACTGCAGCTGCGCCTCAGAAGTGGTTGGTGCTCCGAAACCGGCTGCTCACAGCCCCTGCTCCCGGACTTCCTTCAGGAACCTTCTAGGTGGAAGGGGTTTTTGAAGGCCATGGAGTTCCAGCCTAGTCCATTGCACCAATGAGAAAACGGATGAAAGAGCGGCTGGGGCCTGCCCGGGGCCATAAGAAGCTAGCTGCTTGCCCGAGACCCCACACCCATGGCCTTCGACCACGGCAGTGCATGTGGCCCAAGGCCCTGAGGCCCAGGCCACCTACCTGGGCTCGGCACTGCCATCCTTCAGGATGTTTGACCCCTGCCTCTAGCCAGGACTGAGGCCATAGAGGTAGGGGGCTCCATGATGTGAAGACGTCCTGCCAGGGCTGGGGTCTGTGCAGAAGAGACACCCTGCTTCTGGTACCTTCTCTGGAGGGCAGAGCCACCCGGCCTCAGCTCAGGATCTTCAGTGATCCAGACTTTGTGGGGCCTGCTGGCTTTATACCTTCTGGGGGGCTGTTGGTGGCATGGGCAGGCTGTTGAGACAGCTGGGGTGGGAGTCAGGGGCCAGGGTTCTAGAACAGTCCACACCCCTTGACTCACTGAGTCACTTGTACAATGAGGGGCTTGGCCTTGGGAATTCCTCAAAGTAGATGGGCACCTCTCTCAGGTCACAAAGCCAGTTCTCTGAACTTGTCCCCACAAGGCATGCCACGCCTGGCAGGGGAGAAGTCAACCCAGGCCAGGGAAGGGGGGAGTTGTCGGGTGGGGGACGGCGGAGGGCATGCAGCAGGTCAGGATGGGGACCAAGGGTCTGACTGTCCCTTTGCCTTAAGCCTGCCAGTGAAGACATGTGCCTCACACTGGCCCCTTTCATCCCTCCTGCCCCAGGGTGGCCTGTCCTGGCAGAGCGGGGGTGGGGAAGGCCAGAGCCCAGGGTCCGAGGCCAGGGCTCAGTGTCCATGGGGGGGAATGCCAGGGGCCAGGCTGTCTTGGTGCCCACCAGGATTCCCAGCACCCGTGCCCTGACCTGCATGCCCCGCCCCCAGGAGCTATGGGGCCACCTCCAGGCCTGCCAGACACCCACCAAGGCTGCTGGCACTCCCTGGGACTTGAAATTCCCCTGGGGTATAAGAAACAATCAGGATCCCTTGTGCCTTGCCAGAGGGAAAGTACAATAGTGCAGCTGCTGTGAGAAACAGTACAGCAGTTCCTCAAGAAGTAAGATGCAGACTTCTCATACGATTCAGCAATTCCACTCCTGGGTACATACACCCTGAAACCGAAAGCGGTATTGAACAAATACAGATGCACGCATGTTCACAGCATCTTTATTCACAATAGCCAAAGGGGGAAGGTCCAGTGACAGATGACCGGTCTGTATGTACATCGGAATATTACTCAGCCTTCACGAGGGAGGAAATGCTGGTGCGCGGGGCCATACGGGCGAACTTGGAAGACACGATACAAAGGGCAGGGAGCCAGTCACAAAAGGACGAATGCTGCATGACTCCTCTTACACAAGGTACCTAGAGGAATCAAGTTCACAGAGACAGGAAGAGCAGCGATGGCCGGGAAATGGGGAATTAATTAAAAAATTAATGTTTTTTAAACATTAAAAAAATTTTTTTTTGTTTGTTTATTTGATAGACAGAGATCACAAGTAGGCAGAGAGGCAGGCGGAGAGCGAGGAGGAAGCAGGCTCCCTGCTGAGCAGAGAGCTGGATGGGATGCGGGGCTCAATCCCAGGACCCTGAGATCATGACCTGAGCTGAAGGCAGAGGCTTTAACCCACTGAGCCACCCAGGCGCCCTGGGAATTACGGTTTAAATAGGGTGTCATTTCAGGAGCGCCTGGGTGGCTCGGTCTATTAAGTGTCCAACTTTTGATTTCGGCTCAAGTCATGATCTCGAGATGTGCGATCAAGTCCCACATGGGGCTCTGTGCTCAGCAGGGAGTCTGCTTCTCTCTCTCCCTCTGCCCCTCCCCTCATGTCCTCGCTGTTTCTCTCTCTAAAATAAATAAATAGGGACGCCTGGGTGGCTCAGTTGGTTAGACGGCTGCCTTCGGCTCAGGTCATGATCCCAGCGTCCTGGGATCGAGTCCCACATCGGGCTCCTTGCTCAGCGGGGAGCCTGCTTCTCCCTCTGCCTCTGCCTGCCTCTCTGTCTGCCTGTGCTCACTCTCTCTGACAAATAAATAAATAAAATCTTAAATAAAATAAAATAAAATAAATAAATAAATAAATAAACAAAATCTTAAAAGAAAAAATAAAGGGTATAGTTTCATTTGGGGAGGACGAAGAGCTCTGGAGAGGGATGGGTGGCAAAGGCAGCCCAGCAGGACGAAGGCACATCGTGCCACAGACCTGGGCAGGGTCAAGTTCGTGTGATGTGCATTTCACCATAATGATTAGGAAAAGGAATTAGAAGGTAGGCAGCAGGCAAGGGGGTGGGTAGAGCATGGGCTCTGGAATGGTGATTCACTCTGTGACCCCGGGCAAGTCCCTTGACCCCTCTGTGCCTTCAACTCCTTAGCTGTTGAGTGATTTAAGAGAGGGGTGCACACCCTGGCCCCCCGGTTGTCAGGAGGGTTGTATGAGCAGCTGGATGAAAGCACTTAGAGCACGGCCCGTGCAGAGTGGTCCTGCCTGCTTTTTTCTTTCCCCATTTTCTCAGATGAGCAAGGTGAGGTACAGAGAGGCGAGGAACTTTCCCAAGCTCACAGAGCTAACGAGCGGCAGGGTGGGGACCCACCTCAAGAGCCCGTGCTAGGTGGCCGCTGCCAGGTCTCTGAGGATGTCCGAGGGCGGAAGTGGGCAAAGGATGTGAGTGGTCTCCTCCCCGCTGACCAGTGAATGTCACAATCTGGAGCCAACGTTTTTTTTTTAGAACTCGTGAGGCTGGGGTGGGGCTGCTGGGAGGAAGTTTCTCGCCCTCCCAGGGGCCCAGGGCAGGGCAGGGCGGGGGCCACGGCATTGTTCCCAGCCAGCTCAGCATCTCAGCAAAGCCCAGGCAGAGCCTGTGGACAGTTGTCACCAACAAGATGAGCAGGCCTGGCCTCATTCCCCACGGGGGCTCAGCCACCTTACCCTGGGGGGACTGGGCAGCTGAGCAGATGAGGCCAAGGAGGGAAAGACCCAGAGGTTTGAAGAGAGGCTCTGAGGCCTTTGGCCCCCTAGGCCCGGCCAGGGCCAGCCTCGCCTTCTCGTCCTCCTGCAGCCAGGCCCTGGAGCTCCCCGGGCCCTCCCTCCTCTGCAGTCCCAGGGGTCACCATCCACTCTCCCAAGCCCATCACACAGGAGTCTGACAGCAAGCAGCGGCCCACTCGAAGGGGAGGACCCTTGGGTGGAAGAAGGGCTGCCCACGATTCCTCTGATCCCCGTCACTCGGCCACGCAGTCCGCGATCTTGCCTCCCCTGGCATCTGGGTAGCCTGTGTGGGGTGTGCACTGACCAAGAGGAGGACTTGGGAGTGACAGAGTTCAGGCCTAGGCCTTCAAAGGCTTTGCTGTGTCCATTTCCTCCAGCTTCAAAGCCAGAGCCACATAAGGAAAGAGGAGGACCCCACTGGAGAAAAGCCACGTGGAAGAAGCCCCAGAAACCACGAGGGGAGGAGAGAGGCCCTGCCCACCCCTGGCTGCCGAGCTCCCCCTGCTACAGACCCAGACCCCAGAGGGAGGCAGGTCGGACGCCCCACACAGTAATGCACGCAGTAGAGAAGGGGTCCCTGCCCAGCTCTTCCCAAACTGCGGAGTCATGAGCTAATCCATGCGGGTGTTTGCTCTGAGGGCCAGGGCTTGGGGGTTGTTTGTTACTCAGCAACAGTGAACTGATACACTTAAGTCCTGAACTCTTGTTTCTGAACTCTTAGGATCACCACAATGTGACAGGCTCAAGTTCAAGTCGTGCTTTCACTGGTGGTCTGGGCAAGGAACGTCGCCTCTCTGGGACTTGGTCCCCCGCCGTCCCCCCCCCAAAAAAAAACCAGGAAGACTGACATGCAGGGAATGGGGTGAGGAGGCAGAGGGAATGAGTGTGGAGAACGGAACACAGGTTGGCCCAGAGGTCTTTGTCCTTTCCCTTCTGGGACAATCTGATACAGATGAGTGAGCCGTGGCCACCAGCCGAGGCTGAGAGGCTAACTGGAGGGGTGGCACAGGGCAAGTGCTGCCAGACCTCTGCCAGGGCCACCAAACCCCTGTTCCCCTGCTGAGGTCACCCACTGGGGTCACCTTCATGGGGGCAAGGTGTGGACAGGCTCTGCAGGTCCACAGAACCCAGGGTGGTGGGAGCCTCCAGCCCAGAACAGAGTGCCCCCCAACCCCCAGCTCTCACCCCCTTGCTGGGCTCTGCGCCTTCTCCCACCAGCCCATTTCTGGCCCTCCTCTTGGAGAAACTGCCAGAAAGTGAGGCATGCAGTCCACCTCCAGGGGACCATGGGACCAAATTTCTACAAAGGAAGGGCTTGTGCAGGGTGGGGTGATCTTAAGGAAGGGATGTTTTCTTTTTCTTTTACGTAAGCTCTACGTATCTATCACGCGGGGCTTGAACACATGACCCCGAGATCAAGAGTCCTGTGCTCGGGCGCCTGGGTGGCTCAGTGGGTTAAAGCCTCTGCCTTCGGCTCGGGTCGTGATCCCAGGGTCCTGGGATCGAGCCCCACATCGGGCTCTCTGCTCAGCAGGGAGCCTGCTTCCCCCCCCCCCACCCCGCCCCCCGCCTGCCTCTCTGCCTACTTGTGATCTCTGCCAAATAAATAAAATCTAAAAAAAAAAAAAAAAAAAAGAGTCCTGTGCTCTACCAACCGGACCAGCCCGGTGCCCCAGGAAGGGATGTTTCTTAAACTGCCCTCTGTAGCCAGCAGGCCTGTTTGGGGCTGATGGAGCCTGGGGGGTTACCAAGATCCCCCAAAGACCACCCAGGGGCCACCACGGCTGCCGTCCACAGATGGTCTGTCCCCAGTGGGGGGTCCATATCCACCTGTGTGTGCTTCGCCCTCCCCACCCCCCGCCCCTCCTTCCTGTTGGCCTGGACACGCGCACTGCTCGCTGCTTGCTGCCTCCTGGAAGCCTTGTCCCCACATGCTGGCCTCGCTTTATCTCGTTGGTCATCTCTGCACAGGAAGGAGCCTGGATGGGTGCCAGGGCTGCCTAAGCGGATTATGTCACTCACCCCAGGGCGGGTGGGGGTTCAAAGCAACGGGGTCCCTCGGGCTGGCCTCCTAGGGGGTGCTCGGGGGCCCTGAGCTATCATCATGACCAGACCCCAAAGAGGAAGCAGAGGCCCAGAGATGGGGAGTGACCCGGCCACGCCACACAGCAAGAGACACAGCTGAGCCTGGAATCCCACCCAGTGGCCCCCGCCCCCAGAGCTGCTTCCGGATCAGACTCACGGCAGCTCACAGGAAACGGCTTCTCTGGAGCTTATGGGAGGACATGACACGGCCCCAGCTAACCACATCCCGTTTTTCCAGGGGCCACTTCACCTCTGCCACGGAGATTATCACCAACTGAAAAAACAGCTCATTCTCGTGGAGGACAGGCTCCCCACCATGGTCTGCTCCTCCCACCACTTTGGAAGGGACGATCTCCACTTCGTAGACGTGGAAACTGAGGCACAGGGAGGTCTGGAGGACCCGGAGCTGGCACATATGGAGACAGCCCTAACCTTCAGATCGCCTGCTTTCTTCCTTTCCTTCTTTCTTTCTTTCTTTCAGATTTTGTTTATTTATTTGAGAGAGAGAGAGAGAGAGAGAGCGTGTGTGTGCAAGTGCACGAACAGCAGGGCGGGGCAGAGGGAGAAGGAGAGGGAGAAGCAGGCTCCCCGCTGAGCAGGGAGGCTGACGCGGGGCTCCATCCCAGGACCCCAAGAACATGACCTGAGCCCAAGGCAGATGCTTAACCCCCTGAGCCACCTGGGCGCCACCGATCTCCTGCTTTCCTGCCGCATTTCCTCCAGCACCCAGCTCAGAGCAGTCGTCCCCTCCACCTCCAGCCCTCCTGGCACTAGGCCCCTGGCAACGAGGGTCCCATGGCAGACCCTGATGCCACAGAGGGACCATCTGTTACCTGTACTCCTGGCCCACAGGGAGGTGGGCACAGGCCAGGCCTCTTACCTTTGTGTTAGAAAACACCTGTGAGATAGATTTGGGTCTTGGGCGCTGGAGCCGGGATGACAGTCACTTCTTCTTCCCTGGGCCAGCCCCAGGGGATTCTGGGCCCCACTGATCCCAGCAGTGTTCTCTCCCGTAACCTCGTAACCTCGAGCCCATCCTGCGGGAGGAGACCCTGCGACTCCAAAGCCAGGACCTCCTGAAGCCAGGCGGCCGTCCCCGGAGGGGCCTGGATTGTGGACTTAGCTGAGGGCCCCAAGAAGGTGGCAGAAGGACCCCTCCCCTGATTTCTTTTGTTTTCCGTACCCGTTACTGCTTGATGTCATGCAATAGACTTACTACTTCCTTGTTTGCTGTCTGTTTCTCCCTGGGCAGGGCCATAATTTGTTTCCACCTAGGCGACCTAATCGGGCTCCCACCTACTGCATATTTACAAGTGAATGACTGGCTCTGCCTTAGGGCAGCGGGAGGTCAGTTCCAAGGAGGATGGAGGCCGGGCCAGGTGGGTGGGGCTGGAAGTGGAGGTGATACTGTCCTGGGTGTGGGGCAGGAGGGGGGGCAACTCCCTGGTGGGGTGTTTGATGGGGAAGGCGGTCCCCTTGGCCCACCAACCAGGACCGCGGGACTCAGCTGGGTCCCAGGTGTGACATCGAAGCTGGGCAGGGCCTTGTCTCATCGCCCTCAATATCCTCTGGGCCAGGGCTGGTGCTTAGCCCCAAGCTATTTCCACCCTGCCCCATCTCCCACTCCTCAACCTGCATTCCCTCTTCCCCCTGCTCCTGGAATCCTTGCTTGATTCTCCTGCCCACAAATTCCGCCTCCTTCCATGCTTGCATGCACTTACTTCCTCACTCAGGAAATGGTTCTGAGATTGGCCCCGGGTGCTGGCCCCTTGGGGATGCAGAGATGACTGTGTCTCAAGGGACAAAAACCTAGGGGCGGGGCACCTGGGTGGCTCAGGGGGTTAAGCCTCTGCTTTCTGCTCAGGTCGTGATCTCGGGGTCCTGGGATTGAGCCCCGCATCGGGCTCTCTGCTCAACGGGGAGCCTGCTTCCCCCTCTCTCTCTGCTGCTCTGCCTACTTGTGATCTCTCTCTCTCACTGTCAAATGAATAAATAAAATATTTTTTAAAAAACCACAAAACCCTAGGGGCCCCTGGGTGGCTCCGTCGTTAGTTGTTAAGCGTCTGCCTTTGGCTTGGGTCCTGATCGCAGGGTCCTGGGATCGAGCCCCACAGTGGGCTCCCTGCTCAGCGGGAAGCCTGCTTCTCCCTCACCCATTCCCCCTGCTTGTGTTCCCTCTCTTGCTCTCTCTATCAAATAAACAAATAAAATCTTTTTTAAAAGGCCGGGGGACACAAACCTAGAAGCCAAGTCACAGCATTGCTCAAAACTAGGCAATGCATGAGAGCTTTTTTAAAGAAAGTATTTCTCATGGATCCTGGGGTTGTCTTCAGCCACTTTTATTACAGTGTTTTGTTTTGTTTTTAAAGATTTTATTTATTTATTTGACCGAGATCACAAGTAGGCAGAGAGGCAGACAGAGAGAAAGGGGGAAGCAGGCTCCCCACTGAGCAGGGAGCCCGATGCAGGGCTCGATCCCAGGACCTCGAGACCATGACCTGAGCAGAAGGCAGAGGCTTAACCCACGGAGCCAGCCAGGCGTCCCTATTACAGTGTTTCTTAATTATGCACAGACTCAGAGCCAGGAGTAAGCCTCCCCTGCTCGCGCTGGCCTCCAACGTGAAAACCGAAGGAGAGTTACAGAACCGAATGTGACGAGCAGCAGAAGCAACACAAGTTCAAACTCACAACAGGGAAGGATCCTGCTGGCTCTCAGCATAGACGAGTCTGATTCTTAAGTGGGAGAGAGGGAGGCGGTCCTCCCTCCTCCCTGAGCCTCCTCTGGTCACCTCCCTGTCCCCATCCTGCGGGGCCCCAGCTTCATCACCACCTGCGCGGTCCCCCCACCAGTGACTGTAGTCTCAACCGCTCCGGGCAACAGGAACCCAAACACACTGGGCGGGTGGCAGGATGTATTTGTCTTCACTGGGGTAGAATATACACAAGATAAAATTTACCACTTTAACCATTTCTGTGGGTATATCTGAGAGGCATCAAGTACCGGGCAGCACTGTGCAACCCGCACCGCTAGCCACCTAGCCACCTCCAGAACTTGTTCCTCTTCCCCTGCTGAAACTGTCCCTCCCCAGGCCCCGCCCCCAACGCTGGGGGCGACCACCATTCTACTTCCGGTCTCCGTGAACTTGAGTCCTCCACCTTCTGCCTAGGAGGGAACCACACACTATTTGTCCTTTTGCCATGGGCTTATTGCACTTACTCTAGTGCCCTCCAGGTTTGCGTGTTGGAGCAACGTCAGAGCTTCCTGCCTTTAATTTAGCTTCCTGCCTTTAATTTTTATTTTACGTTTTGGTGAACTCTACTCCTAACGTGGTGCTCAAGTCCACCACAGCTCCAAGATCAAGAGTCGCACGCTCCACCCACGGAGCCGGCCCGGTGCCCCTGAATATTTCCTTCCTTTTTAAGGCTGAATAATACCCTATTGTGTGTATACACCACATTTGGCTTTTCTATTCATTCGTTCCTCGGGGGCATCAGAGAGTGGTTGCTCGTATCTTTTGGCCATCGTGAATGATGCTGCTGTGAGCATTAGTGTATGAGTATCTCTTCGAGTTCCTGTTCTTACTTCGCCTGTTATACCCAGATATGCAATTGCTGAATCACACTGTAATTCTATGTTTGATTGAGGACTTATTTCTAATGCGATTGTTCGGATGACCCCCAGTAGGCTTATAGCCTCTTTATTTTTAAATTCATAGATTCAACGCCCACGAATTTTTCCTTTATATTTTAAAGATTTTATTTATTTATTTGACAGAGCGAGAAAGAGAACACAAGCAGGGAGAGCAGCAGAGGGGGAGAGGGAGAAGCAGATTCTCCATTGAGCAGGGAGCCCGATGCGGGACTTGGTCCCAGGACCCCGGGATCATGACCTGAGCCCAAAGTAGATGCTTCACCGACCGAGCCACCCAGGTGCCCCGACACCCACAGAATTTTATTTATTTTTTTATTTTTATTTTTATTTTTTTAATTTAAAGATTTTTATTTATTTATTTGACAGACAGAGATCCCAAGTAGGCAGAGAGGCAGGCACAGAGAGAGGAGAAAGCAGGCTCTCCATGGAGCAGAGAGCCCGACGCGGGGCTCGATCCCAGGACCCTGGGATCACGACCTGAGCCGAAGGCAGAGGCCTTAACCCACTGAGCCACCCAGGCGCCCCCACCCACAGAATTTTAAACCCTCATACTCTGCAGCTTCTGTCCTGAGACTCCAGTGTGAGACACCCTAGAGCTGTTCCTTCCAATGAGGCGAGCTCGAGCCAGGAGCCCCGGAACGGGGCTGGCTGCGTTCTGATGTCCTGTGCTCGGGGAAATACACCTGTATTTCAAAGACCTCATATGAAGGAGAGATCTTGTTAGTAGTATTTATGTTGATTACATGTCAAAATGATACCGTTTCATCTATACCGGGTTCAAGAAACAATACATTAAAATTAAATTCACTTGTTCCTTTTTCCTTTTTAAAATGGGACTGCTGGAGAATTTTACACGGCGTTTCAGGCTCTCATTGTCTTTGTGTTGGGATGCTAAACCTAGCAGGTTAATCTAGGTGTTTTCCAAGCCTAGAGGAGGCGCCTAGAGCTCGGAAGACTTGGCTGTTCTCTTATTTATTTTTAATTGAGGTGAAGTTCACATAACACACAATAACCTATTTCCGAATGTACAGTTTCAAGGGGCACTGCGCGCCTTCACAGTGCTGTGCACCCATCACCTCCTTCTAGATTCCGAGATTCTCATCGCCCTAGAAAAATGCACCCATTAAGCAATCAGTCGACATGCCCCCTCCCCCTGGCACCCACCGATCTGCTTCCTGTCTCTATAGATTTGCCTATCCCAGACATTTCATTTCAAAGGAATAATACAATATGTGACCTTTGATGTCTGCCTTCTCTCACTGAGCACAATGTCCCCAAGGCTCATCCTGGTCGTGGCAGGTGTCAGAGCCTCATTGGTCTTATGGTTGGAGACGACCCTGTTGTGTGGGTACCCCACCGCTTGCCAACCCCGCGGATGGACAGTGGGGTCGTCTCCGTCCTTTGAGTGATGCACGTGTGTGTATGCTTTCTGTGTGGTTGTTATGTTTTCGCTTCCTGGGGCTGGAATTTCCAGGTCACGTGGCTGCTGCTTTTTGTGGTTTTTTTTTTTAACATTCTTCTTACTTATGTCTCAGAGCTCTGGACACTCATTGTTACAGAGTCACCTGGGTCCTCAGGGTGTGCTAGGATAGACACCTGAGCACCACTGAAGGGAGCTTAATGGGGGGGCCGCACTTTTTGGTGACCCCCATGTCAGTATTTTTTTAAGATTTTATTCATTTATTTGAGAGGGGCAGGGGCGGGGAGGAGCAGAGGGCGAGGGATAAGCAGATGCCCTGCTGCGAGCGGGACCCCACGTGGGGCTCAATCCCAGGACCCTGAGATCATGACCCCGGCCGAAATCAAGAGTCAGATACTCAACCGACTGAGCCACCCAGGTGCCCCAGAATGTCAGTATTTTTAGGACTTTATCCTTGGGAGGACCTGACTCTGGAGAGGACCCGCAGTGTTCTGCCTGGTGGGTAAAGGCCTGGCTGTTGCTGGGAGTAGGGCAAGGGGACAGCGGACAGGGTCCCCAGCACTCGGAATTCCCCGGCACTTGGCTCCCTGTTTTCAGCACGATGCCCCATCCCCAGGCCAGGGACAGCTGGTTTTCCATCAGCAAACCTAACTCCAGTTTTCTGCTGGGGCTGGGGTGGGTGGGTGACCACCGAGCTCTCACATCCTGAAAGGGGGTTCAGGAGTCTGCCTGCTCCTTATTTTGCCCCCACCCAAGATCCCCACCTGGCGCTGCCAGCTGGGGCTGAGCCCTTGCTGGCTGTGTGGGGTTCCTCACACTGGGGCTCAGCACGCCCCCGCCCCAGCTGGCTTGGGACGCGGCTCTTCTGAGCCCCTAACTCAGCCGCCTCTACCCTCACTTAACCCCCCAGCTTCAGGGCTGCACGGTTCGGTCTCCGTCCAGCTTGCCCAACCCTTGCGTCTCTACCTCAGAACGAAAGGAAAAGGATGCCCTCTCTGTAGTCTTCCTGGGACTTGGGGAGGGGGGACATTTGGTGTGTGCGTTCAGTCTGCCATCCTCAGCCAAGCTGTCAGGCCAAGACCAGCCTGCCAGTCCCAAGAAGCCGGAGTCCTTTAGCAAGATTCCAGCCCCCCCACTGTGGGGAACCTTCTGGGAAGCCAGTTCCAGGAGGGTCCCCCCCTCAGCCCGGGTCTCAGGACTCACTCTGGCCGGAGCTCAGGGCTGGCTGGCCGTGCCCAGAGACCGTGAACCCCTCTGAGGCAGGAGTGTCAGCTGTGACACTTCTGGTCGCCTTCCGTCTGTCTCCCCGCCACAGCCCCCGCACGGTGCCCACGGCCGCTGCCCAGCCCACTTTGTTGCTGGAGAAGAAAGGGAAGGACACACAGGGAAGGAGATAGAGACTGGGGTGAGGCGGGGACTGAGCCACCCAGGCACCCCAAAACTTAACTTTTGGTTCTAAGAAAATGTTTTGCTATATAATAATCCATTCGTCTTGATACCACTGCAGTTGTAATGTACAATATCTAATACTTTGGGGGAGGAGAAGAGACCCACTGACGTCACAATGTGTCTTTGCCCCAGCCCGGGGTCACCCACCTACTTGAGCTCCTGGCTGCTCTGAGTGGGGTCCTGCTTCTTCCCTCGGGACAGCTGGGTCCAGCTCCCTTCAGTGCCACAAACAGCCCTGCCCAGATGGCTGGGACCCCGAGACCAGAGTCCGTGGGTCCCTACCTCAGCCCCAGGTTCACCGTGGCCCCAGGGCAGGGATGCCGGGCAGAGGGTGAGCCAGGGAAGACATGCCTGGAGAGGGAGCTGATCCTAGTCGGGTCCTGAAGAATGAATAGTTCTCACCCTGGGGAAACGGCCTCCCGGGCAGCAGGGAAAGCATCGGCATAGAGATGCACGAAGGGGTCTGGCGCAGTCCCAGGAGGGTGGGGAGACCTGATCTGGCCCAGGAGGGTGCAGGGTGGGAGTTGGCGGGCCAGGGCCAGAGGACCTCATGGTGGAACCACTGCACAGTCTGAAAACGCTCCGTCCCGGTGCCCGAAATGCCCGTCATCTTCACGTTCCTTCCTCAAAGTCATGGAAGCTTCTGCTGTGCGCATCAGCTCCCGGGTCCTGCTGGGGGTCCACCCGAGGGGTTGGTTCTCTCCGAAGGGACTGGAAACCCACCTCGGCCATCTCCACCGCCTGACTCCCCTCCCAGGCCCCTCCCACCTGCCAGGTCAACAGCCTGACATTCCCTCACTAAAGTGCACTGCCTCCCCTCGGCCTGAACCCCATGGCCCTGCCACGCATCGGCCCTCCACCCCCCAGGCTCTGCTCTCTCCTGGCCTTTCTCATTGTCATCAGAGGCTGCTTCTCCTCTGTCCTTATCCGGCGACTCCTGTCCTTCCTTCAAGATGCACGCCCACTTCTTCCAGGCAACCTGCCGGGAGCCCCCAAGTCTTGGTCAGGGATACCCCCGGGGTGTGAGCTCCTCAGGACAGGCCGTGGCTGATTCCTGCTGGGTCCGCAGCAGAGGGGTAAGGCTTGGGAAAGGCTTGGTACCTCCCTTGGCCCCAGACCCAAGGGATGAGTCAGACCAGGTAACAAAATCCCAGCACCATCTCAGATCTCAGAGGGTCCTCGGCGTGAGAGCTTCCCTCCTGCGCTGGGGGGCGTCAGCACGTTCCGTCGGGTTAAACCGGCACAGAGACATCCCCGTTCAACCCCGGCAAGGGGTTTGAAAGTCAGGAGGAAGCATCGTGGTGCCGAGAGAAAAAGTCCTGAGTTCAAATCTCCCCTCTGTGTGATCCCGGGCAGCTTGCTTGTCCCGGGTCTGGGTTTCCTTCTTCTCTCGGGTGGGGCCTCTGGGATCTGCTCCTCGCTAAGTCGTCAACTGTGACGGGCAACGTTGCGTCGCCCAGCATGTGCCAGCATGTGCCTGGCACGTAGTGAGAACTCATTAAACGGTAGTCGTTGTGGTTTTGTTTTTACAAAAAACTGAGCTGTATTGGAGAAGAGCCTAGGATCGGAGAGTTTCTGGTCCTTGTCCAAGGTCACCCAGGGGCATGCAGAGGTCGGACTTCCAGAAGCACCAGATCATGAAAGGCCACGGGGAGGAGGCAGGATGGCAGAAGGCGGTCAGCCCTGCCTCTGGGGAAGAGCCTGCTCACCTGTCAGAGTCCAGACTCCTGGGCCTCCCTCCGGATTTGGGAGGCGAGGGGGGAGCTGAGGAATCTGTCCTTGTATTAGCTCTGGTCTTCATCGCCCCTGGCCCTGATGGGCAGCCAGGCGGGGGCCTGCGGCTCCGTCCTCCCCCAGACCCTCGGGTGCCACGCGGGCGCAGCCTGTCCTCACACACCCGTCCTGACGGGCAGCTCCTCACCTCTCACAGGCAGCCGGCGAGACGACATCCACGTCGGACCCTGTTGGGAAGTTCTTTCTGAGCCTGAGCAGACATTTGTCTCCCCAGATCTCTGCCCAAACTTTGTCTGTATTTTATTTCCACATGTGTCCGGCGGGGAGGGGGGCTCATGACAGGACCCAGTAGACCTGCAGACGAATTCTGACCGGGGGCTTTGGGTGTGGGGAGCAGCCCAGGAGGGCCCCCCTGCAGAACAAAGGTCTGGAGAGTTCCCAACCTGGCCCTCGGCAATTGGCTCTAGGGAGCCACAGGGCCGAGTGGTTCACTTCTTAAAGTATCAAATGACTCGATAATGTAACTTTAAATGTTATTTCTGAAGAAAGAAAAAAAAAGTTGCTTTTGTACTAAAAAAACCATTTGATATTATGAATTTGACTACAGAATTCACCTCGAAATTCAAAGTAAACGGAGACATCTAATTTCTTAGAACCCCTAAAACTCTGGGGGTGCTGGGGTAGGAGGAGTTTTCTCTGAGGTAATGGTATCTCCTGTAGAAAGTTCCAGAAGCTCTTCTCTAGGCAATTCGTCTATCCATCCGTGTTCCTCTGACACTCCTTAGACGCTGCCCAGGAGCTTGCCCTGGCTACCGAGATGCCTGGAGGAGAGTCTAGGATGGAGGGGGTTCGGGGCGGGGAGCCTCAGGGCCGGGAGAGAGGAAGGAGCAAGCACACGAGTGACTATGACACAGGAGGTGCCAGGAAGCAGGAGGCTAGAGCTGTAGAAGGTTCAAGCTCAGTCCCGTCTGGCCCATGGGATGGCTTTGCTGAGGTTACAAGCATAGGAACTTGATTCTGGAAGGTGTCAAGACCGTCTGGGGCTCTGGCCTTGAGGTCCAGGCCCACCGCGTCCCTGCCCCAGCCCGCCGCAGGACCTGGGAGAGCAAACGCAAGGTGCTGGACCAAACAACCGATCCGCACAGCGTGGGGTCCTCTGACCTCTCTGGGGGTCTCGAAGGCAGGGCCGGCATCTGCCAACTGGTGTCCGTAATTCCTCAAAGCCGGCTGCTAGACACTGCGTCTGTCCTGGGGGAGGCTGCCCAGGCTCATGGAAATGTCAAGTGCCTGTCTTTGCTCGGGGCTGACATCACCTCTGCGTGGGAACAAAGCGCGTGCTCATGCCGAGCCTGTCTGGATTGGCAGTGATCTGCGTCCTTGTTTGGTTTCAAAATAGGGGGCCCAGAAGGAAAAATCATGAAAGATGCCCTTGTTGGAAGAAACGTCGAGGAGCCCAGCGGATCGCCTCCCTCCGGGCTTTGGCTGAGACGAGACAAGTGGCACATACCCACTCCCCAGTGTCTGGGTTCCTAGGGGAAGCTGCCAGTACACCTGTTCCATGGGAGACCCCAGGGGGAGCCTTCATTATATGGGACTTTCCAGTGTGTGTGGGGTGTGTGGGGTGAGCGGTGGAAATCTGCGTTCATGGTCTTGTCCATTTCTACATCTGTGGGGCAGTGCAGTTCTTACCGTCTCCTAGCTATGGCGACTCAGGCCTGCGGAGAATCTTTTTAAGTTGGTTGTTGGGGCGCCCGGGTGGCTCAGTGGGTTAGAGCCTCTGTCTTCGGCTCGGATCATGATCCCGGGGTCCTGGGATCAAGCCCCGCATCGGGCTCTCTGCTCCGTGGAGAGCCTGCTTTCTCCTCTCTCTCTGCCTGCCTCTCTGCCTACTTGTGATCTCTCTGTCAAATAAATTAAAAAAAAAAAAAATCTTCCCATCTTAAAAAAAAAAAAAAGAAGTTGGTTGTTAACAATGAATGTAGGAACACTGAAAAAATAAAATAAAATAAAAAAATTTTTAAAAGCTGGTTTCCTCATTTTATAGATGAAGAAACAGAGGCTCAGCATGGTCAAGTAACTCGTCCAAGGTCACACAGCTCGTCATTTTCATTTAACACGGATGTGAGAGCTACTGTGTGGCTGGCACTGACCTTGGGGCCGGGACCCAGTGGAATAAAGTAGACAGAGTCCCCCTCTCACAGAGGGGACATCTTAGTGAGTGAGACAACACAGATAAACAAGCAAGAAATGTCAGGCCGTTTCTATGAAGCAGATTCCACAGAGAGATGGGGCGGGATGGGGCTCGGGTGGGACCAGGGCAGGCCTCCCTTGGGATGTGGGGCATTTGCAGAGAGGCCTGAAGCACAATAAAGAGCCAACCATGTAAAGAGCCTGATAGGGGCCTTTCCCGACGATGTTCCAGCGGCCTGAGTGGCCCCTGACAGGTCTTACTGCCAATGTCACCAGTGGTGGGGACACCCTGCCAGGTGCCTCCTGCAGCTCGGCTGCAGGGTCAGTTTGTGAGAACGAGAGGACCCGACAAAGGCTGAAAACTCCAGAGAACAAACCCCCATGGGAAGTGTCCATGGGGTTCCTGGTGCTGCCAGAGGTCTCCCCCCCCCTCCGCCCCAGCCCCGCTGCCTCGGGCCCCAGGATAACGGCAGCTCACGAACGCCCGCCTCATCCAGTCTGACCCAGGCCAGGTTCTCAGTCAAGGCGGGGACTGCATCCCATCCCGTGAGGGGACCGATGTCTTCAAGGGACAAGTGGACACAGGGCTTCTCTGGTCCTCTGTGATCCAGCCCCTGGGAGACCGCTCTCCCCAGTGAGGCGGTGGGAGGCGGCCAGAGGCTGGCTCAGCGCGGCGTGTGCGTGAGCACGGACCTGCGGTTCGCAGCTTGGCCCCCCTGTTCCCTTCTGGGCCCGACTCCTGCCATTTCTGAGATCCTAAGACAGACCCCCCAACTAGCCCTCTCTGCCTCACAGCTTAATCCACCAGAGGGAACCAGGAAGCTACACCGGCGCCCCTCTCGGCCCCCAGAGGCCGGCCCAGGCGGAGCTGAGGAGGGGGCACAGGCACACAAAGCCATCTGGGCAGGGCCTGGGGGGCCAAAGCAGATGCTAGGGCAAGGCCTGGGGAGCCTAGGGGTTGGACAGGGCCATTTGTGACGGGGAGCAGGCCCACCTGTCTGCGCCTCAGTCACTCACTTGAGAGACGGGGGACCCACCGCCTCCCTCTCAGGGTGCCAGGCTGACACCAGGACTCTGGGTCTCAGGCCAGCAGCGCTCCCAAGGGCTTCCCGAGGGTCAGCTGGGGAAGCTGGAATGGGGACGGACCCTGAAAGGCCCATCGTGCCAGCGGAGCCCTTCCCAGGAGAGGGGCAGGGGAACCCAGGAGCCTCAGATGCCGGCACCCAAACACTGAGCTTTGTTTCTGCCTCTAAGCAGACGCCCTTGTCAGAGGGGCGAGTCAAGTTCCACAGAGCAGGGAGAGGCTGGTACTTGTAGATCAGGATTTACGGAACGCCCTCCACCCAAACAAAACCAAAATAAAGCAAAGGCACTCCCTGAATGTCCACTATCTGGTGACAGGGGGAGGGGGCCTTCCTGGTGACCCCGAGCTCTGTCCACCACACTGGTCCTCACGCACCAAGAACTGGGCTCCCTGTCAGGAAGCGCGCAGGGCTGGGAGCACCTGGCTTGTAGCTCGAGAAAACTGTCCCCCTCTCCAGATGTGCGGGGACAGGAAGGGACGCCGGACACCCAGTGCTGTCCCGCCTGGGCTGGGAGGCCAGCCGCGCAGGTCCCGTTAGAAGGCTGGGGTTTGCGTCCCTGCAACGCCCCTGAGCAGGAGGATGGGAGGAGGCCCCCAGCCCCACAGGCCGCGGCGAGGTACACGAGACCTGAATAGCACTCAACACCCGCCATGTGAGACCACCTCTTACTCTTTCTTTATTGCCGTAAAAAAGGGATTCTATTTCTAGACACCAAACAGCATCACAGAGACATTCTTGGAAGAGAATTCTCTTTTGTTTGCAAGCCCTCGAGACAGACTTTAAATCTGCTCACCTGCAGAACAGAGATGGCCTCGTAGTGGCGGGTGGTGGCGGCCCTCTGGCGAGAGGCTCTTGCTCTCCCCGCAGACTGTCCCCCGCCCGCCCCGCACCTGCCTGCTCAGCCGCAGGGAGACGGGGTCCTGCACCGCCCAGCGAGCGGGGCTTGGAGCCTGCCTATGACTGTCCCAAGTCCAGGCAACCCGGAGGCCGCACGCAGCACTCAGTCCCTGGTAAAAGCTGTGTCTGGGGCGTCGCGGGGCAGGAGCCAGGGAGTTGGGGACGGACGGAGGGATCCAGGGCCGCCTCCGAGACTGATGAAGAGGTCTGACTTCTGCTCCACTGCTGACTGTGGGAGCCGGCAAGCTGGGAGATTCCCGGGCCTGCCTCCTCTTCCGCCAGTGGGGACAGCCCTGACAGCCTATGCCCACCAAAGGCAGAGAAGGCGTGCTCTCGGGGCCCAGGCTGCTCTGATCCCATCCCTAAGTGTTTGCAAAAGTGGGGCGTGCCTCTGAGGTTCCCGGGCACCCAGGCCACCTGGTATCCAAGAACCTCTTTCCAACAGGTCTTTGCAACGCGCCCCCACCAGCCTGACTCCTGACCTGTTTTTCCCTTAAAGCCAGTAAAGACACACTGTCAGTGAGCGGCCACTATCCCCACTCAGTCCTGGCACGTCCTTACCTCTCCTGTACCCCCAGGTCTGCGGAGGCCCAACCATGCCCAGCCCACCCCCTTCGGTGGGCTCTAGGACCAGGGATCCTCTTGGATCTCCCACTCCTTTCCACTTGACCCGCCCAGAGGTGTAGCCGGCCCAGGCTCCCGAGCTTCCCTTGGCCTTCGTGAACACTGATCACTGGAAACAACCTGGGGAGGCCAAGGGATAGGTGCAGGCTTTGAAGGCGCAGATGCCACCCAGGGCTCGAGTCTGGAGGCTGAAGAAGGGAGGGAGGAACCCCGCCCAGGGCTGCGGGGGCAAAGAAAGTGGTGGCTGCTGGGCCGCAGAACTCGTCGCGGTCTGCCCCACGCAGCAGACTTCCAGCCCGCATGGCTTCTGCTGAGCCCCGATGGAGAACCAGCAGCGGTCCCAGCTCAGTCTGCCCGAGGGCGGGGCCTCCAGCCCCCTGTCCCAGGCCAAGGTCCGGTGTGCTGGGCTGCTCTCAGAGAACGTTCTCTGCTGCACCCAGTACAGATGGGTGCGGGTGGGGTGCGAGTGTGGTGCAGGCTGAGGACTGGGCGCTCCCCGGCGCCCTGCCTTGGAACAGGCAGACGCCAGGAAAAGGCCCATCTGGCTCCAGAGCTGGGCCCCCTCGTCCCCGGGCAAGGTCCTGCTCAGGCCACGTCCCCTGGCTGGGGCTACGGGGCTGTCATCACGCTCTGCTCGCCATGGTCCACGCTCCAGAGGCGGTAAAACTCAGCAAAGTCCACATAAGGCTCGACGCGGCCGTCCTCGCCAGGCGGGAGAGAGTGAGCGGGCCGGGAGCGGAAGAGGCCCCCGTCGGAGCTGGAGCTGCTGCTCTGCGTGTGCGTGGTGGTGGACTGCAGCGTCAGGGTTGGGCTCTGGCTGTGGGGACCGCAGGGGACAGTCGGTCAGCGACAGAGAGGCCCTCCGGCCTCAGGCCAGAGCCAGCCCGGGCAATGTTCTCAATGGCAGGTGAAAAATCAAGTGTATTTCCCAAGCTCTAGCTCTATGTGGATCCTCAAGTGAACGAGAATTTAACAGAATGGATCACTAGGTTCCAGGGCTCGATCGCCATGCATCCCAATGGCGACAGAATGGGACACAGACCATCTCCCTCAGGGCAGTGCCAAGCCAGAGGCGGTCCACTCCAGCTGCTCCCCAAAAGCCTTCCTCATTCCCCTCACTGGCTTGGTGGGGACAGGCCCCCTGTCGCCAGAGCTCCCTGGGTACCTGCTCTGTCATGAAACACCTCACAGCCGGGCACTACCTGCCAGCCCACCCAGCCCCCGGGCCTGGCCCACCCACAGCAGAGCCCACCTCCCACTCAGCAACAGGCCAAAGGAAAGGGGCCATTCAGGGGTCCCAGAAGCAGAGGTGCGGCAGGAAGCCCAGTTCTCCCGCCTGGTCGGGGACCCCTGCTGTCCTGCTCTGCCTCTGAGGACCCAGCTGGGGTTTCTTCCCTCCAGGGAGCCCTGCGCACTTGGGATGCTCCCTGCTCAGCAGCCCGGCAGGCCCCTCTGGCCCACAGCAGCAGCAGCGGTGGCGGCAGTGGGGGCAGGGAGAGGGGAAGGCCCCCAGGGGGGCAGAGGCCCACAGCACCACTCCCTCCTGGGTGGCCCTTCCAATTGGCCACATCCTCTGCGTGGGCTGGGTGTGGCATCCCTATTATTCTGTGCAGGGCTGGAATGTGGAAACCAGATCCCGGTCCCCTGGTGTGGTGGGGCTTGGGGGGGGGTGGTGTGGACATTCCACAGAAGTGAAGGGGCTGGAGGGACATGGACCTGTGAGGCAGGTCTGCAGCGAGGAGGGGGGCCAGCCTGCTCACCCCTAAGTTCTGGGCCTCCTGCTGCCTCCATGCACCGCTCCCCTACCCTGCCACCCCGGCCTTAAACTAGACAACTCACTTTAAAGCTAAAATGGGACGCTCTAGTCAGAGCCCAGGCTCTGACAAGCCAGCACAGGCCAAACAATGTCCCCCAAGCATGGATGCCATTGCGGAGGCTTAGAGATGGGGAGAAGACGGGGAAAAGAGAAAAGAACACGAGAACCTTCCCAGAACCTTCCGGCCCGTCTCCTCCTGGCCTACCTGCCCACTTGGCCCCTGAACCCCCGCCCCGCCCATGTCTGGGTTCAGTGAGCTGCTGGAACTTGCAGGGCGGCCTCCTCCTGCCTCCAGGTCTGGGAAGGATCCCCAGGGATGGAGTGGGGAACGTGAGAGGTACAAGACCCCAGCGCACCTCACCCCACATCACTCGAGCCCAGGACTGGGCCCCGTGGCCACTCCCGTCCAGGCATCAAGGGCTGTCCCGGGAGGCAGGGCCGGGGGTGCCTGGGGGCGGGGGAGGGCTTACTTGGTGAGGGTAGGCGTGGCTTCGTCCAGCGTGGAAGCGCTGTGGGCCCCGTTGACCAGCTGGCCCTGGGAGGGCATGACAAGGGAGAGGGTCACGCTGGTCTTGCTGGTGCTCTGGGCGCTGGAGTACGGCACGGAGACGGGGTACACGCGTCCTCCTGCAGCTTGCGGGGGGAGAGAGCGGTGGGCTGCAGGGAGTGGCTGAGGGGGGATTGCTGGGGTGGTGGGAACACAGCCGCTGCGGGGCGTCATGGGGGCAGCGTCTGAGGGGCCGAGCAGGTGGGCAGCAGCCAGGCCTGGCTCCCGGGGCTGCCCTTTGGGACAGTGAAGGGGCGTCTATTTAATGGCAGACTCTTCCAGGCGGGCGGGGGGCTCCTCTCGGCAGCAAGGCACCGGTGCTCAAAGCAGGAGGAGAACATGTGCTGAGCTGCCTCGAGGACAGGGTGACTGCCGGGCTCCCCACGGCGCTCTCGGCCCAGGGTAAGTGGAGGTTGGCCCCCCAAAATATGGTTGCAATGACAACAAGTTACAGAAACTCCAGTAACCCCGGTGTCCGTGGGGGAACAAGCCCATTGGTGCTGCTCACGTGTGAAGCCCTGCTTGTCTGAAAAATGACAAAGAAAGGCAGCCCCTAGGAACAGATAGTTTCGACACTGAGCAGCCCGGGGAGAGAAAGAGAAAAAGACTAGCACCTCTCTTTCCCAGCAACCTGATCACGGAATTCCAAAGGGAGAAAATAAAGCATCTCAGCCTCACCCCTAACAGGGCCCAGGGACAGAGCCAGGTTTCGGGGGCCCCTCTGTCCACATGCCTAACCTCACTTCCCTCTCTTCCCTCCAGAGCCTCAGCTCCTCGGTAAAAGGGGGTGCCCCCTGCGCCTAGGGTTTTGTTTATTTATTTGACAGACAGAGATCACAAGTAGGCAGAGAGAGGCCGGCAGAGAGAGAGAGAGAGGAGCAAGTAGGCTCCCCGCTGAGCAGAGAGCCTGATGTGGAACTCGATCCTAGGACCCTGAGATCATGACCTGAGCCGAAAGCAGAGGCTTAACCCACTGAGCCACCCAGGCGCCCCTGTGCCTAGGGTTTTAAGGAGGCCTGAAGGAACTCTGTGCATAAAGGAACAGGAACCCAGTAGGCACCCAAGCAGTGGCAGCCACCATCCCTATTATGTGGCCTTGGGGGTTGGCAAAGTGCTTGTTCACGTGCTCAGACGTTCAGGAGGTCGGCCGGGCACGTGCTAGGATTCTCATTTCATAGGCAACAGGAAAAAACAACAACTCAGCTCGGAGAGCTTTACGGTCAGAGACCAGATTAGAACGGTTCCAAACCAGGCCTCTGGATCCACGTCCGCTCCAGGCAGCAAGGCCCACCCCTCCAACGTCACCCCGAGCCCCGGCCGACCTCCTCAGGAGGGCCTCCGGACACACTGCGTGCATACCTGGGGCCGGGGACGGCGTGGGCTGGCTCATCTCACCCAGAGGGTAGCCAAAATTCCTCACCAGCAGGGTCATGTCCTCGTGCCTCGGGCAGAACTTGGCCCGCTCGCCGCCACTGGCAAAGGTGTCCCCGTGGATGCGCTTCACCCGGTCTACCACGGCCTGGGCCACGGCATCCAGGGAAGTCTGCTTGGCGAACTCCGTGTCGATCATGGCGGCGATCTCCTGGGGGAGGGGGAGCAAAAGCTGGTGAGGAGCAGGGAGGGGGCGCCCAGGACTGCCGCCCGCAACTCCAGAGTCTAATCGGGACATTTAGGGGGTATCAGCCGAGCAGGTGAAGGAAGTCTCCAGCAGTCCAGCCTGTAATCTGAGCTTTTCAAGGTATTCTAGCTAATTCTTCTGGAACTTTCTCATTAGAAAAGGTGTGACCTTGTGATCTCCAACTGCTGGCTTCCACACCGATAAAATGGGGGATAATATCCACCTCGCTGGGTTATTAAGAGGATTAAATTGCACAATGGATGGGAGGGCACTCGAAACCACGAAAAAGTCTGGTACGAATTGATGTTAATTACTAAATTTCCTTTCCTGGAACAAACTTACTGTAGGCTGTGTCAAGCCACTTTTGTTATAAACAGGGAATACAGGGGCGCCTGGGTGGCTCAGTGGGTTGAGCCTCTGCCTTCGGCTGAGGTCATGATCTCAGGGTCCTGGGATCGAGCCCCGCATCGGGCTCTCTACTCAGCCGGGAGCCTGCTTCCTCCTCTCTCTCTGCCTGCCTCTCTGCCTACTTGTGATCTCTGTCTGTCAAATAAATAAATAAAATCTTTAATAAATAAATAAATAAATAAATAAATAAATAAACAGGGAATACAGAATGAAGACATGCCTCAGAGAAGTCCACTATCCAGTTTTTCTAGAACCCAGCAAAAGCCACTGGATAATTCTTTGGCAAAGACCAAAAAAAAAAGGAAAAGAAAAAAAATCATACTGACAACAAACACAAACACAAACTCCTCTACATGATGGCTGGCCAGAGTCTCTTGGAGGTAGGACGGCTGAGACAGGTCACAGGAGATGACCTGAGCCCTGTCTGGGGTCGGCTCAGCTCTGTCACTGACCGGCTGTCACCTGAGGACCTCAGGCAAGCCCCTGAACTCCATCAGCCCCAAGCTGCCTAACTCGACGTGGCCACAAGCCTGTCTCCTGGGTTATAAGGCTACTGGCAGGAATGATAAAATAAAGTAAATGAAAAACCTTGAACATGGGTTATCAGGAGATAGGCACATGAGACATTCTTCTCCTAACATTTAATTAAAAGGAGGACAAAGCAGAAAAGGTTACTTTCCTACAGGAAACACAAATGGAAGAAGAGATACAACCTGAATTCAGGAGCCAAGGTCAGGGAAAGGTAGCCTCCCTTCAAAATCATCCTTGAGGTTGACTGTCTCGAAGTCACGCATTAGGGACAACTGTCTGACACGTGTGCTCCCAGCACAGGAAAAATAAGAGGCTCCCACTGACTGGGGACCTAAGCTTATCACACCTCGCCCTCCCCGCAATCCCAAAAAGGTGGATGTTATCACCCCCTGTCAGAGACGAGGAGCAAGCTGTAAGCAAGTGCGGCTGGGAGGGGAGAGGGGGGACGGGAGAGAAGGGGAGAGGAGAGGCAGGGAAGGAGGAGGCGGAGGGAGGCTGAGGCTCAAGTCATACCCTCCGGCTCTCCTCCCTGGACCAGGGCCCTTCTCAGACACTCCAGAGCAATGTGCCTGGGGAAATTCACTTCCTGGGGTCCTGGGGACTGACCCAGCTTCAAGCCCAGAACAAGCATGCTTCTAGGTGGGATGCGTGTTCTTGGAGCACGGGCATTTCTTCCCCCAGCTTTGAAGGCACAGAAGCTGCCTGGGTCCCCAGGGGAGTACACCGCACTGGGGTGGGCTGGTGGCGCTCTGCCGGGGCTGGGCTCACCTGGTTGGCCTGCCCGGGCCCGTGGGCGGCCTCCAGAGCCTTGTAGAGCCCCTCCGACATCAGCACCAGGAAGCCAGTCACCCCATCCAGGGGCTGCGCACCGTGGATTTCGGGCTCCGCGATAATCGGCTTGGACTTGGCGGCGCTGTGGGAAAAGGGCAGGGAGAGCTGTGCTTGGAAGGGCCCCAGGGGACATTTCCTATGCTAAGGGCAAGAATCCACCCAGGGTGTAAAGTCAAATGCACATCTGACAAGAGGAAAGAGAAAAACCAGAAAAACAGACCTATCTTCTGAGCGTGGCTCCTAATGTAAAGCTCTGAGAGCCTGGAGAGCCAGCGGGGCGGCTGGGGGCACCCAACCCTGGCCCCAGTCCCCACCTCCTGGCCACAGAGCCTGCACGGTGGCAGTAGGGATGGTAAGAGGGTGGGGATCACTTGTAAAAGGGCACTTTGCCCAGGCTCCTCCAGAACGAGTACCAAGCCCACTCAGACCCCAAGTCCACTCCCCAGGTGCACAGGGACCCAGGAGGGCCAGCGAACGTCACAAAGCTCCAGCACGCGTGTGCGCACGCAGAGGCGAGTCTGAGATGTTCCTGGCAACGGCATGTGGAAGAGCAGAGTCTGGACACATCCCAGGAGCCCATGAGCGGGGCTGGTGAGCGCCGCTGCAGCCTTGCTACGGGCCCCTGGCCGCGGTTTCGGGGGCGCCGCCCGCCCACCCTGCACTGCGCAGTGGGGAGCACAGCACCCATCGGGAAATGAGGGGGGTGCAGGGCACAGGAAAGGGTATGCCAGCACCTGTGGGCGTTTTAGGAAGGGGGCTGCCCCCCACCCCATATCCCCCCACACACGTGCATGGGAGCCCTGGGGCAGGATACGGGGGAGACTAGCAGCTTCTGGGGAAGGGGTCCAGGCTCGGGGTGGGGGGAACTCTCACTGTGGATCCTCAGAGCTAGCTGACCTGTTTTGAGTCTGTACTTTCCAACTAAGCCAACAGTTAGAGACAAAAGTTTCCAAACTCAACCGCCTAAGTCCTATGAGAGCAAGGAATTGTAACTCCTGCTTTCTAGGCCCTGAGGAGTCTGGCTCAGATGCTGGGGTCTTTGCTAAGATTGCCCCACGGCTCTGGGTGTGACATCCATGCCCGTGAGGGCAACACACACCTCCCCACCCCCCCAACTCCCTGTACACCCACACCCCCCACCAACGTGCCACCCCCACATACACACCACATCACACATATGCCACATCCCCCACCACACCCCCCCACAACCACATACACACCCCCCACAACGCCACACCCCCCCATACACACTGTGCACACAATAAACCCCCCACACCCCCCACCACATACATACACACCGTATACACACACACCCCACACTACACCACACACACACCATACCCCCCCTCCACACACACACATACACACCCGCATATCTGTTTTCCCAATCACCGTTAAGGACATTGCTTCGGATTCAGGATGCCTGGGTTCAAGCCCTGCCTCAGCCCCTGCCAGCCCTGTGAGCAGGTGGCCCCCTGCGGTCTCCACATCGGTTGCCTCCAATGAACACACCTTCGGGCCAACAGCAGTACCTACCTCACAGGGTCTGAGTGAGGAGCGAGTGAGACAGTGTGTAAAGAGCTGGGCACAGGCTTGGTACGACGACGGCCCACAGTCACCACCGCTGCCCATCTGCGGCAGCTCGTGACAACGCTGGTCACAGGTCCTGTGGCCCTGGCTGCTGCCCTTGGCTTTCACTCATGTCCCCAACCTGACCCCTTGCCAGCCCAGCTCTACAGAACCTCCCAGCCTCTTGGGTCTAAGGCCACACACCAGCCTCTCTGGGAGGAGCACTGCCCTCCTCGGGCTCTCGGCTACCTCAACCACATCTTTTTGTCCCCAGACCATCTTTCTGCCCAGACCCTCTGGCCCCACAAACAGGGGGCAGCTGGGTCAGCCCCCTACCTGAGTAGGTCGATGTCAGTGTAGCCGTATTTGACCTTGTAATCCCCGATGCGTCTGGTGCTCTCCTGCCCACAGATGACCCCCACTTGCTTGATCTTTCCTGCATCCAAACCTGCCAGCGGGAGAACAAGAGAACAATCCCAGATCCTGCCCCCCGTGAAGGAAAAAGGAACGGCATCCAGACGTGGCCCCCCCCAAGACAACAAGGTGGAAAATGAAGTCACACCAGGGCGCCCCAGGGAGTGGCTCACCCGAAGGGCCCCAGCGTCCACAGTGCCCAGCCTCATCAGAACGCCCCCTTCCTCAGAGGCCCCGGGCAGGGAGCGAGTGGCTGTGCCATGAGAGCTGCAGCCTCGAGCCTTCTCTGGCCTCTTAGTCTCTCTCTAGTGGTCATAGTACCTGCCGTATACTCCGTACTCTTGAAAACACTTCACACCTAAGGAGGCTTAATCCTCACAAGGCTCTGAGGCAGGTGTGACTACGATCCTCATGACACAGATGGGGAAACTGAGGCACAAACTTCCAAAATTCCGGACATCGACAGCTAGTAAGGGGCAGAGCTGGGATCCAACCCCAGGCAGGCTGGTTCCAAAGTCAAGGTCGCAGCCTGAGCACTTCCTGCCTCTCCCTACTTGGCCCCCAGAAGAGGACTAAAAGTGAACCATGGGGGCCGCCCCCGCCCCGACTCACCGAGCTGAGAGAGGCGGAAGAGCTCGTCTTCGTTTTCCGTGGTGTGGTCCACGTTCAGCTGGGTCACCTGCAGCCCGTCCACCGTGGATTTGCATAAAAGGGCACGATTTGTACCTGCAGGAGAATTTGAGCAGCTGAGCCAAGACTGCGTACAGGGAGGAACAGGACGGGTGGAGCAGAGAGAGAGAGAGAGAGAGAGAGAGAGAGAGAGAGAGAGAGGAGGCAGGCATCTCACACAGGGAAATCCTCGAACCAGCAAAGAAAATAGGCTTAGACCACTGGGGTGAGTCACCAGTCGGGGCGTGCTGATGGTATTAAGGAATTAGGTTAAACTTTTCCAGTGTCATCCTAGGATAATTATGATTTTACTAGGAGACCTTTTCTCTAGGGAGATGTACTGAACTATTTACAAAGAGATAACATGTGACACGATGTCTGGGGTTTGCGGGGCCAGAGGACTGGAGAGGAAATGAGACTGGCCTTGAGGCTCTGACTGCTGGGGCTGGGGGCTGGGCACATGGGTGTTCGCTCTATGCTTTTCACCCTGTCTTTTTGTATTTTTGACTTCTGTCCACGAGATCTCAAGGAAAAGATCGACGTTATCAGCGGGGTTTCTGCACTGCTCCCACAGTAATCTGTGAGTGTGGACTTCTTGGGTTTCCAGATGGCCTCGTTTCCCACAAATCCAAGTATCCCCGGGGCCCCTCACCTAGCCCATCCCACAGCCCTTTGTGGGATGCTGAGTGGGTCTTCCGTAGCCAGGCCGTCTCCTCCAGAAGAGGAAGCCACTGAGGCAACCCAGAGAGGGGACGCAACTCGCCCACAGCCAGCTGAGGCAGAGTGGGGGACTCCTAGCCAGAACCTCTCATTCCCTGTGCTGGGACTGGGGGATTCCTGGGCAGAAATGGGGAAATGGCCCTCAGGGTCTCAGAAGACATGGGCTGGAGGGCCTATGTGCCTGGGAAGCAGGCTGCCCCAAGAACACCCAGACCTCGAGGCTGGCCTTCTTCCGGCCAGTGCTCCCGCCCTGCGACAGGCAGGTGGCTCACCGACATTGGCGACATAGAGCTTGTTGTTGAGCAGGACAGCCACGACGGCCATGGCTCCTCCCGAAATCTCCCTCTCCAGAGCCTTGAGTCTCTCGAGGATCTTCTGGTACTGCGGGGGCAGCTGGTGCTGAGGGACACCCTAGAGGCCACAGCAGGGGTCAGAGCGGGTGGGGTGCTCAGGACCATCTCCCCAGCAGGCCCTCCCTTCAAAGGCGAGGCTCCGAGGGCCCGGCTGGGACGAAGCCGTACTGCAGCTCCAGGGAACCCTTCTCCCGGGAAGGCCAGACAGGACCGTACTCGCCCTGTCGGTTCTGGAAGGGCCGGTGGCTGACGTGGGCGGGTGGCTGATGTGGGCGGGTGGGTGATGAGGCGGCACACGGGCTCAGGTCAAGGACTGATCTGGAAGGGCCTTTTCTCACATCCTTCACCGCCCACCCCTGTGCCGAGCCCAACTGAAGTTGCCCACAGTGGGCCCGGGAGACCCCTCGGAGGGGGCCTCTGCAAACGCACTACGGCCCCGTCCCTCGGTCGGGAACTGTCCCCCTAACACCCACCACTCTGGCCCAGTCCTGTCAATGGCTGAGGAGTGACACGGCAGATACGTCCCTGCTCCTCGTAAAGCTGGGCCTTGGGGTGCTTCCCCCGGGAGCAGGCTGGGGAGATTACCTCTGGCAGCTGGGACTGGAGGCTTGCCTTCTCAGCCAACGCGTCATCGATGGACTCCAGGAAGCTCCTTTCCACCACGTCGAAGGCCTGGATGCACAGAGGACAGGGAGGGGTGTCAGGGGAAAGGCCAGTTCAAAATACCACTGCTACCGGGTACTGAAATGCCTGTTAATAGTGACAGATTCTGGGGGCGCCTGGGTGGCTCAGTCAGTTGAGCATCTGCCTTCAGCTCAGGTCACGATCTTGGGGTCCCGGGATCGAGTCCCACATCAGGCTCCCTGCTCAGCGGGCAGCCTGCTTCTCTCTGTGCCCCTCCCTCCTACCCTGCTCTTTCTCAAATAAATAAATAAAATCTTACAAAAAAGTGACAAATTCTGCACGAAATGCAGGCCAGCACGTGACAGGGGCTTCACACAGGGGACTGCAAGGCCTTTGGCTCTGACAGAGCCGTGCGGGATGGAGCCTTCAGCCCCAGGGGCCTGGAGCCTTCCAGAGAGCACTGTAGACCCCGGAGGGGCAGGAGCTGGCACAGAGGTTCCGAGCACGGCTTGGAATCAGGCCACCCGGGGTGAATTCCGGCTCTGCCGCTTGACTGCCAGGCAGTCTCCATCTCACCCGCAAAGGAGACAAGCGCTGCTCTGTGGGGGCGGGGGGTACGGACGGACGGAGATAATCCACCCTGCGCACCCAGCACCCGGGCCGGCGGGAGCCTAGGGCAACGACACCTCGTATCGTCACTATATCCTGCCGGTCAACGCCGGTCCCTTGACGCTGGTCCCGCTGCTGCCTTCCGGGAGGCGAAGGAACCAGCCGAGACTCACTGGCGCAGGGCCCTGAGGCCACGGAGGCCCTCTGGCCCAGGTGCCGAGGCTGGAAAACGGCCGGGAACACGGTTTTCGAGGAATAGGAATCCATCCTTCTCATCTCGGACTAAGTGCCTCCGGACGTGCTTCCAACAAGAGATGCCAGGAGGACAACCTCCAGCTCTTTAGCCGGCAGAAAGCAGGACCGGCCAGCAGGTACCAGCGAACCAAAGGGAGGAGGCAAGGCCCACCGGTGCTTACAAACAGGAGGCTGAACACCCAAGCCTCACCCAGAGGAAAGGGTTCATCTCAAATTACCCTGCTTCTCCCAGAGCTCAGCCTCCCCCCACGCCTTCATCCAAGGAACACCCCTGACACCCCTCTCTCCAGGAGGATCACCTCCAGAGCCCACCCTGCCACTCAGGCGGAAGGACGGCTGGCTGCCTGGGCCTGGCCTCTGGGGATGTGGGGAGCCTCTGTGTGACGAGAACAACTGAGAAAAACAACTTTGCCTCTGAGCTGCTGCCCAGACGTCTAAAGGCATGATAACCCGGCCCCTAACCCGAGTCTGGACACACATGAGGGCCTCAGCTTAGGAGTCCCACCAAAAATTCCCGCTTCACAGTTCCTGGGGCACCTTTTAAAATAACCACTTCGAGTGAAGGCTACGGGAAGTAGTGACCTCCACCCCAACGCCCTCCTAAGTACCAGGAGCTTGCCACTCTGCCCTTTCTCTTGTGCTGGCTCTTGACTCGGGAGGGAGGACTGTCCCCCTCCCCTCCCCACCGCTCAATGGCGCCCTCTTGCTTCTGGGATCTGTAAGTAATGACGAATCTGTGGCATTGCTTCCTCTGCGGGGGTGGGGGGAGTGTCATGGGACTGCACCTCCAGTCACAACAGTCCTGTGGGTCTCACGTCCCCAGAGGTGGGGCCTGGAGGCTGAGGGGGTGACCCGCCAACCTCAGGACATCATCTTCATTCAATATACCTGCTCTGGCTTCTCAGCACGGCTGGTGACAGCGGCGGGGCAGCCTGTCCTATACTATATGCCTGGGAGCTGTGAATGGCCTGCGATGGTCCTCCCCCAGCTGGATCCAGCTCCCTGGGAAGGAAGCGCTGCTTGCTGGCAGTCCTGCAGTATTGCCTGGCCCCCTGGGAGGTGCGGCCACACTCGCCCACCCTAGGTTGTTAGTGCAGTAAAAGGTCAGGCTCTCCTGCAGAGACTGGCCCGGAGGCCCCAGTCCAAGGTGGATGTGTTTCCCATTTGTCTAGGAACAAGACCCCACCAGATGTCTGGTCTGGAGGTGACTGGTTCTAATTGTGGGTCAAAGTCGAGCCCCAGCGAGCTAACCAGGACAGTACGGCGCTGCCTCCGTCCCAGCAGGGGCGCAGACTAGGCAGCCCCTGGGAGCCAAGGAGAGCTCCCCTAGATTAGCGCGGAAAAGGGAGGCTGGCTGCTGAGCTGGGGGGGGTCAGCCAAAACCCGTGGCAGAGGCAACGCCACCAGGGGCATCATGGCGCCCCGGGCCAGCACCTCCTCTGGGGCTGTGTTCCTTGCCGCTGTCTCAGATCGTCCCCCAACCCAGGGGATACTGGGAGTCCTGTCCCTGGCATGCTGCAGCAGAACAGACCCTCACTAAAAGCGGGGCCCCTGAGCACACACTACCGGCTCCCTCCCAGTCCCCAGAGGAGGCTGAAAAACTACCAGACTCTTGGAAGAGCTCTGCCGAAGTGGCCTGAGCCTTACTGAGCGCAGTGGGTTGCTATGTTCTTGGGGGCCGGTGGTGGGGGGCTTGCCTGGACACATTGGGGGGCACAGCCCTGGCAGAGCTGGAGCCACTTCCTCGGACACGGACCGGGCCACCCGGGAGAGCAGGAGGCGGCGACACGAATGGGGAAAGAGACAGCCTCCATCCCAGGTGTTCCCGGCTACCTTCCATTGCACCAGAACGTCTGACGACGACCAGCGTGACCCGGAAATGGAGACAGGTAACCATACAGGCTGGCCATGCAGGTTTTCTAGAAACATTTGTCCGAAGTGGGGAGAACGGTGCTGACCCTTACAGGACTTGGAACTGGCTCCCAGCTGCTGTTTGCAGTGGCTGACATGCGTCCGTCTGGCTAGTCTGGCCAAAGACTCTAAAATTCATAACTGGTTAAACAAAACACCCAAGGTATCGAGGACCCATTTTAGTAGAGACACCTTAGAGGACCCCCGGACTTGTCACCACAGCAAGGGGGCTCCCCAATGTGTCAAGCCACAAAGGCAGGAGACAGACAAAATCCAAAAGGCGGTAGGCTCTGAGGAAGAGATCCCCGAGCCTCTGGTGCCCTTGGAGATAAGGGGGGGAAGACGCTTTGCTTCTCCTGATGGTTTTTTATAGCTGGGTGCTAGGCCCATCCCTCTGTCGAGATCAGAGCTCATGCCCACCATGGACGACCCTGGATGAAGCCCATTCCCCCTTGAGTAGACACTGGATGGTTCAGCGGGTATGTCATTTTGCTCAGTGTTGAGCTTCCACACTCCCTGACCATGTCCAACCCAGAGGAGGCACCCTTGGGGCCAGAATCTTAGGAGTTCATGGGTACAAATATAAGACCATGCCATTATAATTTATAGAAATGTCAGATGGTACTAAGGGCAGTAGATGGTATCAATGCTCTAACTAGATGAAAAAAGAATGTTTTTAAAGTTCAAATCTTGTTTGCCCCTACAGCCAGGAACCAATGGCGGGGCCCTAAAGGATGGGGGGGTGTTTCTGGGCCTCTTCTGGGTACCCACGGAGAGTGACCTACAACCCAGCTCCCTCCCAAGAGATGCAGAGGCCTCTCTGTATGGGCAGCTCTGGGGATCAGGGAACCCTAATGCTTGCTCTCAAGAAGACCAGAACACAAACTAGAGGCCTTGGCTGTGGATGCCATCACCTCCTGGCCTAACCCATCCCCGACAGCAGGATCTGGATCCTGTACCCTGACCTCTGAGAGGGGCACTTGCCCACGACCCTGCCCCAGGGACCCGGCCGTCCCCTGGAGCCTGTCCTTCCTCCAGGAGACAACCACCATATACTTCTCTAACTACCCACTGGGACACATAGAAGAGACATTTTACCGCTCTTGTGGACACTTCCTGGGAACCCCACCCCACATCAGCAAGGGGCACCCTTTAAATGACGAGGCCTAACAGGCAGGATATAGAAGGCGTTCAACCTCCTTCGGGCAGGATTCACCTGCCACCAGAGGCTGGGCTATTCCCCACATAAAACTCAAGGGCCTTAGTTGGTCCTAGAAAGGCCGGGAAACCCCACTTGAGGTTAAACACCAGCTGTGAACTATTCAGCCTCCCACCACGCCTTGTATCTCCTCACACTTTGGAGTCAACACACAGCACACCTGTCCTCCATTCTTCATCCACGCACCCACAAAGCCACAGCCGACAGCCAGCTGGCTTGAAGGTCAACTCACGAAGCCCGCTCCCTTGTTCCCCTCGGCTCCTTTCAGACAGCAGCACCGGCTGCCGTGGACTGGGTGTCCTGGGGACAATGGACCACCGTGGATTGGGTGTCCTGGGGACAATGGACTAACCATGTCCCCTCCTGGCTGCCTGTGGGCTTCCGGCCCAGACGGCTGCACCCCTCCCCCAGAACCTCAGATTCTGGCTCCTTGGTGGGCTTTATTAGCAACTGAGGCCCTCAAGGAGTGGGGCTGCCCTACTCACCCTCCCCGTGAAATCACAGATCAGGGACGGCTCCCAGCAGTGGCTCGACATTGGCTACAAGTGCCAATTCGCCACAGTGGAGAGGATCCTTTCTGGAAGGGGCTAAATCCCGCAGGGCAAGGCTTTCCCAATGGCTAGAGGACACGGCTTCTGGCTCCTCAGGCCCCTGCCCAGGGACCCAGGGGTTAGCAGTGACACAGCCCCCATTGCCTGAGCCTCCCGGCAAGCTGGGATCGCCAAGGGGGTCTGTGCACCCCCTCTGACTGTGGCAAGGCGGGGTCAGCTCAGCCTGCTCAGGACAAATGGCCATGCAGTGCATAGCTGCCCACGACAAGCGTCTTGTCCTTGTCCGTATTGTTACCGACTCAGGCGCAGTGGCTCACAGGCCAGCGGTTTGGTCAGATCATTGGCAGTGGGATGACTTTCATATGCAAGACCCATGCACATGGGCGGTTCCAATTTGGAGGACACCAGGGCGATGAAGGTCACCCACCTCGGAGTGTCGGCGAACACTAGCGTACTGGAGGCTGTCTCTAACCTCCAGGCGGGCTCCCTTGCCTGAAGCCCAGTCACCACCCATCTTTGCTGCTCCCGAACACAACCCTCTGCCCACAACTCCAAGGATAACTCCCCAGCTCCCTCCACCCGCCAGCCACCGGCAACCAATCCTCCGCTCCAACGCTCCAGCCTTTCTGGGTCACGGCTTCCCTACTCCTTCTTCCCTGGCCTGAAGGTCCCCTCAGGTCCCCTATCTCTCCTGGTCTTGGGGGAGCTCAGGACACAATGGCCCGAGAGGCTGGAGCTCATAGCAGGGGGATTGGGCTCCCGCAGAACTTGAAAATGCATTGTTTTGAATCGCAAATTATGCTCCCAAACCAAAGGCCGGAAACTGCCATTCTTTGGGCCTGTGAGGGGACAAACCTCTTAGGGGCTGGGAGGTTGAATTCACAGAGCCGCTTCCTCTGTCGCTGGGCAGGACCCACCACACTGTCACCAACCAGTGTGGTGCCGCACTGGCTGACCGCCCGCCACACCCGCGGGGAACACCTCTGTGGGGCAGTTGTCTAAGTGTAAGCTGCCCCCAGCAAGGCCTCCTGACACCCTGGACTCAGGTCCCCAGACCCAGGAGCTCATCTTACTGCCCACTGGAACACAGCACTGGGCTCTCCAACAGGGCCTCCGTAGAACTTCCAGCTCGCCCACAGGCCTCTGGCATTGTGGAATGCCACAACCGGCTCTTAAAATCTTTGCTCCTCGGGTGGCTCAGTTGTTAAGTGTCTGCCTTCAGCTCAGGTCATGATCCCGAGGTCCTGGGATCAAGCCCCGCATAGGGCTCCCTGCTCAGTGGGAAGCCTGCTTCTCTCTCTCCCACTCCCCCTGCTTGTGTTCCCTCTCTGTCAAATAAATAAATAAAATCTTAAAAAAAAAAAAAAAATCTTTGCTTCTTGGGACGCCTGGCTGGCTCAGTCAGAAGAGCATGTGACTCTTGATCATGGGGTTGTAAGTTTGAGGTCCACGCCCCACACTGAGTGTAGACATTACTTTAAAAAAAAAAAAATCGCCTGGGGTGCCTGGGTGGCTCAGTGGGTTAAGCCTCTGCCTTCGGCTCAGGTCATGGTCTCAGGGTCCTGGGATCGAGCCCCACATTGGATTCTGCTCAGCATAGAGTCTATTTCTCCCTCTCCCTCTGTGCTCTCTCTTTTTCTCTCAAATAAATAAAGGTAATCTTGAAAAAATAAACAAAACAAAAATCTTTAAATAAAAATAAGATCCTTGCTCCTTAAGTTACAGGGAGGTAAACAGCTCGTAAACTTCCTCGCTGCCCGAGGCCCCTACCGCTTTAAATTCTAGGCCCCCTGCCCACTGCGCTCCTCACGCCCTGCCACTCGGGAGCCACCCAGAGCGGGTCCCTCCGCAGAAGGAGCCGGCAGCACCTTCAGACCAACCCTAGCGAACCCAGCACTTGGCAGCTGTCGGGCTGAGCTCCCCGGGGACGCGGTCGGCCAGCTCGAGCATCGCTACCTGCAGCAGCACGCGCCGCACGTCCGCCTCGGTGTGCTCGGCGCTGAGCTGGCCCAGCAGGAGCTCGGCGGACAGCCGCTGGGCCACGAAGCTGGTCACTCGGTTGCCATCGTAGCCATTGAAGACCCCGTACAGGAAGCAGTTGTTCTCACTCCTGCCAGAGAGAGGGGGAGCAGCTTGGGACGGGGGGCTTGCAGGACAGTGACGCCAGTTCCCAAGTGGAGGGGAGGAGGGCCAGGACTTGTGGGAGGCCAAAGACATGGCAGCGGTGGCTTTAGCTGCCCACCTGAGTCTCCCCACACTGACCCTCATGCCACTCGGGCATGGCCTTCTGGGACGCTCCCACTCCCACTGTAGCAGGCCCTGGGTGGGGGTGAGGTCCAGATGTGCAAGGGACAGCAGCAGGTGCCGCCTCCCACGGACCCCACCTCAGCAGCGAGCCCCATTCGAGAGAGGTGCAAAACTGTTGCTTTTTCTTGCCCCATAAACCTGCCTCCGATGCCCAGGGGGACGTTGCCGGCACGCTCACCTGAACTTGAGCCAGCTGTCCTCTGGTGGGTGGCTCTCAGTGCCCTTACCATCAGCAGAGTAGCTGCGGTTGGAGGCCGTACCAACCCCAGAGAGGTGGCAGAGGGGAAGGTCATCTGTCCAGCTTGGCTGCTGCTCCTGAGAAAGACACCAGGAAACGGAGAAGTGTCACCTTCTCCCCCAGGACAGACCCCGCACCTTATTCTTCTTCCCCAACAAAACCATAGTAGCCCCAGAGCCCTGCGGAAAAGGTTCCACTTCCTTCTGGAAAATGGTGCTTGTACGAACTAACGCCTACAGAAGGGTCTGTGTGTTTTTATGGGGAGTCCGCAATGCTTTCCCTCAGGAAGTCTAGAAAAGCCTAGAGCTCCCAAATTAAGGCCCAGCAGTGGTTTCTAAGCATGAACTATGTTACAAAATATGAGTGAGACACACAGGAGAAGCAAACTCCCAGTTGAAAGCTCTCTGGTGGCTCCCCACCTTTCCCTGCTGTGGCTCTGACGCCAATCACTTGGGCACTAGCTCTAACTGGAGGCCTCCAGGCCCAGCCCCCAGAAGGGCCGATCCCAGGACACTGGCAAATGCAGCAGCTCCTTCAGGTGACTGACTCAGGCAGCCCAACACTAGAGAAACTGCCTTGTTAGCAAGCTTCAGTCGTGCTCCGTGCCCCTGGGGCTTCTGCCCTGGGGTCCTGCTCTCCTCTGGTGACTCTCCCACCTGCCCGGTGCCACAGCCTTCTCCACCAGCACAAGGCTCCCGGCACCCCACTCTTTCCATCTGCATGAACAGACTCCTTATCCTTGTCTGGCATTACTCCATGCTCTTTGGGCCTCTGGCTCAGCAGTCACGGCCTCCAGGAAGTCCTCCTACAGGAAGACCACCCCACTCCCAAGCCGGGCTTGACTGACGGCCTTCCCATGCACTCCTAGTACGCCTGGCTCCCTCCCTCCTGCCTGTCCGTGTCTGACTTCCATTCTACCCCATGGATCTCGAACTAGACTGCTCAGTATCATCACCATGGAGCTTAGAACCTTACACACACACACACACACACACACGCATGCATACACACAGCTGTCCAGGCCCAGCCCAAACACAAATTCTGATCGGCCTAAATCTTGAGTTCACTCTGAGCATCTGCATTATTTTCGCCGCAGAGACAACTCTGACACAATGCCCAGGTGCAATCCACTGTTTCTCACTGAGCGCCTCCTCGCAGCTGGCCGGGTTCACAGGAGCATTCCCAGGGCCACTGGGCTGAACTATAGCAAATGGAAACGACTGGCCAAAGGCCAACTGCAAGGACAAAGTCTGGATGGGAGGCTGTGTATTAAACAGGCATCGATACTGTGCACGACTGCCTGCAAGGTAGTAGTCAGGGCCTTCAAAGAAGGCTGCAAAAACCACTTTGACGGGCCTTTGCAATCGGATACATAAAAGGCCTGTGGTTAGTTTTTGTGGCAAATTTCATGTTCTGTTCATTTACATACTGACAGCCAGGGACTCTATGGCTTTTTAAATCGCTTTCATGCTGCATTTATTCTAGCGGGTTAGTTCTGTGCTTTGCACCCTAGAGCAACTTCTGCAGGATGTGGGAGCTTATTTTTGTATTTAAATTAACATATAGTAAAATGGACCTTTTTTTTTTTGGCATGAGAGTCTATGCATGGGAACAGGCGTTTCGTGTGACTGCCACCCCAAGATCCAAAACAGCCTCATCGCCCCAAAGCAGACCCCCATGTTGCCCCTTTGCAACCACACCCTCCTCTAGCCCTGCGCTGCGCCACTACATTGTCTTTTCAAGAACGTCTTCGGTGCAATTAGGCAGTACATGACTTTTTTTTCTTTTTATTGTGATAAAACACACATAGCAAAATTCACGATCTTAATTGTCTTTAAGTAAATAGTTCAGGGGTACTAACTATTCACTGCTGCGTGGCCAGCCCTGCCATCCATCCCCAAGGCTCTTTCCAGCTTGGAAAACTGAAACTCTGTCCCCGTTGAACACTAACGTCCCCTCCCCCTCCCCAGCCCCTGGCAAACCCACCACTCTGCTCCGGGTCTCAAGGTGCATAACCTTTTGAGATGGGATCCTCTCACTCAGCACCATGCCTGAGACCTCCTCCCCGCCCCCCCGACCCCCCTACACACAAGTTGCTGCGGGCAGCAAGTTTGTCCCTTCATTGGAGAGTTTTCCACCAGTTGGGCTGTTCCCAGCTTGGGGCAAGTTTGGAGAGCAGGTATGAAGAGTCACGGGCAGGTTTTTGTGTGAACATGACCTTTCACATCTCTTGAGTAGGGATGAGATGGCTGTCTAACTTTCTAAGAAATTGCCAACTGTTTCCCAAAGTGGTGTACCATTGGCGCTCCTGCCCATAAATGCACAAGGCGAGTTCCATGGGCTCCGCCTCCTCATCACTGCAGGGTCCCATTTGTTAAATGGAGACATTCTAGGAAGCGTTTAGTGCCAGCTCATTGTGCTGTGATCTGCATTTCCCTGGTGACTAATAAGGGTGTTAAGCATCTCTCCATGTGCTACATTGTCATCCTGCCATCTCTGGTGAAGTGTCTGTTTTAAATCTTATGCCCGTTTTTTTTTTCTTCTGTCCATTTTTCAGTTGGGTTGTTTGTTTTTTCACCTGTTGAGATCTGAGAGCTTTTTATGTCTTTTGGATAAAGGCCTTTGTTGGACATGTGATTTGCAAATATTTTTTCCCAGTCTGTAGCTTGTTGTTTGTTCGTTTGTTTCTTTAAGATTTATTTACTTTGAGAGAGACACAGAGAGGGAGAACGAGCAGGGGAGGGGCAAAGGGAGCGGATCCTTCAAGCTGACTCCCCGCTGAGTGGGGAGCCCTACTCCAGACTTGATCCTATAGCCCTTGAGAGCATGACCTGAGCTGAAACCAACAGTCAGAGGTTAACTGACTGAGCCACCCAGGCACCCCTGTAGCTTGTCATTTTATTTGCTTATTGGTATCTTTTGCAGGCCAAGAGTTTCTAGTTTTTATGAAACCCACTTCATCAGCTTTTTCTCTCACGGTGCATGCTTTCATGTTCTAATAACTGTCTGCCCGGCCCCAGCCACAGAGACCTAGGTTTTTCTTCTGATAGTTTCACAGTTTTACATTTAGATCTGTGATCCATTTGGGGTTAATCTCTGTCTAAGACAGGAAGTTTAGGTCTAAGTTTTTTTGTTTCACATATGGATATCCAACTGTTCCAACGCCATTTGTTGAAAAGACTGCCCTTTCTCCATTAAATTATCTCTGCACCTCTTTCAAAAAAATTAACTGGCCATCCTTGTGTGGGTCTGTCTCTGTTCTCCACTCTGTGCCATGGATCTATGAGTCCATCCCTCCACCAGTTACATGCTCTTGATTACCACAGTTTTATAAATTTATATTCAAAATCTCTATTATCAAATCTACATTTTACTTATAATCTATATTATACAATCGGGTAGTAGGTTGCCTCTAACTTCATTCTTTTTCAAAGTGACTTCAGTGATCCTATTTCTTTTGCCTTCTCTATAAACTTTAAAATCAGTTTGTCTGGGGCACCTGGGTGGCTCAGTCGTTAAGCAACTGCCTTCGGCTCAGGTCATGATCCTGGGATCCTGGGATCGAGCCCCACATTGGGCTCCCTGCTTGGCGGGGAGCCTGCTTCTCCCTCTCCCATTGCCTGTGTTCCCTTTCTCGCTGTGCCTCTGTCAAATAAATAAAATCTCAGTTTGTCTATATCTACAAGAAAATCTTGCTGGGATTTTGACTGGAACTGTTCACAGATCAGTTTGAGATCCGACATCCTCACCATGCTGAATCTTTCAATTCATCAATGTGGTGTGTTTTTAATCTTACTTACATCTTTATAGGACTTATTCACATGATGTCACCACAAGGTCTGAAAAGCCACTAAGGTCTATTAGTAGTAGCCTTCGAAAACTGCAAATGTGACCGAAACCTAGCTGTGGAAAAGAAACAGCAACAAGAGCTGAAATTCTGCTCAGCTTCGGAGGACCCCAGGGATGTAGGTCAAGACACATACAATGAAAGAAAAACGGCTTCACGGTGACACAAATTGTCTAGCTGGAATCTTCACTTGTCTCATCTGAAAGCAATATAAATGTCTCTCTTAATAGAAATGACAACTTAATTAAGTCTTCGGAATCCACATATGACGTTACGCGGGTAGAGTACGTTCCATTAATACAAACATATTCCATAAACGTTTACTGGGCATTTACAGAAGGCTGGCATTGTTCTAGGTGCCGGAACCACAGTGCGGAAAATGACTGAGGGTCCTTGTCTGAAGCCTCCTTTCTAGTCAACAAGAAACTTTAAACATGTAGTACAATAAATAAAGCTATTTGAGACAGGGATATGGAGAAAATAATTACAGTAAGGGGACAGAGAGATGGTGAGGGCTCTTTTAGATGAAGTGTTCAGAGGACGCAACCTCTGAGCCACACCCAAATGATGATGGAGCAGTGACCATCTCAGAAAAGTGGGAAAGGAGCCTTCTGGGCAGAGGAAACAGCATGTGAAAAGACCCTGAGCCCTGAGGTGGAAAAGTAAGTGTGTGACGTTTACGGAAGTCCAAGGAGGCCAGTGTGGCCTCTGCAGTGACCAGAGGGGAAAGTGGCTTGCTACTGTGTTCATACACGTGTACCTGGGTGGGAACAGGGTAAGGCCTTCCATGCCACTGAAAAGAGTTCACTGCCAAGGAGTTAAGTACTTTACAATGAACTGCTCTGTGCCAATTATCCCTTAGGTCTTAGATCTGCTTAATACACCTCCATTGTCAGAGACCTCACAAAGACAACCTGGCAAATATGTTTCCAAAAGAAGCTTTTTTTTCTAGGGTCTGTCTCTTGCCTCCAACTCAAATGACATTAAGCACAAAAGCACTTCCGCAGTCAAGTGTGTCCTATGTCTTCCTCCTGAAAAGATGGGTCAAGAGACCAATATTGAGCACCCCAAAGGCCCACAGCTACTTCAGAGAGCAGCCGAAGGGGTGCGTGGGTGGCTCAGCTGGTTCAGCGGTTAAGGGTCCTGGGATGGAGCCCTGCGTCGGGCTCCCTGCTCAGTGGAGAGCCTGCTTCTCCCTCTCCCTCTACTGCTGCCCTTGCTTGCGCGCACGCTCTCTCTGTCAAATATATAAATAAATCTTTCAAAATAAAGCACGGAAGATGTTTATACTTTCTAAAGTACAGACAGTATACTGTCTGTGATGAAAGAGGAGATTAAGATGGACTGAACTTGTCCTCGAAGACGAGATGAACAATATAAATGTGTCACCCAGGACGCAAAACCTGTCATCGGTGTTGCAACCGTGGTGCTTCCTCTGCCATTCTCTACCTCCCACAGGGGACAGAGACAGGCTTCAGGGACTCGAGTCTTTCCAACAAATTCATACTTTCCAGCAAAAACTACCCAAGCAACTTATGGGCCCACTAGATATTGTGAGATACACTACAAAAACCACTAATGAGAGTCTTCTGCAAGGAAGGAAAGAAACAAACTGGAATGGATGACGGAGGACCTGGGCACGTTGGCGTTTCAGGGCACAGGGACAACTCATCTGAAAGCAATTTCCAATGGGCGCCCATGACATTGCTACCAGGAGCGGGGCCGACAGTGCCCAGACCGCTGCAGCCGCACTCAGCTCTTGTGGGAGAAACAAGCTCTCCCGAATCTGAAAAACTGTGTGACAATGGCACATCTACTTACAAGCACTTTGTTCTCAGAAGGTATTCACGACTAGGGCCTGGACACCTCTGTGATGTTAAATTTTTTTTTTTTTTTTTTTTTTAAGATTTACTTATTGGGGACGCCTGAGTGGCTCAGTTGGTTAAGCAGCTGCCTTCGGCTCAGGTCATGATCCCAGCATCCTGGGATCGAGTCCCACATCAGGCTCCTTGCTCGGCAGGGAGCCTGCTTCTCCCTCTGCCTCTGCCTGCCACTCTGTCTGCCTCTGCTCACTCTCTCTCTGTAACAAATAAATAAATTAGAAAAAAAAGATTTATTTATTGGACAGAGAGAGATCACAAGTAGGCAGAGAGGCAGGCAGAGAGAGGTAGGGGGAAGCAGGCTCCCCGCTTAGCAGAGAGCCCGATGTGGGGCTCGATCCCAGGACCCTGAGATCATGACCTGAGCTGAAGGCAGAGGCTTAACCCAATGAGCCACCCAGGTGTCCCACCTCTGTGATGTTAAGTGCTCTTTTTGACATGTGATTTTCATAATATTGAGCTAGTAATATTTTGGAAATACAGTTGATTCCTGAATGCCACTCAGGTTGGGGCACCAACCTCCTGCACAGTCGAAAGTCCACGTGTAACTTTCAACTCCCCCCAAAACTCAACTATTGACATAGGCTACTGGTGACTGGAAGGAAGCCTTATCAATGACATAAATGATTAATTAACATGTTTTGTATGTCATATGTATTATACACCGAATTTTTACAATAAAGTAAGCTAGAAAAAATAAAATATTAAGAAAATCATAAGGAATGGGGCCCCTGGGTGGCACAGTCTTTTACGCAGCCGACTCATAGTTTCGGCTCAGGTCGTGATCTCAGAGTCCTGGGATCAAGCCCTGTGTTGGGCTCCTGGCTTAATGTGGAGTCTGCTTAAAATTCTCTCTCTGCTCTCCCTCTGCCCATCCTCTCGTACATGCACTCATGCGCTGCCTCTCTCTCGAATAAATATATAAATCTTCAAGAGAATATCATGGAAAAGAACACAATACAGTACTGTATTCATGGAAAAAATCTGCATGTAAGTAAATATGCACAGTTCAAAGCCATGTTGTTCAAGGGGCAACTGCGTATTATTTGATTAACTAGCAACTGGTTTTCAGGTCAATGAGTATGGACTCCAGTGCTATTGTTTACTTAAGGACAGTCTTGGTCCATTCCCAATAATAACACTCAAGACAACAGTAGTCAATGGACAGTTTAACATGCCATTATATATATGCTTCAGTTGGTACTAATGCCAGCATCTTACTTAGTAGGGAAACACAAGAGGGATTCTCATTAAGATCAGAAACACAGGGGCGCCTGGGTGGCTCAGTTGTTAAGCGTCTGCCTTTGGCTCAGGTCATGATCCCAGAGTCCTGGGATCGAGCCCCACATGAGGCTCCCAGCTTGGCAGGAAGCCTACTTCTCCCTCTCCCACTTTCCCTGCTTGTGTTCCCTCGCCGTGTCCCTCTCTGTCAAATAAATAAATAAAATCTTAAAAAAGAAAAAAATCAGAAACACAGCAAGGATGCCCACCTTCTCTACTATCCTAACACTGAACTAGAGGTGTCAGCCCACACAATTAGATAAGAGAAAAGAAGCCGAGCTTAAGAAGTAGAGCATTACATCAGCAGGGAGCCTGCTTCCCTTCCTCTCTCTCTGCCTACTGTGATCTCTGTCTTGTCAAATAAATAAATAAAATCTTAAAAAAAAAAAAAAAGTAGAGCAGTACAATTATCTCTATTTTATATTTGCTGAGCTTACGGACTGAAGAAGTACAATTATCTCTATTTGCAGTTGATAGGATAGTAAACCTAAAGAATTAATGTTAAAATTAACTCAAACCAAAGAAATCAGTAGGGTGGTAGGACAGAAAAATCAAGACACAAAAACCAAGAGCCTTTATACACTTAAAGAAAAGATTGGCATCCAGCCTCCAAGTGAAAATTCCCACTTGCTGTCAACTAAAATCACAGCATCTTTTTCCTCTGAGGTTCTCGCCAGTCAGTCTCCCCTAACCACACTCCTGTAGAGGATTTTTTAAAAAAAATTTACATTAGTTGGATTATATCTTAATGCTTTCATCTCAGCCTTCCAGCCTATTGACATAATTTTGAATCTTACCCTTTGAAGATTAACAATCTCACTCAGCTGTCTATCTTGTACAGATAAGGTCTTCTATACAGTGTTCCAAATGATTTCTAAAAAACTGACCAGAACAAAAAAGCGTGGGAAGCTAACCTACTTTTGGCAGAAGGAGTCCACACCGACACAGGAAGGAAGTAACACTTCTACCAAAGGTTTGCCCTACTTGAAAGGCCAATGTATTTTGAGGATCTCAAATAAAGAGGCTACTGACCCCAGAGGTATAGCCATAGAAACAGACACACACTTTAAAACGACTATTTATATACATTGAACTTGCTGGGCAAAGACCTACTTATCTCATACTGACACTCTTTAAACATCAAGTTCCTAGCCAACTGGACTTGACTTGGTATTAAGATAAAGGAGAAATAAGAAAAAATGACCCAAAAGCATACTAAAAAGTATCCATGGTGAGGCAAGGCCTCCCTCCCCTTTTCTGGTCCTTCCGAGCCCTGTCCACCTCCAAGGGCCCTGCTCAGATCCAACTAGCGCCAGAGGCCCATGTTTCCCAGACCTCAACCAGCCATTCACTATCTTCAAGGAACTAGCCATTTCCTATTTTTTTCTTTACACCCCCACATTTTATTCTACTCAAATGACTTCATATTGAATGTAAATGTTTTCAGTATTGTAAGTAGAAAACCAGTATCACCTGCTGTATCTCGAAGATAATAAAAAATGAAAACAAAACAAGATTATTAAATTCTAGCTGAACCTACTGCTGGCCATAGACTCTGAGCTGGAGCTCTGTTCTGTTAAAAAAAAAAAAAAAGAAAGAAAGAAAGAAAAAGAAGGCAGGGGTAGGACACCTGGCTGTCTCAGCTGGTGAAGCACGTAACTCTTGACCTCAGGGTTGTGAGTTCAAGCTGAAAACTGAGGGTAGGGATTACTTAAAAATAAAATCTTTTAAAAAAAACAACAGGGACACCTGGGTGGCTCAGCCATTAAGCCGCTGCCTTCGGCTCAGGTCATGATCCCAGAGTCTTGGGATCAAGGCCCACATCAGGCTCCTTGCTCAGCAGGAAGCCTGCTTCTCCCTCTCCCACTTCCCCTGCTAGTGTGCCCTCTCTCGCTGTTCACTGTGTCTCCCTGTCAAATAAATAAAATCTTAAAAAAAAATAAAAAATAAAAAATAAATTAAAAAAAAATGAGGAGACTAGCAAGAATCAGAAAGATGTTAAGGACATACTAGGAACAAACCAAGTCTGTCTTTCTCGATATCATCAGAGTTTGAAAAGGAGTTGAAAAGCAAATAAACTGTGTGATATGTTAAAAAAAAAAAAAGAAAGAAAGAAAGGGGGCGCCTGGGGGGCTCAGTTGCTTAAGCGTCTGCCTTCAGCTTGGGTCATGATCCTCGGGTCCTGGGATGGAGCCCCATGTCATGTCGGGCTCCCTGCTTGGTGGGAAGCCTGCTTCTCCCTCTCCCTCTCCCCCTGCTTGTGTTCCCTCTCTCGCTGTTTCCGTCAATTAAATAAATAAATAAAATCTTAAAACAAAACAAAACAAAAACAAAGCACCTGGGGGATATGTAACAATGAGTTTTAGGCCAGCACACACCAAACCCTCTCAGGGTACGTGTCCAGGGCTCCGGGAAAATAACTGCCCAACACTACCAACGGCCCCTTCCTGGAGAAACTCATCCTCAGGGCTCACGGAGGCATAGCGGTCATTAACCATCTGGTGTTTTGGCAACTTTCACACTATAGCTTGGTACTGGTTTCTTGGTTTTTGGCTTTTTTAAAGTTTACTATACCCTCGGGGGCGCGGTGGCTCTGTGGGTTAAAGCCTCTGCCGTGGGCTGAGGTCATGATCCCAGGGTCCTGGGATTAAGCCCCCAAGCCCCGTGTCAGGCTCTCTGCTCAGTGGGAAGCCTGCTTCCCCGCTGCCCCCCCGCCCCCCCCACCTGCCTCTCTGCCTGCTTGTGGTCTCTGTCAAATAAATAAATAAATAATCTTAAAAAAAGAAAGTTTACTACACCCCACGTGAGGCTTGAACTCACAACCCTGAGATCAAGAGTCACACGCTCTTCTGACCCAGCCAGCCAGGCGTCCCTGTTATGCTGTTGTTGTGTTGTGGTGGTGTTTTATAGCCTAGTGCTGTTAGCTACTTATTTTGCTGATTCTGAGACATATATTCTCATCTTTAAATATCCGAAGTTGATGTGTTACAAGTTAATTAGCAGGATGTTTTCTTTCTTAGCAGTATATAAAATAATGACAGGTCCTTATAATTAATGATGTCTTGGATGCAAAGATACATGGAGAATTTCTCATATATTTAGGAGTGCTACTTTGGGGGAGGCCCTGCCTGGAACATAGTCCCCACAGCCCCTCGGATGTTCAATGACAAGTGGTCAGAGAATTCCTGGTTTTGCCCACGAGGGAGTGAGACAGTCCCCGGTGGTCTTCCCCCATGACGCTGCTGTGACGGGGTGGGCGGCAATCCTGCTGCCCCCGCTCCCTCCCCTCCTTCGGGGATTAGCCACACCAATGCTCTGTTGCTGATTCCACCCACACCTCTCTTGCTTCCTTTGTCCACATCTCTGAACAATATTCAGAAAGGTCACGTATTTCCTAGTCACCCAAACCACTCCCTTCCCCACCCCTGCGCACAATGATGCATACTTTCTCCCACACTCACAAATGCCAGGCCTGCCAGCAGCCGAGAAGGGAGCTCCTCGTGCTCACACAGCCTCATCACCGAGCTGCGTAGATACCCCCACACTGAGCCTGCACCACTTTCTTTGATGGGCTCCTAATTAATTTCTCAGAAGAAACTGAACACAAAATATAGTAAGGTAAGAAGGCTGTTTCAAAAAGCCGAAATTAGGGGCACCTGGGTGGCCGAGTTGGCCGAGTGTCTGCCTTCTTTGACTGGGGTCATGATCCCAGGGTCCTGGGATCAAGTCCTACGGTGGGGCAGCGGGGCTGGCTCCCTGCTCAGCGGGAAGTCTGCATCTCCCTCTCCATCTGCCTCTCTCCCCTGCTTCTGCTCGCTTTCTCACTCACTCGCTCAAACAAATAAATAAAATCTTAAAAAAAAAAAAAAAAGCCTAATTTTGACTTGTATGAGGGAGCTCCCAAAATTCCTGTTTTGGTAGGAAAAGCATTGATAGTGATCCAGGTGCACGGTAAGTGGTGAAGGGTATTACGAGTACTCGGTACACACACACCCTTCAGCGGCCTCACACACGTGTGTGACCGCATCGCAGAGTAACAGTCCATGAAAGTCCCCACAGAGATTCATCTCCAACTCCTGGGCAGCAGAAGTGGACAAAGCATGGTTCCAAGTTCAGGCCACAGCTTGAATATCAAATTATAGTATGAAAAGGCTGAGTGTTTTTGTGGTGAAAGCACCCAAATTCCTTGGAGGCAAAAAGGAAGCTCAGAATGAGAGAATAATGCCCCCAGGAAGATGGCTCAGGGTGGGGGGTGGGGGGGGCAGCTGTTCTTTCTCTCCAAAAAGCTTAAAATACCCAGTGTCTCCTGCCGTCTCTGTCTTTCTGAATGACCCCCTTTTCCTTCCTCTGGGACCAGCTCAACTCCTGGCCCCCACCGCTCCCAGCAGGGTTTTCATCAAAGGCTCTCTATGTTTTCATCACAAATATAGTCCTAATACATTCTTAAAGGGGCTAATAATTGTGGGGCACTTACTGCGGGCTGGAGCCGCTGGGCCACATTCTGATGGCGGATGAGACAGTTGTAGGTGATGGCCTCGTGGATGTTTTTATTTTAATGGGGGAACTGATGACGTATATTAGAAAAAATTCAGAGCCAGCACCTGTGATCTTATAGTTATAGTGGCTCAAGGTTTCTAAGTTAAAAAAACTGAATTTCGGGGCACCTGGGTGGCTCAGTGGTTAAAGCCTCTGCCTTCAGCTCAGGTCATGATCTCAGGGTCCTGGGATCGAGCCCCTGCATCGTGCTCTCTGCTCAGCAGGGAGCCTGCTTCCTCCTCTCTCTCTGCCTGCCTCTCCACCTACTTGTGATCTCTGTCTGTCAAATAAATAAATAAACTCTTAAAAAAAACAAAACAAAACCTGAATTTCAAGTTGATTTTCTTTATACAATTAAGGACAGAAGAGCAGAGGTTAACACCAAACTCCTGATTCTTTCAGCCCCAAATGTGCTCCCTCTTCCAGAGACTCCCCATCTCAGTAAAGGGCACTGCTGTTGTTGCAACTGAAAACCTTGCAGTCCTTCTTGACTCTTCTTCCTCGGTCACACAACCCACCCCCCCGCCCCCCCCATCTGATCCACCAGCAAATCCGACCAGCTCTTCCTCCAAAATACAGCCCTCCCTAAAAACCTAAAATATCCCTAAAAACCACCGAGTTTCACAGCACACTTAGGATAGAATCCAAAGTCCACACCAGGGTCCACAAAGGTCCCTTGGACCTCAGCGACCCCCACACCCCCCAAGCACTCTACTCCGGCCACGCTGGCCTCCTTGGTGCTCCCCAAACACACGAGCCTTGGCATCCCTGGTCCCTCAACCAGGAATACTCCCTCCCAAATCCCCTACTTCATCCCATCAAATGCTGAGCGATCTTTCCCTACCACTCTAAAACGGCCCCTCCACCATTCTAGGAATCCAGATTACTCCTCCCAGCACCAACTGAGGCTATAGGTACTATATTGTTTACAATCTGTATTTACTCACTGTGACTGTCTCCCTTATTAGAAAGTGTCCCTTGTACCTACACAGTATCGGCCACACAGTAAGTGCTCAGTGACAGCTAAATATTCAGAACTGAAGGTGTCACTTCATGGCTGGACTGTGACCATGCTGGGCTAGGACAGTCATGTGTTAGTTCATTTAATCCTAACAACACTCCCGGGTGTCCTTTCTGTTGGGAACCAAGGTTCAGGGATGTTAAGTGACTTGCCCAAGTCCCTGTGGGACTTGGGCTTTTTGTGAGGTTGCAAAGGGCCCAAGTTCCTTTGAACACATCAAACTACCTTCAAAAGCTCTTCATTTCTTCAAAAGACCTTTCAAGGTACCATGCTGGCTGGGGACCAAAGGTGAAACTCCTCAGTGCTCTGCCATCTGGCCCCAGCATGCCCACCTGGCACCATGTTGCCAGCAAATCCCCAGCCCTTCCTGCGAGCCTCCACTGACCCAGTCAAATTAGGCCGGCCACAGCCCCTCAACACTGACCACACAGTGCCTTCCGCACTGTGTTAGTAGTAGAGGGCTCCCACACCCTGTGTGAGGGTGCACACACTTCTTTGTATCCCCAGGTCCTACAACCACAGACTAGGAACCCTCAAGGCCATCCGCTCAATGCTGATATTTGAGCTGCTCCTACCAGACTCAGGACAGTGGAGAGCCAGTCAGGAAGCCACATATGCTGCCTGGACACTCGGACACCCTGTGAGCAGAGATGTCTCTGGACATCTCTGTCATCCCCTTGACTCTCATCATGATGTTATATGGTCAAACCTAATCGTCCTGTCTTGAAAGGATTCCCCTTCCATCCAAGAAACACATTCTGGAGCTAGCAAAGCTTCTGTCTAACCTGAGTCTCCTGGGCACCATCGTACCCAGGAAAGAAGGAAGCTGGACGCCACTCTCCTCAGCCAGCCGAGCTGGCCCACAGCAGTTACCACTTCCAGCACTCACTACAGTCCAGCCTGTATTTCTGGAATTTTTGCAATGGGTAAGTTTATACAGGGGCCCTGCCCTTTGGGAGCTCACAAAGCAAAGGGCCGGGCCTACCTAACTCAATGACAAGGCTGACCTGCACAGCACTAGTAAAATAAAAGGGCAGTCAAAGATGTGGAGGGGAAGAGAGCAGTCCCCACTGGGGAGACCTGGGAATTGCTATGGTGGAAGGGCAATTTCAAAAGACAGTCTACACAAAACTGGTCATTAGTATACAGCCCTGAAGGTCATCCCTCCCTCTGATTCTGATGCTTTCAGGCCCCAGGACAGGAGGGCGTGTCTGCTGTAGCTCTGTCTCATGCCAAGCACTGGACATGGCTACAAATGCTTTTTTTTACCAATATTTATTGAGTGCCTGGCCCCTAGTGGTGGTAAGCGCTGGTGAAATCCGTCATAGATCCTAAGTACGGGAGGCAGACAAGTGCACAGGCAAGCACAACAGACTGCCCCATCGGGGGAGGCCCCAGGGGCCCCACACACTATGCTGGTAGGTCAGAACAGGCTCAGGGCACCAAGATGTGTGTGTATCTACGTGCATGGGAGACAGGACGATGCAGGGGCAAGACACCAGCAACAAACCCTTGAGGGTCCAGACTAGGGGGTAAGGGTGAGTCTCAGGGCAATTCTCCCACGGACAGCTCTCACCTTAGAGTTAAGGAAACTGAGGCATAGCGCGTTAAGAGTCAGGACCAGAACCCGGGCTGCCACTCCGGTCATGCCTTCCGCAGCGCCTAGAGGTTAACAGGGTTTCTGGAATCAAACGGCCCGACTTTAACCCTGACTCTGCCACTGACTAGTCGTGTGGCCTTGGGCAAGTGACCGCCTGCCTCTCTGTGCCGCAGTTTCTTTACCTGTCCAAAGGGAGTAATTGTAGTACCTACCTCCCGGGGCTGTTACATAAACTAAGCTTACAACGTAAAGCAATTGGCACGAAACCCGGGAGATGACAAGCGGTACACCAGCGGCTGCTGCCACTATGACTGTTTTTCTCCCGCGGCCGCTCGGTGCCCGCGGTGGGCTCACCGCCCTGGCCATCGCCGCCGCAGCGCGCCACGTTCCCTTCCGGCTCCAGGACGCACCCCACCCTCGACGCGCCCTTGACGCTCGGGGTCGCTGGACCGCGAATCCCAGCCCCCGACGACCGGGCGGCAGCGCGCACGCGCGGGCCTCGCGCGGCTGCACGCGCCCCTGTCCTCGGGAGTGAGGGGGGGCCGGCCCGGGAGAGGGGAGGGCGGCGGCCACACTTCGCCAGGGAGAAGGAGGCGGCCCAACGGCAGAGAGGGAGCCGCGCCTGCACCCGACAGGCCCCCCTTAGGCTCCCAACCCCCAGACCGGAGAGCGGGTCGGTTCCTTACACTCTGCAGCAGGCTCCTCCTCTGCGCCGCCATCTTGGAAGGACCCCCGGGGCTGCGCCCGCCTCCCGGCAGAGCAGGCGAGAAGGGCGGCTAGAGCGGCCTGGAGCCGGCCGGGAGGATCTGGCTGCCGGGGCGCACGCCCATAGCGCCACCCCATGGCCAAAGTGGGATGGGGCCATGGAGGAGTGTGTGCGCAGGAGCTGTCTTCCGCTCTTTCTCTCTCGGGAGGGAAAGGGAAGGCTTCCCTAAATGATTGGTTCTCGCCCATTTTATTTGCGCATTTTCTCCAGGATGCTTTTCAGGTGGGGCTCCTGAATCACCGGATTTGCGTTCTTTATGAACACTTTGGGCGTGGGGTTCGGTGAATTATTCATTCACTTGATAAATATTCGTTGGGTGGCCATGTCTGGCCCTATGGGCGACGCAAGACACCCTCAGAAATCTGTTTGAATTGGGGAAGACATCATTTACATATGTAAATCATTTCGAAGTGGGCTAAGTGGTAGGAAGAGAAGTTTATGGATGGGGCATGGGAGTGGAGGGCAGGCCAGGCGGAGGGGACATCTAGTGCACAAGGCACGAGAAAAGGGAGCGTGTGAGTGCGGCTTCAAGAAGCATGCGTGTCCCAGAAGGGCTCTGTGGCTAGAACAGAGGTGGAGGGGATGTGAGATGAAGGGCTCTGGGGTGGCTTCTGACCAGGCTGGAGTTGGGCTATTCAGGTGGTGGACAAAGGAAACTTGTTGACTTATGAGCAAGCCAGGGACGTGATCCCATTGGTAGAAAGATAACTTTGTTTTTTGGTTTTTTTTTTAAGGATTTTATTTATTTGGCAGAGAGAGGTCACAAGTAGGCAGAGAGGCAGGCAGAGAGAGAGGGGGAAGCAGGCTCCCCGCCGAGCAGAGAGCCCTATGCGGGGCTTGATCCCAGGACCCTGAGATCATGACCTGAGCCGAAGGCAGAGGCTTAACCCACTGAGCCACCCAGGCGCCCCAGAAAGATAACTTTGACTACCAGGTACTGAACAGATGTTTAGGAGCATTGGAGTGAAGACCAATTAAGGGACTGTTGTGTTAGTTCACTGCAAGAGATGATAGTAGTTTGTCTGCTGCCAGTGCCAAGGGGATGGATTTTATTTAGATGAAGTTGTCATGACTTGGTTCATGGATTGGTTAGGGTTGTGATGGAAAGAGATTTGCCAAAGATTCTCCCAGACTTCCGGAAAAAAAATTTTTTTAAAAACAGCTGGAAAATTTTAGGTGCTTTTAAAACACGCAAGAAAAGAAGTCAGATCAGTCCTGAGATGGAGTGGACTAGAGAAGACCACATCGAAAGAGCAGGAGGGGTGGAGAGGTGGGGGAGCCGAGACATGTAGAACCCAGGGTGAGGAGGGCAATGGACAACAATGTCACATACTTTTGAGTGATCTAGTTAGAAGATAACTGAAGAAAGCCCATTAGATTTAGCCATCCAGAGGCCCTTATCCTGGGAAGTTCAGGTAGGAAGGTAGCACAGAAACCCAGATACAGTGAGTTAAGGAGCCATTGGGATATGGGGACATGGAGACCTTGAGAATCGGCAGTTCTCCCTAGCTGGTGGGCTGTAAAGAGCAGGAGAGAGGGAAGGGAACATGAGATCGAGTGTGTTTTCTTTTAGGTTGGGAGGAAATTGAGCCTGTTTTGTGGAGGCCGAGAAAATTAAGGCCATCCCACCTCAAGTTTAGCTGATGTGGGAAACAGAGGCAGAAGAAAATCATTAAAATTCCTCACCTACGGACAAGCCCTTGAAACAGAGTGGCTCTCCCCTGGGGACTTAACTGTCCTCACCTTGAGGTTTTGCTAAGGACGAGCCTAGCCTGACCGATGCCCTACCCCAACAGGTCCCACCAGGATCCTGTAAGTCTACTTAAACAATTCCTTTATCTCTGAACCTCCAAGATAGTGTCAAGAATCATTCTCAAGCATATGGCCCACTGATATACATCTAAAGGGTCTCACGAGAAGATTTTTATTATTGGTAATAAATAACCTCTCTCCCAACAATAGCTAGCCCCCCAAGGTCCTGGACACCTTGCTTCTGAAAGTCCTTGGAGACTTACATCATCCATAATCCCCTTTGTCCTCACCCACTGCCGAGTCCACCCCTACTCTGCCTTTAAAAACTCTGACTGTAATCTGGTTTGGGGTCCAAGTCCCTACTCCGCTGTGTCGGGTATACTTGGGCCCAAGCTTAAGCTTGTCAAACCCTCATGTGATTGCATCGGTGCTTGGCTCCTTGGTGGTCTCTCAGACGCGAAAACCCGGGCATAACAGTTTAAATGCTGAAGGAAAGGCTTGCCAGAGAGGAGCTGACGATTTGGAAGAGGGACGGGGAGGCCATCTAGGTCTGGGTTGGTGACATCATCTTGTCTTACCAGCACAGCTCCATGCGGCCCAGGATGACTGCTTGAACTCCAGCTATTTTGTCTGAGTTCTGCCAGCAGGAAGGAGAGAGGAAGGGAGGAAGATGCACTTCTCTTCCTCTCTCTCTCTCTTTTTTTTTTTAATTAAAGATTTACTTGCAAGCAGTCTTTCCCTCTTTAAGGAGACTTCCAGAAGTTCCACCTGATGTTTCTCCTTATATCTCATTGGCTATAATCTAGCTGAAGGGAGGTAAAGAAACCAGACTTTGGACCGAGCTACAGGGGCCCAGCTACAGTTTCCATCACTGAAGAAGGATTGAGATGTGGATACCAGGAGGCTGTGAACTGTCAGTGCCACAAAAGGGAGTGGGAGGGACCAGGCAGTTTTTTGAAGAAGAGTCTGGAAGGATTTAGGATTTGGAGCCCAACCCACTCTGTCCTAATTCCAACCCCATATACTTTCACCTCTGTGACCTTGAACAAGCCACTTGAGTCTCAGGGTCCTCTGTAGAACAGATTAAGTGAGGCTCCTTGGAAAGACCTGTCCTGTGGTAAGTGCTGATGTTCGTTACATTCAAATTAAAATTTTTTGCTTAAAGATAATAAACGCATGCTGAGTGCCTCCTGTATGGCAGACACTTGCCAGATGCTTTTTCATTATAGTTATTTCTCCCTCCAACGGGGTCTTAACAATCATCCCTAATTTCATAAAACAGGAAACTCCAGTTCAGCGAGTCACCCAACAGGTAGATTTGGGGATTGGAATCCAGGCCCCGTGACTCTGTGATGTTGTGATTGAATGAGAGATATACATCCGGTCTTCATCTCTGGCTCTTGGCTTCCAAATCCTTGAGTGACAGAGGTCCCACCAGCATCTTTTGTTATAATATCTGGTCCTCCTCCTAGCTTTTGGAAGGGCTTTGGAACTTTTCTGCGTTATAGATGTGATAGGGATATCTTCTGTTATTCACCAGAAGCCCATTCAGCTGTCCTGGAGTTTATGAGATGACCAGTGGCTGGAAGGCCCTGGATAATTTCAGGTGGGGTCCGGTTGCCAGAGGATCCAGTCATGGGATTAGCCAATCCCACCCCCACTTCTTGGGGGTGGGGGTTGGGATTGAGTCGATCGCTAATGGCCAATGATTTAAGCAGCCATGCCCGTGTCACAGGACCTCCACAAAACCCTGGCCAAGGAGGTTTGGAGAGCTTCCGGGGTGCTGAAGGCATCCACATGCTGAGATGGTAGCACCTGTCACACTCCATATACCCAAAAGCTCCTGCGCTCTGTGGATTCTTCCAGATCCCCCCCCCCCCTGCCGTGCACCTCTTCATCTGGCAGTCCATTCGTATCTTTGGTAACAGCCTTTTTAGTAAATCAGCAAAGTAGCTCTTTCCCTGAGTTTTGTGCCTGATTTATAGTCAAATCGGACAGAAGCGGGGGTGGCCTGGGGCCCCACCACCTACGACAGGCTTCTGAAGCAGGGAGCAGTCTCATGGGACTCAGCCCTTAACTTGGGGGGTCTGGTGCTCCCTCTGGTGCTCACTGTCAGAATGGAGTGAATCACAGGGCCCCCAGCTGGTATCCCCGGAGAACGAAGAGTTGCATTTGTGGTCAGAAGTCTCCAGCTGTCGTAGATAAGAACACCCTGGTGGTAGACTCCAAGGCCTTTCTGGCAACCCTGTGAGGTCGGCAGACCCTCCGACGCCCTTCACCGCCCAGCCTGGTCTAACTGCTTGAAGGCCCCCAGAACCCCCGTGGTTCCCTGCCTCCCCATCTTTGCAGCTCCTTTCCCATGTGAGTACCAGGAGAACTTCTCTTCCTGGCTCCTATCAAATCAGAGTCCTTCCCAGAAACTGTTGTTTTTGTTTGTTTGTTTTTGTTTTTTATTTATTTGACAGAGAGAGAGAGAGAGCAAGAGGGGAAACACAAGCAGGGGGAGCAGGAGAGGGAGAAGCAGGCTCCCCACTGAGCAGGGAAACCCATGTGGGACTCGATCCCAGGACCCTGGGATCATGACCTGACCCAAAGGCAGACGCTTAACAACTGAGCCACCCAGGTGCCCCAGAACCTGTTTTTGTGTTTTTTATTATTTATTTTTATTTTTTTAAAAGATTTTATTTATTTGACAGACAGAGATCACAAGTGGGCAGAGAGTCAGGCAGAGAGAGAGAGGGGGAAGCAGGCTCCCCGCTGAGCAGAGAGCCCCGTTGCAGGGCTCGATCCCAGGACCCTGGGATCATGACCCGAGCCGAAGGCAGAGGCTTTAACCCACTGAACCACCCAGGCGCCTCTGTGTTTTGTTTTTTTTTTTAATCCACACCCCAGGAATTACTCCCTCGGTCAGTACTGATTATCTAAAATCATGCTGCATGTTTGCAGAGACCTTCCTGAGGGCAGGAACCGTGGCAGTTTAGCTCTTGGTCTCCTCACAGGCTCCAGAGAAACTTCTCCGCGCGTATGTGTAGCATCTCACTGGTTGAGGAGGCAGAGCTGAAGAGATCACGTTGGTCGGCGAGGCAGCTGGGAACAGGCCATCTGTCCCCAGGTACCCAAGTGACTTAGAGGGGAGCTGGGACGAGGACTTGGGGCTTCCGCTCCCCACCCCAACTCCTCTTTGCACACCTGACCGCCTCAGTAATGTACAATGATGGGTCCTCCTTCCAAAATTCCTCTGGTCTGGTTTCCCAGGTCATGCAGTTTTGGAATGTTGGTGTATTGGAGGGGTCCAGAGCTGATGGCCGAGAAAGAATTCTTGAGATGTCTTTGGTGCAAAAGTGTTCTTAAAGCACAGGGACAGGACCCATGGGCAGAAAGAGCCGCACTGGGGTCCTAAGAATGGTTGATAATATACTTTCAAGTGGGGAGGGGGTTAGGGATAGTATAAGTCTCTAAAGAACTTGGAAGCAAGGTTTCCAGGACCTAGAGGGGCTAGCCATTGTTTTAAAAAGGTCATTTGCTGCTGTCTAGGAAAACCTTACTCATGAGACCCTTCAGATGTTTATCGGGGGGGCATATGCTTGGAGGATGATTGATAACGTCTATCTTGCGGGGTGGGTAGAGAGAAAGGAAGTTTCCAAAGGGATTTTTACAGGATCCTGGAGGTTGGGCTAAGGTAGCCTTTTGCCTCCAGCAAAGGATTCACATGGAGGTAGCTTAGCTCCCAGAGGAAGGTCACTCTGCCTGTCCCAAGTACTTGTCAGCAGGCTGCAAAGGAAATTTAATTTTTCCTATATCCTTTTTGCTTTGTTCTCCATATCAGTGAGACAGGGAAATCTGCTGTGGACAGTTCGCCTTCTCCTCTGGGGACAGCATGCCCGGGCACCGGGTTGTGACATGGGTCCTGTTTTCCCCAGGACAGCCCTCTGGTTCATCCAGGGGTTTGCAGTCAATCCCAGACAAGCCAGAGGAACAAAGATCCCACAGCTACCGACCTTGATAACCACTTAAACAGCCAGACAGAACTCCAGGCCCTCTCACCGGAGCCCAGATGGAAGGGCTGTCTGACAGGGACCGGGGTCCCAACACGCTGTGAACTGTACACGTGGCCCAGAATGTCAGATCACTCTGTGCCCCTGCCTGGGACCCTTCTAAAGCCCAGACCGCAGAGGAAAACACGGTTGTGCAGCACGGGAGCGGAGAGGGCTGGGGACGCAAGAAGCCCCGGGTCGGGTTGTAGGCATTCTCTTTCTGCCCTCCAGCCAGCTCCCTGCTGAGCCGGCAGCTTCCATTGGTCCCTTGTGCGGCTTCTCTGTGGCTGCCGGGACCCTGGTTCACAGATAGCAGCTTGGAAAGATGACGCTAAGGATGCTGAAGGAGGTTTGGAAGGGTATCCCACCATCTGCACGGCCACCTTTCTTTTCACCTTCTCCCTTCTAGCTGGGAACCCAGGCTGGTGAACCCCTGGCTGCCGAAGGAGAGCGCAGAGACAACCTGGCATCGGGCTCTTTGCCTTTCTGGATTTTTCCTGGTGCAAGCATTTTGCCATGTGGCTGTCTGGTCTTCCTATGGATCATCTTAATGGAGGTGTCCTAGTCCTTTGGCTGCATACACGCTCATTTCCAAATGTCCACTCATAAGCTTGTTTCCACTGGGGGCCGTTACAAAGAGCTCTGCAACAAACACTCATTTATGGGTTTAAAAACTGTTGAATTTCTTAGAGAAGCACAATGAAAGGAGGGGGAGAATGATTTGTTTTATTTTAGCAAAGAGAAGAAAGGAAACAGGAGAGCGGGGACCAGACGGACAGATCTATGTCACCTGGGCTGATGGGCATACAAGGTTTCTTGGTGCTGCTCTCTCCCTTTTCTGTATATGTTTGCCATCTCTCACAATAAAAAATTTCAGATGCAAACACGATCCCTGTCCTCAGCTCACAGTCCTGTGGGGGGAACACACGAGAAACCAGGATCTAGCAGAGTGGTGACAAATGCCGGGATGGGCTAGGGGACCCAGATGAGGGCTGCTTACCTCAGCCTTAGGAAATCAGGGAGGGCTTCCTGGGAGAAGTGACCATTGGTGCCTGAAAGATGTGGAGGAGGTGGTTCCATGACACAGAAAGGAAGGGTGTTCCTGGCAAAAGTCCTGTCAGGAGCAAAGAGTCGGGAAAGAAAGTGACCCAGATAACGCCTGGTGTGTTGGTCCATCTGGCCAGAGTGTCGGTGAGGTCGAGCCAGAGCTGGAGCAGAGGGCGGGGCCGGCCCCGGGCAGTGTGTGAACCTCAGTAGGAGTCCGGGTGGTCTCCAGGTGCTGGGCAGCTGGAGGAGGGTGTGGTCACATCAGGATCTGAGGACTCCTGCGCCCCCCGGATGCAGGACAGGTTGTGGGTGGTGGAAAGAGACGAGAGCGTCCTCGTGTTTGCAGCTTTTTGCTTCTCCTGAATTGCTCCACTGAGATCACTTCCAGAACGCTCACCCCCCCCCACATGGCACTGTCGATTTCTTGGCTGTTTTTGGTTTACCTCTTCCAAGAGGCCGTGACCTCTTTGAAAGCAGAGGCTAGATCTTTTTTTTTTTTTTTTTAAGATTTCATTTATTTATTTGACAGACAGAGATCACAAGCAGGCAGAGAGGCAGGCAGAGAGAGAGGGGAGGAAGCAGGCTCCCTGCTGAGCAGACAGCCTGATGTGGGGCTCAATCCCAGGACCCTGAGATCATGACCTGAGCCGAAGGCAGAGGCTTAACCCACGGAGCCACTCAGGTGCCCCGCAGAGGCTAGGTCTTACTCATCTCCGTAACCCCAGCATTTAGTGCATACAGCAGGCACTGAATAAATGCTTGTGAATGGGAGAACTTCCACTGAGTAACCACCAAGTGCCAGACACTACTCTAAGCGCTTTACGCATATTCCTTTGTGTGCAGGATCTTCATGACCACACTCATGGGATGTGTTACTGTTACCCTGGGTCAGTTCGGGTCCTCCGAGAAGCAGGATTTGAGGGGAAAAGGAGGGAGAGTAAGGAAGGCAGGTCTGACTCCTGGGGGAGGGTTAGGTACGCAGATTCTCAGACAGCAGATAATACGGTCCTAGGAAAGTGTCGGCTGGGCAGCCAGAAAGTGGTCTGGCCAAAGTCACTGGTTGAGGGAGTGCTGTGCCCCGTGGGAACTGACCTGCATAGCTCCCCTCTACGCAGGCTCTGGCGGGGGGGCAGCCCGCTCCTGCAGTCTTGGCAGAAACACCAGAGTGGAACTGGAAGAGCAGCCGCTGGAGCCTTCTCTCAAGGGTGTGCACAGTTCCCATTTTACAGGCGTGAAAACTGAGGCCTGAGAGGTCACTTGCCCACGGTCGCACTGATAGGAAGGAATTGAGCTCCTTTGCTTCAGAGAACATCTTTGTGACCCCCTACTCCATAGCAGGGCTGTCACACACTGCATTTGTGTCCCCCAAATTCATATGTGGAGATCCTAACCCCCAGTGCCTTGGAACATGACCTTATTTGGAAATAGGGTCGTGGCAGAGGTAATTAGCTGAGATGAGATTGCCCGGGAGTAAGGCGGGTCCGTAATCTACTATGACACGTCCTCATGGAAAAGGGAAGTTTGGGCACAGAGCCGCAGGGAGAGAATGTCCTGTGAACCAGACAGAGGGAGGGGTGATGTGCCTACAGGCGGAGGACTGCTAGAGATGGCCAGCAGCCTGCCAGGCTGAGAGACAGCCTGGGACAGGTCCTCCCTCATACCCTGGGAAGAAACCTACCTTCCTGACACCTTAGTCTTGGGGTTTTGGTCTCCGGGACTGGGAGGCGACACATATCTATTGTTTCCACGCACTGCCTCCCCCTGCCGCACCGCCCCCGCCCCCCCCCCCCCCCCCCGCCCCGCCCGGCTACGGCAATCCCGCCAACCCAACACAGTGTGAACACCTTTTGTGGCAGCTAGTTATGCAAAGACACGTGAGGTGGATTCCTGGAATGTTCTCCAGCCTCCACCCCAGCAGCAGGAACAAGGATGGGATCCTTCCCAGTCTTGGTTCCGGCTCCCAACCTTGGTCGCTGTGCTCCCGGCCGATACGATATCTTAGGAAAATCCATTCTAGCTTATCTCCCGAGGCTCAGCCCTCTGGAGGATGTCCGTGCAGGCTTCGGCTCTGGCCCACCATCCCCAGGCCCAGCTGTGGCCCATACCTGCCGCGAGGTTCCGTCTGTGAAGGCCCCTGGCTTCCGAGCCATCCAAGGGCAGCAGGTTCTTTGGAGACCAGCCCAGGGCCATCTGCCAGGCAGGCTGTTTCCCTCCTTGGTAGCTCCTCGAGGATCCTCTCTTTCCAGGCACTCCAGACCCCAGTTCCTCTAGGCTCCCCACTGCCCACCCTTCAGGAGCCCAGAGAAGGAGGAGTTCACTGGAAGATGGCTAAGAGCTGACAAAGAAGGCAAAAGGTGTCTTTCCTGAGCACCCAGGGGGCTGTGGACAGAGAAAGATCAGAGTCAATTTCTGCCGGAGCGCGGCTAGCTAGCTGTTTGTCACTCCAGTCGGCCATTCATTCAACAGAAACTTCTCATCTCGTACCTACCATGGGTCTGCCCATTACAGAGGGTCGTCTACACAGTGTGATTGAGTGCACAAACTCTGGACACAGACGGACCTGGTTCAAGTTCCAGCTCAGCCACTTACAGTGTGGCCTTAGATGAGTTGCTTAACCTCTCTGAGCTTCCTCTGCCTCATTGGTTGTATGTAAGTCATTTTCCCATTACCTTCGCAGGATTTTTTTTTTTAAAGATTATTTATTTGAGAGAAAGAGAGCAGAGAGAGACAGCACACGAGTGGTGGGGAGAGGCAGAGGAAGAGGGAGAAGCAGACTCCCTGAGCAGGGAGCCCAACTGGGGGGCTTGATCCCAGCGCCCCAGGAACATGACCCAAGCCAACAGCAGACACTTAACACATCTTTGCAGGATGGGTAGGAGGATAGAATTGCTTTAAGTAAAGGGTTTGGCGTACACCCAGGTATAAAAGTCCCTGCCCTTAAGAAGCACAGGGGCACCTGGGTGGCTCAGTGGGTTGAGCCTCTGCCTTCGGCTCAGGTCATGATCTCAGGGCCCTGGGATGGGGCTGTCTGCTCAGCAGGGAGCCTGCTCCCCCCGCCACCCCCCGCCTGCCTCTCTGCCTACTTGTGATCTCTCTCTCTATTTCAAATAAATAAAATCTTAAAAAAAAAAAAAGTGGTGAGTTTTATTGTGTGTAAATTATACTTCTAGAAAATTGAAAAATTTTTAAAAAGCTTTTAATGTGGTTTTATATCTTATAAAAATAATACATATTTACGGGCGCCAGGGTGGCTCAGTCGGTTAAGCCTCTGCATTTGGATCAGTTCACGATCCCAGGGTCCTGGGATGGAGCCCTGCATTGGGTCTTGGAATCGGTCCTGAGATCCAGCCCCACACTGGAGGACCCCCGGCTCAGTGGGGAGCCTGGTTTTCCCTCTGCCCCTGCCCTTACTTGTGCACTTGCGCTCTCTCTCAAATAAATAAATAAAATCCTTAAAAAATAAAAATAATACATATTTAATGCAGAAAATGAAAAAACAAGAGCAGAGAAAAAAATATTAAATCACTGTATTCCAAGACCACTTAGATATAACTACTATTAAAAATTTGGTGGGATGTCCGGGTGGCTCAGTCAGTTAAGCATCTGCTTTTGGCTCAAGTCATGATCCCAGGGTCCTGGGATGGAGTCCTACATTGGGCTCCTTGCTCAGCGGTGAGTCAGCTTCTCCCTCTGCCTCTGCAGCTCCCCCTGCTTGTGCTCTCTGTCTTCTCTGACAAATAAATAAGTAAAATCTTTAAAAAAACCAATTAGGTAAATATCCTCTCTGAGACTTTCATATATATATGTATATATATATACACACACACGCACACACACGTATATTTCATGCTTTTACAAAAATTAGATCTCACTGTACATATTATTTTATAACCAGCTTTTCCCACTGAATATTATAATTTGAATGTTTTATTTCATTGTTCTTCTACAATAAAGTTTTTATTTCCCTCATGGTGTCCCGTTGTAAAGACACAACCAAGTGTAATTAACCAGTTCCCCTTGTGTGACGCCTCTGCCTGTTCTTTCCCGTTTCTCAGGAGTATACTCAAGGTTGCGTCATGCGCCATAGACCAGAATTTCTTAACCTTCTCTATTTTTTTTTTTTTTTAAGATTTTATTCATTTATTTGACAGAGAGAGATCACAAGTAGGCAGAGAGGCAGGCAGAGAGAGAGAGAGAGGGAAGCAGGCTCCCCGTTGAGCAGAGAGCCTGATGCGGGGCTTGATCCCAGGACCCTGAGATCATGACCTGAGCCGAAGGCAGCGGCTTAACCCACTGAGCCACCCAGGCACCCCATTAACCTTCTCTATTTTTAAAAATATTTTGTTTATTTACTTGACAGACAGAGATCACAAGTAGGCAGAGAGGCGGTGGGGGGGTGAGGGGTGGGTGGGGGGGAAGCAGGCTCCCTGCCAAGCAGAGAGCCTGATGTGGGGCTTGATCCCAGGACCCTGAGATCATGATCTGAGCTGAGGGTGTGGAGGCCGAGAAAATCAAGGCCATCCCACCTCAGGTTTAGCCGTCTTAGCTCTGGCAGCCATCTCAGACCCCTGTGCCCAAGGGCTGAACTTTCCCCCACCCTGCCTGAGTAAGCCCCACCCTGCTTTGGTTCCGGAGACCCCCTACCCTGCTTTAGTAACAGGAACCCATAAATACCCCTGCCTTAACTAAGTTCAGGGTCCAAGTCCCTACTCCGCTGTGTCGGTTATACTTGGGCCCAAGCTTAAGCTTGTCGAATAAACCCTCATGTGATTGCATTGGTGCTTGGCTCCTTGGTGGTCTCTCGGACTCGAAAACTCGGGTACAACAAAGGCAGAGAGGCTTAACCTGCTGAGCCATCCAGGTGCCCCAACCTTCTCTGTTTTAAGAATGACTCTGACTTCGTGGAGAAGCCCCCGCTTAAAATAATACTTAAAAATGCAGAGAGAGTCACCTGGGTGGCTCAGTTGGCTAAGCGTCTGCCTTTTTTTTTTTTTTTAAGATTTTATTTATTTATTTGACAGAGATCACAAGTAGGCAGAGAGGCAAGCGGGGGTGGGGGGCGGAGAGGGTTGGGAGCAGGCTCTGAGGCTTAATCCACTGAGCCAGGCCCCCTTAAGAGTCTGACTTTGGCTCGGGTCATGACCTCAGGGTCCTAGGATGGAGTCCTGCATAGGGTCCCCTGCTCAGCGGGGAGTCTGCTTCTCCCTCTCCTTCTGCCCCTGCCCCCCCATCCTGCCCTGTGCTCATGGTCTTCCTCACTCTCTCTCAAATAAATAATCTTTTTTTTTTTAAGATTTATTTATTTGACAGACAGATCACAAGTAGGCAGAGAGGCAGAGAGAGAGGAGGAAGCAGGCTCCCCACTGAGCAGAGAGCCCTCTTTGGGGCTCCATCCCAGGACCCCGGGATCATGACCTGAGCCGAAGGCAGAGGCTTTAACCCACTGAGCCACCCAGGTGCCCCACAAATAAATAATCTTTTTTAAAAAATGCATAAAATAATATACCAATGTTTACAAAGGAAACTAATTATAGTGAAACATTTACCAAAAAATATTTTTTAATCTGTGCTTCGGTGATCCAAAGGTGCGAGACATGTGGAGCGGAGCTACCCAACAGAGCTGGAAGCCCACAGCAAGAAGCCGAGCAGCCCCAGTCCCACCAGACGGCAATCAGCTGAACCCCACTGACAGGTGTGTGGCCATTGTTTGAACCTACTGAGTTTTGGAATCACGCCCTACACCGCAAGGCTCTCTGATACATTGGGAGGAAGTAGGCTTCCTACGGAAAGCATCACCTAAGCTTACAGTTAAACCTGGAGTGGAAATGGCGAGTAAGCATATGAAAACACCCTCCGCATCCTGGGTCCTTAGGGAACGGCAAGTTGAACAACGAGATATGAAAACACCAACGATACCAAGTACCCACGAGGGTGTTGAGCATGAAGAATGTTCCCTCACCGCTGCTGGGAATGCAAAACAGTACAGACACTTTGGAAGTTTGGTGGCTTCTCACACAGCTAAACATAGTCTTGCCGTATGGTCCAGCAGTTGCTCTCCTTCGTTATTTATCCAAATGAGTTGAAAAGGACATCCACCCAAAAACCTGCACACAGATATTTATGGAGGCTTTATTCAGAATTGCTCAAACGGAAGCAGCCGCGATGCCCTCCCTCCCTCCGGCAGGTATGTGGATAGACCACTGCTACATGCAGACAATGGAAAGTTATCGTAGATACAAAGTAATGAGCTATCAAGCCATGAAACAGACATGGAGGAAATGTACATGCCTTACTGCTAAGTAAAGAAGTCAATAGAAAAGTCTACATGCTGTATGATTCCCACTACACAACATTCTCGAAAAGGCGAAACTAGAGACAGTGAAACAAATCAGTGGTTTCGGGGGTTCAGGAAGACACGGGGGAGGGGGGGTGAGTAGGTGAAACACAGGGGGTGTGTAAGGCAGAAGGCGTTCTCTGTATGATACTGGGCCGGTGGACACCCCACGGTGTGCCTTTGTCAAAACCCATACAACATGCAACACAAAGAGTGTTAATTGATGTTAATTGATGTTAACTAATTAACAGATGTTAATTGATGTGGGAAACAAAGGCAAAAGAAAAATTAAATTTCCTTACTAGCTACAGCCCACTGATATGACCTTGAAGCAGACAGAGTGACCTTTCTCTAGGAACTCAGCTACCTGGATGTTAATACTTTGCAAAGGGCAAAAGGCAATCTTAGCCTGACCCCCAGGATCCTCTAATTTAACATATAAAAATTCCTTTGGAAACTTCCTTTATCTCTAAACTCTCAAGATACATGTTGGCAGGGGCACCTGGGTGGCTCAGTGGGTTAAAGCCTCTGCCTTCAGCTCAGGTCATGATCCCAGGGTCCTGGAATCGAGCCCCTCTCTGCTCAGCAGGGAGCCTGCTTCCTCCTCTCTCTGCCTGCCTGTCTGCCTGCCTCTCTGCCTACTTGTGATCTCTGTCTGTCAAATAAATAAATAAAATCTTTAAAAAAAAAATACATGTTGGCAATCATCCCCCAAGCATTTGACCCTCCGATATACATCTGAAAGGTCTCATGACTAGGGTTTTATTAGACAGTAATAAATGACCTTTTCCTAAAAACAGCTAGCCCCTCAAGGTCCTGGAAACCTTGCTTCCAAAATTCCTTGGAGACTTAGGCTATCCCTAACCCCCCTCCCCACTTGCGAGTATATAATGGGCCACTCCTCACGACCCCAATGCAGCTCTTTCTGCCCACAGGTCCTGTCCCCATGCCTTAATAAAACCACCTTTTTGCCCCAAAGATGTCTCAAGAATTCTCTCTGGCGGGGCGCCTGGGTGGCTCAGTGGGTTAAGCCTCTGCCTTCGACTCAGGTCATGATCCCAGGGTCCTGGTATGGAGCCCGCATCGGGCTCTCTGCTCTGCGGGGAGCCTGCTTCCCTCTCCCCATCTGCCTGCCTCTCTGCCCACTTGTGTGTGATCTCTCTCTCTCTCTGTCAAATAAATAAATAAAATCTTTAGGAAAAAAAAAAGAATTCTCTCTGGCCTGTCGGCTTGGAACACCAATATCTTTCCTACATCATTAAATATGGCCTTTAGTCAACAATAACATGTCTTTATTGCTTCATCAATGGTAAGCAATTAAGGCAGGATGTTAATAATAGGGCAAACTCTGGGGGTCTGGGAGACAGGAAGTATATGAGAACTCTAGTTCCTGGTCCACTTTTGCGTAAACCTAAACCCGCTCTAAAAAATAAAGTCTGTTACGAAGTGCCAAAAAATGGGCTATCATTATAGATATGTTGCTTCTAATTAATGCATTTGATAACAAGCCCGCATAACTTGGAACTGGCAATGAACCTTCAAGAGCTGCATGGCCCCATGACTCTGTGGTCAGAGCCCCAGGTACTGCTGATTCTGCCCAGGTGGCTGCCTGCATTCGGAAGGGAAGAAAGTGCTCAGTCTCATCTAGAGGTCTCTGAAAATAAAGGTGCAATGTTTTGTTCCCCGTCCAGCCTCCCAGACTCCCGTTGTACAATCAGCTTCTTTTGACCTGAGGGTCAAGTCCTAGAAGTGGTTTTGCGGGGTCAGAGTCTGCACGCATGTAAGCTTTGGCTGGTGGTTAGAGATGCGATTTCCATTCAAGAGCCTGCAAAGGGCCTGTTTTCCTGTCTCCTACCTGCAGCCAGGGGTCCTCAAATTCTTCATCCACCCCCACCTGGGGGTGGGCCACTCTGGTCTTCCCCAGTGACTTCCAAGCAACGCTTCCTCTCCCTGCTCTCACCTTGCTGTTGCTTGTCACCTCGGCCACCTCCCTTCCTCCGGATCATTGCCCTACACCCTAGAAATGGGTCACTTCCTGCCATCTGGTGCCACCGCCAGTCTTCAGCTCCCAGGATGGCTTACCCTGGGCTCCGCACCCTCCCAGAATTCTCTAAAACACAGAGGCCACCAGCCTGACGACCCTTACAGCAGGTTTCGGAACAGAATGCCTATTTATTTATTTATTTATTTATTTTTTAAAGATTTTGTTTATTTATTTGACAGACAGAGATCACAAGTAGGCAGAGAAGCAGGCAGAGAGAGAGAGGGGAAGCAGGCTCCCTGCTGAGCAGAGAGCCGGATGTGGGACTCGATCCCAGGACCCCGGGATCATGACCTGAGCTGAAGGCAGAGGCTTTAACCCACTGAGCCACCCAGGCGCCCCCAGAATGCCTATTTAAACTGAAGGTCGATGCTGCCAAATTCTGGAGTCTTCACTGGGCCACCCTGGTGTGTCTCTTTTCTTCTCCATCACCCGCCTCTGTGCAGGGACTCCACAAGTGTGGAAATCCTTGACGGAGTCCCTATTGCTTGGAGCTAGACCTCTGCAGTCCCCCCACTCTAGGGGGAGGAGACATCCTGCTTCAGCTTCTGCTCCCGAATCTTCGGATCTTCCATGATGGGAATACTCATTCTCTCCGGGGATAGCCCCCACCCTCCTCATGGGGCCTGGGCAGGCCACACCATCACAAAATAGGGCTACATATCCCCAGGTCAAACTGGGGCACCATCTGCAGTCGGCCAGCCCAGACCAGTGGTTCAGGAAAGGATGACCTGCCCAGCTCAGCCATCCTCCTGTTTGCAGATGGTCGGACTGTGCATGTGCACGCACACACGATTTTCCCCTGCATCGAGTGGAAAATCCAGATTAAAAAAAAAAAGTCCTGTAACTAACAGACCCAGTTTACATAACTAAATGGAATCCTTGTCTTTGTCTAAAGCAGCCAGCTCGGGGCTTCCCCAAGGGCAGCAGCAGCTTCTACTTCACAGCTATTTGACCAAGAGGGTCCACGGAGCTGATCCTTCCAGAACAATCTAGAACAGAGGAAAGGTCTTTCTCACAAAATCTCTTTATATCATTAAAAAGTGTATTTAAGTCATCTCTACATCCAACGTGGGGCTTGAACTCACAACCCTGAGATCAAGAGTTGCATGCTCTACCGACTGAGTCAGCCAGGCACCCCTGTTTATAAGCTTTATTTATTTTTTACCATATATTGATTTATTTTGGGGAGAAGGGGCAGAGGGAAAGACTCCCAAGCAGACTCCCTGCCAAGGACAGATTTCCCTCCCCACAGGGCTTGAGCCCATGACCCTGAGATTGATCATAAACTGAGCCAAAATCAAGAGTTGGACATTTAACCAACTGAGCCACCCAGGCGCCCCCATAACCTTGAAAATGGCAGGTTCTAGTGATGTAGTTTTTTTGGAATATTGTTGTGTTGGTGAGGTCGGTGGGGTCCGGGGCTAACAACGAGGAAAGAATCCTTGAGATGTCTTTGGTGCAGAAGGGTAGTTTTATGAAAGCAAGGGGCAGGACTGGGGGCTGCCCCAGGCTGCCCCAGGATTGTGAGCAGGACCTAATTCCATACCTCAGGGGGTGGGAGAAGTAAAGATAAGGGAAGATACAAGAGGACTTTCATATGCTAAAGAAGATGGGGTTGGGGGGGGTGGAGCTCCTGGAGGAATGTTATAATCTGCCTATCTCAAGTATTTGCCAATTGGCGGCAGGTTGTAGAGACGCTTAATTTTATGTGTTTCCTACTGCCTGTGTTTCTCACCCCACTAGCATCAGCATTTTTAAGACCCATTCTCCCATGGCACCCATGATAGAATAATCTTATTAAAGTGAGTATTCGATAATTTGGTAGATTACAAATGGCACCGCAATTCGATTTAATTTGTGTTTCTATGAGTACTCAGAAAATGGAAGTTTTTTTGGATACGTGTATTGGTGCACTTTATTTCTTATTATGTGAATTGTCTGTTTAGATCATGAACCTGTTTCTGTTAAAGTGTTGGAAACACTTTTCCCAGGTGTTTTATTTCCATCTCAATTTTATTTTTTAACATTCTAAACATTTAAATTTTGTCTAATGAAATCTCTCCATGTTTTCCTTTATGGTCTCTGTCTTCTGTGTTATGTTGAGAAAGAGCTACCTGACCCCTAACGGAAGTAAATAATCACTGAACTACGGTCATGTTTAGTCCATTTGGGGTTAAATGCAGTGGAAGGGATCCAGTCTGGTTGTTTCCATACACATTGCCAATTTCCCATGAAAGCCTTTCATTGATTAATCTCTTCTTTCCCCACACTGCTTTGAAATGCTGCCTTTATTAGTTTTGTGACCCTTATGCACCAGTTTCTTTGTTCTTGAAATCCCTGCTGTCCAGAGATGTGACAACGATTAAATGAAGTCACATTTTCAAAGCTTGTAGCATGGGAACACAGAATCCGCTCCAAACGCGCTGGTTCTCTGCCCTTCTCCTTCTCCAGACCGTCACTCCCTCCTCGTGCCATATGCTTCTACGGTTTGACCTTGGGATTCTGGGAATGGTTCCAGCCACACAGAAGGTGCTTACTCAGGCCTCACCGTTTGGCCCCCAAACTTCTCTTTGGCCTGTTAGTGCCTCAGCCAAGGTGACCTTGCTCAGGAGGGCTGGGTGGGTGAACCGCCGGAGGAGGATGGTAGTTACCCAGTGCTGAGGACTTGGTGGGGGTGGAGGGGGAGTCAGGGGAAACTTCACAGGAAAGGTGACCTTGGAGCTGGGTTCAGTGGGGGAGAGAAATTGGGCAGGTGGAGAAGGAAGAAAGGGCAACCCAGGCCAAAGGAATAGATCAAAGCAAGAGTGGGAGTAGAAATCAAGAGGGGCAGGAGGCTGGGCCAAATCAGGGAGGGGGTTGTCTGTGCACGGGAAAGAGTAGGAATTCATTCAAGTGGGAGAGTCCCATGATCACACGTGTATTTTAGAAAGATGAGCCCAGGCCAGATGGCAGGTGTGGAGCCCTATGGGGCTGCTGAGATAAGGCAGATAAGATAGGGGGTAGCCGGGACCAGGGTGGTGGCCTCAAGGATAAAAGGAAATGGGCAGTTTTCAAAAACATCTAATTAACTAAAAAGAGAAGGACTGGCAATGGATTGGAGGTGGAAAGAGGGGTGTGAAGGAGGACCCCAGGTTCCCGGCTTGGGCAGCTGTGTCGCTGGTGAAGGATTTACTGAGATGGGAGCACTAGAAGGGGAGCTCGTTTGGGCCCGGGTTGGGGAGGACAAGAAATCCACTGAAAGGGTTGGGGCTAGAGAAGACACAGAAAAATTCGAAGTCTGCAAAACTCAGTGTATTCTTGTAGGCATTCCGGGCATCTGTTCCGGAAGGGCAGAACCAAGGAGGTGGCAGAGGGATGGTGGGAAGGGGATGGTTTGAAAAATATTTAGGAAGTTGAGTCAACCGGGATCTGGCAGATGCTTTGATTTTTTTTTAAGAGAGGGACAAAGCTTGGCTGTTACCACCAGGGAGGGGAACCAGGCCTGAAAGTGCCTGTCTCTGGAATAGTGAGCACAGGGAAAGGAGGAGGTTTGGTGGGAAGATGTATTCATTAAGGCAACAATTTGCAATTAAGCACCTACTCTATGCCAGGCACTGTATTTAGGACGGAGCAAGGACAAAATCTCTGCTCTCGTGAGACTTAAATTCATTGAGGAGAGCTAGACTATGAAGAAACACACAAACATATGTAAAGTGGTAAAAAGTGTTATGGAGGAAAACAAAGTGGGTGGGTGGGGTCTGCAATTTTTAAAAAATATTTTTATTTTATTTTTAAGTAAGCTCTATAACCAGCGTGGGACTGGAATTCATGACCCTGAAATCAAGAGTCACACACTCTACCGACTGAGTCAGCCAGGTGCCCTGGTCCACAGTTTTTCAAAGACATGACCAGGGATGGTCTCGTTGACAAGGTGTCATATAGACAGAGACTTGGAGGGACAAGCACATTCTAGGCAGAGGAAAGAGCATATGCAAAGGCCCTGAGGCAAGAACATATTCCAGGAAGACTGAGGAGGCCAGTGTGGCAGAGCGAGGGGAAGAGTGGCAGATGATGGGATAGGAGGGGTAGCAGAGGTAGGTCCTGTGGGGCTTTGCAGGCCCTTGTAAAGACTTCAGCTTTTACGCTAAGAAAGCCAGAATGGCTTTTGAGAGTTTTGAGCAGAAGAGGACCCTGAATGGCTTGTATTTTAGAGGCTTAGTGAGTAAGAATTCCTTGGTCACTTCCTAGCTGGGGGTGGTGACCTCGGATGAGTTATTTAATTTCTCTGGGCCTCAGTTTCATAATCTGTAAAATGGGGATAATAACAGTAATCACTTTGTATGGTTACTGTGAGGATTAAATATAGTTAATCACTTTGTATGGTTACTGTGAGGATTAAATATAGTTAATATAAGGCAGCCCTCAGAACAGTGTCTGGCACATTCTAAGCTCCATAGACTGGGAGCAGCAATTACCATAATGATCATTAAGGCTGCTGGTGTTGAGAACAGACTGGAGGGGACCAGAGTGGAAGCAGGGACACCATCTGGACAGCTCCTGCAGTGGTCCAGGGCCCCAGGAGAATGGTGAGGATGGCTTGGACCAGAATGGTTATGGTGGAAGTGGAGAGAAGTGGTCAGAATGAGGAAGAGTTGATAGCATCTACCAGTGGATCAGACATGAAATATGAGAGAAAGGGGAACCACGATGGCTCCAAGGATTTTTGCCCTGGGCACATGGAAGCTGAAGTTGCCATTTACTGAGATGGGGAGCAACACCAGCAGTCTGGCTTTGAGGGCGATGAACGGGAGACATCCACCAGATATCTCAGGGTAAAGGCAGGTAGTTGGATAAGCAAGTGGCCCAAGCTGGGGGTGGGGGGGTTGTTTTCTTAGGAGCGATCAGTATACAGTGGCTATTTCAAGCCGTGAGACCAGATGGGCTTACCAAAGAAGCAAGTGTGGATGGAGAAGAGCGCCAAGGGTGAGCCTGGGAGTCTGCCATGCTGACGGCAAGGGCTCGACCGATGCCACCACCCAGCTAATGTGATTTTTGAAAAGCCTGCAAAATTTTGAAAAAGCTTGAGGAAAAGGTTTTTGGTTTTGTCAGCGATCTCTCAAATGTTTGAAGTAGCACTTCCAGGACACAGAATTGGGACAGGCTTGGGAAGACAGCAGAGACGGGTAAGCACGGAGGAAGACGGATGGGTGACCAAAGTTGAAGCCTTTGCTGATCCAGAGACATTCTGAGCGGGGGTGATTTTTGTGTAAAACTGGCTTTAAGGATATGGGAATTACCGACACAACCATACACTGGTATAAAAATAATTTAACAAAAGGCAGTGGCTAAGAACATGGATTTTTCTTTTTTTTTTTTTTTTAAAGATTTTATTTATTTATTTGACAGACAGAAATCACAGGTAGGCAGAGAGGCAGCCAGAGAGAGAGGAAGGGAAGCAGGCTCCCTGCTGAGCAGAGAGCCCGACGTGGGGCTCGATCCCAAGACCCTGGGATCATGACCCGAGCCGAAGGCAGAGGCTTTAACCCACTGAGCCACCCAGGCGCCCCTAAGAACATGGATTTTTAAGAAACGATTTATTTATTTATTTGAAAAAGAGAGAGAGAGAGAGTGTGTGTGTTAGCGGGGTGGGGGGTAGGCAGAGGCAGAGGGTGAGAGAAAGAGAGAGAGAGAGAGAATCTCAAGCAGAGCCCCCTCCCCACACTGAGCACGGAACCTGATGCAGGGCTCCGTCGCACAACCCTGAGATCATGACCTGAGCCGAAATCAAGAGTCAGATGCTTAGCTGACTGAGCTGCCCAGGTGCCCCAAGAGCACGGATTTTGAAGGCCGATGCACTATGGCTCTTCAGGCTCTGCCCAGTGTGACCTTAACTCTGCGACTTCTCTGGCCCAGCTCCTCATCTCTAAAATGGGCTCAGCTTCGTGTCTCTGTCACAGGCACTGAAAGACACGAAATAGATTTGCTAAGTGCTTAGCATAGCTCTGGCCCTACACACACACACACACACACACACACACACACACACACACACTTTTTTCTTCTCTAGTACCACTGGTGCCAACACTTCTGACACCAACATGTGGGTTTTTTCTCATATTGACCCGCTCTCTGACAACAGCTGGATGTCTTGTAGTTAGTTCAGTTTGGACCTGATCTTGCTAGAATTCGTGTCAGATCTCACAAGACTGCCCTCACTTTATTTATTTTTTAAAAAGATTATTTATTTATTTATTTATTTATTTGACAGGTAGAGATCACAAGTAGGCAGAGAGGCAGGCAGAGAGAGAGGGGGAAGCAGGCTCCCCGCTAAGCAGAGAGCCCAATGCGGGGCTCTATCCCAGGACCCTGGGATCATGACCTGAGCCAAAGGCAGAGGCTTTAACCCACTGAGCCACCCAGGTGCCCCTGCCCTCACTTTAGATGTCAAAGGCAAGTCCCAGCCCCCTCTACTTCAGATCTGCTGGCTATAGAAATCAGGGGTTGCCATGATTCCCTCCTGAATAAGTCCATAATTTGCTAGAAGGGCTCGCAAAACTCCGGAAAATGCTTTGCTTTCTATTACCTATTTGCTATTAAAGGATAAGACTCAGGAAGAGCCAGATGAAGGAGCTGAACAGAGCTAGGACCTGGAGGGGTGGGGCGTGAAGAGCTTCCCTGCTCTTTCTGGGGGCACCACCCTCGCAGAACCTTGATGTGTTTACCAGTCTAGAAGCTCTCGGAATCCCTTTGGTTAGGGTTTTACATGGAGGCATGCTTGATTCAATCATTGGCCATTGGTGACTGAGCTCAATCTCCAGCCCCTTTCCTCTACGGGAAGGTCAGGGGTGGGGCTGAAATGTCCAGCCCCCATCCCAAGGCTGGTTTCCTTGGCAACCCCCCTCATCCTTAGGGGTTTTCCAAAAGTTACCTCATTACCATACACGTAGGTGTGACTGTAAGGGGCTTGTTATGAACAACACAAAGTGAACCTCTTAACCCTATCATTGATAAATTCCAAGGATTTTTGCAGCTCTGTGCTGGGAATGAGAACTGGGTGATTACATTGATCATAATTATAGCCACTATGACAGGCCCACAGTTAAGGCCCACAGCTATCTAATTGACAAAGAGACTAAAAGGAGAAAAAACCGATTCAGAATAGAATGAAGGAGGGGCGCCTGGGTGGTTCAGTTGATGAAGGGTCTGCCTTTGGCTCAGGTCTTGATCCCAGGGGATCAAGCCCCTTGTTGGGCTCCCTGCTCAGTGGGAAGCCTGCTTCTCCCTCTGCCCCCTGCTCATGCGTGCTCTTTCTCTCTCTCAAATAAGTAAATAAAATCTTAAAAACAACAACAACAAGGGGTGCCTGGGTGGCTCAGTGTGTTAAAGCCTCTGCCTTCGGCTCAGGTCATGGTCTCAGGGTCCTGGGATCAAGCCCTGCATTGGGCTCTCTGCTTGGTGGGGGGCCTGCCCCCCCCCGCCTACTTATGATCTCTGTCAAATAAATAAATAAAATCTTAAAAAAAAATAAAAACAACAACAGGATAGAATGAAGGAGCAGTAGAGAGGGAACTGGAATCAGTATTCTGGGCAAGGATGAGCTCATAGGTGTGTGTTAGTTAGTTAGTTAGTTAGTGTATGCAGTTAGAGAGGCCTCCCAGCTCAGAATGGACCCAGTTCTTGGTTTAACACTCTGCTCTCCCCATCTTGAAATTCGTAACGATTTGCTTCTTGAACCTGTGTTTTGTAAAGGGAGTCCAACATGCAGGGATGCGTGTGGGTGAAGATACACCAGGTGGTGGGGAGCCGGCTCTGGCCAGCCAGTCTGGCGGGCTATGGGCAGCATGGGTGTTGATCCAGTTGGCCTGGCCACCCAGAGTGCACCCACATGGCGGGGCAGTCTGGGATCTGGGCCCAGATTGGCAGCAGCAGAATATGGCTGCAGTCCACCCAAGCCGGGGTGAGAGAAGGGACCCCCACCCCCCATGGAAGAACCCATCCAGAAGATCTACAGAAACAGAAGCTCGGCAGCCTAAGTCTGGAACGGGACCTGTGCGCACTTGGGCAGTGAACTGTCAGTAAATTATCACAAAACCAAAGCCTACGGATGGACATGGCAATAAAGTGTATCCGGGAGTTGTCAATTCTTCAGAGTCTAGTATCCCTGGTTTGGGAAACCACCGCAACATTGCAAAGCAAATATTCAGAGGCTTATAACAAGAACTCAAATTTATTTATTTATTTACTTTTTTTTTTTTTAAGATTTTATTTATTTATTTGACAGACAGAGATCACAGGTAGGCAGAGAAGCAGGCAGAGAGAGAAGGAGGAAGCAGGCCCCCTGGATGCGGGGCTCAATCCCAGGACCCTGGGATCATGACCTGAGCGGAAGGCAGAGGCTTAACCCACTGAGCCACCCAGGCGCCCCAAGAACTCAAATTTAAAGGTCACACTTTATAGCAAATCATTCTATTTTCATGTGAAGCTTCGTTATTCATGAGAAAGGCAATTTTATTTTATTTTTAATTTTTATTCTTGAGAAAGGAAATTTTAAAATTAATTTTTCTTGTAATCAAACATAGTGCAATCAGGTGCATAAATAGGTTGTTAAAATTATAGACAAATTATGAGGTCACTTTCAGTTTTTCTTTCCAGAGGAGAACACGAATGCAGGCTGCCCACCCCCCGCCCATTAGAAATTGCAATCGAGTTTCCCACGTTTCCTAAGTGCAATGTATGAGCCTCACACTGCCAGAGCCACATTGCAAGAGGTGATCACTTAGCATCTCTCATGCCAGGTGAGTATCACTTTCAGTTTCTTTCTTTCTTTCTTTCTTTTTTTTAAGATTTTATTTATGGGGGCACCTGGGTGGCTCAGTTGGTTAAGCGGCTGCCTTCGGTTCAGGTCATGATCCCAGGATCCTGGGATGGAGCCCCACATCGGGCTTCTTGCTCAGTGACGAGCTTGCTTCTCCCTCTCCATCTGCCTGCCTCTCTGCCTACTTGTACTCTCTCTCTATCTCTCTGTCAAATAAATAAATAAAATCTTAAAAAAAAGAAAAAAAGATTTTATTTATGTATTTGAGGGAAAGAATGAGAGAGAGAACATGAGCAGAGGGGAGGGGCAGAGGGAGAGGGACAAGCAGACTCCCCACTGAGCAAGGAGCCCGATATGGGGCTGGATCCCAGGACCTGGGGATCATGACCTGAGCTGAAGGCAGACACCTAACTGGATTGACTGAGCTACCCAGGCGCCCCTAACTTTCAGTTTCTTGTACAACTACACAAGGTACAGAAAATGTTAGAGGAAATATTAAAATGCCACTGTATAAACTTACATATAAAATTAAATTAAAAAAATTAAATTCAGGCATACGTGAAATAGATTTTTCGAAGACTTAAATCTTTTGACAAATTGTTCCACAAGGATCATCAGCTCTAAATGTACTAATAACAAATTATTTTTTGCAGTTTTAAGTTTATGTCACTTGCATAACCCCTATTTCATTTTTATTTTTTTGTAAAAGATTTTATTTATTTATTTGACAGACAGAGATCACAATTAGGCAGAGAGGCAGGCAGAGAGAGAAGGAAGCAGGCTTCCCGCCGAGCAGAGAGCCGGATGAGGGGCTCAATCCCAGTACCCTGGGATCATGACCCGAGCTGAAGGCAGAGGCTCAAACCCACTGAACTACCCAGGCGCACACCTCCCCCTTATTTCATTTTATAAGTAATCAAATATTTTGAAAGGAAAAAAAATTATTTTAGTACTTTTAACCACACTTTTTTTTTTCTGCTGTGTGTATCTGTGTGTGTCTGTATAAGTAGGCTCCACACCCAGCATGGAGTCCAACTCGGGGCTTGAACTCAGGACCCTGAGATCAAGGTCTGAATTGAGATCAAGAGTTGGGTGCTTATGGGGTGTTTGGGTGGCTCAGTCGGTTGAGTGCCTGCCTTTAGCTCCCGTAGTGATCTCAGGGTCCTGGGATTGAGCCCTGCATGGGGTTCCTTGCTCAGCAGGGAGCCTGCTTCTCCCTCTGCATCTGTTCCTCCCCCTGCTTGTGCCTGTGCTGTCAAAATAAATAAAATCTTAAAAAATATAAAATAAAATAAAATGGTGCCATTAAAAAAAAAAAAGAGTTGGGTGCTTAACCAACTGAACCACCCAGGCACTCCTTTTTACTGCTTTTTGAATTAAGAGGCCCGAAAATTATGTGGGGACTCTGATTCTGAAAACTAGTATTTCTTTGAAAGGATTTTCATATTTCCCCAAATTATTCTGACTCTGTTAAAGCCCATTGAGGCTTTTACTGATTTCTGTCAAGGAAAGGCCATCATGTTATCACGTTTTGAAAACCACATCACAGCATGGAAGGCTGGTCATCGTTGAGGGTAGAGATGACCGCTGTGATGTCCTCCTTATCCTAATCTGGGACGCATCTTCTCCAGCTAAGGGTCATTCTTCTGAGTAGTCCTCCCCCCGGCTCCCACTCCCCACGGCAGATCCGAGTCCTTTGGATTCAGATTTTAATTTTTGAAGTCCTTTGGCAGGTAAGGCATGTGACAAGTACTTTGGTTACTTCAGAGTGAAGGAAATAGGTGAATAATGATGACAAAAACAGAAAAGCAAACGCAGGGCGGCGTGACTATTAAGTCATAATAACGATGTGATCTGTCCTGTCAGCAGCGACTCCGCGCATGCGCTCTGCTCTCCGGTTGGTTCACAGTTCATTAGTCTTCTGGAAGCCTGGCAGGGAAGGTGTTACAGGTGAGGCAGCCTTCCGGAGGTAGTGAAGCTCTCGTGATTGGAAGCAGCTGCAGCCCCCAGGCCTCCTTAAAGCAAGAGGAGGGAGGTAGACCCCAGGTAGAACGACTCCTGCTCTGCACTTTCTCTCCGAACTGCGCCTCCTGGCGGGGGGGGGGGTCTCCTCCAGCCTCCTCCCGACTGACCAATCCTTCTGCCCCATCGTGGAGGGAGGCAATCTGATTGGCTTGGTTATGGAGGGAGGGCGGTGCCTTTAGTGCTGCCTTGGCACCTCGGCTCTCTTGGCGCCTGGGACCTCTCAGCCTATGGAGGGGGGGCCCGTGGATCAGGTGCTCACCTCTGTCCAGTCAGAGGCCCCGCAGCTGGACTAAGGCGGGACTTGTGGACGGCCATGGTGTGGGCGTAGCCAGCCCTGTGATGGACAGGCCGACACAGAGACCGGAACTCACCTGCTCCTCCTCCACCACCTGAGCGCCTGCTTTTCTGCTGGGGGGCGGTTCTCACACCCACCTCAGCCCTTCTTACCCAAGCCATCCCTTACCGATCTGCTCTTTCCTCAAATATATCTTGATTTCTTCCATTTTCCCTATGTCCCTGGTGACCTTCCCGTCTGAACAACGGGCAGCCACCTCTTGGTTGCCATCTGACCCCAGGAGTGGTCTTTTTCAAACACGTACCGGGATGGTCATCCGCCCGTCAGTGGGTTCTACGTCGCTCACCAGGAACCAGACCTCCGATGGAAGCCTGGAGGCCCTGTGCGGTGGGACCCCGGAGTACCCTGCGGCCTGTCCCTCCTCCTCCTCTCCTGTGTGTCTGCCTCGCCTGCCTTCCGCCTCTCCCAGCTCTTCCTGGGCAGGGACCTCCGCGTTTCAGTTCCTCTCTCGAGATTGCTCAGCAGCCCACCCCCTTGCCGCTGAACACCTGCTCATCGCGGTGAAGGGTCATCTGCTCAGAAGGGTCTGTATCTGAGCCCAGGTCTAAACGGCATCTTCTGATGGTCTCTCAGCACTTGTCACAACTTATTTTGTTTGCATGTTGGGTTTCGCATCCATACCTCCTGCTGAAGGACTAGTCTGTGGGGACAGGGGCTGACTACGTTGCTCAGTGTTGACTCCTAGAGCCCAGCACCGTGTCTAGATACACGGCCCAGCTCAGGACCATAACCTTTAATTCGAGTCCTGCAAACCTACGCGTAGGTCTGTATGGAGGCTTAGGTGCCTCTGGGGACTGGGAAAGGGACCAGGATAGGGAATGGTGACGGGGGTGTGTGTGTGTGCACATGTAGGCCTGTGTGTTTGCACGCACACATGTAAAGCTGTGCAGCACTGGCTTCAACGGTCATGACCTCACTTGTATTGAACAGTAAGAATAAAGCAGGTGCCAATTCAGAGGGGAGAGGGAATGCGACCCCAAGCCACACCCAGGAAGAACAAAAACATCGGGACACATGGCAGTCAGCTGGTGGGTTTGTCTTCACTTTATTACTATGTCACCAGAAGTCACCACCTTCACTTGGTTCACCACAAATGGACAGATGTCATAATGGAGGGTGTCACGGGGCCACTGGATTCACTCTTGACTTAACCAGGTGGTGGGGGAGTCCAGAGTGGGGGCCCAGGATGGGGACCGCCATTCACTGCACACACGCACACACACAGAGATATATTTGTGGAACCTTATATTATACATCTTATATATAGAAAATATATATATTTATACTATACACAGGCAGTTACGCTGCAGGAGGGCCGGGACACCCAGACAAGGGCTGCGGGCACCAGGGGATGGGGAATGTCACATCAAGGGGCAGCGCCGGGAGATGGCTAGACCAGCCCAACCTCCCACAAACTCTTGGGAGGGGTGCTCCCCCTTCCTGCTCCTTACAGAATCAAAGGGGTCTTGGGCCAAGGTTGGGGGCCCTCAAGGGGTAACAAGTGGGGGCTCTTGATTACATGGGGGGAGCCTGATGCCCCTGAGAGTCTTTGAAGATCAAAAATCACAGGGGAGGTTGGAGTAGGGGAGTGGATGCCAAATCCTGGGGAATTAGGCCCTCGACTGTCACACCCCCAGGTACCAGACACCACACCCAGGCAGACGGCCCATGACTGTGCAGGGTGATTGTTAACTCAGAGGCAGGAGACTGAGGTCCTCAACTTCTCTGCATAACTTTGAACAAAGGACTGTCTTCTTGGCCTACTCTACCTTCTCTAAGGGTCCTTGCAACTCTAAACTTGTGTGGAACCCAGTTTTCCTGGGCCCTCTCTTGTGCTTGGTGGGAGGAGGGAGCCCAAACCCGGCAAGGTCAGGCTGCAGGGGGCAGCCTTCTCCAAAGAAAGGGTTGGAAGCAAGGGAGAGGCCGAGGGAGGCAGCAGGGAGGGAGAAAGGATACCGTTGGCCCACGAACATGGGTTCTAAGTTTGGGACCTCCTGGGTGCTGTCCTCAGTCAGTGGAAGAAGCAGGGGGTCCCTACCAACCCCCTAGAAGGGGAGTCAGGAGCCCTGGGTTCCAGCCGAATCCCACCCTCTCCCCATTTCTCAGCTGCACCACTGTTGGGCCCCTGCCAACACCCAGCTTGATGGTGGGATCGTGTCTGGGCTGTACCCCAGGTTGAGTGAAGAATGCAAAGTGAGAAGATTCTGCGCCCCTCCCTCGTGGCAGGGGTCCTGTAAACTTCCCCGGTCTGGGGTGGCAGGGACAGTCTAGAAGAAACACCCAGGGGATCGGCGAAGCTCAAGTGGTACCTGGCCCTCCAGCTCCGTATCATGAGCAGCTGGTTGGTGCCCAGGGAGAACGGGTGAGCAGCACCCTGGGGTCTCCTGGCGTCCATCAGCAGGGGAGCTGTTTGGTGGGGAGCAGGCGCGGGGAAGGACCTCTCGCAACCTCCCGCGTGCGTACAGAACCTCACTTTGCCAGAAGCGCACCCACCACCACCTGTGCCCCTTACCTGCTTCGCAAACTTGGTCTGGCACAGGCTCCGCTGCTCGGCCTGGTAAATGCCACCACCCCATCCCATCCCCACTTGCGCCACTGGTGGGTTACCAGAGACAGAGCGCCTCCCTCAGATGTGGCAAACTGGAGTCTATGAAGACCAGCTGTTGCTTGGCTGTCTGGGGTTCTCTCCTGTCACTGCTGCCCCTCCCGAGGACTTGAACAGGCTCGAGTTCAGATCCCTGCTCCACTGCTAACTCGTTTACACTCTGAGCCTCAGTTTCCCTTTCTGTTGAGTGGGGACAACGATGCTACTTCTCAACCTATGAAATTCCTTCTTCCCTCATCACTGTACTAACAGCTGCCCATCCTCCCGGCCCCTCCTAGAGCACCCCCCCGCCCCCCCCCGCCCCCCTTGGCAAGCACTCGGATAGCACTCTGCCCCCTGGTGGACCCTGGGTACAGTGGTTGGCTTGGGACACATCTCTGGACGGCCAGCTTGTATGTCTTCCGAACCCCTGGCACGAGACAGCTGCTGAGTCAATGGGCAAGTGAGTGAGTATCACCTGCCTCTGAGGGTTCTCCTGGGCCCATGGGGTGCCGGTGTTGGGAACAGCCAGCATGGTGCCAGGCCACGATACCCCGGTCCTGCTCCCTGGGGCACTGGCCAGTGGATGCGGGGCCCCACGCACCCCCACGCCTCTCTCCCTCCTTTAAGGCCTCCCCATCCTTTAAGGTTCAGTGAAGAATCCTTTCCTCCTCCCAAACCTCCTTGTGCCTTTGGAGACACCTGCTACCGTCTTTCCGAGAGCCCACCACCTCCCCCAGCCTATCACGCACCGGGGGCTCTCAGCGTTCATCTTGGGAGCGGTTTGTCCCACGGCAGCAGCTCGAAGGCTGGCCTTGAGGGCTCCAGAGCCCCTGCCCCCTCTCCCCTGACTCCCACAGGGAGACGGTCCTCTCATTGGGCCTTCTGGAAGGCCAGTGGAAGGACTCTCCCATGTCCTTGGGTGTTCCAGCCCCTGAGGCCCTGGCTAACCCCGGCTGAGGGAAAGATGACACAGTGTCCCAGATCACTTCTGTTTCCTGGGAGGTCACAAGGGCAGGGCAGGGAATCGGGGCACCTGCTGGGTGGCTGGGGCCAAGAAACCCAGGCAGCAAGCCCAGCTCTGCCGCTCAGTCACTGTGACCTTGGGCCGGTCACTCCCCATTCTGGGCCTCCTCGTCCACCCAGCCCTGGGCAGGGACAACGGTCAGTCCTTTGGGAGGCCACAAAGAGGGTGCTAGAGCTCCCCGTGGGGCACGCACAGCATGGAACAGCACATGGGGAAACAAGCGAGTGCGGCGAGCCCCGTTGGCCCTCCGACCCTGACTGGAGACTGGGGGAGGGGCCGCTGGGGATGTGGGGAGGGGGGCCTGGAGGCTGGGCTGTCCCACTGTGGGGAGCAGCCGGGCAGAGCAGGCCCTTGGCTTGCAGCAGAATCAGGGTTCTCTCATGGGCTGAGGTCCCCAAGGCCTCCCAGAGTGACCGGAACACTGAGTGGTGGAGCCCCAGGGACGGGGAAGGCAGGGAAGACAGGAGACAGCAGGGGCTCTCCGGTCAGGTGGCCTGGGCTTGGCCCCAACTCTATCACTGGCTGCCTGAGTGACCCTGGGCAAGGGACCTTGACCTCTGCAGGCCTCAGTGTTCTCAACCATAAAACGGAGACCGCCCCCATGCTCATAGTAGGGCTAGGTGACAGCCCCCAGTGTCCTCCACGTGTCCCCACACACCCTGGAGCCAAACCTTCCTGGCATCATCCCGGTCTTTCACACCAATTCCCACCTCCGAGACCAGCGGGGCTCCTCCGCACCTCGTCTTCCCCTTCCCTGAACCACTGGTCTCTCACTACCTGTGTCAAGCCCATACCTGACACATAGTAGGCACGTGATGAACTCTCGGTGACACAACGCACGAGTGCAAACGCCCCCAGCCCCTGCCAGACAGCCTTGCACACACGTGGAGACGCACCCCCAACACCTTACCGCCCCATCCCACCCTGAGCTGCCCTGGACCACAGCAGAACAACACAGAGGCTGCCAAGGCTCTGGGCAGGGCAGCCTGGGAGGGAGTAGTGGTCTGGGTGTGGGCAGGGGTGAGGGGGGGAGGGGCAGCTGGGACTGGGGCGGGGACAGGCAAGGGGCAGGTGGTCACGGCAGCTCAGTAGCCCTGGGACTGGTAGCCCTGGGGCTCGGTGTCAAAGGCGTTGGCCGGCTGCTGGTAGGTCCCGCCCATGCCGGCGGGGTCCGGCCCAGCGCTGGGCTCCACGTAGGGGGCGTAAGGCATGCTGGAGTCCTGGCTGGGGTCCATGTAGTCCTGGGAGAAGAGGGCCGAGTCGGCGCCAATCTGGTACCGCTGGAAGGCCAGCACGGCCTGGCCCGCCTGGTGACGGGCGCCGGCGAGGACGAGGACAGGAGGGAGGGGACGGTTAGGGGAGAGACAGACAAGAACAGCGGGTTAGTGGCAGTTAGTTCACACGACACACGCAATAGGGGTTAGATAACCTCAAAGCACCGAGGAGGAAACTAAGCTTGCCTGCGGGGGTGGGGGAGTCTGTGCTGGCGGCCAGCCCTCAAGACAGCCAGAGCCACACCGTCCCAGCTACAGAGACCTGCAGAAGTCACCCCTCCCATGTCCCAGAGGCCACGGTCCACCAAACATCCTCCGTGGGGGTAGTGTTAAAGTGGCCCAAAGGCCAGAGCATCCTTCTCCAACCCTGTCCTCAGGCGTGTTATGTGGAACGAGGAAAACAGGTTCTTGGTGGGAGAGAGAACTGTTGGTATCTCCTAAAAGCCATCCTATCTCTCTTGCAGCAAGGTGTAAGCATGTGACGAAGTTCTGGCCAGCAAGTCACCCCAAGTCCTTTGTCCCACCCTTCGACCTGATGCCTGGAATGCAGATGTGGTAGCTGGAGCTCTAGCTGCCACATGGGACCGCAAGGTCCATGAGCCAAACTGGAAGGATGGAAGAGGCCTGGGTCACGAAAGTCCCCTGGAGCCACTAGGCCAGTCCTACACTGTCTTCACAGACTTGGGCTGCAATTTACAATTTCACTTGCTGCTGAACCTAATTCTAACTCAAACATTTGATCAAACAAGTTTGGAAACAGAGTGAAATAAAGTGTCAGGGCCACAGGACTTGTCAGAGCCTTGACTAATGTATGCTGGGATCCCCCAAGGGGAAAACTATGGCAAGCAGCATGTGCCAACCTTATCTGACCAACAAAGCCCTTTTCCCACAAGACCTCGTTGGGAACGACTTGTCTACAGCATATGTATGTAGGCGGTAAATTCTTTTTCAGTAAAAACTACTGCATTGTTATTAACGACAATGACATTGACCACAGCAAGCTAGGGAATAAATTAAAAAAAAAAAAAAAGTTTTCAGGTTTACATTGAAAGCCTCCTCCAAAGATCTTTCCAGCAGGTAGTCTGTTTGTGATGCAAAGAGGCTAATGCCCTACAAACCCGCTTTTGGTCTGGTTTACAGGAGACCTCAAGGCAGTGCCAGAAGCCATACCTGAACACAGAGGTCCTCCTCTTCCCAGGCCAGGGCCCTCCCCAGCTCCTCCTCTTTCATCAGCCCCCTGACAAGGCCATAAACCAACGAGGAACCCCAGAGGGCCATCTGGTGAGAGGCAGGGGCTTAAGTGTGCTTAGCATTTTATTCCAGAGAGTTCCAGAAGCCCAGTGACTAGGCACTGACTTTCGATTTGTGTCACAAGGCAGGGGACCCTGCTGGACTGGGGTGCAAAGGGGAGGCTGGGAGTTGTGTGCAGAGCCCAGGGACCTAGTGGTGTGCCTGGCCCCTTCTCCAGGGCGGGTACACTGTCTGCGGCCATCTGCACTTGTATGCCTCTAGTGTTAGGAAGCTCCTTCTCTCTGTGCTTTGCTCTGGGGGCCTGTTTGCTCTAATACCCCCTCAGCTCCTGCAGAGGGTGGAGGGATAAGTGGTTCCTGCCCAGGGAAGCTGGAGGCTACAAAGAACTGGAGGCCAGAGTCTTTTGGAAGAACAAGGGCTCACCCCATAAGAACTGCCCCCAAAGTAGGGATTATGGAGGTGTCCCTGACTCCTGGGACAGAATGAATGAATGAATGCATGAAAGAACAAAAGAGCCTACATTTATTGAGCATCTCTGTGCCAGGCCCTGCGTCAGCCTTTGTTTCATCCGCACAACAGCCCTGAGAGGTTGGTCCACTGGGTAGTGGACGGAGGCTCAGAGAGGTGCAGGGGTTTGCCCAGGGTCACACAGCATATGAAAGCAGAGCCAGGCGAGGCGTCCTCTGATGTCCTCGGGCAGGCTCCCCCCACCCCCTGCTCCTGAGCAGCCAGCCTCCCTGGGGAGTAAGGTCAGCCTTCATGCTACAGTGAGGGACAGGCTCTCACAGTGTCCACAGTTGGCACCCCGTGTATGAGCCACCTTCCACCCTCTGAGAGCCCCTGGCAGTCTATTTGGGGGAAACTGCAATGTGTTTGTTTTCCCCTCCCCAGCCTGTGGGCTCCTAATGCCAAGGACCCCGTCTGATTCATCACTAGGCACAAAACAGCTCAATAAATGTTTACTGAATGAACGGACAAATGAAACATAAAGGAGGCAACAAACGAATAAGTGGAGGGTCGGAACTGGCCTTGCCAGCCAGCCTTCCCCTGCCCTGTGGGCCCTGGTATCCTGGCCGCTCCCGGCAGCAGGCTGCCCCCATGGCCTTGCCATTGGCCATGACCTGGGGTGCCCCTTAGCCTCTGGAAGCCGGGCAGGCCTACGGCTGGGCTGAGGCGGGAAACAGTGTGCTGTATTCCTCCTGGAAGGTAAGGTCCTTGAATCTCCGCACGGCCAGGGCTGCGGTCAGGCTCTGCCAGGAGCAGGAGAGAGCAGGGGTGAGGCCAATGGGGATGAGCTGGGAAAGGCAGAAGTGCCAGCAGGGAGGCTGGCGGCAGTGGGCCAGCGGGCTCCTGTCAGTCAGGCTCTTGGACCTGCCCCTAGAAGTCCTGCCGTCCAGTCACCCATTTCTCCTCTGTGAACCAATCCCCATCGCAGGGCTCACTGTTCCAAACACCTCCCTGTAGGGCTGGGTGGGCTGGCTTGTCCCCACACACGGGGCACCTTCTCTGGTCTGAGATGCCTTGGGGTCATCTGATTCTTCCTGCCCAGCCCTGGGCATGGTGTGACCATGGTGGGTATAGTGTGACACATGGAGGGCTGGTGTGACCACAGCTGGGGAGCTGGGGCCCGAACCACAGGTGTTCTCCTCCAAACTCTAGCTCCTAATATTGCATGGGGGGGGGTGTCCCTAGAGAAAATGGACATTCAAGGTCTCTCATAAGGAGCAGGAAGTCACTCCAGGACAAGCCCAGGAGGGTAGAGGGACAGGGAGGGCTGGTTCAGCACGCTTTGCAGGAGGGCTAGGGGGCCCGTATCTAGCCCCAGGGGCTCCCTGCAGGAGGCTGGGCCCAGGACCACTGGGAGACATGGAGGGGAAGGGGCTGCACGCAGGGGAGGGGAACCCTTCGGATGGGGGCCTGGAGCCCACGTGACCCAGCCATCTGCAGGAGGGAGACAACAGGAGAAGAAATACTTCAAGGCGACCTGGAACCAGTGGGACAGAGGGCCCAGCCTAGGTCTAGAGCTTGCCAAGGGGCGCTGTCTGGCCAGTTGGGCCCAGAGGCATGCTTTCTTTGACCCACATAGTAGTTTTTTTTTTAAACTTGAATTAATTTCTAACATATAAAGATCAGATTTCACACAGAAATTCAGATTTCTGTCTTCTCTGGAAAGTGGGAAGACCTGGCCTGTGTGAATCCCCATTCCTGCTTTGGAACACGGGCCGAGGGTGCCCTTTTGGAGGGCACGTACCTGCCACCGGCCCACTCGGAACTTCCCACGTGCTGCCTGTCCTGTGGGCATCTGAGTTTATGACAACTTCCCACCCCAAATCCAACCGCCTGATTTTACAGATGGGAAGACAGAGTCCCGGAAAATTTGAGGCAGCCCCAAGATGTGGCCCAGGTCTCCTGACACCAAGGCCTGAGCTCCCTCCCTTAGGACTGCAAACCTCGTCTTTCCATCTATGCTTCTGCTTGTGTTTGTAAAAGGTTATGGTAAATGCCCACCACCCAACTCCCAGAGCGGCTGGGAGGGCCTTCATGATCACCGGGGGGTGCTCCGCACCAAAACGAGGGTCTCCTGTCACTGGGGGGCTGTCCTCGCTGGCACAGGCAACAGCCTCCTTCCTCAGGAAGCAGCCCCGTGCGGGCGTCAAGGACAGACGCAGGGGGCCGTTTGGGCCCTAGGAAGCAGGAGTCCCTGGCTAAGCTTTGAGGCCAGCAGCCTGGGAGCCTGGCTGGGGCGGGAGGGTGCGTGCGGGGCGAGCGATGTACTCACCCATGTGAAGATGGAGAAGAAGGAGAAGGTGATGGCGGCCCGGGCCGCATCTGTCCCTTCATTCATCGGGTTGTCCTTCGGCTTGGACACCTGCCACTGGTTGGCCAGGAAGCAGAAGCCCACGAACCAGAGGAAGGCCCAGAAGGCTGGGGTGTTCACCGGGGCCAGGCAGGAGGGGCCACGCGCGCGTGAGAGAGGGTGAGTGGGGAGGACCAGGGAGGGGTTCAGGAGCACATCTCCCGCGCTCCCCCACCCCCAAAGGGAGAGGCGGGGGCAGGGGTGGGCAGAGAAGGGAGCACAGGGAAGGTGAGGCCAGAGCAGGGAGGTCGGTCGGACACGGAGTGGGACAGAGACCACGGAGAGGAGCCGGCCCCGTGGGGACAGCGCAGCCACGAGCAGAGCCGGGGAGAGCCAGGGGCGGTGAGGGGAGGGAAGAAGGGAGAGACAGAGAGAAAAGTCAGTCAGCCTGGGCGGGCATTTCTGTCACCTCAGCCACGCACAGATTTCACCGCTGAATCCCTGCCAGGGGACCACCGCCTACCTCTGCAGCAGTGGGGGAGGGGCAGCGATCTGAACGCCCCCCCCCCCCCCACAACCACTGCCCCACTGCGGCTTAACAGGGTAGAGAGAGGAGGAGGAGGAGGAGGAGGCGGCGGCTGGGCAAGGGAGCCAGCTTGGCTGGCCGGGTCTGAGCACTGGCTTCTCCCGAACCTGGAGCCTCACAAAGCCCGAGGTTCGGGCGGGCCCTCTCGAGGAGAGGCCTGGGGAGTTCAGTAGCGGGAGCCTCGTGGCAGTGAGATCTCCTGCGGGTGCTCAGAGTCTACCCAGGGAGAACCAGGGCTGCTCTGATGAAGCGTGTGTGCGCCAAAGGGCTGGGCCCATAGGCACTTCTAGGTAACCCTGGGGCTCCGTGGAATACAGTTTGAGAACTACTAATTTCATTCTATCTTTCAAGTCGAAGGGACTGGTCTCACTGCTTACAGCCAGCCAGAGTCATCCTGAGAGTCCCAGGCTGGGTAATGGGGGGAGGTTGCAGCCAGAGACCTGAGACCACAGCCAAAGTCTCACTGCCTTTCAACCAAAGCACCCAGCGATCAGACTCTCAGAACTCTTGGGGACATAGGTCGGGTCACCTCTGCCAAAGGCTGTTTCTGGAGGGCAGGGGCATCAGGTCTTGTCGGACCCCGACCCTCCCTAGGCCCGGACTGCCTACCAGGCTGTCAGTCTTGCCTGACTTCTCACGAGGCTCTACCAAGGGAGAGGGCACAGAAGGGGCCTCCGAAGGGCGGGAAGCCACGTCCTCTCCCTGCTGTTGCAGTGTCTCCGGCCCAGCCCCAGTCCCACCACTCCCTGTTGCCAGCCAGGTGACCCCAAGTCCATCCCCTCACCTGCCTCATAGCTGAGGAGTGACGGGCCGGGGTGGGGGGCGGCACCCTCCCCAGGCTCTGTTGTGCTGGGGGGTGCCCATGGGGCCGGGGGACTCACCTGAGACCCCGATGTCAGACAGGACAGCTTTCTTGCGGTCCTTCACGCTGCTGATCTGCGGGAAGTACACGTCCAAGGCCAGGTAGAGCAGGCAGGTGAGGAAGGCGAGCACGCCCACGGCCACGCCATAGCTGCAGGCGCTGGGGTTGCGGTTGTAGATGCAGAACTTCTCGCCCCCCGAGTTGTTGTTGAGGTAGCCCTCGTTCACGATGGAGCCGAACACCACGATGGAGAACACCTGTGGGGCGGGGGAGGGGCCGCGCCGGGTGTGAGACCCAGGCCCTCCCAACCCAGCACCAGGCCTGGAGGAGGGGAGGCTACTGCCCTCGGCCTGCTGCCTGCCCGCACCCCAGCGAGCCCTCTTCACCCCAAACAGCCACGAGGCTGCTGCGAAGCAGGCATTTCAGAGGGGAGGCCCAGAGATGGAGGGCAACTTGCTTCGGGTCACATGGCGCAGGAGGGGACAATCACTTCCTTCCTCAGCCTCGGACTCTAAGGAGCCTCTGACCACAGATCTGGCGGTACCATCTCACCCGCCAGGTCCTGAGAGGTCTTCCTAGGCCCTGACACCAAGATTCCTCTAGAGCTGGACCTGGTTTCCTAGAACTGAGTGGTCTTACGTCCTGGGAGGTGGGCCTGCCAAGCCCCGGCCCTAGGCTGACTCCCCTAGATGTTGGCACATGCCCAGCCCCATCTCCGATCATGACCTGAGTCAAAGGCAGACGCTTAACCGACTGAGCTACCCAGGTGCCCCTAACCCTCCGACTCTTGGTTTTGGCTCGGGTCATGATCTCGGGGTTCTGGGATCAAGCCCCGTGGCCAGCTCTGCACTCAGCAGGGAGTCTGCAGGGGTTCTTTCCCTCTGTCCCTCCCATCGCTTGTTCTCTCTCTCAAATAAATATATTAATTAAAAAAAAAGTAACACCAGTGACAATCCCGCCAATTACAGGGCAATCTGTACTCCCCCAAGTGCAGTGCACATGGTACCTTCTTGAACCCAGCAGCCCTCTGTGACAGGTCTACGCAGCTGGGTAGACAGCCAGCCAAGATGGCCGCCCTCCGCGCCCACCCCCCCCCCCCTTCAGCCCCAACTCCTGGTATTCACAGCCTTGCGCAACCTCCTTCCCTTGAGTGTGGGCTGGGCCTTGTGATTCACTTCCAACCAACAGAATATTGCAAAAAGGGAGAGATAAGATCTCTGTGAGGAGATTACAAAGACTTTGGCTTCCACCTTGCTTGGCCTCGCCTGCCACTCCCTACTTGCTCGCTCTAATGAAGAAGCTGCCATGTTTTGAGCCACCCTGTGGAGAGGCCTACGTGGCATGGAACCGAGGAAGGCCTCCAGCCAACAGTCAACAGGGACCAGAGCCCCTCAGCCCACAAGGAATCGAGTGCTCAGCTGGCACCGTGTGAGTGAGCTTGAAAATGGAATCACCCTTGTCCTTTGGACAAGACCACGGCCCTGGCTGACCCCACGGGGTAACCCGTGAGGGATCCCGAGGCACTGGCCCCTGGCTAAGCGGATTCCTGACATCAGAAACTAGGAAATGACTAGCAAATGAAACTAAGGAACTAAGGAAATAAAACCAGGAAATGAAACCAGGAAATGCCTTTGGCTCAGGTCATGATCACAGGGTCCTGGGATCCAGCCCTGCATGGGGGTCCCTGGTCGGTGGGAAGCCTGCTTCTCCCTCTCCCGCTCCCCCTGCTTGTGTTCCCTCTTTCACTGTCTCTCTGTCAAATAAATAAATAAAATCTAAAAAAAAGAGAAGTTCATGCATCTTCCTCCTGCCTCTCACCTCAGACCTCAGGTGTGTGGCCTTCAGTGAGCCTGAGGCAGAGGCCAGAGGATTTTTACTGCCCGTTTTCTACTTCTTTGTTTTTTCCAATTTTTCTAAAAGAAGAAACTGTAATTTCAGGCACATTTTCATCCTCAGCTAATACTTAGGATGGGCAGTAACTCCATGGCAGGTGTGGGAAAAAATATGAGAAGTATTATTATTTTTTAATCTCATCTTCCTAAGATGTTTGTATCTTTTTTTTTTTTAAGACTTAATTTATTTATGTGAGAGAGAGTGAGCGAGAGAGAGCACACCTGAGCAGGGGCATAGGGAGAGGGAGAGGTAGCAGACACCCCGCCTCCACTCCCGGCTGAGCAGGGAGCCCAATGTGGGACTTGATCCCAGGACCTCGGGATCATGACCTGAGCCAAAGGCAGATGTTTAATGACTGAGCCACCCAGGCGTCCCTAAGATGTCCATACTTTACGTGGGTTTTGTAATGTACTGCATCTGTGGAGTAATAATGTATATAAAATGAAGAAATCTACATTTAATGGGAGGAATGATTCAGAAGTTTTTCCTAAAGGAGGGCATGACCAAGAGTGTGGAGACCACTGGTGCCTGGCACTGTGTGTTAAGAAAAATTTGAACCCAAATGTCTGTCGATGGATGAATGGAGAAACAGCTGTGGCATCTCCACATAACGGAATAGTTTTCAGTCATTAAAACAAACAAACAACAAAACAGTTCTGACATGGCTATAACTGGATGAAACTTAAAACAAAGAAGAAAAAAGGAGGTGAAGGAAGTCAAACACAGAAGGTCAATGTTACGTGATTTCGTTTATGTCCCGTATCCTCAACAGGCAAAACAGAGACAAGAAGCAGACCAGAGGCAACCAGGGAGGGAGAACGGGGAGTGATTACTGAATGAGCATGGGGTGTTTTTTATAGGGACGAAAGGTTCTGAAACTAGACAGAGGTGATCTTTGCACAACATAAATGCCACTGAACTACGTGCTTTAAAATGGTTTATTGTGTGCTATGTGGGTTTTTCTGCAATTAAAAAAAAAAAAAAGAAAGAAAGGAAGACGAGACTGTGGGGCTGTGTTCTGGTTCAACCACGAGCACACAGGTGGGCCGTGGTGGCTCGTGAGCCACACATTTGACAGTCCAGACTTGAGCGTGTACACACAGCTAAGGTCCAGCCCCGTGCAGGCATGCCACACATTCTGTGTCCTTAGGATCACCCTGCCAGGCACAGAGGGCAATGGGTGCTTCTCCCAATTAGCGGCAGAGGAAAACTGAGCCTCAAACAGCAGGTGGGGCTGTTGTCGGCAGAAAGGGTTGAACCTGAACCCAAGTGTCTCAATTCTCAGCCCTGCGCTCTTTCCCCCCTGATCAGGCTGACTCTCAGCCTTAGAAGGTGGGCCCTGAGGGACGGGTAGTCTTTCCAGACACCTGAGGGGCCCACGGTGTGAGCGCCACGTCTGGCGCTCGGGGGCCCAGGAGGGGAGACGCAGGAAGTCTGGACTTCACAGGAATTGTCTAAGGGACTCCTGGTCTACAAACAGTCTGGGCAACAAGCAAGGCAGACGCTGGACACCGGGAGACGAAGGCAGGCTCTCACGGCTGGTTGCCAGAGCTGTGCACAGCACCATTTCAGGACTGCCATCCACCTAGCCCCTCGGACTTGTGCGCCAAGATAAGTCCAGGGTTCCTACCAGGAACCTGCCAGGTCAGGAATCCGAGGCCCAGCTCTGGATGTCACCCGCTGTCCCCAATCCAGCAGAATGGAAAAGCCTCTTGATTCAAGGGTGCTCCAGACACTGAGGAGTCCCACAGAGCTGCTGGAGTCAAACCCCAGGCCTGTGGCTTACGCTATGTGGCCTCAGGTAATGACAACCTCTCTGAGCCTCAGACCCGTCCTCTGCAAAAACTAAGCCTCCCTTCAGGGCTAATGGGAGAACTACAGGCAAGCACCCCGAGCAGAGCAGTGCCCAAGAGGGGCTTGGCAAGGATTCACTCCCTTCTCCAGAGGCCCCAGGAAAGAAGGAAGAGCACCAGGAGGGCCCTCTTGGGCGGCGCCTCCTGATAGGCTCCACCAGGGGTGCGGACAGTGGTGGACCCCCGGCCAAAAGCAGGCCAGGAGGAGGTGGGAGGGGAAGCAGGCAGGTGGAAGCTGGGGCTTTGGGGATAGCAGAGGAGGAACCATGAAGACAGGGCCCTCTTTGGGGAGAAGCAGGGAGTCCCTGGAGAGGCCAGGAGGCACGTGCTGGAGAGAGCATGTCCCCAACAGGGTAAGGACCAAGATCGCCGGGCCCAAGGGCAGCGCAGAGAGAGGAGGCTCTGTGCCAGCTCTGGTCCTCCTCTCCAGCCCACGGCTCCGGCAGGCAGGGCTCTCTGTGCTCAGGCCCTCCTCGCAGCTCAAAGTCACCTCCGGCAGGTGACTTGCCTTCTCTGGGCCTCAGTCCTCTCATCCGTAAAGCAATGGCGCATTGCGAAGGAAGGGACGAGGTCGTGCACGTGTCGTGGGGGCGGCGTCCCCAAACGCCAGCCTGGTGCTGAAGAGCTGGACAGAGACCAAGGCATCGGGGCATCACAGGCGCAAGTGATGGCAGGAGGAGGCAGCAATGGCCCAGAGGGAGCCGAGCTGCAATTCTGGAACACAGACGAGAAGCAGCCAGCCAGGCCGAGACGAGGGGAAGCGGGGAAGCGTGTTTCAGGCAGAGCAGGAAGGGCAGAGGCCGAAGGTGGGAAGAAGTGACCGAGGAGTGGGGCTGCACAGGTGCATGGGACAGGGAGGGAGGGAGCGCAGGTGCGGTTCCGGGGTGGGGGGTGACAAGGCCAGATGGACCACAGTGGGACATGGTGAGAAGTCACAGCGGGGTGACCAGACCTGTGGATCACCATCCCCACCCTGCAGCATGAAGGGCCCTAAAGCTGTTCCCCGCCTTCCAGACACGATCCAACCTTCCACGGCTGGTGGTCAGGGGCCCTGGGGCCTCACCTCCCTCCACGGTTCACCAGTCAGTGCTTCCCACCTTCCCATGCCCCGCTCCCCTTCCCCATACCATTTCCTCTCTGGACCTGGCTGCTGCCTGCACTGAAGAGTGCAGGGCTAGGGTGAAAGCTGGGAGACCCCCTAGGGGCTAAGGAGTGCCCTGGGCTGGCACTGGCAGGGGGATGGTGGGACGGGGTGGGTGCCGAATGTATGTGGAAGGTAAAGCCACCAGCATCTGCTGACAGATGTGCCGTGGCGGATGGGAGGAAGAGCAAAGGGCAGTGGGTTGGGGGTAGGGGTGTGGCCTGGTGACCAGTGGGGATACGGGTGTGCACGCCACATCCCCTGCAGGCCGCAGAGCTGGGCTAGGGCAGGGAGCCTCACCCAGACCGGGCGGAGAGTCTACACATGGAAAGGTGTTGCCAAGGATACACAACTGCTCCCTTGTGGCCGCGGAACTCCCTCAAGGACCCTGCAAGCCCTGGGTTAACTTCTCCATTTAGCTGCCATCCCTCTACCCCAGTGGGAGGGAGCCCCCCTACGAGCCGGGATGGGCCTCAGGTTTCTGCCCCCAGCACTGCCATCCCGCTGGGAGGAAGCGGGGGCTCCCTCAGGAACTGCTAGGTGACTAACATGCATCCTCCTAATCGGGCGAGGCCGGCGTCCGGGGACCTGCCTGGGACCGAGGCTGGTGGCGGCAGCTGCAGACTAAAACCAGAGTCTCTCAGAGCCCCATGCCAGGCTCTGCGTCAGGTCAGGCGGCCTCCAGGGGACTTGCTAAGGCCGGATCTGCAGCGAGAGTACACAGAGCCGCCACCAGCGGCCCGGAAATTAAACCAGAATGAAATTCTACGCTGCTGTGGCTGAACTCTTCCTGACGAGCGGGTCAGCTGAAGGGATGGGACTCAGGTCCACGGTGGCAGAACTAGTGCCTCAGAAACAGAACAAGGTGGTGTGGCTGGGGGCGGGGGTGTCCCACAAAGGCCACTGGTCATGGTGAGGCTCAAGAAGTAAACCAGCCCTTTGCCTTGAACTAAAGAAAATGCTATAAAAAGAAGGTTTTTTTTTTTTTTTTTTTTTTTTTTTAAGGCACCAGTGTAAATGGGCCGAGGCTGTTTTTTTGCTGTCTTTATAATCCAATCCTGGGTCTTTTTAAAAATGGATTTAAAAAAAAATGGATTCCAGATGGCAGTTGGAACAGAGGTAGGTTGAACTCAGAAAAACAAATCAGGGGTACCTCAGAATTTCAGGATCTTGGGGTACTGCATTCAGAGGCACAGCAATGGAGACCCCAGTCGGGCCAGGCCACCCCACCCCACCCCCCACGCCAGCCTCACCTCTTCCCCTCCCCCACTTGGCTCAGCCATCCCAGAGGGCCAGGGTTGGCATCGTCACAGGCGGTCTAAGTTTGCACCTGCTGTTCCCACTCCCTGAACGCCCTTCCCCACCTTTTTCTTTTTTCTTTTTTCAGATTTTATTTATTTACTTGACAGAGAGAGAGACAGCGAGAGAGGGAGCACAAGCAGGGGGAATGGAAGAGGGAGAAACAGGCTTCCCGCCGAGCAGGGAGCCCAATGCAGGGCTGGATCCCAGGACCCTGGGATCATGACCTGAGCCGGAGGCAGAGGCTTAACCACTGAGCCAACCAGGTGCCCCCTTTCCCCACCTTTTTCATCTTTCAAATAGGATCAAACTCCTTCTCACCCTTCAAAACTCTCCTCCACCCCGACCCTGCACACACTCCTGTTGGGAACTCATTTCTGGGTCTGTCTCCCCCAGGAGACCCTGAGCTAACCCCACAGCTTCTGCAGGGGCTCCGCATCGACTGGGAGGTCCTGACAAAAATCACGTCACTTAATCCTCACCAAAACCTCGAAGGAAGGGCGCCTGGGTGGCTCAGTTGGTTAAGCGGCCAATTCTTGATTTTGGCTCAGGTCATGATCTCACAGTCCTGGGATTGAGCCCTGAGTCAGACTCTGAGCTGGGTGTGAAGCCTGCTTAAGATTCTCTCTCTCCTTCTCCCTTTGCCCCTCCTTCTCTCCCTCTTTTTAATAGAAATAAAATAAAATATTTTTAAAACCTTGAAAGAAAATATAAACCTAAAACCATCTCCACAAATCAGGCTCATTGAGCCCATTTCACAGAGAAGGAAGCTGAGGCCCCGACACGCCTGGATTCTAGCTGGCGGCCCATACGGGCTGGCCCACAGTGGCTAAGCAGGGTACCAGCTCCTAGCCCAGGCCTGCCCCCTTCTGCCCCATTCCAGAATGTAAGTCAAATCTCTACCTGCAGCTGCCGCCCCAGCAGTGAATTCCAGATCCCAAACTCTAGGACAAGCATGAGTTCCAGGAGGGACACCTGCCCTCGGAGTCGTGTCACCACCCCACAGGGCAAGAGCAGCGGGACCCATTTTACTTCACATCTGCGCCCAGAGCAGGCAGGCTGTGTCTGGGCCCCTGCTGGGCATCAAGCTGAGCCGGCTCCAGGGAGAGCTGGGCCAAGCCAGGCCTGAGGGCCAGAGGTCGCTGCTGTTTGCTGGGAACTCCCCAGAGGGTGGCCTTAACCATCTTTAGGCACCTGCTGGGTACCCCCCGCCCTGAGAAACTGTAGAGACAGGAGCTCCTGGGTCCTGCCAGCTCTGAATGGCACTGTCCGTCTCACCCTCTACTGGGACATCTTCCCAGGTAGCCTTCTGCTCCACGGTCTCTGCTGCCCACCTCCAGGCTGCAACGTTGCCTGGCCCAGGACAGCCACCTCTCCGGTCTCCTCACCTCCGCTGGTGGGTGCTCCCCCACCCCAACTCTTCCTAAGTCCCTCCCCAGGCTGAGGACTGCCTCCCTAGGCAGGCTCTGCGGTCCCCCTACTTGGGCTGCTGGTTCACATCTGATCTCTCCAGCTCCAGTGACGTCCAGTGACCTCTAGCGCCCCCCATCCCTCCACACATTGGCTCCCACCCAGGAGTTCAAACCCCAAACTGGGCTCATCCTCAAAGCCCATCCCATGTGGCACCGGGCCTACTGCTTCCTCCTGCCCCCCAGTAACTCAAATTACCCCATGTCCCCTGTGCCAGCCCAGGCCACAACCACCTCCTGCCAGGCGATGCCAGCAGTCTCTCTGTGTCCTCTCCCGCTCCTGCACCCTCCCCTTTAAGCAGCTGGAGAGACTCCTTCAGAACTGTCACTGCCCTGCTCTGTCCTGCTCACCTCCACCCCCACCGTGAATCCCTCCCCCACTGCAAACCAGGTCTCCTGCCTTCCTCACAGACTCCTTTCTCGCCACTGTCCTCTAGCTCTCCCCCAAGCTCATTCCTGCCTCAGGGCCTTTGCACTTGGCTGTTCCCTCCGCCTGGAATACCCAGAGATCCCCAGATCTCCCAGGCTGGCTCCTTCTCAACATCCAAACCTCAGGGCAAGACAACTACTCAGAGAAACCCTCCAGACCTGACTCCCAGATCTACACGATTCTCTGATACTCCACCTCATTTCCTCGATAACATCATTATACACAAATGTCCCTAGTTATTGGTTCATTTGTGGGTGAACATCTCCCTCCTGGGACCCCAGAGGGAGGGTCAGGAAAAGCGTAGAGGGGAGAGAACAGCAAATCTGAGATAGGTAGGGGCACAGGAAGCATGGGAGTCAGGAGAAGGGAACATTCCCTCCTCAGCACCCCTAGTTTGGGCCTCTGTTTGCATACCTCTGAACATGGGGAGCTCACTCCCTAGTAAGGGGGGGCTCCTGCGTCCTCTCCCTTACCCTGAGCTGAACCTGCCTTCCTGTCAGTGTCCGAACCAAAGTCCCTGCTCCCGCCCTTGGGCCGCAGGGAAAGGCTGCGAGGAAAAAAGGAGCTGTGCTTTTGAGGGATGAGTCAGGCTGCCAAGCCCCCCTGCCTCCGTTTCATGGGAGTGGGGCCCTGCCTCTCATGGGGTCATATGAGGAAAATCGCTGAAGCCAACGCGGGAGCACATGACAGGCACCAGGCGGCCACTCAGCTTCCCAGAGAGCCTCGTGTTGAGCCGCAGGGCTGAGGCAGGGTCAGGTCGGGGCGCTCCTAGGGTCCCTTCTCTCCTCCCTTGCCGGGGCACCCTGTTCCGAAGCCTTGGATGTGACCTGCAGGGGATTAGGCTGTAATCTTCCGCAAGCTGTCCCTCATTTCTCAGCGGTGGGGGTGGGGAGGGGGCTCTATGGGGCAGGGGCCTGAGCACGCAGACCCTTGTCCCCAAGGCACTGAGAGCTTCAGCCTCCTGTGGCTGTGCAACCAAGCGGGTGGGGGGGGGCGGGGCAGGAGGACCCCCCTCCCCCTCCCCACCAACAACCTTCTACAGACCAGGTCCTTTCTCACCCAGGTCCTGCCCCCTCGGAACTTTCTGAGGTCAGGAGGGGGAGCGATGCCACCCCTGGAAAAGCACTGTGAAGGCCAACCAAGCGCCAGGGGCCCTTCCCAGGCAGGACCGCGCTCTGCCCCAGCGGCCCCTGCAGGCAGGCACGGCTCTCCCCATTTTGCAGATGGGGAAACCAAGGCTCTCTGCGGTCTCTCCGCTGGTTAAGAAGAACGGGGATAACCTCCCAGGTCTGTGAGCTCTTCCTCACCTCAGTGCCTGCCTCTGCCCTGCCAGTTCCTACAAGCCTGACATGGTCCAGTTTCTTTCCCTCTGGGGAAATTCCAGGTTTTCAGAGAGGTAATATGGTCCCAAGCCCTGCCTCACTTTCTAGAGGAGAAAGACACAAAGGGGGAAATGCCTTCTGTTTTAAGAGTTCTTACAGCCGTTCACATAGAGCACAAAGGAAGCAGGGAGGAGACAGCAAGCTGGGGGGGGGGCAGATCCTGGAAGGCTTCAAGGAGGAGGGGATATCTGAGTTGGGCCTTGAAGGCCGAATGGGAGACCCTGAATAAGGACAGAGGGTGGAGAGAGGAAGGTAGAGCAGCAGCGCAGTTCCCCACCTTGTTTAGCCTTTACAAGACGCCACGCACCACCAAGCACCGGGGACACAACAGTGACATAACCGACACAGCCTCCCCCCAACCCAGCTTACACCTATGCAGGCCGCAGCCTCCTCGCTGCCCTGCTGCACCTGTCGGGCTTTACCATGACACTTCTCCTGCCGGGAAGCCCTCCTCCCCGCCTCTCCGCCTGGCTGACCCCAGCCTTCTCATCCCGCTGTACTGTCCCCTCCCTGTCCCTGACCTCAGTGTCTCCTCACTCTGCCTGTATGCTCATCTCTGTTTTTTTACTGGTTTCATCATCACATTTCCCTCCACCATTTCCCACCATGAGCCCTTGGCAAGGAGCAGGCCCCCAGCACACGATCCGTGTGTGTTAAACGGAAGATGACAGTGTGTGTGTGTCCTGCAGCTGCTGGGTCCAAGGGGAGGACGGATGAGCCTCTCACAGCCGGCCAGGTTCGGCTGAGATGGTCGTTAATGACCAGCGACCCTGGGTTTGGCAAGGAGAAGGTCACAGATGGCGGAGAGGAGGGGGAGAAAGACTGAGTGGGGTACAGGTGAGAAACTGAGGGAGACCCCTTGGAGACGGTGACCAGACAGGAGTGAGGGGCCGGAGAGCCCGGGGAAGGGTGAGCGCCGGACGCAGGAGGCTGGGGAGGGGTGCGGGTGGGTGAGACCCGGGGTGAGACCTGAGACCCTGAGGAGCCCAGCTGGAAGGGGACAGGGAGGACGGGGCGAGGGCTGATGGCTCAGAGGTCCCAAGCTCAGAGATGTTGGGGTGAAAAGAGGTGAAAAGAGAGCTGGAGAGACAGGAGCGGGGGAGAGCAGGTGGCTGCTGGAAAGGCAGGCCAGGCGAGAGGGGCTCCGGGCCGTGAGGAGAGGACTGTGGGAGGAGGACGGGGGCAGGATCACAAAGTGGGCGCCACAGTCACCTGGAAGGAAGGCGGTGGTTGTGCTAGACAGAGCAAGTGTCAGGTGGTGGCACCTTCACGGAATAGGGGGGCAACCTGGGGCTGGCCTAAGAGGAGGGCAGTCAGCCCGGCACGGAAGCCAAAGCTGGGGGACCATGGTCTAGAGGCAGCCTCGGGAGCCAGGAGGACCATGTCCCACCTCCAGGCTCGACAGAGGGGGGTATGAGGGAAAGAAAAGCCCTCTTAAGAAGGCAGCCAGGCGAGCAGGGTCGAGGCGGGGAGGCCGGGTTAGTGCAATTTACAATTAGGGATGTTCAGAGCAGGGCCAAAGACTCGGGGCCCCAGGCCATGTCCGCTCTCCCCCTGGCCTGGGAGCTGGGAGCCCTGGCTTGTTGGGGTTCTAAATAGTCTGGGCCTGGCAGCCTAGGGCTGCCCCAGCCAAACAGCGACCCACCCTCCCCACGGTCCCCTTCACACCTCCCCTCGCCCCCCATGAGGGAAGCTGAACATAATTCCATTCCTGGAAGGGAGGCGTCCTCCAGACACATGGGGGTATGAGCCGCTGGGCCAGGATCTAATCGACACTCTTCTCACATACTCCGACCCGGGGCCCAGGCCCCCTGCTGCGGGACCCCCACAAGCGTTATGGGGGTGTAGTTCTCGATACCACTTCTTCGAAGACTGACCGGTCCCAAAGTCCCCAACCTGAAGCCCACCAGGAGCAAGAGTGAGGGTTCTTTGAGGATAAAAAGGTTGGCAACCACGAGCCCAATTTGACTCTCTTTTTCCCATTTGACAGGTGGGGAAACTGAGGCCCAGAGGACATGGCATCTTGCTCAAGTCATACCACCGGTCAGGGTCAGAGGGGGTGCAGAACATGGCCTCAGGCCCCAAGGCTGCAGGCACTTCCCAGCGGCCTGTCCTGCCTCTCCTCCCACCGGACAGCCGGTTCTCCAGGTTTGGCTGCCAAGCGCGGCTCCCTCGCCAGCTCTGCCATCTGCCCTTCCTTTCCTCCTGGTTTTAACTCCTCTCCGCCCCTCCTCCCCCAGCTTTTGTTCTTTCTCCCCCGGCTCGGGCTAGCCTCACAGCTTCTCAGGAGCAGGGGTAGGGCCCTGCAGGAGCCAGTCATGGGGCTCCCCCCATGTGGCTGGAGACTCCCCGAAGCAGAAGCCGCTGGCCATGATCCCAGCCACTCCAGTTAACCTCTCGGGCCTCAGCTTCTCACCTGCAGTGGGGTAACAAAACCCACTTGACCAGGACGCTACAGGCCCGGCAAGAGCGGATGTGTGGCAGGTCCTTTAAATAGCCGTCTTCGCAAAGCTTTAAGTCTGCCCCAAAGCTAATCATTCCAATCGCAGGTCACAGATGAGGTTTGGAGAGGCCAGGATTTTCCAAGGTCCTGCTCAGGCAATCCTGCTCCCCACGCCAAGTACCAGGCTCCCCCAGACTCCCCCAGGCTCCCCAGTTCCTGCACTGCCCCTATGCACGAGGAAATGCCCAAGATGCAAGGCAGGATCCTACCAGCCAACATCGTCTCCTGAAGACCTCCTTGCCACTGCCTCCTTCCTAGACCCAAGACAGATGGACTAGCCAAAGGTCAGCCACAAGCCGATTCAAAGATAAGGAAGATTCCAAGACTGTTAGTGATAAAGGACAAAGGAGCATGTGATCTACTTCTGCCGACAGCGCTCCCTGAGTTAGTGACCGGGCCGTGCCAGGTGCTTGGAGAGGACAGGCTGGATGAGGCCACCCAATTCCTATCAGGACACCCGCTCCCAGAACCTCAAGCCACATCTCCCCATGGCAGCCACAGGGGGAGCTCTTCTCCGTTTGAAACCCCGTTCTGTGACCCGAGGGCTTTGGTGAGCACCCCCTGCCTGCCCCCCTGGAGCCTGCTCACAGAGTGTGATGGCACTCTCATTCGCACACCGGGAACCCCCAAGAGCTCCCCATCATTTCTAAAGCCCACTCGGACCTCAAGCTCCCAACATTTGCACCTGCTGTTCCTTCTACCTGCAATGCTCCCTCCCAGCATCCTTATCAGAACCAACTCAGCAGTCACCTCCCCCTGGAAGTCCTCCATATCCCACTCGCAGAGGCAGCTACTCCCTATTGCATTTTCTTCTTGTGGTGTCTCAGGCCTCCTAAGGAGTACGTGTCACTGGACTGAGAGTGTCTCTGGTGGGACACACAGGCTGGTACTGGGCAGGGACTTGGCATTTGCGGAATGAATGACTGAAAGCCAGAGCTGGCCAGGGGCTCCATCTCCACCCTGGACCCCTTTGCCCCACTCCACACCTCCAGGATTTTGATGCAGGATGGCAAGGGAATGGTGATCTGGACTGGAGCGGGGACGGAGGGGTCTCATCTCGAAGCTGCTGTGTTTTAAACCAAGTTCAGCTTTTATTGTCAGTGTTCACTGGGGTGATTGAGGGTGTGGATGAAAACGAGACCCTGTCGAGTGCCCCTTGGTGCCATGGCAATGTAGACAGGGGGGCCACAGGGGGTACACCGAATGTGGACCCCACAGACCTCCAGGTTGTGCCTTATTCTGTCGTTGGGGGGGGTGATACCCACCCTACTCCCAGAATCCTGGGATGTTCAGGAAATCAACCCCAGAAACACCAACATTTCAAACACGTTAGCATTCTGTTTTGCTCCAAATGAACATGAGAACACGAACCACCCTGTCCTCCACCAGCGCCAATATTCCTTCCCCGCACGGCAGTAGGACCCACTAAAAGTAAAACCGCAAAGGCCACAGAGGAGGGGGTCCTTTATATAAAATCAGCTAGTTCCCTGCCAGAGCTCTGGGGCCCCTACCTGACCCCAGAACAAAGAAAGGTGTCCCCTGACAGGCCGCAGTCTTGGGGCACCTGTGACCTAGCTCAGCCTCCTCACTGAGCTGGGGAGACTGAGGCACAGGGGTGGTCGTAGCTGGTCTGTGGGGCAGCCTTCTCCTGGCCGCCAGCCGGACTGGCCCCGTCTCCCTACAACTGGGTCAGAGGCAGCCCCTCAGAGCTTGCCCTGGACGCTGCCCCACCTCGGCCATCCCCCCCTCACTCCAGACATGGAAGGTTCTAGTCTGGCTCCTAGTCAGCTGGGCCAGCCAGCTGCCAGCTTCCTCCCCACTTAGCCGAAGCGTTCAAGGCCTGCTGTGCCTAATCACCCTCCTGGGCCTGAGGGCCAGTGGGTGGGGAAGGGGGCAGTTGAGGAAGCCAAAGAGGAGGCGCTGGGGGACCCGCTTCCGTCCCAGGTTCCAGGGTAGATCCGGGTAGGGGGGTCCCTCTTTCAGAAACAAGATCAGTCTTATACAAATGGCACAAAATCCCCAGCCCACGAGCACACATGGGGCTAGGGCCGTACCCCGGCGGCAAGGGAGGGATCCAGACGTGCTCCTGGATGGAGGGACCAGGTGTCCAGGTTTGTGTGGGACTGAGAGGGCTCCCAGGACACAGCACTTCCAGGGCTAAAGCTGGGAAAGTGCCAGCAAACCGGGTTGAACCAGTCACCCCAGCCTGGAGCTCAGGCTTCCTTAGCTTCAAGGTGAAGTCCACAGCCTCCCTGACCTCTTGGGGCGCCGATGGAACACCAGGGCCAAGGTCAGGTCTCCAGCTACATCCCTTGCACACTCACGGACACGTTAGAACACGTCGGCGCACCACACATTTTTCGAAAAAGACTGGAAGGCAGGCACTGGGTCTCTCTGAGCGGTGGGATCACACGTGATTTTTTTCCTGATTGTTTTTATCGTGGTAAAATAGACAGGACATAAAATATACCATCATCACCATTTTTAGGTACACGGTGGTATTAAGCCCAGTACATTAATAATGTGTGACCATCACAAGTGATGTTTCTATCTTTCAGACATCAGCAGGCGTTACTTTTGTGATCAGAAAAAAAAAATATGTATATTTTAAAGGCGACAGTGAGCCTGTATCAGCTGTCTCTGCTCACACAAAGGCAGTGAGCACAGCTAGGAGGCCGCTGGGTGGTGGGGGGGGGAGGGGGGATCTGGGCATTAGATGAGTGCTTGGCCCAGATGATCTTTATCCTGCCCAATCCTGAAACCCAGGATTCTGACCTCTTCCAGCTCCTGGAGAAGCGATCAATGTGCTTTGGAGACTCCAAGATTTGGGTTCCGATCCTCTGTCTGCTGCTTACATGCTCAGTAACCTTGGGTCTCTCTGCGCCTGCTTCCTCAAGTGATGCAGGAGCCGTAGGGGAATGAGAGGCGGGTAAGTGCACGCGGGCCCCCTGCACCCAGCGGCCTCTCCATCGTTACCTTTCCTTCCTCCTTCTCGGAATGTCTCTGGGGCACCCGGACGTGATGACCAGAGGTAAGCCCTGCTCATCCTTCAAGGCCCAATTTGATATCATCTTCTCCACGAAGCCTCTCTGATTCCCACGGCAGGGGGTACCCCTCTGCTGGCTCTCAGGGCCTCTGCCCGGGGGGTACCTGGCTCCCTTCCCAGTGGGACTGTGTGATCCCCGAGCACTAACGGCTGCGTCTGAGTCATGCCGCCTTCCCTAGGGGCCCAGCAGACTTGATGAAGCTTTGCTAAATGAAGCCATCACAGTCAGAAGTGTCCCAAGCAGGCAAACTGCCCACACCTCCTCACAAAGCCAGTGGCTTCACCCTCCCAGGCCCGTGGCCCAGGGGCTGGCAAAGGGGAGCAGAGCACACAGCTGGCTTGCCTGATCGGGCAGGTGTGTCCTCCCCCCACCCCGGTTCTGTCTCTGCCAAGGGCCAGTCGGGGTCACTGGGGAGCTGGAGGCTGGCACAGATGAATGAATCCAGTACCACAAACCCTTCTGGATGCGCCCGGGGTGCCAGGCCCACTGCCAGGCCCTATGCGGCCACTGGGGCTTCCCTGCCCTCAGCAAGCTCCCCATCTTAAGAAGAAAGGGGTTTACACAGGGCTACGCTTATGTGGTGCCAGGAGGAGGTTTTAACATTTTCATACAAAGGACAGTTAGCTTCCTTTCTCTCTGGGAGGCCAGAGATAAACACCCAAGCTGTCCCACCCATCAGACCCTAATATTGCCCTGAAAACCCAGGAACTGAGGGAGCTTGAGCACCCTGAGGCCGTGGTTGGCCTTAGGTGTAGTCTTTGGGGTCGCTGATAGTGACCCTGGCCAGTGTCCCCAGTCCTAGCCCCCTTTGGGCCCATAGGAATAGGCCCCAGGCCCGCAGAGGCACAACCCTCCAGTGAGGGTGTTTGGGCAATGGCCAGCAAACGCTAGGGGGACCAAAGGCACCCCCTCCCGCACTGGCCTTCTTCTCCTGGGGTGCTGCCCACACCATCTGAACCCCCTCTCTGTGCTGTCTCTGTCCCATCCTCCTCCCCCACAGCCCCAGGTCCGAGCAGGGACCTCCCTACTGCTGGGGGATTCTGACCCCCCACCAGGTTGAGGTCCAGAACAGGCCTCTCTGCCAAACCCCTCCCCCAACAAGCATTCAGGTGTACTTGGTGGGGCGGTCATGGATTCAGGAATATCAGAGCCCAAGGTGGCTCCTCCCACCTCTCTACAAATCGGGAAACTGAGGCTTGAGAGAATAGTTGCCTCTCCCCACCTCGGAATGCAACTCCTGTTTCCCATAAACATTTCTTGGGTGGTTCCCGTCCCAAGGTCACGCCGCGAAGGAGAGGCACTTCCCGGGTGGAAGCCAGGTCCCCGGCTCCCGGCGCATCGCTCCATACCTTCCGGGCTAAGCCATCAAACCTGGTTTCCGGCCCTCTCCTCCTTGAACGTCCACGGCAGACGTGGCGTGCACCCGGGAGTTGATCTACGCCCTGATCCACCCCCCCAAAAAAGGCCACCTGGGACCCGGGCTCAATCCCCACCGCCGCTGATCCGCCCGGCGGCAGCGCGCAACCGGAGCCGCGAGCCGCACAGCCGCGGCCTGGAGGTCACGGCGCCGGGGGGCCGCACGCGAACGGGGACGCCGGGAAGCAGGGGCGCCCGCAGCAGGAGCGGGAGCCCCTCGCCAGCGCTGGGACCCCCGCCCGGGGCCCGGGAAGGAGGGGGGGTGGCGGCCCCCGGCACCCTGTCCGGAAGGCTCCCCGCCGGTTGCGGCACCTTCGCCCGGGGTCCGGCGGGGTTGGGGTCCGTCCGGACGCGCCGCCCCTGCCCGCGCCCCCACGACACGCCACCCCTGGCGCGGCCGGGCCACCCAGCTGTCCTTACCCAAGACACGACGCGCAGAATGGTGTGCGGCTGCCGGACCAGGGTGTGGGGGTCGAAGGCGCCCCCGGCTTTGCCCGCTCCGTACGCACCCCCTTCCATCGTGGCTGCACCCGCGCGGTGCCCCCCGCTCGGCGCGCGCCGCCGGCCCTGCGCGTGCGCGGCGCCCCCGCCCCCTCCCCTGCTCGCGCGGCCGGTGTGGTCGAGGGCTCCCACCAGGGGGCGTCGTGCGCGGAAGGCGCCGGGGCGCAGGCGGGCGGCGGGCCGCGCGCGCTCGTTCTCGGGGGCGCGCGTGCTGCGGACCGGGTGGAGGGCGCGCTCGTCGCTGGCGTGGTGACCTCTCTGCGGAGCGGGGCCGGGGCGGGTGCCACAAATACAGGACGTCCCCACCCCCGGGCGGCAGCTCTCCCGGGCCGCGCTGTCCCCATCACAGCCCCGCGGTACCTGAGGCTCTGGCTGAAACCGTCTTCGTTATTTGTTTCCTGTCGCTGTCTGTCCCCCAACCTAGTAGGGCAGGGGCCGCATTTGTCTTCCTACACAGTAGGTGCCACAGGAAGATTTCTCGAATGAATGAATGGACCACGAATGAATAACCCCTCTCTCCGAGCCCTCCGAAGCACCCACCTCCCCAAGGACCTTTCAGTTTCCACCTTGCTTTTAGGTTGACATCACCGTGGGCCCCTGTGTCTGCGTATCCCCCACCCCCCGCCTGGAAGGGCCCAAGACATCTGGTACAGAGGAGGAGGCTGAGGAAAAGCAAAAATTTTTTAATGAATGTGTCCTCCTCCTCCCCACTACCCTTTTCCTTAATTCAGTAATTAATTACATAATTATTTTTCATTGTTTGCTTCTGTTAGTCTGTGGAGCCAATGGCCAGGCACACAGCAGGTGCTCAATAAATACACCCTACTCTCCAGAACCGCATTACAATTTGGGTGAGGCCACCGGGGTTTCATGGGAACAGGTAGGCTGGAGGAGTGCTAATTGCAGTGGGAAGAACACCTTCCAGGTCTGGCCCTTGAGATGACCTGCAGTCCTTAGGGCCTCTCTCCATGGCCCAGGTACCTCCATTGGTTCCAGGATCAGGTTGGACAAGGATATGCTTTGCTGCTGTGTTGTCATTCTGTGACGACAGGACACAGGTCTGTGTGAGGTCACGTCTTAGAAATATCACCTCGGTAAGTGTCCATTGTAGGCTCTGTTTACTGAGGGTTCATTCTGTGCCCGGCCCTGTGCTAAGTCCTTTACATATATTATCCCCATTTAATACAACAACCTCATAGTTGCTGCTATGATAATATAAAACTTCTAGAAGAAAACACAAGAGAAATTTTTGTGACCTTGGGTTGGGCAAGGAATTCTCAGATATAACGCCAAGACCATGATCCCTAAGAGAAAACACCATCAACTGAACTTCATCAAAACTTCAAAAGTCACGGTTACAGGAATGAACGAAGGCAAACCGCAGTGTGGGAGAAAAATCTTTACAAAACATACATCTGATAAAGAATTTGCCTCCCAGGGCACCCTGGGTGGCACAGTCGGTTGAGTGTCAGACTCTTGGTTTCGACTCAGGTCATGACCTCAGGGTTCTGAAGTCAAGTCCCTAGTTGGGCTCTGAGCTCAGGGAGGAGTCCGCTGAAGTTTCTCTCTTCCTTTCCCTCTGCCTCGCCCCTTGCTTGCGCGCTCTCAACGACCCCCTCTAAAATAAATAAATAAATCTTAAAAAAAAAAAAAAGACTTTGCATCCCAAATACTTAAAGAACTCTACAAAGTCAATAATAAGAAAATAACCTGGTTTTTTAGAAAATGGGTGAAAGACTTGAACAGATGCATCTCACCAAAAAAGATCCATAGATGGCAACTAAACCTTGAAAAGATGCTCAACACTACTGGTCCCTAGGGAAATGCAAATCAGGATGAGACACTTCCATGTACCTATGAAAATGGTTAAAAATTTTAATTTGACGATATCAAGTGTTCGAGAGGATTTAGAACAGCTGGAGCTCTTGCCCCTTACTGGTGAAACTACAAGATAGTACAGCCTCTTAGGAAAACAGGTTAGCAGCTTCGGATAAAGGTAGCTTATACATTTGCAATATGACCCTGCAATCTCCCTCCTGGGTATTTGCCCTAGAGAAATTAAAAGTTATGTTCACACAAAACCCTGCACAAGAATGTTTATAGCAGGGGCACCTGGGTGGCTCAGTGGGTTAAGCCACTGCCTTCGGCTCGGGTCATGATCTCGGGGTCTTGGGATCGAGTCCCGCGTCGGGCTCTCTGCTCGGCAGGGAGCCTGCTTCCCTCTCTCCCTCTCTCTCTGCCTGCCTCTCTGTCTACTGTGATCTCTCTCTGTCAAATAAATAAATAAATAAAATCTTTAAAAAAAAAAAAAAAGAATGTTTATAGCAGCTTTATTTGTAATAGTCCAAACTTGGAAATAACCCAAATGTCCCTCAACTGGAGAATGCAGAAACAAATTGTGGGACCCTTTGTACGATGGGTTACTACTCAGGAATGAAAAGGAACGAACAATGGATACGCTCCACAGCGTGTGTTGTATTAAGTAAATAAGGCCAGGCTCGAAAGATTACAGATGGCATGATTCCTTTCACATGTCCTTGCGAAAGCAGAACTATAGGGACCAGAAAACAGATAACAGCAGTTGCTAGGGACTCAGAGTGTGGCTGGAGGGCACGTTGGAGGATTTACTAGCGAGGAGCATGGGAAAATTGGGGGGATGATGGAATCCTTTTCTCTCTTGTTTGTGGTGACGGTTATAAAATTGACAATATATGTTTGTCCATAAAAAGGGTAATTTTCCGGGTGCCCGGGTGGCTCAGAGGGTTAAGCCACTGCATTCGGCTCAGGTCATGATCTTAAGGTCCTCGGATCGAGCCCCACATCAAGCTCTCTGCTTGGTGGGGAGCCTGCTTCTCCCTCTCTCTCTGTCTGCCTCTCTGCCTACTTGCAATCTCTCTCTCTGTCAAATAAATAAATAAAAGCTTTAAAAAAAAAGGGTGATTTTCACTGTATGTTAATTATACACATTTTTTTAAAAATGGGAAATAAATCTGTGTGAGTGTGATGGGCTGAATAAGTAATATTCATTCACATATTCATTCAATAAATCTTTATTTAAAAAATTTTTTTTGAGATTGTATTTATTTACTCCACAGACAGAGATCACAAGTAGGCAGAGCAGCAGGCAGAGAGAGAAGGGGAAGCAGGTTCTCCACTGAACAGAGAGCCCAATGCGGGGCTCAATCCCAGGACCCTGAGACCATGACCTGAGCCGACGGCAAAGGCTTTAGCCCACTGAGCCACCCAGGCGCCCCTAAAATTTTTTTAAAGATTTTATTTATTTATTAGGAAGAGAGAGAGAGAGAGAGAGTGCAAGAGAGAGCATGAGCAGGGTGGGGAGGGGATGGGGGAGAGGGAGAAGCAGGCACCCCTCAATAAATCTTTATTTGAAACCCACCTTACCTAATACTTTGTGCAAGACATGGGAGCATAAGGGGTAAAGAATTTAGAGAATGTTCTGACCTTTCCAGCATTAAGATTTGATCACACCGATGAATTTAAATCTCAGAAAGGGTGTTGTTTAGGAACCTGAGCTACAGACATTCAGAGATATTCTTGCATGGAAGTCCTGGTTCCCTCTGACAGTCACTAAGTCACATTGGACAAATGGCTTCACGTCTTTGGGACTGTTTCCTCATATGATAAATGGAAATAAGCATAGTACTTTATTATAAATAAACCCGAGGAGGCGCCTGGGTGGCTCAGTCCCTTAAGTGTCTGCTTTTGGTTCAGGTCATGATCTCAGGGTCCTGGGGTTGAGCCCCCCCCCCCCGGGTTGAGCCCCCCCCCCCCCCCCCCCCCCCCCCCCGCCAATCAGCCTCCTGGGATCCTGCTTCTCCTTTTCCCTCTGCCCGTCCCCTCTGCTCTTGCTCTCTCCCAAATAAATAAATTAATGAATTCTTAAAAACAAAAACAAAAAAACCCAAACCCCTGAGGATTACTGTCAGGATTAAATGAGAGAATGCACAAAATGCACTTAGAATAGTGCTTGATACAAAGAACGAGCTTAGTAAACATTGTTGGCCTTCCCATCCCGGTTGGTTTTCAAGGTAGGTATGTACAGCAGGGTGTGGAGGCATTTTCTTAGCAGCACAAAGTTATAAATGATGGGTAGGTTTCCAGGGTCCCCCAAGAACCTCTACTTAATATCTAGCATTGCAGGTGTATAGAAAAGTCCTCCTCTCCTACTGTGTGTGTTTATGTGTTCCCTGTTAATGGCAGGGCCAAAGGAGGAAGTCAGACTGTTCTTTGTCGGGCAAGATTTTGCAAACCCGGTGCTGCCTGATCTTGCCCGGTTCTGCACCGTAATTTTGAGCTCCAGTCCCGGCTGAGCTGCGACGCGCCATTGCTCACTCTCTCCTGCCCCCTTGAGGCTGCTTTGGTATGGAAGGTGTTAGGTCTGTTTTCTCTGAGAGCATAGGGTTGCCTGGGAGGAGGGGCAAATGCTTTCATTGGATTTGAGTGAAAAAACCATAATCTTAAAAAATTTGCTACTGCAGTGGGTGCCTGGGGGGCTCAGTCGGTGAAGCATCTGCCTTCAGCTTGGGTGGTGACCCCAGGGTCCTGGGATCAAGCCCCACATCTGCTCCCCGCTCCGTGATGAGTCTGCTTCTCTCCCTCTGGCTCTGCTGCTCCTCCCTTCTCCCTGCTCGTGCTCACCCTCTGTCTCTCTCGCAAATAAATAAATAAAATGTTAAAAAAAGTCTCTAGGCTGTTTAAAACAAAAACAAAACAAATATTTACTTATCTATAATTATTTTTTTAAAGTTTTTAAAAAAAATTTATTTATTTATTTGGCAGAGAGAGGGAGTTCACAAGCAGGCAGAGAGACAGGCAGAGAGAGGGGGAAGCAGGCTCCCTGCTGAGCAGAGAGCCCGATGTGGGACTCGATCCCAGGACTCTGGGATCATGGCCTGAGCCAAAGGCAGAGGCTTAACCCACTGAGCCACCCAGGCGCCCCTATTTTTTTTTAAAGTTTTAATTTAGATTCCAGTTAGTTAACATACTGTGTAGATAAATAGTTAATAGTAGTTTAATAATAGTTAAATAGTAATAGTAGTAATAGTAGTTTCAGGGGTAGAATTCAGTGACTCTATACTTTCATCCCACACCCAGTGCCCCTGCGGACCGGTGCCTCCTTAAACCCCATCACCCATTTCACCCATTCCCCCACCCACCTCTCCTCCAGGAATGTTTGTTCTCTATAGTTAAGAGTCTGTTTCTTGGTTTCCCTCTCTTTTTTCCCCCTCTATATTCTTTTTTAAAAATTTCTTAAATTCCATAGGATGTGTCTTTCTTTGACTGACTTATTTTGCTTAGAAGCTGATTCTAAAATTCTTAGGGAAAAGCAAGGGACCAAGAATGGCCAATCCAGTATCGGGGATGAAGAGCAAGTTCTACCAGATAGACGTAGCAGATGTAAAAGTTCATTATAAAGCTGTAGTAAATCAGATGATAGACAAAAAGAACAATGGAACAGAATGCAGAGCCCAGAATTAGAATGAGGAACATTTGGAAATGTGATATACAGAAGTGACATTGCAAACGGAAGGATGGGCCACTTAGTAAGTGAGTAGTGCCGGGAACATTGGCTCTCCATATGGGGAAAGAAATGCGGTTGGGTTCCTACCTCACACCATTCACACAAATGAATTCCATGTGCCGGCTGGAAGTTGAAGACAGTTGCGCTCAGGATTCATTCATCCACCCACCTCTCCAAATTAGCAGGAATCAGGAAGCCAACTGGGAGACTACTAAAGCTGGTTCAAGGTGAAACCATGATTAGCTGGGGGCTGTGGCAACCAGAAGGAGTGGTTAGAGCTGTTTGGTGGACCCTGGAGCTTTCTGTCCCCCACCGTTCCCAGGGCTCGTCCTTCCCCCTACTCAAATTTCTTGGGACTAACACACACCAGGAACTGGCCCTTTTCTTCTCTTAATACACACAACCAGAGTGAATAATTGAGATCTCCGTGCAGAGAGCTCAGGGGCTAAAACAACCAGATATCTGAGGGGTACAACTCCCTGAAAATACATTCAATAAACCGCCTGACATATGCCATTTGAAGCAGGGGTATTAGGACAAACAAATCAAGAATTTGAAATAAGCATGATGTGGGATAAGGGATGATATTAGCAATATCAAAGAACAAGAAATAAGGAAATGAATCAAGCAGAGGTCTAAGAAATGAAAAAATATGGGGGCTCCTGGGTGGCTCAGTCGGTTGAGCGTCTGCCTTCTGCTCAGGTCATGAATCTGGAAGTCCTGGGATCGAGTCCTGCATTGGCTTCCCATGCTCTGTGGGGAGCCTGCTTTTCCCTCTCCCTTTCCCTGCTACTCCCCCTACTTGTGTTCTCTCTCTGTCTCTGTCAAATAAATAAATAAAATCTTAAAAAAAAAATACTGATAAAGGCCGTGACCCGCAAGAATATGCGTGAGTCTCACCTGATCAGTTGAACGCCTTAAATCGGAAAACAGTCCTTCCAGAATGGAGAGAGTTTGGACTCCACACTCCGACATCATCAACTCCTTTCTGAGTTCCCAGTCTGCCGGCCTGCCCTGCAGATTTTGCACCCAAGACTGCAACATCAACTCTTGCCCGAGTTTCAAACCTGCTGGTGAGCCCTAAGGATTTCAGACTTGTCAACTGCTACAGTGACATGAACTAGTTCCTTAAGATAAATCCTATATCTGTATCACACACACACGTGATTGGTTCTGCTGGTTCTGTTTCTCTGGGGAACCCTAACTAATGCCATGGAAAACGAACTCTCCCTGCCCCCTTCTGCTTTATGCTGTAATTATACGTATCACCCCTGGATAGGCTGGAAACCCAGCTGTGGGAGTCGCAGTAAATCGAGAGGGGCTGAAAGGGACAGTTGGAGGAGGGACAGGGTGAAAGTGGGGGCCAGAGAGGCCTGATGGGTCTGTTTTCTCATGATTGCACTTAAGAGTGAACATTTGGACCTTAGTTCACAGATGATGTCATACGCTTTAGTGAGTACACCATGGGGAGGGACACCACGCCAGGCTGTCCCACTCTGAGTGTTGCTGCTTGCTTGAAGGGGTCTCCCCACTGTTGAAGCACACTTTCCCTTTGGAATTAGTTAGCAATCTGTACGTGATACATTGCACGACTCTACTGTTTTCTAACTATGTTTCATCCAATGCTTTTAACATCTCTTGGAAATCTTTGCCTGACTCAATTAGGGATGACAAAGGAGTGATTTTCTACTTTTTTTTTTTAAAGATTTTATTTATTCATTTGACAGAGAGACAGATCACAAGTAGGCAGAGAGAGAGGGGGAAGCAGGCTCACCACAGAGCAGGGAGCCTGATGCAGGGCTCGATCCCAGGATCCTGAGATCATGACCTGAGCCGAAGGCAGAGGCTCAACCCACTGAGCCACCCAGGCTCCCCCTACTTTTTTTTTTTTTTTTAAAGATTTTATTTATTTGACAGACAGAGATCACAAATAGACAGAGAGGCAGGCGGGGGTGGGGGGGAGTGGGAAGCAGGCTCCCCACGGAGCAGGGAGCCCGATGCGGGGCTCAATCCCAGGACGCTGGGATCATGACCTGAGCCAAAGGCAGAGGCTTTAACCCACTGAGCCACCCAGGCGCCCCCGATTTTCTACTTTTATTCTGTATTCATTAGTAGGACAGTTATCTGGTGGGGTTTAAAAAAAAAACTTTATTTATTTATTTGCCAGAGAGTGAAGCAGTGTTGGGGGGGGGGGAGAAGCAGTTTCCCCACTAAGTAAGGAGCCCTATGCGGGACTTGATCCAGGACCCTGAGATCATAACCTGAGCCAGAGGCAGGTGCTTAACAGATGGAGCTACCCAAGCGTCCCTGGTGTTTTGTCCTTAACAAGGCAGTAGTAGGTCTTGGTTGGTTGGATTAGAAACACAGCCCACCTAGAATCCTAAACAGTGAGTGGAAGGGACCTGGGACCATCCATTAAAGAGATTTTGGTCCAACCTCCTCATTTTCAAAAAGGAGGGACTCGGACCCAGAGATGGAAAGGGATTTGCTTGGAGACTTCCAACATGAGCTTTGTCATGTCCCAGAAGAGCTTTTGGGGGCACAGAGAAAACTTTTACAATTACTTGGATCTCAAGTTCAAGTGATTTGCCCAAACTTTCCCTGGCTGAGTGGTGCTTAAGGGGGTGTGCCCGTCAGAATTACCTGGGGTTCTTTTCCGGGCTGGCTGTGCTTCCCTTTCCCCCAGCTTCTGATCCAGCAGGCCCCAGGGTGGTATCTATATTTTGAAAAAGTCCAGATGATTCCCGTTTTGTTTCTTCTCAGAAGTTCACTTTGATTTTTATTTTTAAAAATTGCCCAAGTAATTAACAATGAGTACATTCTTGTGAAGAATCCAGCAGGCTATAGAGAACCATCTGGGAAAACCGCCTTCACGCCTACCCTCAGGCCCCCTGCGCTCCTCAAAAGTACCCACAGTTTCAGCCACCTTCTGGTTGACTGTCTATGAATTTACTCATTTTGCATGCGTGGACACGCATCTAATTTTTAAATAAATAGGATTATAGCATTTGTGTTGTTCCGTGACTTGCTTTTTATACTTGCCGATGTGTCTTGAAAGTCTTTTCATGTCGCTATATATAGACCTACCTAATTCTGGTTAACAGACTGCAAACTATTTCACTGTACAGAAATATCATTGAAGGAAACCAGAATATGACACCCCAAAATATGCTTCTTTGACATAAGAATTATTTTGAGCTGGAGGCAATTAAAAAGTAGCAAGTGCAGGAAAAGCTCTCTTTCCCTTCTCCCCTTCTAGGGTTTACATTTTCCTCTACTGGAGACCACTCCAGACTCTTATAAGCCCAGTGGCAGTACCAGAGGAGTCTGAAAACGAATGCATCTGTCCGTTTCCCCCCACCTATTTACTTTCCCACAGTTTGCCATCCTTGGAAGTCTAAAATGGGTCTGTCATTTTGTCATGTTTGCCCTGTCATTCTCTACAAATGTGTTGTTCTTTGCTGAAGATGCCAAATAAGCCCAAGTTTTAGCCATCCCTTTGAGCTGCTCATCCCCGGATTTCCCCCATGTATGTATGGAATACACAGTGTTAACAGACTTCTGTTTGTTTTCTCCTTTTAATTTGTCATTTCTTACAGAGATCCAGCTGAGGCAGATAGAAGGAAAAAGAATTATCATGGTGATATATATACATATGGGTGATATATATATATATATATATAAATCTAAAATATACATATAAAATCTAAATCTAAAATCTAAAAATCTAAAATATATATACATTTTATTTATTTGAGAGAGAGGGAGTACTCCAGCATGAGTGGGGCATGGAGGGAGCAGAGGGGAGAGGAAGCAGGCTGCCCGCTGAGCAGGGAGCCTGACATGGGGCTTGAACCCAGGACCTCGGGATCATGACCTGAACCAAAGGTGGATGTTTAACCGACTGAGCCACCCTGGTGCCCCTATCATGGTAATATTAATTATTGTTTGTGCACCTCAAGTGCAAAGGGCTGAGTTTATCAGTCTCCTCAGCTTGGAACACATTATGATCTCCAGAGGGGGCCAAACACCCTCTTTCTTTCTTTCTTTCTTTTTTTTTAAAGATTTTATTTATTTATTTGACAGACAGAGATCACAAGTAGGCAGAGAGGCAGGCAGAGAGAGAGGAAGGGAAGCAGGCTCCCTGCTGAGCAGAGAGCCCGATGCGGGGCTTGATCCCAGGACCCTGAGATCACGACCTGAGCAGAAGGCAGGGATTTTAACCCACTGAGCCACCCAGGTGCCCACAAACACCCTCTCTTGTCTCCTTATCTCCTTTCCCTCTCCCCAGCCCCTCATTCCCAGGACCCTCCTCATGACCATTTTCAAAGCAGAGTTTCCCTCAGCTGGTGTGCCTCAGTGTCCCTCAGTGTCCCAGGGAGAGCTCAGAAAGAACATGGAGGCCCAGAGTGACCACAGGTGGGGCCTGCACACTTGTTTTTCTCCCAAGGTCTCCACCTGATTCTGCTGCCCATTGCTCATAGATGTCTCTGAATGTGCACCCACCATTGTAAATTAATTACATATGCCTTACTCTTTGTGTTTTTATTTTTTAATATATTTACTTTTAAAAATAAATAAATTTATTTATTTATTTATTTAAGTAATCTTTCAGGGTGCCTGTGTGGCTCAGTCCATTGACCATCTAGCTCTTACTTTCGGCTCACGTCCTGATCTCAAGGTCATGAAATCCAGCCCAGTGTCTGCTTAGGATTCTCTCCTTCTCCCTCTGCCCCATCTCCCTTGTTCATGTACTTTCTCTTTCTATCAAAAAAAAAAAATGTGTTTAAGTGATCTTTCCACCTGATGTGGAGCTCAAACTCACGACCCCAAGGTCAAGAGTCACTTGCTCCTCTGACGGAGCCAGGCAAGTGCCCCGGCTTGTGTTTTTAAATAGCCAATGGCATCAGACTGTAAATATTGCTGTTTCTTCCCTTTCTCAACTCAAGCTTATGGTGTTAGAACTTATCCGCTTACGGTAGGAAGGTCTGATCTGTTCGTTCCCAGTGGTGCCCAGTGTCTCATTGTGCACATGGCCACATCTTATTACCCATCCGGAGGGCGATGGGCACTGAAGCCATCTCCAACTCCTGCTCTATTTCCACTGTTCTCATTTGCTTCAAGAACCACTGTATTAAAAGAAAAGGAAAGGGTGCCTGGGTGGCTCAGTTGGTTAAGCATCTGCCTTCGGCTCAGGTCATGATCCCAGAGTCCTGGGATTGAGCCCCACGTCGGGCTCCCTGCTCAGTGGGAAGCCTGCTTCTCCCTCTCCCACTCCCCCTAATTCTGTTCCCTCTCTCGCTGTGTCCCTCTTTGTCAAATAAATAAATAAGAATCCTAAAAGAAAAAAGAAAAGAAAAGGAAGATCAGTGTTTCCATACTCACCTGATAAGGGGATAGGGAACAGGGAGAAAGGGCTTTTATGGAAGAGCGGATGGAAGGTGTGACAGTTTAGGATCAAGTTTGTTTATGCAATTATTCAGGTGACGATGGTTAATCTCCTTTTTGGCTGTGAGTCACTGAGACTGAGGATGTATGGTGGCTTCTTTCGGGAAGTCCTTTGTCAGGCAACAAAGAAGTTTAGGCACGTTTTTCCTTTCTTTTTTAAATTTTTATTATTTTTTATTTTTTAAAAAGAACTTATTTATTTATTTGAGAGAGAGCACAAGCAGGGGGAGCAGTAGAGGGAGAAGCAGACTCCCCTCGGAGCAGAGAGCCCGATGCGGGACTCGATCCTAGGACCCCGGGATCATGACCTGAGCCGAAGGCAGACACTTAACCATCCGAGCCACCCAGGCACCCAAGTTTTTTCTTTCTTGTGGCTGACGTCTGTTCAGGTGTTTTTAGCTTAAAATCATCCCAGTGCCGCTGAAGTGAACTTTCAATCCCTTCAAATGTATGGTCCACAGAGCCAAAAAACAAAACAAAACAAAACAAAAAAAACCACCCAAACAACCCCCAAAACAAAACCAAAAAAACCCTCTGGCCCTTTCCAGAAAGCAGAAAGCATTTGTGGACCCCTGGCTAAGAGCTTGGACTTGAGTCCTTGACTGCTTGAGCTTGAATCTGGTCTCACCACTTTCAAGTGTGCTTTTTTCTGTGGTTCTGTTTTCCCACGTACTGAAGTGAGGACACAGATAGCACCAAGTTCATAGAATGGTTCGATGACGGGGTTACTATTTGCAAATGCATAGAACAGAGCCAGGGACCTAGCAAGTACTCTGTGAGTGTTAACTAATGATACCATGCTTCGCTGAAAAGCAATCCTTAATTTTGACATGGCGTAACACAATCATTTCCCCCTCATGGTTTGTGTTTCTGGAGCCTTATTTTAAGACTTTGAGGATCTGTAGATCACAGAGATTTTTCTCTCATATTTTTACAGTAGCGTTATAGTCTTAATTGTTTTAATCTACCTAGAATCTATCTGCCTTTATATATGGTGTCTGTAGAAGATGCAGTTTTCCCCCTGGAATAAGTTGATTCTCCCTACACTGTACCCATCACTCACAGACCCAACCGCCCCACAGCCTTGTCACTCTTCAATCACAGATCAGGTCCTGATGTGTACAGAAATCTGCTTTTGTGCTCTTTCTTTATTTCCTTTGGTCTATTTTCTGTGTTAGCCTCTGTTCTATGCTGTTTTGTTTTTTTTTTTTTTTTTTTAATCACTAAAGCTAGAATATAAGCTCCCAGGGGGCAGGAAACATTGTTTCATTCACTGACATATCCCAAATGCCTAGAACAGAGCCCTGCAAACAACAGGTGCACAATAAATACATGTGAATGAATGACTGTGGGATATTTTAATGTCAGATAACGTGGGTCATGACTAATGTGTATTTATTATTTTTCAGGAGATTCTGTGCTCAAGAAGAATACCACGGTCCCCTTAGGTCCTGAGAGACCTACCGCAGCAGAAGTCACCCAGCCCAGGATCCTGTAAGGCAGGCCACAGAAACCTTCTCGCCTCAGAGGAGAGCTGCCTCCTTCTAGAAGACACTCTCACCTCATCTTCCATCTCCAGCCCTCTCCCACCTTTCAGGTAACTTGAACGAACATCAAATGGATTCATCTCCAAACCTCCAACCCCCAGGGCAGAACCCGGCACACATTACAATTTTAGAAGAGATTGGTTGGACGGGTGAACATTGAAACCAACCAATTCGATTCTCATACAGAAATCTTTAGTCTTGTTTAGCTCTCAATTTTGGCCACATTTTAGAGTCCTCTGGCGCCTTTTTAAGATGTCTAATATCTGGGTTTCACCCCCAGAAATTGCAATTTGTTGTGTTTAAAAAAAAATTCAGCCGAGTAAATTTGAAGATCTGATTGGTTTTATGAAATAATTCATGAAACAGGCAGCATCCCATCTAGCAAGCAGAAGGGAGCTCCAAGAGCTGTACGAAGTAGAAGGTTTTTATAGGAAGGACGACAAGGAAAGGAAGTTATTAGCAAAAGAAATGGAAGGATTGTTCCAGGCAAGGTCACCTTCCCTTAGTTGGAAGGGCAGAGGTCTTATTGGGTGGATGACCTCTTCTTACTTTGGGGAATGGAGAGAGCCCATTTGATAGATTACCTCATTGGTGCTGATCAGAAAAATCCCTGACCAGTGAAGACTGCATTTCTGGGGGATGTTGAAACTGCATTAGCTTAGGTATTAAACGCAAGTTTGGTGACTTGACTTAAGGACACCATTTTGGATTTGTGGTTTTCTTTTTAACAGTTCTGAGATTCAGCCTGGGAGTCAGAATTTCTGAACTCTCCCTGGGGTGATTCTAATGCAGGACCAATGCTGAAGAACCTCTGCTTTACTCTGTCCCTGAAACCCCTCCAACATCTGCCAGCTTTGGGACTCTCAATCTGTCAGAGCCTCATTGATCCGGGCCATATAATGGGTGGTTAATAAGATGTGTTTAGGGCCTTGCTGTTTAAAGGGTGCTCTGGCGGACTAGTAGCAGATCCAGTCTTCAGGAATTTGCATTCTAGCGAGCTGCCTGTTGATTTGTTTGAGGATTGACTGAGAGAATGGATATTATAATTATAGAATAAATTATATGTCATGACTATAACTGATGAGAGAAAAACTCTCTGAAGGCCTGAGATACGAGGGAAGCTATTTAGATTTCCTTTCAAGCCATCATGACTGTATATAAACTTTGTTCAAACCAGAAGCCTGATTTAAGGCTCGCCACACATGCGTTGGACAGCCACGTGGTGAATGAGTCGCCTGAAGGAAAACCATCTTGTCTTTGAGATATTGATCAATGCTCCAACTCCCTGTATTCTTTTCTGATAAAACCTGATTTCTGACTACATGCTAACCTATAATCTTTTGAGCTTTTACAAGATATGAGAAAGTATATAACCCTGCAATAACTGTTCATTCTCTGAAACATTTTCTTCATTGTGAAAAGCCTGTTTCCCCGGTACCTGTCCTACCTTGGGCTCAAATAAAATTCTGAGTCTTAGAGATTTTAAAAGGTTTTTTTTGATTTGCATCAGCATAACAGAATCTGGCATGGAGCAGACAATCCTACACATTTACCGAATGAATGAATGAATGAATGAATGAATGAATGAATGAACCCTTGATTGAGATGTGATTGTTACTTTACACCTAAGGAAACAAAGGCTCAGGTGGCTATTAGGTCAGTCGGTCAAACTAGGAAGATGCTGGGGGTTCTGGGCCTGGTGTTGGCACAGACGGCAAGAGGAAAAGTTTCCCAGAGACGTGAAGTTCAGGGCACAGAATTGCACCTTTGCTCCTGGGAGGACGGGCTTCTCATCTTCACATTCCCCCAGGGAAGAGAAACACATTTTGGTTAGAGGGACCCAGGAGGTCCAAACCTGAGGTTCCATTGACAATATTTACATATCCCCCCAAACAAGCAGGCTCACCCTTACCTTCACCCACAAATATTTATGAAACCCACCTATGTGGTTGGCGCTACGTAAAACGAAGAGATGCCCCTTCTTTAAAGCAACTGACATTGACAATTTAAAATCCACAATGGTGGGGGGTGGTGCATGCCTTGCTGGCTCAGTCAGTAGAGCATGAGACTCTTGGTGACTCTTGGTCTCCGGGCTGGGAGTTCTCATGTTGGGCATAAAGCTTACATACATACATACCTTCCACAATGGGGGATAAGACCGGAGGAGGGGAGTGAGACCAGTTTGTACTATGATGCAACTGGGGAAGGCTTCCCAAGAGGTAACATAGAAGGTACAATCTGAAGAGGGGAAGATTTTGGAAAAAGGAGAAGAGCTCTCTCTCTCTCCCTCTCTTTTTTTTTTAAGATCTTATTTATTTGACAAAGAGAGATCAGAAGTAGGCAGAGCAGCAGGCAGAGAGAGAGAGGGAAGCAGGCTCCCTACTGAGCAGAGAGCCTGATGCAGGGCTCGATCCTTGGACCCTAAGATCATGACCTGAGCCGAAGGCAGAGGCTTAACCCACTGAGCCACCCAGGTGCCCCAAGAGCTCTCTTTTTGCCCACGTGCTGGAACCTTGGGGATTATCTAGTCGGGTGTAGTTTAAAAGATTTTTCTTTGCCCGTCAACTGTTTTACTGCTCTGTGGATTGAAGATAAAGTGTAGCCATGCAAATAACCCTAATCTATCCAAACACAAATAAATTGTCTCTGGTGGAAGGACACAGTCCCCCCCCAATAGAAAAAGCCAGTCTGATATCCACTCGTTGAAATTCATTTTGACATTCCTTTGCTCCATTCAAATGTGTGGTTCTGCATCTTTCCTTTGAACCAGTGTGGCATCTGTCTAGTTCTCTCATTAATTAATGAGCTAAATAAAATCTTTGACATATGTTCATTTTATATCTGTACAAGAGTTGTGATTTTATCCTCTCTTAACATTTATGCTTTAACAAGAGTAAGTAGAAGTCAACCCGTGTTCCGGGCAGGGAGAGAAGCGGGTGCCAAGGCTCTGTCGCAGGGAGGACCGCATGGGGAATGGGAGGGGTCTTCGTGGGGGGCTCCCCGGGGGACCCAGAGATGTGCTGGGATCATGGTCGTAGTCCCTCCCCCCAGGTCTCATACTATGGGAAGCCACTGAAGGGTCTTAATCGGTGGAATGAGTTGGTCTGATTCATGGTGTGAGATCATACCCCACTGTCAGGCAGAGAACAGATCTCAGGGCCAGGATGGGGGACGAAAGGATGCTCCTGGAGGCTGATTTAGCAATCCAGGCAGGAGGGGACTGTTGCCTTGACTTGTGGTTTGAGGACTGAGGAGGCAAACAGTCTCTGCGAACAGCAAACAAATGGGGATAGCGCGGGCAAAAGTCTAAAAGGGGACGCCGGCATCTGATGTCACTCATAGGATCTGTGCAGGCTCCTGGCCTGGGGACAGAGTAGGGAATTCAGTAGAGCCTGTCTTCCTGCCATCTCCGTGCTAGTGGGGGCAGGAAAGGAGTTAAAACCCTGGAAAGAGCTCATTCTCAGCAGGGATGTGAGGGCTGGTGGTTGAAGGCATGAATTCTGCTGTGTGACCTCAGGAAGTTACTAAATTCTTTTGAGACAATTTCTTTTCTTTTTTTTTTTTTTTAAGATTTTATTTATTTCTTGAACAGAGAGAGAGATCACAAGCAGGCAGAGAGGCAGGCGGGGGGGGTGGGGGGGGAAGCAGACTCCCCGCTGAACAGAGAGCCTGATGGGATGCAAGGCTCCACCCCAGGACCCTGAGATCATGACCTGAGCCGAAGGCAGAGGCTTAACCCACTGAGCTACCGAGGCGCCAGAGACAATTTCTTTAGCTACAAAATGGAGCTGATAAAAGAGTGCTTTCTTCAAAGTGTTGATTGGATGATTGAATGAAATGGAAGATTGCTCTGCCCGATATTGCTCTGCCCTCAATAAAGGGCGGCTAAGATTACTTCCCAAAGAATAATAAACGCATTGGGCACATGGGGGTCCTTGTAATAATAGGATAATACCAATGTGCATTGATACAGCATTTCAAATGTTTGTGGACCTTAGGTACAGGACTGAGACACAGAGTAAGGATCTGATTTCATTTCTTGTGGCTGCTGTAGATAATTGCCAAAAGCTTGGTGGCTTCAAACAACAGAGACTTTTCTCTCTCACGCTTCTGAAGAATTCTGAAATCAGGGTGTTGCTGGCAGGGTTGGCTCCTTCTGGAGGCTCCGAGGAAGAAACTCTTCATGCTTCTCTCCCAGCTCCCAGTGGCTGCTGGCAATCCTTGGCATTCCCTGGCTGATCTGTGTCCCTCTTCACGTGGCCTTCTCTGTGGTTCTCCTTCCCTTAGTTTCTCTTATAAAAACACTCATCATTGGGTTTAGAGCCCATCATATTCCAGGATAATCTAGTCTGAAGACCCTTGGTTCAAAGAATCCTTTGCAAAGGACTTCTTCGCAAATAAGGTGACATTGACAGGTTCTGGGTGGACATGTCTTTAGGGAACACGTTCAACTCACGACAGGACCCATACATTTTTTCACATTGTCAACCAATTTCTCCAACCACATCTGCTAACGAGGCCATGCTCTCACACTGCTTTGGGATGTCCCTTTTTTTTTTTTTTTTCCTGTAGTAAGTTTCCATTTGTAGACAGCTTCAGGGTTCTACAGACATTCACCTGCCTGTTGTTCCTGCCACTACCACATTGTTTTTACTGCTGGGCTTTTGTAACGTATAGGTCTTAATATTTGGCAGAGTAAGTCCCCATTTTGGCTCCATTTTTCCAAAAATACCTTAAATTTTCAAGGACCTTGATTTTCTCTATACGTCTTAGAATCAGGTTCCTGTTATGCCTTGCCGCAATCCCTGGGGATTTTGGTTGGACTCCTAATGACTTTATAGATTAGTTTGGAGACAGTTGACACTTTTAAGACATTAGGCTGGTTGATCCATGAATTGCGAATGTCCCTCTGTTATTCGGGTCTTCTGTTTATATCCTTTAATAGAATATGAACGTGTTCTCCAAGGAGGTCTTATACTCTCCGAAGGTAAGTACGGAAGGAAGAGCACTTTGCAATTTACAGATGGCACCATTGTGTGTAATCCCTCTCCCTGGAGTCCGATTATCTACATTTTACAAAAAAAGGAAACTGAAGCTAAGAAAGATAAAGGAACCTCCCCAGAGAAACACAGTGGTAACAGAGCTGAGACTGGGTCCCCGAACCTAGCCCCGGGTATGCATGTGGCTTACCACTGACCCTTGCCCCCAGCACAGCAGAGACCTAGGGGGACAGACCTGGTACCATCCAATCTTTCACAGACAAAGCAAAGCCAGGGATGTACGAGAGGCTGGCTGGCACCTGATCATTTATTTTAAGATCTGCGCGAAGAGAGACGCGGCATAGATATAGAGAAGAATGATGAGAACACAGGTGGCCTTGACTTGCAGAGCGAGGGCCTGCTTGGATCAACCCCTGAAGGCCATCTTGCTTGTGCTGCTTCTCTGGAACCTGGTGCTGATGGGCACCTCGGTGGCCACATAGCCCCAGACTCCTTCTTGCTTGCTGGCATTCTCGTCCCCAGCCACAAGGCACAGGCTGATGAAGGCTGGTGTGACCCTGGTCAGGGCAGCTGAGCTCGGTCCAGGGAGGCGCCGGCTAAAAGGGGTGGCGGCGGCTGGGAGGATGGTGGTGACCGTGTCCAGGTCTTTGGAGTCTGCGCAGCACAGCCTGGCCCACTCTGGGGGTCGCAGGCCCCTGTGCCACATAGCCCTGGCCGCCCATCGCACGGCCACCCACAGCCTATCCAGGCAGCAGAGAAGCAGGGACACAGCCACCTGCTGTAGGGCAGCTTGCAGCAGCAGCTCCACGGCCTTCCTGTTCTCATGGTGGAAGATGGCCAGGCTGTAGTAGGCCCACTGGGCCATGGAGAGCAGGACTAGGCTTGCCTCCCACTTCAAGGGCCACAGCCACTGCAGGACGCAGTGGTGGGCTCCATGCCTCAGGGTGGAAAGCTGCTGCAGGCCCAGTCCCATGTGATGGTCAGTGGCTGCCACAAGTCCCGCTGGATGGGCAGCGGCACCTCTGTGCACAGCTTCCCTGCCAGGATGAGGGGGATCCCCTGCCCGCCTGCAGGCTGCTGCACCACAGGATACAGAGGCCCCGTATGTAGACTGAGAGGCAGTGGGAGGCCATATTTGCTATGGCCGCCTGCAGCCCCAACGGAGGGGCAGAGAATTTCACCAGGTCTGGGCCACATAGGAGCAGGAATAGGAGCTGCCATGCAGTTCCTATTCTGTGGGGCATCGCCCCGGCAGCTGGTGGTGGGGGAGCAGGGATGGGAGGCTTTCATGACCCAGAGGCTCCGGCCCAGGCTCCTGCCCTGGGGGCACTGGGCTACGCTCCCGCCACAAGCTCACCTTAACTGATCCTCTGGCCCCAGTACTCTTGTCATCTGGGCCAGGTGGTTTTGCAACAGTCAATGACAGCACAAAAGATCAAGATGTGAACTTGTGTCAAAGAGGGGGCATTATTGCTTCAGAAGGACAAGGGAGGCAGCCTTTGAAAGTGAAACTGTGGTGTTCTAGTTTGGGTCCCTAGTGTTCATGCCCTTATCTGACAAATGTGACCCCCACCTCTGTGCTAGGCCCTGCACTGGGTGCTGAGCACACGGGAACAGGACATGGTCTCTGCTTACAGGAAGCTTCCAGCCTAGTGAGAGAGATAAACGTTGAAACATCCTCATGTCATCCCCATTCAGCTCCTCCTCACATCCTCCTAACCTTCCACACCTTGGGTTTTATCTTGCTGTAGAGAACATCTGCTCTTTAGGTATTTGAGCAAAGCCTGTGATCCTTTTCTACTCCTTACTAGAAGTTCCACTTTATTTTTTAATTTTTTTTAAAAGATTTTATTTATTTGTTTGACAGAGAGAGAGATCACAAGGAGGCAGAGCAGCAGGCAGAGAGAGAGAAGGAAGCAGGCTCCCCGCTGAGCAGAGAGCCCGATGTGGGGCTCGATCCCAGGACCCTGAGATCATGACCTGAGCCGAAGGCAGAGGCCTTAACCCACTGAGCCACCCAGGTGCCCCTATTTTTTAATTTTTAAAAAAGATTTTATGTATATATTTTAGAGAGAGGGAGATCATGTGTGTGCAAGCTGGGATGGGGCGGAGGGAAAGGAGAGAGAATCTCAAGCAGACTCCTGTTGAGCGTGGAGCCTGTCGTGGGGCTCGATCCCAGGACCCTGCGATCATGACCTGAGCCCAAGTCAGATGCTTAATCGACTGAGCCACCCAAGTGGCCCTGCTCTTTTTTCTTTGGATGGTAAGAGGGAGTTTCTCTTAGAACACTTTGGCTAGCACCTTCAGTGACATTGTGAAACTTCTAAAAACTCTCTTCCTGGTTTTAAATAGTCTTATTTGGTGGGTGATAGTGGCTGTCTTGTTCTTCTCTGTACTCCCACAGCCTGGTGCAGAAGCCAGCACACAGCAGGCCTTCAGTAAGAATTTCTTTCTTTTTTTTTTTTTTTTAAAGATTTTATTTATTTATTTGATAAACAGAGATCACAAGTAGGCAGAGAGGCAGACAGAGAGAGAGAGGAGGAAGCAGGCTCCCCGCTGAGCAGAGAGCCCGATGCAGGGCTTGATTCCAGAACCCTGGGATCATGACCTGAGCTGAAGGCAGAGGCTTTAACCCACTGAGCCACCCAAGCGCCCCAAGGATTTCTTTCTGAGTGAATGACTTGGGACCCCAGAAGCGTTTCCAGTGGGGGCGGGGTGGTTACTGAACACCGAGGCCGAGGTGAATATCCAAGCTGGAGTCAGCTCTGTTCTTCACTGATTGTGTGACTTTTGTTAAATTATTTCCTCTTGGCCTGAGGGTTTGTTTTCTCTGTTAGAGGGGACAGACAATATGGGTCATAATCCCTTGTCTGCAATTCTGAAATTAAAAACTTCTTGTCATTTGATAGCAAAAATCAAACTTATCTGAACTCTTTAGGCAGCAAAGTCAGCCTGGCACTGATGTGAAGACGTTTATATTTATCTCACTCCATGAGAATGTTCTTTTTTTTTTTTTTTTTTTTAAACAGAATTAATGTGTTTCATTAAAGAGTTTGGGGAGGATTACATAAGTGTGTGCACCATATTGCATGATTTATTTAAAACATGAAAAATGCTGAGTTTGGAAACACATCTGGCCCCCAAGATTTCCAGTAAGGGACTGAGGACCCATTAGCGCTGCCCCTCAAGGGATGGTGGGAAGATTAAAATAATTTTTTTTTAAAACAATGGTGGGAGCAATGGCCAGACCCAGAATCAAACAGGATTGGGTGGAATGGAGGTGCAAAGTGATATATGGGAAAGAATGTGCGTGCCCTCACACAGGAAAAACAGTGGAGGAGTAGCCAGTTAAAATAGAGCCTTGGGTGGCAGCCAGGGGAGTTAATGCCTAATCCCAAGGAACCAGCACCCAGCACACAGCAGGCCTTCAGTAAAAACTTTTTTTTTCCAGTAAGAATTTCTAATGTGAATGACTTGCGACCTCATTGGTCTTTTCAGTGAGGGGCTTACTTTCATAGGAAGTAACAGGACATTTGATTCTTAAAAAGATTTGGGGAGGCAAGCCTGGAGGCAGGGAGAGCACTTAGGAGCCTACTGGGTCACGGAGGTGGGGGTGGGGGTGCAAGCAGAGATCAGCGAGGGTCCCCGAGGCAGAAGGGCCAGGCTTCGAGGTTGGGCAGCTGGATCCGCCACCGCAGTTCCTGAGGTCGTTTGGCCGCCCCCTTGACTCTTAGAAGCCAGAAGCCCGGCCACAGCAGCTGGACACCCGGAGAAGTGGTTGAGATGAAGCTTGATGGACGGGACGTCCGAAAACAACGCATTAAAGGCAAGTTGGTGTCGTGGAAGCGGCTCTGGGTTGGCAGCCAGGAAACCAGGCTTTCGGTCTTTTCTCTCCAACTCTGAGCAGGTGGCAGCGGGGCCACTCGTCCCAACCCAGCGTGTCCGACAAATGGCAACACCGCGGATTTACTGTGTGGGACGGAAATGGGACACCACGTGCGAAGGCGCGTTGGAACCGAAACGCGCAGCTGGGTTATTCAATCCTGGAGGTGACTGCATTTCGCATGAAAAAAGACACAGCTATTTAGCTTCAGCGTCACGGCGTCTTCCAGCACATTTGGCAGCTACCTGAAGTCCCACCATCGAGTCACCGCGTTCCTATTCTTGGCCAGAGTACGAAGCTTGAACCCACTCACTCGCCGTAGTCTCTAATCCCCCGCCCGCTCAGAACAATCGCTTGGCGAGGACGAGCATGCGTGGAAATGGCGGCCCGATCCCGCCCCACGACCCGTCGTCCACCGCGGGCGCGCGCTCGTACGCCGGAAGGGGCGGGCCCAGGCGGGGCTTTATAAATGGCTCGTCGGGAGTCTTCCGACCTCTACCGGCAGCATTCGGCGGCGGAATGGTATGTGTCGCTCTGGCGTTTTTGTCGTTGTTGGCGCGGCGGTGCGGCTCAATCCGTAGCACATCGCCGCCATCTCAAGTCGGCGGGCGCCGGGGGCCTGTTCCGCGAGCACGGGGGACTTAGCGGGATCCCCAGCGAGGCCTATTTTCTGAAAACACGGGAGGTCTGTAATTGGCTTGGGGCCCGCGGGGCGGCTGGCGAAGGCCGGTGGGGCGGGCTCCGGTTTGGAGGTCCCGAGCCTGGAAATTTTCGAGGTACTGATCACTTCTGGGTCTCGAGCTCACCCATTCACTGTTAATCTAGATGAGAGTCCGCGAGCGCGTGGGCCAGGGGGACCTTGAGTAGGGACGCTAGGCCCTTCCCGTGCTGGCCGCGGAGGTGTAGAAATCAGCGCGGGGTGTGTGGGGGGGGGAAGCCTGGGCTGACTCGGGTGGCACGTCGGTGCCCCACGTAAGGCCTCTGGAGTTCTCAGGAACCACAGATGATGAACTCACTGACGGGCGGGCAGAGGCTCCGTGCTGATTGTCAGGTTCTGATTTGGCTCTGTCGAGTTCTAGGGGCCTTCGGGTGTCCGTCCAGCCGGGGAGCCTGTGGTGTGGTGCCCTTTGCTACCCAGTTCTTGGTCCCAGCGCCCGTTTTGTGCTGACGTGGCCTTGACAGCCACCTGTGAGGTCATTTTAAGGACATCACCTGGTGTGCTTTAGTCTTGTTTAGAGAAGAAAGGAGAGGCTGTTTTTTTGGTTACAAGATGGGGTTTTGAGACAAAGATTCAAGGCATTAAGGGTCAGTGACCCTTCTCAGAACCCAGCCCAGCACGTAAGCATGTAGGCTGAGCTGCTGGGTCTCTGGTGTGGACTCCGTGTTGCGGCGGACCCTTGCACCACTGAGGCAAGCCGGGCATCAGACGTGAGCTCCTTAAGACAGGCTTGAGTGCTAACGTTGACCCTTCTCTCCCAGTCTCACAGGAAATTCTCCGCTCCCAGGCACGGGTCCCTGGGGTTCTTGCCTCGGAAACGCAGCAGCCGGCACCGTGGGAAGGTGAAGAGCTTCCCCAAGGATGACTCTTCCAAGCCTGTCCATCTCACAGCCTTCTTGGGCTACAAGGCCGGCATGACTCACATCGTGCGGGAGGTGGACCGGCCAGGATCCAGTGAGTACAGGCAGCCCCCTTCACGCTGTTTGGGCGTGGTGGTGGTGAGCTGAGGGTGGGGATGGACTGGACTGCGGTCAGAAGAGGGCAGACCGACCTCCTGACAGAATGGAAGTCTCCCTTAGGATTGATGACTAGTAAAGGCTGGCATTACTGCTTTAGGTGAGGGGATGTATCGAAGTCAGAGCGTTAAGTGAGTAAATTATTAGAGCCAAAGTGTAGAGGAGTGAGTACACAAAGGAGTACTTGTGTACTTTAACCCGAACGCTTTAATGCTGCCCATGTCCTGGGTTATGAAGTGCAAAGGAGAAAAATCACTCAGTAAAACAGCACTGGTTCCTGTACCACACGGTACATTCTGATGTAGGCATTGAACGCCTACCTTGTGCTCAGACTTAGCACATCCCCTTATACATCGTACTTTTGTATTATCTAGGCAACAAGGAATTTGCTTTTAGATTCATGATAGATGAGAACTGAAGCTAGAGTGTCTTAGAGTCCTCGTATTTTTTTGAGTTAGAATTAGTGTGTGGTAAGGACAGGCCTGGGAGTCCAGAGTGCTGATAAGGCCTCATTTCTGCAAAGTTGCCTGTTACTCGAAGCAGGTTGTCCTCTTGAACTAAACGGGCGTTTCACGTTTCTGCAAAACATCGTGATCCCTTGTTGGGGATTCTAGCCATCCCACTCAAGTCTGACCCCTTTCTTCTTGGCAGAGGTGAACAAGAAGGAAGTTGTGGAGGCTGTGACCATTGTGGAGACACCACCCATGGTGGTTGTTGGCATCGTGGGCTACGTGGAAACCCCTCGAGGCCTCCGTACCTTTAAGACCATCTTCGCTGAGCACATCAGTGATGAATGCAAAAGGCGCTTCTATAAGAACTGGTAAGGGACGAGGAGGCCATGCACTCTGGATTAGCAGGGAAGAGAGTAGTGCCCTGTGCTGGGCTTCTTTGCTGCTGGGGGAGAGCCGCTCTGGTGTCTGGTTTAGTTGTTGCCTTCTGAACACAACAGTTCTGAGGGCACACCTTGAGCACCTCTGGACCTTTGTGTTCACCCTAGTGGGTGCTGGCTGAGGACTCAGTATTCAGTGTTCTCTTAGTTGCTGGGAAGTATTGGGAGTCCGAGAGAACAGTGTAACTCGCCCAGTCTTGCCCGGGAGTGTGGTTGGGTTAATGGCTCAGCCGGAGCAAGAATTAGTGTGTATTTGAATGCTTGTGACTTGCATTAATTTTGTGGACCTCTGCTCAGCTCCGCTCGGCTCTGCCCGATGAGCTCCATCCAGGCTCCGCTTGCCGGTGGAAAAGGCTCCTTAGAAGCCGGCAATGAGCCCCATCCCCAAGTGGTGCCAGTGTGCCTTCCGCTCACCCCCTGGAGGGGTGATGAAGGCCTGCACCCGGCCCCCTCCCCAACTCTGCTCTGCTCCTGAAGGCATAAGTCTAAGAAGAAGGCCTTCACCAAGTACTGCAAGAAGTGGCAGGATGATGATGGCAAAAAGCAACTGGAGAAGGACTTCAACAGCATGAAGAAGTACTGCCAGGTGATCCGGGTCATCGCCCACACCCAGGTGAGCACTCACTGAGGGGCACAAAAGGAGGGTGGCTGCCCCACTGCAAGTTATCAGTTGCTTACCTGAGTTAATCCTCAGCCCGAAATGACTTTGTCTCAGGATTTTAGAGGGGTGGTAAGACCGGTTCCGGTTACTTGTCTGAATGGATGGGCCAGCGAGCCGCGTGGGGCACCTGCCCTTCCGATTTCTGGGGGCAGGCTAAGACCATCGTTGGTCTGAGGAGGCAGCCACTGCCTCCAGTCTGGTGTTGGTTTATCTGTTGCCAGCAGAGGGCGCCCTGTTTCTATGGGCTTTGTATTAGGGAACCCGCCCCATTTTAGGAAAAGCAGTGGAAGGAACTGGTGATTCTTAGATGCTGTGAGATACCTAACCGAAAACAGTAGTCAGTAGTGAGATGTTGGCCACTTGTGCTTAAATCTGACTTGCTGTGAACTGAATGAGCCTTTTCCTGACTTGGTCAGAGTTGCTGTCATGTACAGTTGGTCTGAGCCATCATCTTAGGGTTATAGCTGATTCCTTAGTTAGATTCAGTTGCCCTGTGGTTAGCTGTGACCATATCGGCTCACGTTTGTAGTAAGCCCAGTACTGAAGCTGAAGAAAGTTCTGTAGGACAGTGCTGGGCTGTTCTAATGAAGTTCTGCCTTGAATTTTTTTTTTGCCCTAATCTTTGCAGCTTGTGCCCTTGACTGAGGTGCTGTTGCACTCTCCCACGGCGTAAATGCCTTATTGACTGAGTAGACTGAGGTAGATGGCCAGGGTAAACCAAGGCAGTATCCCAAAGGACTGGCCAAAACCCTGATGATCAGGAACGTGGGGCTTGTTGGTCCTAGGATTTGTTTCCAGTCTGGTTGTGTTGGCGTGGCCCTTACATGCTTGTTAAAGGATCAGTTCATCATGGTGAACTTGGGCATCAGAATTGAGAAGGGGACTTGTACCCAGTGGGGAGTTAGGACACGGAAAAGAGTCTCTTCATTTTTGCCAGTAGGGAGACAGGAGGTTCAGAGTTGCCAGACTTCCTACCCTGAGTTCCCTTGCCAAGGAAGGAGAGCTTGGAGCTCAGGATGGGAGCTGCATTGATTCCCTCCTAGATGCGCCTGCTTCCTCTGCGCCAGAAGAAGGCGCACCTCATGGAGATCCAGGTGAACGGAGGCACAGTGGCTGAGAAGCTGGACTGGGCCCGCGAGAGGCTGGAGCAGCAGGTGCCTGTGAACCAAGTGTTCGGGCAGGACGAGATGATCGATGTCATTGGTGTCACCAAGGGCAAAGGCTACAAAGGTGAGCTTTGCGGTGACCCGAGTTGTAAAACTCAGGTTTCAGGGCCAGATCTTTGAGGCTGTGGAGTGAGCACTGGGCACAGGGCCTGAGTAAGATTCCAGAAACTTGCTTCACTGCCTTCTGAGAACAGCCCCGTGGTCAGGTGGGGGGGAGTACATGGAGGAGTGGGGGAGATCCCTCACCCATCCGTCTGAACCCTCACCATTGGTGCCCACTGCAGAAGGCAGAGGGTTCTGGGAAGTTGGGCGGGCCTTTGCTAGTGAGGAACTTGGTGGATGCAGTGAAATGCATGTGGTCCCTATCTAGTTCAGGGCTGATTCTCCAAGGCCTTGTCTTTTTTTTTTTTTTTTTTTAAAAGATTTTATTTATTTATTTGACAGGTAGAGATCACAAGTAGGCAGAGAGGCAGACAGAGAGAGAGGAGGAAGCAGGCCCCCCACTGAGCAGAGAGCCAGATGTGGGGCTTGATCCCAGGACCCTGGGATCATGACCCGAGCCGAAGGCAGAGGCTCTAACCCACTGAGCCACCCAGGTGCCCCTCCAAGGCCTTGTCTTACAGGTTGAGAACAGGTTTATGTCTAGGCTGGTGGTCAGCCTGAGGACATTAAACCCACCCGTTCCTCAGACTTAGTGGCTGTCGAACGATGTTATGTGCACGTACCACAAATGAGTAAACTCCCATCAGGCGTTCAGTAGGAGAGGGGCCGACGGCACAGTGCCAGACGCCCCGGTGATAAGCTCACATCTCTTCCAGGCGTCACCAGCCGCTGGCACACCAAGAAGCTACCCCGCAAAACCCACCGGGGCCTGCGCAAGGTTGCGTGTATTGGGGCTTGGCATCCTGCCCGCGTGGCCTTCTCCGTGGCTCGGGCTGGGCAGAAAGGCTACCATCACCGCACGGAGATCAACAAGAAGGTGAGGTGCCAAGGGGGCCCCTGTGGAGACAAGCGGGGAAGGGAAAGACAAGCCCTTGTGGGGAGTGCGTTTTCCGGTTCTTGTTAGGGCTACTGCGGTGGGGCGCTTCTGGAATGCATATGGACCCAAGGTGCTCATCTGGTCTGACGAGCATGGTTTGGGTCTTGGGGTGTGATCCGTAAGGTGCCATCAAAGGAGGTTGTGGTACAGCTGACTCTTGGAGGGACCCGGGATTGGAGCCTTGTCTGTCTCTTCCTTTCCCTCTGAGAGTTTGGGGGAGGCCTCTGCCCCGTTTCAGCCAAGTGGCAGGCTTCTCAGGCCCAGCCGGCTTCCTTTGGCCCCCAGCCTGGGGTACCCCATCAGTAGGACTGGTAGCTGCTTTAGATCCAGAGCCCTCTGCCCGCCCCTGAGCTGAGGGTTATTTGCCCCCGTTGGCTGGCCTGCCGTCTAGGGCCGTGTGCCTCTGTTCCCTCCCAGTGTTGAAGGGCTTGTTCCCCCTCTTAGATCTACAAGATTGGCCAGGGCTACCTCATCAAGGACGGCAAGCTGATCAAGAACAATGCCTCCACCGACTACGATCTGTCTGACAAGAGCATCAATCCCCTGGTGAGTAATGAGAGCCATCTTCTCCAAGCTTCCCAGTTCTTGGCTCTGGCAGGATTTTGTGCCAGGCCTCCCCTGTGGGCTGGGACCCTAGCGCTTTCAGGTCCTGGCTGACACATGGAGGCCATTTCCAGAGTCTGTTAACTGCCCTGCACAGACCGCACCCGGTCGTCTGTTCCTTGGAAATGCTGGGTCTTCGGTCCAGCTGTTGGGGCTGATGGGTGAGAAGTGGGGTCTCGGGCCCAGCTGTTCAGTGATGAGGCTCTGGAATGAGCGCTGGGCACAGCGCCCGAGTCACACTGCGGAAACGTTCCTTGCTGCCTTCCTTCTGAGAACAGCCTGGTGGTCATCAGGTGGCGAGGACCACCTTGAACTTGAAGGGGTCGTTCGTGTGTGTTGTCTGAGCGATCTCTGGCCCCGTGCTTAATCTGATCTGACACCTTATTTTTTTCAGGGTGGTTTTGTGCACTATGGTGAAGTGACCAATGACTTCGTCATGCTGAAGGGCTGTGTGGTGGGAACCAAGAAGCGAGTGCTTACTCTCCGCAAGGTGAGGCTGGGGCCCTCTGTGTCAGGGCGGGTGATGGGGGACAGCCGAACATGAACATAGTGCCTGCACTTCGTGGAGGGCAGTTCAGAGGAAAAGGGGGGTGCTTGCCGCTCCAGCAATAGCTTTGAAGTTCTGGGAGGAGGAAATACCCCATCTGACGTGTCCCAGCCGTTTGCTCAGGGGGGCAGTAGGACGAGATCCTTGGGGAAACCAGCTAGCCTGGAGGGGCTGCGGGAGGGGTTGATGGAGGTTGCTGGTCCTCTGCTGAGGGCGCCTGTGAACCAAGATGAGGCAGAGGAAGGCTTGGCTCTTTGTAACTAATCGTCTTCTCTTGGCCCGTAGTCCTTGCTGGTGCAGACCAAACGGCGGGCCCTGGAGAAGATCGACCTTAAGTTCATCGACACCACCTCCAAGTTTGGCCACGGCCGATTCCAGACGGTGGAGGAGAAGAAAGCGTTCATGGTGAGCAGCCTGGCTGGCTTGGGGGGGGGGCTGAGCTTGTGCGGACGCCAGAGCCGCGCAGCCTCTCATCCCAGTGGGGTGCGGGGTAGTCTTTGTGCCTAGATGCTCTCCTCCCTCTGACCTTGCCCGCTGCCCTCTCTCCGCAGGGACCACTTAAGAAGGACCGAATTGCAAAGGAAGAAGGAGCTTAATGTCAGGAGCAGATTGTGTAGCTGGTGGGATCTCAATAAAAACTATTTTCCAGTGACCTGCTTCTGGTTTTGCTGCCTGGTCCCGGCTGCTGCCGCCATGGCCAACAGGGGCCTCATGTTCTTCGAGAGATGTTGCCCTTGGCCTCTGGCTTCGTTAAGGGTCTTCTTTCCCCCCCGCCACTTGTCTGGCTCAGTGCCCGGAGCAGATGGGGTGGAAGGGCAGCACGAAGCTGTGCCCTCGTCTGCCCCGCGAGCAGCAGGCTTTGTGCAAATACGTGTGTCCCAGCGGAGGGGGGGGTGGTGCTGGCCTTGCTGTAGAGCTCGGGTGTGTTTGCACAGCGTGGGTGGCAGCCCGGCGGGAGGGAGGCAGTGGGGATTTCATGTTCCTGTGGTCTTGAGTTGCTGATGGGCATGGCAGGACCAACCCTGGTCTGTGCAACGTAAGAATAATTCAGTCACTAATCCACATAGGCTTGGCTTCCAGTGCTGGCTTGTTTGCCACCAGTGACACTGGGAGAGGGTGGGCTTGCCTGGCAGAGGCACCTGGGCCTGCTAGGACCCTGGAGTGCTGACACTGGGGAGGGTGTCGGTTCAGAGCTATCACAGGTTGGGGACATGAGCACACCAGTGAGACTCGGCTAGCCGGTGAAGCCGTTGGGCCCCTTTTCTGTTCTGGGTTGGGACTGTTCAGCCTCCACTGTGTGCTCTTTTGGCCAGCATGGGGGTATCTACTGTCCTCTGGGCCTGGGCACCCGTAATGCCGCCGAGCAGTTGGACCGCTCCAAGCTCAACACCCCAGTCTCTTGATTTCAGACTGACCCACTGATGTCCTTGAGACTGACTGGGCTTCAATCCTGGCGTTCGAGGTGCGCGATGCTCTTGTAGACTTGGCGCCCATCCTCACCCCGAGCGGCCTCACACAGCCTCTGGTTCTGTAGCGTGTTCTGCCTCGGATCCCTTGAGGCTGCAGCTGGGGCAGCTCTGGGTCCTCCCAGCCGAGCTGGGGAGCCACTGGCCACCTGGTTCTGGCAACCCCTGCGGTGTTCACGCTAGCTGGGGATGGGCTGGTGTGGATACCAAGTACGTTCGAGGTGGCCTGAGACCCTCTGGTTCTCAGCACGCTCCGCGCAGTGAGTGCCTGGGCTACTGATGCCCAGGTTGGAAGCCCAGAACAGGTTGCTAAAGTTAGACAAGGGTCCTGCTTTTTGACAGGCAGGGCGAGGTCTGGAGTGCACAGAGGAGTCCCAAGCTGGGGACCCTCCCATGATGTCTGATTCTAGCATTTCTGGAGCCCCCTTTGGGCTCTGGGGGAGTGGCCTCAAAGCCGGCTCTGGGCTAATGCAGAAGACCGCTGTTGGCCCCCACAGTGCCTCCCAACCTTGGGTCCTTTGGATTCCGGAGAGGCTTGGGGCTGCACTTCAGGCCCTGGCCGCCAGGGGGTGGGTGGGCAGCATCCTGCTGGAGGGCCCCAGGCTTTGGCGAGGGTGGTGACGTCTCTCCCTCTCCCTCTTCCTACTGGGGTCTCCAGACCAGGATTCCCTGCGATCTTGGGGGTCAAACCCATAAGCAGAAGGGGTCAGGACCTGGTCCAGGACCACCAGAGGTGCCAGGCACCTCTGGCAGAGGCAGGCATGGGACCTGGGCTCTACCTTTGTGGGATTCTCTTGGCAGTCTCCCTACCCAGTCAGGTTCTGGAGAGGACACTGAGCTGGGCAGGAGCCTTGGCCTCAGCCTGGGGGCCTCGCCGCTACCCTTAGACCAGCCCTGGAGCCCTGCTGCCCGCAGCCCAGCCAGATAGGAGGGTTTTGCTCGTCAGAGATGTGGCTGGGTCTTGCTCCCTGTCCAGGGCTCTGCTCAGTTGGGAATGGCCAGAATGGTGGGATGTGGGGTCCAGGGGACAAAGGCTCACTCCTAAGGGGAGGAAAGCATATTCTGTGTGCCCCTAGGCTGACATGCACACAAGCATCCCCCGCCACAGATACACCTCCAGGTGATGGGGTCACCACTCCCTTTTCTGTCCCCACCCATGTGACACGTACACAGCCCTTTTCAGGGGCAGGTTTGCTTGATAGGAGCGAGCACTTGGCTGTTGGCCATATCCTCCCATTCCCATCCTCTTTGTTTCTGCCTGCCCCTGGCCAGTGAGTGACCTTGAGCAGTTCCAAGCCTCAGCCTCATCTGGGGGGGGGACTCACCTCCTCGGTGTCGTCGGTGGGACCAAATGAACAAGTCCTCCTCGGGGGGGGGGCACAGAACAGGACGAATAATAGAGTTTCTTGGGGGTGGGTGGGCAGCGGGAAAGGCCAACCACAAGTGTGTGGGGTCAGCTGCACTCAAATCCCGAGCACCTGCTGTGGACCCAGCACTCCTCCAGTGGCTGGGGGAGCAGTGGGGAGCTCAATGGCCCTTCTCTCCAGAAGCTGATCTAGGTGGGTACGCAGATGGTAAATGTGAGTAAACAGGACAGTTTTAGTAGTGACGGATGTGGGGCTGGCTCAAGTCAGTTAAGTGTCTGCCTTCTGCTTGGGTCATGATCCTGGGATCCTGGGATCAAGCCCTCTGTCAGGCTCCCAGGGAGCTTGTCTACCTCTACCTCTGCCTCTCCCCTCTGCTTGTCTCTGCTTGTGCTCTCGCTCTCTCAAATAAAGAAAAAAAAAAAAAGCAATGGATGCCATGAGAAAATAAAACAAGCCAGTGGGCTGCAGAGCAATGGGGGGCATTAGGAGACAGTGTTAAAAAAAAAAATCCAGCCCTAGTGAGTTCTACAGAGAGGACCCCCCCACCCCTGGCTGAGCAGAACAGCAGGTGCAAAGGCCCTGAGGTAGGGGAGGTTTATATGCTCGGATTTGTACTCCTAAGGGAGGCAGGTCCGAGAAGGTGGGACTGGATACTCCCTGCCTACCCAGCCAGGGGCTGGCATAGAGTAGATGCTCAGTAAATGTGTCTTGTGTCTCGGGGACCTGCCCATGCTTGTGTGTGTGTGTGTGTCTGCGTGCCCCAGCCAGGGGTCTCCAGGCTTTGCTGTGGGCCTGCGGTGGGTGGGGCCGCAGTCTCTGTCTCCTGCAATCCGTGCGCTGTCTGTCGCCATGCCCTTCCTGTCACCAGAGCCCTCAGGCCTTGCTGGAATCCTGTGGTGTCAGAACAAGGAGTCTCATTCCATTCCTCCTAAAAAAAAAAAAAAAAAAGGAAAAAAGAAAAGAAAATACCTGCTGAGAATTTCTGAGCAAGTGGGAACAGGGAGGTGGTGGGAGCCACCATTGCCTTAAAAGGCACGACAGAGCCAGTGACTTTGCTGAGCTCACCTGGGGATGGCCTTGGAGGGGGCGGGGGTGGAGGGGAGCTGACTGCACCTCCTGGGCTCGCCCCCAGGGTACTCTGCCCCCTCTCCCCGGAGCCTCACAGACAGCCTTGCCAGCAGAGGCCACACGGCTGGGTCCTCTGTCCTCCTGTCCCCAAGCCCCGACCGCAGCCCTGGGAGCCCACCCCTGCACTCCCGATGGCCTCGCCCTCCTCCCATGGGCTCTCAGCACGAAACTACTTGTCTGAAGCTCCCATGGGTCCCTGCCCACCCTCCATGCGGTGTCACACCGCATAGGCTGGTACTCGAGGCTTGCCAACCTCTCCAACCTTGCCAACCTCTTCACGTCCCCTCCCCTGGGGCCAGACTCCTGGCCTGCTCCCAGGAGCCTAGGGAGCTTCCCCTGCCCCTTGGGCAGTAGGCACAGAAGCCAGGGTTGGGGCCCAACCCAGACTCCGTAGGAGGCAGGAAATAACAGCCCTGGGCTTGGAAGTGAGTGAGGCGGCCTCCAGGAACCTTCCAGGGCCTGTGAACACATCAGAACTCCGAAAATGCAGAATCTTGACCATGTTTCATCCATCAGTCTCCTGGACCTGCGACACAGCTAGGCCCAGGGCCCAGGCTCGGTGGCCCAGGGGCCCACAGTGAACAGCGCTCCCTCCGACGTTGCCTCTAGGGGGCACTGGCCGGTGGGGCAGGTGGCACTAGCTGCGAGTACCTTACTCCATCCAGGCACTGTCCTGAGTATTTTACACACAGAAACTGTCTCCAGGATGGGCCCTTGCGCAACTTCCCTTATTACTCCATTTTGCAGAGGCGAAACTGAGGCTCAGAGAGCCTGGGCAGCTTGCCTAAGGGCACACGGTGGATAACTGGGAGGGCTGGGATTTGAGGCCTGGAATAGGAACTCATTCGTGCCAAGGCTTGTGTTAGACCCTCTGAGGTACTTCAATCCTTACAACCACCATTCTCATTGTACAGATGGGAAACCGGGGGGCCGGAGACATTCAGGGAATCCGGCGAGGTCACAGAGCTGGGCTGTTCTCTGCCGGGCGTCTGACACGCTGTGTCCCTGCGGGATCGTCACAGCCCTGGGAGCTGGGAGCCACCGCTCCTGTTCTCACTCCTGTTTTCACAATGAGAAAATACGAGCTGGGTAATGGACCTCACGTGGGACTCTCCGGAGTGCCGAAGCAGGGGTTTAAACCCAGGCTCCGCACCCGCCTCTGCGCCGCGCTGCTGTCTGGAGCAGATGTCTGGAAGCTGCAGGTGAGGAAGGGGCGTTTCCCAGCAGCACCGGCAGCTCTCATGTCCCTTTGTCCCCTGGCAGCCACCCCTACCCCCCGACTCCCAGCACGGCCCTTGACGGGTGGGAGTGTGGGAGATGCTGCTGTAGGCCTGCGGCAGACAGGTGAACCCCCTGGCCCCCGGCTGGCCTCCGGGTGCCCAGGCTTCATATGACTATGGAGAAGTGGCCCTCCCCACTGGCTGCCGCCCGAGCCCCAGCAGCACGCAGAGGAAAAGGGCTCTGAGAGAGGACGCTAAAGATAGCCGGCTCACCACTTCCCCATCCTCGTGGGCCACCACCTCGACCCCGAGGGCTCCCAGCCAGCCCCCGCCCCATGGCAGGCCACTCCTCTGGTCTCCCAGCCAGGGGCACAACACAGCGACCCAGGCAAGGGTCATCCCGGGAAGACCTCCGAGCAGGGGCGCCGGATAAGACAGGGATGCGCCTTGTGCCGCTTAGAAAGTCCCCTCGACAGGAGGCAGGGTGCTGTCATCACCCTCATTTGAACCTCATTTGAACCTCGACACTGACACAACCACACCGTTCCATCCTGGCCAGGCCCGTGATCACACTGGTGTGACAACCCCGGGGCCCACTAGGACACACACTGCCCGTCATCCGTCTGTCTGTCCGTCTCCACCGGCTTGCAAGTATTTACACCAGGGAAATCCGTAACCACCACAAATCAGGGCCTTTCTCCCAGAGAGCTGGCTGCCGAACATTTGCCAGGACACCACCATCCTCAACCTTTGGATCTCCTGCCGGCCGAACCCAACGGAAAGCCAGCAGAGATGCTGGGTTGAGGCTGTCCCCAGATGTCACACAGACGTCAGCGTCCTGGGGCCCAGAGCAGGGGGTGGAGGGTGGATGGAGGCTTTGGAGGAAGGAGCACAGGGATCCGGCTCTGGGCCTAATGCTTTGGTCCTGGGACCAGCATTATCTAAAGCCCCAAACATTTATAGTCAATCAAAGGCAGGCCCTCCCCTGCTCAAAAGCTTTCCATGGCTCCCCATGGCACAATCGCCTATTCGTATGTCAGACACATTAGGAGCCATGTGTTGGGCACCTTGGTGCGCCATTCAAGGCTCTTCAGCATTTGATCCCAGTCTGCCGTCCAGCTCATCACAGGCTCCTGTGTCTCGGCAATGGGGGACCACGGGAGTCGTGTGGCCCAGGCCTCTGGCTGTGCTGTGATGGCCCCCACAGGGGACACAGGAAAGAGCTGGCCAGGGCTGGATCCTGGTTCTTCGTCTCCAGTGCTGTGACAGCCCTCTGAGGGCCACAGCGAAGACTGGACAGGACCGGGTGGAGGAGGTGCCCCATCTGGCTCCCGGCTCTGAGTCCTCGCTCAGTGTCTGGCCTGCGCTCCCGGTCAGTAAATACTGAATGTGTGACTAGGCAATATTGCTTCCATTTCACAGATGTCAACACCAGGGCTCAGACAGGGCCGCTGCCCCACATGGCTCTGCCCGTTCTGGTCCCCAAGGCCCGCTAAGCCGGAGATGACAAGTGACCGCCCCAAGGGCCAAATCAGCCCCCAGCTGTTTGGGGTGGCCTCTGAGTGGGCTTGTTTCATGGAGGCCTCGACTTCTGGAGTTCAAAGCTTTGCTTTTGTCTTTAAAATCCGATCAACAGCACAAACCTGGAAGTGGTCCGAAGGACCAGTGGCCTGAGAGGCGCTCATGGGAAGTGAGGCCTCTCCCCGGGGATGAAGGAGCTCCGGGCACCCGGGGCCGCCGAGCAGTCCCTCCGGTGATACGGAGGCCACCCTCACATTTCCTTCGGTCTGGGTGAAAGATTGGATAATTCATTTATTTTTAAAAAATTTTAAAAAATGGTTTCACTTATTTATTTAACAGAGAGACACAGTGAGAAAGGGAACACAAGCAGGGGGAGTGGGAAAGGGAGAAGCAGGCTTCCCGCGGAGCAGAGAGCCCGATGTGGGGCTCGATCCGAGGACCCTGGGATCATGACCTGAGCCGAAGGCAGACGCTTAACAACCAAGCCACCCAGTTGTCCCAGATTAACTCCTTAAAAAGGGCAAACAGTAAATCTGATCTGCTCAGGCCTCAGGGCCTCCTGGACAGCAGCAAGGCTGGTGGTGGCGGTGGCCTGGCCCGGCTCCTGCCCCTGCTTCCCCCGAGGCCTGGGCTTCCATTTCCTGCTCTGAAGCAGGGGTCTCAGGGAGGGATGACTTCTCAGCGCCCTTTCAGCTCTGAGGCTGGGACTCAGAAGGCCAAAGGCCAGTGCAGAGGGAGGAGGGGGCTTCCCTGGCTGTAGCAATCAGGGAGGGCTTTCCGAAAGAGGGAGGCTTGCGATGAGCTGTGAAGGCTGAGCAATAACCTGCCCACGGTTCACCTGAATGGAATGGATGGTTCTGGAAGGTGGGAAAGCATAATTCAAAGGAATGAGCTTCTGATAGCGAAATGTCAGGCACAGCAAGAAGCAAGTTGGGGAGACATTTAGATGGGGGGGGTTGGCGAGGTCTTCCCTGAGACCCTCCATTGCACCAGGGGGCCCCTGTTCTCCAGACCACAACGGGGTGAGTGGGGTCGGGAAAGTTAATGACTATGGTCCATTTGTGCACTGTGTCCCAGACACCACATCTGGCGCTTGTCAAACATTGGCTCATTTACTCCTCCATCTACAAGAGACAGGCGCTAAGAGGACACCCATTTCACAGAAGAGGAACCCGGGCTTGACCCACAGGCTCCTCTGGGCCCCTTTACCTGGAGGAGTGAACAGGGAGGAAGCCTTTCATAGAAGCAGGTGGCTTCTGCGTAGGTTGCTCCCCTACCGCGAATGCTTTTCCCTCTTTTCTGCAGTGGGTAATCCCAACTTGCCCTTCTAGGCTGGGATCCAATGTCACCTCCTCCTGGAAGCCTCCCCAGACCATCAGGGTGCTCTGATGCCGGCTCTTCCTGCCGTCTCAGCTTCTCGCTCGCCACCACTCACGATGGCCATCACATTATCAATTCTTGCTGCTTTTGGCTCTCTGTCCAATTCCCAGCCAAAAGGCAACCTCCTTGAGTCAGGGGATGTGTCTGTGCGCTCTGCTCCTCTTGTGCTCTGTGCACCCAGTAAGCGCTGAGCACATAGTACGTGTTCAATACAATAAACACCTTTTGAATAAGCAGCTGCTGAACACGCGAATCGAAGAACGAAGCGATTTTGCCAGGGTCACCCAGATGGTCAGGGCCACGTGGCCGTGGTGGAGCCCGGGTGTCCCCGCCCTCTGTCTGGCTTCCCTGCTTCCATTCTGGAGGCTCGTGTCTCTTCTCCACTCGGCATCTGCGGTGATCCCGTTGGAGCCCCCGTCGAAAGGCGCCCCTCCCTGCAGAGTCTCCAGTTCAGAAGAGGAGCAGGGCTGCGGGCTGCGGGCTGCATAATGTGAATGAGTTTAATTCCGCTAACGTGTACACTTAAAAATCCTTAAAGTGGTTAATTTTATGGGATGTGGATTTTGCCACAGTAATAAAACAATGTGCCTCCCTTCTCAGCTCCAGACCCTGCATAGCTCCCACCGGATGCAGATACCAGCCCGAGTCGCCCCAGTGCCCCGTCCCTGACCCTCACCTCCCTCTCTCCCCATACTCCTGGGTGCCGCACTGGCCTCCTCTCTGTTCCTCTCTCATGGCAGGCGCACTGCTGCCTCAGGGCCCTTCCACCGGCTCTCCCCTTGTCCTGGAACGCTCCTCCTCTAGAAGTCGGCAGAAATGGCACTTTCCCTGCGAGGCCTCTCTCAAGCACCGTAGTAAAAATTGCAGCCCGCTCGCCCCATGTCCCCCTGCGCCCACCTCTTCCCTTTCTCTCGGCGCTACCACTTGCCACCTTAGGTAGAACGGTCTTACTCATCACGTTGACCGTCTTCCCTGTTCCCTTTGGTCATCCCACTCCAGGTTCCAGAGAAGCCAGGGAGGGAAGGGATGTGGTCTGGAGCGCATGAGACAGAGAGGAGAACCCAAGGGCGGCCACAACTTCCTCAGAGCAAATTTAGGAAAAGCTGAAGTGAAAAAGGCTTGGACAGCTGAGGGCTTCCTGCAGCCGGTCTCAGGGGCCAGGGGCAGGCGGGTGTGTGTGCGCGCGCATGCGCGTGTGCATCTGGGCACGTGGGTGTGCGTCAGTGTGCGCGTGTGCATATGTATGTGCCTGCATGTGCTGAGCATGTGTGTCTGCACACACGTGTGCACCTGTGCGTGTGTGCATAGCTGAGCTGCGCATGTGTGTCTGCACGCACGTGTGCACCGGAGCGTGTGTGCACACATGAACTGTGTGGGTGTGAGAGAGAGAGAATGAGAGGTGCTGTGTGTCTCTGGGTGTGGACGGTGTCTGTGGGGGTCCTGTAACAGGGGACTGGCCTTCTTGGGGCCTCAGCGGGCTGAGCTAGGAGGTCGTGGACGCCCCGAAGCGGCCAGGCACTGTGGGGCCATCGCCTGCCGAGGAGTGAGGGCAGCAGAGGGAAGTCCAAGGTGGCCCAGAGGAGGCCCTTGCCCCCAGCAGGTGGTCTCAGCTGAGTCCTGGGGTTGAGGTTTGGACTGGCCAGGGGAGGAGGGGGAGGGTAAGGGGCTCCAGGGAACAGGGAGTGAGGGAGAGAGATGGCCTGGGGGCGGCTGCCAGGAACTTGGTGAGACCTCTGCCCAGTGGGACCAAGGAATGAGGCCGCAGGACCCCCGCCCTGGAAGTGCCTGCCTGCCTTTGTCAGGGCAGCGGGGAGCCATGGTTGGTGTTTGAGCAGGGGCATAGAAGCTTCAACCCAAGGCTTCTGGTTCCAGGACAATAAGGGGAAACTACCATAGTACAGGCTGGAAAGATGAGACGTTTCCCCACAGAATACCTAGAAAACATAACCTGTAAAAAAGCAACAACAACACAGAAGTTAGAGCACACCGCTCGGCATGGAGTGGTAAAATCTTAAGGAGCAAAGGGGCTCAGGAGAGTATGATCTATAAAGCCTTCCTAGAGGAGGAGGCCCTGGAAGTGAGTCTTTGTGGAGGAAGTGAGATTGCTGCGGCATGCTGGGTGACTTTGGGCAAGTCACTGCCCTCTCTGGTCTCTGGTCCCATTTGCCCTGCCTGGGCTGACCCAAGCCCCTCCTCGGGGGGTCTCTCAGCTCTGACATTCCTCCATCAGAGACGAGGACCGCGGAATCTGCCAGGGGCCATTCAGGTTCTTGGTTTAAACAGAGACCCCCACCTGCCTCGGTTTCCCCTCTGCCCTGGGTGAGCCAGGGAGGATAATAATGCTTGATTGTCAAGGACCTTGCACGCCTCAGGGGCCAGATGCCAAGGATTGTTTTCCATTCCTAGGAGGGTGGGCCCTTCCTGCCAGGAGAAAATTCCAAGCTCTGGCAGCCGGGGAGGGGGTAGGTCCTGCCACCACCCCCTGTGACCACATACCCGCCGCCCAAACCTGGGGCATCAACGGCTTTCTTTCTCTTCTTCTCTCTTGGCAAAGGTACCTGCCCAGGGCCCAGAGGTGAGGTCCTCAGCTCCTTTTGTTTGCTCAGAAGCACCCTCTCTCTTCCCCTCTCCCTTCCCGCCTTTGCTGTTCGGGCCCAGAGACACAGCCGCAAGGTAGGGGCCGGAGGAACGACCCCCACCAGGGCCCGGCTCATCCCCTTATGGGATGTCTGTCTGTCTGGTGGGTGGGAAGATCGCAGGCTGGTGACCTCTGGGACAATGGGATTTTTGTTTGGGAATCTGCTTCTCAGAGCCCGCTCCCACTGCTCCCTAAATCCATTTCCATGGTTATGATCTTTGGTTGTGAGACACTGCGTTTCTGAGATTATTTGGTTATAAGAACCTTGGGCCTGGAACAGAAAATGTTCCAATATTCGATGGCCTTGGAATTTGCTGGTTGTAAGAACCCGTGGCGCTAGAATTTTCTAGTTCAAAGGCTCTGTGGTTCTGGAAGTCTGGATCCAGCTGTCTGGAGGAGTCCCGGTGCCGCACCGTGGGTTGCCGGTGCCACGGGAGCTCGGGGCAGGGGGAGAGCCTGGGGAGGGGGCGGCGGCAGGGGGCGTCGTGGCAGGCCAGGTGCACCAGCGTGGGCGTTGGCGGCAGCTTGGGCGCTGACAGCTGGGCAGGGGCTGCTGCCTGAGCTCATGGCACCTGGCCTTGACCCAGGACCAGGAGGGGATGGAATGGGACGAGGGGAGCCAGAAGAGGTCAGGCTGAGAACCTTCTACAAGCTCTGCCACCTCCTTCCCTCCTGGGCCTCCCTCCTGGTGCCCACTCAACTCCCAGGGGCTAAGGGTGCTGAGCCCACCTAGGGCCGCTCCTCACGGAATGAGGGGAGACTCCAGACAGAGGGAGGGAGGGGCTTTGCCAATTCCACAGAGGGCGGGGACAGCCCCAGGCACCGTCCACCTCTCGCCGCTGGTCCAGGGCTCTTTCTACAAGGTCTCATGCTAACTGGCCGCTCAGACACCCCTCTTCTTCCCTGGACGTATGATGTCTGTTCACAGACTGAGTCCCCCACCTCCCGCCCCTAGAACACGGGCCATCCCGGATCTGCAGCCTGCCAAAAGTCAGGAGTTTGACACCAGGGGGCCTCAGTCTTCTCATCTGGGCGCTGAGGTGACCAGCTCTTGGCCCTTGGGCCCCGCCCACGTCCACTCTGCCCATCGGCTGCTGCGGCAACCTACCCCCCACACCGGCCCTTCCCCAGCCTCCCCCTGTACCCCCCCGGCTTCTGTGAAGGGGCTCCCTGGGGCTGCTGGCCCGGCTTTGGCATGCTCCCAGCAGGCTCGTGGGAGCTGGAATTCGGAGCAGTCCCCGGCGTGTGCGCACGGCCTCCCGCCTGCCGGGGCACCTCCCCTGACTAGGGGCCAGGCATTCCTCCCGCTGGCTCCCAACAAGCCCCCGGGGAAGGAGGAGCTGTGGGAAGGGGCAGGGAACATACTGGAAGTCGGGACTGAGTGGGGGGTTGGGAGGGAGCCCCGGCCCATGGACACCCAAGGTAGGACAGGCAGGTGGAGGGAGAGACCCGACGTGGCTGAGCTCTGACCACATCCTCCCACCTTGTCTGAGGTCCCATCATGGGTGCCAGTGATGACAGCTTTAGCGGCCTTCTCTGCCCTTATATAGATTGGTTTGCTGATTCAAACGTCTACTGAGCATCTACGATGTGCCAAGCATCACGCTAGGGGCTGGGGACACAGCCATGTGGGGCAGGGACAAATACAGGTCAACATTCTGTGCAATGACAGTGGATAAACACAGACCCCATCTGAGCTGGGCTCTTGTGAGCTCCTGGAGGCAATGGTTCCTCCTGAGCACAGCCCTCTCTCACTGCTCTCGCTTCTCCTCCGGCCCTCACCCAGCAGGGTGCTGGGGACTGTGGCCCTTGGCTGGGCACAGCGTCGTCCCAGGGAACACAGCCAAAGGGCAGAGCACTGTGCTGGGTTCCTGCCAGCATGTGCCCTTCCCTTGCTAGGTAACCTTGGGAGAGGCGTTCCTCAGTTTCCCTATCTGCAAAGATGATTCCCCCGGACCAGAGGCGATGGGTGCCCACCCCAACGGCCTCTCAGTCTGGTTTCCAAGGCACACGAGGGCCAGTCATCCTCCAGGGGGGCTTTGGCTGCTGATGGGGTGTTGCCCCAGGGTTTGTGACGTCCCTCCAGCTGCCTCCCTGGCCCCGCCTCGGCTTGCCTGGTCCTCCAGCTGTGCGGCCCAGAGCAGTGATGTCACTGCTGGGGAGACGGTGACCTCAGGTGGGGGTTACCCTGCCCCAGGCTCCTCTGGCCTGTCGCCAGCCCTGCTTCCCCTGGGGAGCCTTCACGGTTTACTTGGCCACTCCGGACACCTCACAGCTAACCCGGACCCTCCGCATGGGTTAGACCCTCGTCGGGGCACGAGTCAGTTCTCTCCCAGCCGATCTGGCAGGGCCAGAGGCCTGAGGGCAGAGCAGGGACGTGCGGCTCAACCCTAGCCGCTGTGTGGCCTTGGGCAAGTCACTCTCTCTCACTGGGCTTCAACTCCACCCCTGAAATACAGGTGGGTTTGGCCTGTCAGTGGAGAGAAGGTGGGGGACCTGACCCAGAGCAGGTGGCTATGGGTCTGCGGCAGGGAGAGGACTTCCGTTGTGTGGATCTTTCGAACGTGCCCCTACTCTCCAGCTTCAAGGGTGCCAACAAGCTGACGTTGCCTTCATCACCAGCCTGCGCTTAGCGGTCTCTCCCGTGGCTCCAAACAGAACACCGGACTCCTCCACCCCCCCCCCGCCCCCATAAGCTGTTCTCCCTGGTCATCCTCAGCTCAGGAAATGACACCACTGCTCACCTAGTTTCTTAAGCTCGAAACCCACGGGTCTTCCTCGCTGCCCACAACACCACGGACAAATCTCCCATCGGGAGCAAAAAGTCACACACGCAAAGGAGCCCGGGGCCACGGCTGCACGTACACGTGCGGGCCAAGGAGGGGCGAGGCGGGAGGACGGTCCTCCTTGGCGGTGGGGTGGGTGGGTGCTGACCAGAGGAGAAGACGGGGGCTTCTTGGGGCCAGAAGCGATCTGGCTCTCGATCTTGGAGCCCATTTTCCAGGTATGTTGAATTAAAACTTCCAGTCATCAGTCTTGATTTTTCTTTTCCCTTGGCTCCTTCGTATAGTGGGAGACCAAAATCCCAGCTGTTGCACACCTTCCCATCTACACGGGGCAGGGGCGTGGAGGGGTGGGCGGCTGCTAAACCAGAAAACAGGTAAATATGTTGTAAATCGAGAGCAGGAAGAGGCGGCAAGGAAGCCAAAGGACACGGCCAGGGAGTGAGCCATCCAGGGAAGGAAGCCGCAAGGCTCCTTCGAGGTGTTCCCGGCAGGGACAGCGCGTGTCAGCACCCTCAGGAGGGAACCGAGGACCGGTAGACAGATTGGTACTGTCGTGAATTAGAAGAAGTCACCGTGGGGGCTAGGGAGAAATAGAAAGCAGAAAATGGAGATTGGAAGTTGTTATTTTAGCGGTGGATAAGGGAGACTGAAATATTTGGGGGCTGATATTTTAGGTAGAAGGCCCCCGGTTTAATGGCCGGCAGAGTCCCTACTATCTCCCCAACCTGCATTTACTCCTCCCCCTGGAACACGCTCCCCCGTCCCCGAGGGCAGCCGGCGCCCACCCTGCGTCCCAGCTCCCGGCTGCCTGGCCTGGATCGTGGGATGGGTACCCGCGTAAGGGACGAGTGAACCGTCTTTGATGACGGCCCTGCCTTTGTGCACCACAAACACACCCTTGCTGTGATTTCTTTGGACTCCACTTTCCCCCTGGATGTTCTCTCCGTGCCGCCCACCAGGCCTGCTCTGTTCCAAGCTGTTCCCTGCAGGAGGTGGAGGGCGTGGGCTGGGACTCACGACCTGGGCTAGATCTCATCTCAGTTGCTCCTCGCTGGGTGGCCTTGGCAAGCGCCTTCCTTCCTGAGTTGGCTTCCTGGACTGTAAAATGGGGATATTCACACCCAGGCAGGGTGACGTGAAGACAGGGGTCGCCAAGGGCCAGCACAGGCCCGGCCCGTGGGAGGAGCTGTGAGCTGGGGTGTCCAGCGGCTTCCCTGGGTAGAGGGGTTTGGAAGGGGAGATCTTAGGGAAGAGAAATGCATGGGGGTTGGTGTCCAGGGATTTGGATTTGGGCCTGGGTGACTTGGGGCGAGTTACCTTCCCTCTCTGATCATTGCTTGGCTCCCTGAGAGCTGGTGTGGCTGCCCTTTGGGGGGCTGGGGGCGGAGATAGGGGTGCTTCGGCTTGTGGAGCCTGCCCCCCACCCCGGCAACAGGAGGATGTGGGGCGGTGTCGGAGGCCAGGGGCAGCGGCAGCTCAAAGTGTCTGGGGCAGACAATGGGCACTGTGTGCGGGGGAGCGGGGTGGGGCGGCGTGGGTGGCCCGGTGGCACCCCAGCAGGAATGTGCTGGCCTGTCTGGGAATGTGAGCCCATCACTTCCCTCGTGGCCTGCTCCCCCACCGTGGCCTCGCGCCCACCCTGCCACACGTGGTTCGGCGGAGCCTGGAATGGCCAAGGAGGGCCCGGGCAGAGCGGGGATTCCTGGTCCCCATTCCCTGCAAGCCCGAGCAACCTCCCGGGCCTTGCAGGAATGGTGGGGGCGGGCGCACCCGTGCCGTTGGCTCGCTGGGTGGCCTTGGGCGAGTCCCTGCCTCCTTCGAAGCCTCAGTTTCCCCATGTGTATAAATAGTCTCTGATGGCCCTGTAGGGACTTTCTTGTGTTAAAACATCTCTCGTGGCCCCATCACCTCCCTCTCTGTGCCTCCCTCTCCCTCCACAGAGTGGGGACTTGGTCTGTCTGGGTCAACCATGTTGTCCCTTGGCCCAGAACAAAGCGTGGCCATGGCTCCGGCTCAGTAAACATTTGCTGAATGAAGTCATTTTCATGATCATTTGGGTCATTTTCTGGTTTGCCCCTCCCCCCGCCCCCCCAAGGTCCTTTCTCTGCACTTCTCATCCTGCCTGTCCCGTTGTCCTGTTCTAAGGGTTTTGGGGACAGTGGTTTCTCTTCCAGCAGCTTCTAGCAGGTTCAGCTGATGGGAGGGTGTCTCTCCCCTGCTTTCCTCCTCCGTCCAACCAACCCCCACCCGCTCCTGTGCGTGTGGCTTTCCTTCCTGTCGCCCCTCTCCCTGGCTCTCCCCCTCTGCCCATCCTTGTCCCTCTGCTCTGGGGACACTCCCAACTCCTCCCCTGCACCTCTGCACAGCTCATCTGTCCAGCTCAGAGTGGCCCTTGTCCAGGTTCGCTTCTCCTAAAGTCCCCCCTCGCTCTGCTTCCTGCCAGGTCGCTGCCACGTGTGTTCATTCTATCCTCCCAGCCACTGGGCCAGCAGCCGGGTGGCTTTCATGATCCCCATTTTACAGAGGCGAAAACTGAAGCCCAGAAACCTTCTGTGAACGGCTCCAAGCCTTGAGATCGGGGAAATGTCCGAATTGGAACCCTGGTCTGTTACTTTGCCATCCGGGGCTGTGGGTCTTGGGCAACATTTGATTTTCAGCTTTTCTGATGGCCACAGTGTTAAAAGCTTGGGACGCTGGGGTGGCATGCCCAGCAAGAAATAAGAGCAATCAGTCCTGCTCGCTAGCTCAGTCCGGCCAGGCCCCGGGCTCCGGGCCAGCGGGTTGGGGCGGGCGCTCCTCCGCTCCTCCCCGGGGCCGGGCTGTGGGGAATGGCGGCTGGGTGGGCCAGGGACGGCTCTGCCACGGCCTTGCAGTCAGGGCAGGAGGTGTCGAGGGCTGGGAGCTTCCCGCCGGTCTCCGTCTGTCAGCGGGTCATCTTTGTCCTGCAGCCCGGGGAGCAGACGGCCCCTCCCTGGGGAACTCCCTGCCCGGCCGGTGAGCCCGGGGTCCAGACAGCCTCCTGAACTCCCAACTCCTGAGGTGGCCGCTGGATGACTTCATGGGCCTTTCCCGATCCTGAGTCACCACGACTCGCTCAGTGACCCCTTGGGCACCTTTGGAGGGAGGAGGGGGGCCGTGGGGCTGGTGGGGAGGGCTGGTCTCTGTTACCTAACGGTGCAGGGGAAGGAGGGGGGAGGAATGCTGTGGGGTTGCCTCTGATGTGCTGTATGAGGTGGCATCTCGGCCCCTTTCGGGGTCTCAGGGACAACATCACCCTCCCTGGGGAGGGGGTGAATCTACATCCCCCTGCCCCCCATTCCAGCTCGGGCCTGGGAGAACTGACCAGATTGGGGCTGTGATGTGGCTGCAGCAGAGTGAAAAGGGACGAAAGCATCATTGTCGGTTTCTTCCTGGATCCACCCCCAACACAGGTGTGAATCAGCCCAGGTGAGGAAGCTGACTCACCTTCCCATCTGGCCCTGGAGAAAGGGCCACTTTCCCTTCCCTGGGGGTTGGAATCAAACTTGAACTTGACTGTTAATTGCAGAAGAGAGTGACTTGGACCCTGGGGGAGGGGGGGCAGACATAACATAAGGATTTAGGGTGTCAGGTCCCTGGAGGAAGTCCCTAAGCACCTACTAAGTGCCAGGCTCTTGGCGTCCTCTTGGCAAACATCAGCTTAGAGAATCCTCAAGCCAACCTGTTGGTAAATACCGTAGGTTTGCAGATAAGGAGACTGGGGCCCGGCGCCGGGAGTCACTCACGTTGGGTCACACTGCCCGGGGAAGTGCCCGTGGACAGAGATCGGACCCAAGCCTGGGACGTTGTTTCTGGAGGAACTTTCTTACCCCCTCTTACACTCCCAGCCCTCCACTGAGAGTTCAGCCCTGACTTCCTTAGAGACCAGGGGAGGTTGGGAGGGGTGGGGGGTACAGAGCCAGATCCCTTCACCACCACCCCCACCTGTGTCACAGGGTCCAGGGGTCGCCAGGGAAAGAGTGAGCTCCTCCTCTGTGCCTCCAACACGGGTTAAGTCTTCTCCCCAACATTCTGCTGTTGTTAATCTTTAAGCAGCCTGATGATTAATTAATTACCAAAGCCCATGGGGGCTCAGTTGAGTGCACCTGCTGCCTGGGACCAGGGCGCCCTCTCCCCAGCCCCCTGTCCCCCAGCCACAGTGTGGGCAGAGAGACGCACAGGTGAGGCCCGTCGGACTCCCGGATGCAGATAGGGCAGCCCTGTCACAGCTGGGGCCAAACCCGCTCTGTCCTGGGCCCTAGCCACAGCACGGCCTGCAGATGGCAGGGGACAGGGCCTCCAGAAGAAGGAAGACAGAACCTGAGAGGCCAGGCAGGGGGAGGAGGGCTGCTCTGGCCTCCTCCTGGCCTCAGTTACATAGGGTCTGTTGGAAGCTTCTGTTGGAAACTTCCCGAATCTTTGTGCCCTTGGTGTCCAGCACTGCATTGGCTCCAAGGACAGTCTGAGCCCGTCAGGTGTCTGCTGACTGGACAGGACAGGCCCAGTGTGGGTTTTGACCCACTCACCAGCCTAAGCCTCAGTTTCCCTCATTTGCCTGACTGTCTGCTTGCCTCCTGGGGTGAACCGAGCAGAATGATTCTCTAGTGGAAATGCTGGGGGCTGCAGCTGGTGCATGTGGAGGAGGTATGGGGGCAGGAGATTTGCTGAGAAGCAGTAGAACAGGACACAGGACTCCTAATTCAGGAAGTGACCTTGGCCAAATCCTCTCTTCTCTTTGAGTCTCTGTTTCCACATCTGGGGGGCCAGGGGCTGTGATCAGTGAATGCCCAGGACCTTGGGGGGGATTGCTAATGGGTGAGTGGGTCGTTGGTGCCATGAAGAGCCCCTGCCCACCACTCCCCTTTCCCTCCCTGTCCCCAGCTCGTCCCGGGGTGCTCAGCTCAACCCCCCAGGGGGTGCTGGGCTGTGAATGTCAGTAGGTCCTTTCTCCACGGACATGGGGACGACCCATTATCTAGATCTCTGAGGACCCCAGGTGACTTTCAGCCGGTCCTCCGAAGCATGTGGGAGAAACATCAGCCCTGCTCATGGTGACCATTTTTACCTCATTTCTCAGGCCTCCCTGAGAGCCCGAGACCCTGACCCCAGGAGGCAAGGGGTCTTTGAAGACACGTGGTCTTTGCGGTTTTAGAAGTTCTTGAAAATTAAAAGAAAATAACACAATTAATCTGTAAATCCATAAACACACTCATCGTAGCAAGGCATATTGGCCTTCCCACCCTGTCGGGGGTCCGTCGAGTCCCCCCACAATTCAGGTCCACCCAGAACCTCTGAATGTGTCCTTATTTGGAATAAAGTTTTTTGCCGATGTACTTGGAATAAGGATTTCAAAATAAGATCATAGCAGGATTGGGTGGGTCCTAACCCCACCAAGAGTGTCTTTACGCAAGAAAGGAGGGCAACATTTGGAAATGAAGACACGGGAGCAAAGGAGACATTTGAGACAGAAGCAGAGACTGAGAGGACCAGGTAACGGGCCACACGGGCTGGAGCCACCAGAAGCCGGAAGAGGCCGAAGGGATCTTCCGCTGGAACCTTCGCGGGGAGCGTGGCCCTGATGACGCCTTTGTTTCAGACTTCCGGCCTCCGGGACTGAGGGCGCCAATCTTTATGGGCTGTCTTAGGCCACCCAGTTTGTGGCACTGTGTTCCAGCAGCGACAGGATACATGCCCAGGTCCCTGGGTCCCTCACAGTCTGCTGTCTGTCCCACAGGACTTCTGTCCGCTCTCCACACATGACTGTACCGTGTAGACAGAGCTTGTGCCCTTAAAACTCAAATAGGCACACGCCCCACGGGATGTTCCGTAAATGGCTCTCGCTCAGCCGCCCACGTGTATCTGGGAGAGGGTCCGGGTTCTTCCTCCAGCTGACTTCATCCTTTCTACTAGTCCACGTGAGACTCTGCCGTCCCTCCCCCAATGAGCCTGGCTGATGGGCGCGCGGGGTCCTTTCCAGCTCTTTTCCAGGAGACACAATGCCACGACGAATGTCTCTGCCCCGTCCCTTTGGCTCCTGCTGGGTGGTTCCTGGAGCACAGACGTTTCCTTAGAAGGGGAGTTACTACTGCTATGTAGTAGAAATGCAGACTCCTGGGGCGCCTGGGTGGCTCAGTCGGTTAAGTGTGTGCTTTCGGCTCAGGGCATGATCTTAGGGTCCTGGGACCGAGCGCCTTATTGGGCTCCCCCTCAGTGGGAATCTGCTTCTCCCTCTCTACATCTGCCCCTGCCCTGCTCGTACTCAATCTCTCTCTCTCTCTCTTGCTCTCTCTCAAATAAATAAAATCTAGAAAGGAAGGTAGAAAGGAAGGAAGGAGGACTTGAGAAGGAGAGAAGCTGGGAAGTAGACTTTGGGATTTTACGGTGTTGGATTCTCCCAACCCAGAATGAGGAGGCTGGAAGGCATTGGGCGAGGGGCCCTGGAAAGGACATCTGTGCTGGGGTCTCACTCAGGGGGAGCCTTGTGTAACCTCTCCCAAACCCTCTGTGGGTCTCTCTCCCTCTGGGGTGGGCAGGAGAAAACCTAGGAGATAGAACTGGGGCCCTGGGGCCCCTGGGTCGGGGCGGGGGGCCAGGGGAGCTTGGCATAGAGTGCCCAGCCTGGGCACCCAGCCCCCCGGCCCCACAGCTTCCAAGCTGAGGTGCCGGGCCCAGATGGGCCCCTGGAGCCACACACAATGACCCCTCTGCGCGCGCGGCTCAGAAGCTGTGCATGGAGAGGGCAGGATGGGCTGGAGGAGGAGGGGGCCCTCTGTTCCAAAGGCCGATCTTCCAATATAGTGGAAGTGATGCTACATCAGAGCCTCAACCCCGCCCAGGAGAAACAGCCACCACGCACATGTCTGGGGACGCCTGCTCTCAGAACTCAGCCACCATGCCCAACTGCTCCACGGAAAGGCCACTCGGGGAGGAGCAGAGGCCCCAGCTCTCGGCATGAGGGAGCTAACGGGTCACCCAGGTCCCAGCTGAGCTGCTCCAGCCGATGCCACCGAGAGAGGGGCTGTGGCTTCCCTGCCGAGCTCTGCTAATTCGCAGTGTGTGAGGGAAACTAGCGCTTGCTCTTGTCTGAGCCACTGAACTCTGGAGTCATTTGTTACCGAGCGGCAGAGAGCGGGAACCCCACACCCCCAGGGCCCAGAGAGTCACTGCCAGTGCCTGAGAACAGCCCTGTGCTCAGACCCACCAGCCATGTGCTAAGACCTCTCTCTGCAGATAGTGACTGTACTGGTCCTCGCCCCCTAGGACCCTGAGGGGGTGAAATGGGTTGATGCAGGGAGGGGCCGGCCTGGTGTGAGCCCTGGGTGAACGGTGGTGGTAGCCGTTCGGACTGTTGGCAGCCACTGTTGTTTCCGTAGGCACTGGAAGATTCCTCCAGGCCTTATTAAAACAGGTAGATCCTTCACGGCTTCTTCCTTCCAGGCCCTCCCCCTCCAGGTAGCCTTCCCGGGTCACACCAGGTTGAGCCGCCACCTCCTCTGTGCAGCTACAGCCCCCCTGTCCCACACCCGCCACAGTGTGGGTCCCCCTCCCTGTGTGGCTATCGTCCGTCCGTAGCTGCCAGGCTGGAAGGTCCTCAGGGCACCCTCGGAAGGGCCAGCCAGTGGTGAAGGGCCCAATGTCAGGGCAAGGTCTGCATGCACACGGGCGGGGGGCTCTGGGGTGCTTCTGTGGCTGAATGCAGCCGGGATGTGCCCTCGGGCGGGTCTGGGGTGCAGGCCACTGGGAGTTTGGGTGGGCCTGTGTGCTGTGCGTGTGTGCGTGTCTGTGCGCACGTGAACACCTGCGTGTGTGTCTGTAGGCAGACGGGGGCCCATCTCTGTACGTGGTGCGCCCCCGTACCTGCCTCTGGCGGGGAGACGTGTTCGTTCGCGTGCGTTCATGGATTTGCATGAGTGCCGTGTGCATGGGTGTGTCTGTGTGTGTGTGTGTGTGTGCACCCATGAGCAAGCATCCAGGCCAGGCAGCTGCCGTGAAAAGCCTCGATGAGCAGCTGCTGCACCCAGATCCCACGATTCCTCATTTGAGAACTAAAAATAGCCCGCGTCCAGCTCTGTCCCGGTGGGCAGGGGGCCGACGGGCAGCCCCACCGGGCACCCGAGCCAGGCGGCTGAGTCCTCCCTTCTTGGGCGGCCATTCTCCTTGCCTGGCCCACCTCAGGCCCCCCATGAGCTCATGCAGGCCCTGCTTAGCCCAGGGCAGGGAGTGGGTGGGGAGGTGCAGAGGCCCTGCCCTTGGCCGGGCGGCTGGACTCCAGCAAGGCCTGATAAGGTCAAGCATGGCGTGGGGTCCGCCCCCTCGCTCCAGCCAGGGCCAGCCGGATGGACATGAGTCAGCGCGGGGGGCATCGGGCAGCCCAGACCTGACCGCAGGCTGGCGGCAGGGAAGGCCCGGGGCTGGGCTCTCCCCCTTGGGCAGGGCAGGAACTGGCCAGGAGGAATCACCTGCCGGCGTCGGTCAAGCCCTGACCTCATTCTCCATCTTGACGAACGCCGCCTCCGCCTCCACCCAGAAAGCCCCTCTCGGAGGCCGCTAGTGGGCTTCCTGCCCCGGTCTGGTCATACCCCTCGGCATCCACAGGGCGGAAGCCCACCCAGCGCAAGGATGCTTCCTGGTTTAGCTGCACTGCCCTGGCGGGGGTGGGGGGTGGGCCTCGCGTGCACACACACACACACACACACACACACCCCTCCTTGGGAAGTCCTCTGAGCTTCCCGCTCCCTCCCTCGGAGCCCGTCACTCACTCTCCGGAGGGAAGCGTGTCTTTTCCATCTCTGTGTTCACATTGTGGTCCCTCAACCCTTCTCCATTACGGCCTGGGAGGAGGTGTCATTCTGTCCTCTATGGCAGAGGAAGCCAAGAGATGTGACGGGTCCAAAGTCCTCATTTACTGAGTGACTTTAGGCTAATGGCCTAACGTCTCTGGTTTCTTTCTCAGAAGGCTCAGCGGGGCACGGACCTCCTCCTGGTGATGCTGTGTGTTGTGTAAGGGGACACCACGAAATCTTGAGGTATCCTGCAAATCCCACCTTGGGCAGGATGTACTGGGGGATTCCCCCGACATGGGCTCTATTGGGGGCTCTGCGGCCCCCAGCTGGACCGGAGGTTCAGGGATGGAAATGCTTCTGGCTGGAACCCAGATGGTCTCTGGACCTGGGGTTGAGCCATTCCCGGAAGGAATCCAGCTGCTCCGAGCCCAGCTGGGATGGGTGAGAGCGTGAGGGTATGGCGGGGGGACCAGGAACTGCCCCACCAGCTCAGGAAGGAACTTAAAGAAGGAGCCTCTGGCCTGGGGCGTGGGAGGAGCTCTAACATACCCCAGGCTGTGGATCCTCAGCCTAGAAAGGAGAGGACTTAGAGGAGGAGCAAGGACTCTTTGGCTGGGCCTCTGAGCTCTGAGCCAGCCTCCCCAGCTTCTGGTCGCGTGACTTGGTTTCCTCATCTGTAAAATGTGGTTAAAACTGTTTCACCTCAGAGAGCTGTTGGGGGGACTGAGTGGGTCATGTGCATGGGGGCCTGGCGCACAGTGGGCCTCATCTGGGGCACCTCCCCACCCCCATCTTCTCTGCCTCCCAGACCCCAGGACACCTGCAAATGCCTCCTCTGTCCCAGGCTCAGAGAATGACACAAAGAGGGGAAGAGGGGACAATTAAAACAAACAAATAGCCTATATGCTTACTAACAGGCTCACGAATGTCCAACAATCAAAACACATCAAAGGGTGTGGAATGAAATGTCCCCCTCCCACCCCTTCAGTCAGCTTCTGGAAGCTTCTCCCAGAGACGGCCTATGCAGATACACTTGAATATATATTATCTTTTTGTTCTCCACCTTAAGCCCATATCCCTAAATGGCAGATTCTTCATTGCGCCTTGGAGAGCGGCCCCCACCAATACCCACAGGGCTTCCTCATCCTTCTCCACGGCTGAGACGTAAGGTGGCCCGTCGTTTCTTTCACGAGACTGTGGACACAAGTATTATTTACTTATTTATTCAGGAAAACGAGGGAAGGCCTTCAGGAAAGCAGCCTTCCTGGCGTCTGCCATGGGGGCCCCGGGTTTGCGTGTGGACTCCACCGCATACCATGCGGGTGGCGGGGTGGGGGGGCTGGTGGCTTGCTTCTCCTCTCTTGGCCTCAGTTGTCTTGCCTGCGAGATGCGGGTTGTATCCAGCACTGAGATAATTTGCTAACTGGTGGCCCGCCAGCTGTACCCTGTTCGTGGAGGAGTTTGGCTCCCCCAAGTTTTCAAAAATCTGGAGATGTCACAGTAAAGTCCTGACTTTTGAAAATTCAAGCCCGGCAATGGGGGGGCTGGGGCGCTTTGGATGGGGAAGCGGCTCTCTGGCCACAAGCCCCACCACGCCCCACTGGCCACTGCATTCCCTCCTGCCAGATCTTGTCAGCGTCTTCCATCGGAGGCTGGGTGGTCTTTGGCAGCTGGCATTAGAGTCGTGCAAGCATAATGGGGACTTTGTGAACTCCCCAAGTTCAAGGTCACCAGCATCCTCACAGGCCCAGCTTCTTCCTCCAAAGTGTCTGGGGCTCGGTAGCTGGAGCCTCGGCTCGTGGCGGCCCGGGGACCCAGGCCCTGAGCAGGAGGCTCCAGAACGTCTCCCCCAGCAGAAGGAAAGAGGAAGGGCTGGCACCAAGTCTGGGAACGGCTCCGGGCTCCGCGCCAGGCAGCTGTGTCCCAAGAGGCAGTGGCTAAGTCTTCTTCCCTAGGCTACAGGCACCTGGAGTTCCCATCTCCTGGTCCCCAGGATGCGGATTCCTGGACGCCGCCCCCCACGCCTTCCTCTTCCCCACCTACGTTTGGCAGCCACATCCTGTAGGTTGGGCCCGGCCTGAAGGGGAGGCAGGACGTGGGTGGGCTCCCAGGGGGGACCTCAGTGGCATCCTTTCTCCAGGGCAGTTGAAACCTCTTCTTGGCCCTGAGGTGCCTTGAAATACAGTTTGAAAACCACAGATGGAGCCCTTTTGATGAGTGGAAAACAGGGGCCTGGGGTGAGGAAGCAGGGGGAGGGTCAGAGCAGGGGCAACCTTGCCGTCCCCCCACCCCCCCAATCCCCAGTCTATACCAGAGCCTGGCATGTGAGAATGCGGCATGCGATGCCCCAGCCCTCCTCCCCCAGAAAACCTGCCTGGGCAGCACCCCCTCTTGCTCTCGTTTGACCAGAAGGCCAGGGAGATGGTCCCTGCTTCCTGTGTCGGACACCCCATTTCTCCAAGCCTCATTGAGCGGCACCTGCCAAATGCCCACATCCCAGGGTTGCCGTGAGCAGCGAAAGGGATGCCGGTGCAAATCACAGCGATATGAAGCCCGGGTTACCCCTTCCTGAGCTCCAACTCTTTGCTGCCGATCATTTGTCAAAACAGCTTTACGGAGACCTAACTTGCATCCCATAGAACCCTCTCATTTAAAGCGTGTGATTCAATGGTTTTTAGGGTGTTTACAGAGTCATACAATCATCACCATAATCTAATTTTAGATTGTCCCTGAAAGAAACCCAATCCCCTCGGGCAGGCACACCCCCTTGCCCTTCCCCCAGCCCCGGGAGCCACCCGCATACTCTCTGTGGATATTCTGGACTTCTGGACTATTCCGGACACAGCAGAAGGTCTCCCGCGACTGCCTTCTTTCACTGAGCGTCGCGCTGTGGCACGGGTCAGCCCTTCATTTTGTGTTTTTTTTTTTTTTTTATGGCTAAATAATATTTCCTTGCATGGATTGACCCCATCGGATTTATCCACTGATCCGTGGTGGACGCTTGGGCTGTCCCCTCTTTTTGGCTATTATGACGAATGCTTCTATGAACATTCCCGCACGAGGCTTTGTGTGGACATATGTTTTCATTTCTCTTGGGTGTATGCCTAGGCAGAGAGCTGCTGGCTCAGACGGTGACTGTGTTTAACATTTTGAGGAATTGTCAAATCATGTTCCAAAGCCCCTGAATCATTTCACATTTCCACCAGCCATGCTCGAGGACTCCCGTTTCTCCGCATCCTCACCAACACTTGTTTCCAGTCCGTCTTCCTGATTACACTCATCTTAGCAGGTGTCAAGTGGTACCTCGTTGTGGTTTGATTTTTTTTTTTTTTTAAGAACAGGCTCCATGCCCAGCACGGAGCCCGACGCAGGGCCTGAACCCACAACGCTGAGACCAAGACTTGAGCCCAGATCGAGTGTCGGATGCTCAACGGACCGAGGCACCCAGGCGCCCCCGGTTCTGATTTCGATATCCCTAACCACGAATCGTGGTGCTCATCTTTCATACCTATTTTTCGAAGACGTGTCCACCCAAATGGCAGGATCTCATTTAACCCTCATGACGCCATCACAAGATTTATGACTCAGGGGATCTCATAAGAGACGGTGGGGACAGGGCTGGCAAGCTCTGGGGCACCATGCCGGGTACCGAGTCTGGGAAGAGGAGCCTCATGCATTACAAAATCATCGGAGTGGAGGCCAGAGCTGATGGTGGGGATAGGGCATATTAGGATCTCTCCTCCCCACACCGCACCCGGGGGCTGCAGGAACAAAGAACCCAGCCCTGAGTTCTCTTTCTGTCTGTTTCTGTTTCCTTCTGTGGCTTTGGACAAGACACCTCCTGCTCTGGGCCTCAGTTTCCCTATCTAACATTTATTCTGCTGCAAGAACCAGGTTTGGGGCTACAGGTAAATTCACGGAGAGCAAGATGAGGGGCTTAGAAGTTCCAACCCCTGGGGTGGGGGTGGTCACCTGCCGTCCCTGGCCTGCTGGGGCTGGCTGTGTGCGAGGTCCACTGTTCTGGGTCTTGGGCCAGCCCGCGCTCTTGGGCTGCAGATGCTGGGAGGTCTGGGGCTGCAGGGAAGACCTTGCTCAGGCTGGTGGTGAGCGGAGAGCAGGTGGTCGGTGCCTGGGCTCTAGTCTGTGGGAAGCAGCACATTTGTGGCTGAATGTTCCTCCCCGCTGTCCACCTGCTGCTTCCACCGGGGCGGGGTAGGGGGGCGGGGGTGAGGCCGGAAGCTGGAAGGGGAGGAGGGGGTCAGGGTGGACTTGCTCGTTCACTCATCAGCTCTTTGTCCGGCCCTGGGTGCCGGCCTTCCTCGGTGCCTTCTGGTTGGAAGTCTGAGCATGGTACGGTCAGCGTCTCAGGAGACTTGCCGAGGGGCTGGACCCCGCGAGCCTGGGACCCGTGCTGTGCGTGACACAGCCCCAGCCCTGCCCCCCGGAGCTCTGGTTGAGCAGGACAGACAGAAAGAGAAGCCAGTGTGGAATCACAGCCATTCCTTGCGGTGTTTGCTGGGGCCAGGCGCTGCCCTGCAGCGCTTGAACCAGTAAAGTCATTTAATTCACGATGCAGGACTCTGTGACAAACCCAATATCATCTCTGTTTACAGGTGGGGAAACTGAGGCTAGGAGCGGAGGAGGGGACTGGGTCAAAGGGCCCCGGTGAGTTAGTTGCAGAGCTGGGGGCAGAAACTTGGTGTCCTGTTCCCAGCTCTTGGTCCCTTTCCCATCCTGTAGCCCCTTCCTCTCGTCCCCACCCCACCCTCTAGAACTCGGACCTGACGCTTTGTCCCCCCTGCTCCCTACCTCACAGTCTCTGACCAGTGTTTGAGATGGCTGTCCGGTGTGCTGCGGAGAAACTTGCAGCAGCCAGGAGATCCAGGTTCAAGCCCTCACTGTGACTCAGGCAAGGCCCCCAACTTCTCTGGTTCCAGATTCTTCCTCGGTCAGCAAGAGGGCTGGGCTGGATGTTCTTGAAGGCGCTTCTGTCTTAGGGCAGCTCTGGAGAGCATGAACTGGGTTGGGGTGGCTCCTTGACGAGGTATGGGTAGAACCAGGCTCGGGGAAGGGTGGCTGCAGCCGTTGGGTCACTTTCCAGGGACACTGGAGACTTGTCCTCCCCCCCCCCCCAGTCAGCTCTGGCCCACTTATCATCCGCCTTCTCGGACAGCTCTTCCGAGCGGCTTCTCAGATTTCGGCCTGGAGTTTCTGATAGTGGGATCGTGGGAGACCCGGGGGGCAGGTGGGTGGCCCGCTGCTAGGAGGGCTCGGGTACCCCGTCTCCCCCGGGTTATCTCTGGTCTTGGACAGGCTGGGAAAGTGAGAAGCTGTGTTATCTCCTCCACTTCCCTCCGGAGATAGGGCTGCCTCAAAACCCTCTTGTTCTGCCCCCCCTCACACCCACTGGCCCCTGGGAAAGTGGGGAGGCACCGATGCCCCCCTGAGGCCATGGGCAGGGAGGGGAGAAGAAATGAGCGGCACCAGATCAGAGAACCGGGCAGGAAACAAGGGGGGCCTGGAGGGTTTTCAAACCTCAGTCTTCGCTCATTCACCGCATTCTCACTGGGCACTTGCCGTGTGCAGAGCAGGGGTTGGGGGGAGTAGTTAAAGGAGTTCATACCCGGTGTGGTCCAGGCACTGGCCAATCAGGTGATGGGCTGGGGGAGGGACCCGGGATCCCCTTTTGGAACATGGGGTGCACACTAGTTACTAGTCATGAGGAGGTCTGGGGGTCCCCAGGGAGGGCTTGGGCAGGTGGGGGGCGTTTGGAGGCCCGGAGCAGAAACTAGGTATGTTGACTTGGGTGTATTTCAGGATTTTAGTTTCCTGTAAGTCCTGGTGCCTCCCGGCCTGCTGGGTCGTGGTGAGGGGCCTGGGGCCAGAGGCGCCTGGAGTTCTTGTCTGGAAAACGGGTCTGCGAGTGGCTGTTGCTGCGCAGATCAATGAGGGGGAAACAAGGGCCGGGAAGCTCCCAGTGCTAGCGAGGCTCGAAGTGCGGCTATTTCCCAGCTTGGATAAAAATGGCCATTTCTCATTCTTGGCCGCAGTGAGCGCAGATGAATGGAGGATTTCAGGTTTCCCAAGCTTCCTTCTAGGCACTGGGGACATAGCAGTGAGCAGGGCTGGCCAGGTCCGCACTTGGGAGGCCCTGTCTGGTGGAAGACAGGTGACTGCTGGCATGTGGCCGCTGGCGGCTCCACAGGAATCGTGGCACATGAATAACAGAACCCTCCCCCCACCCCGGGATGGCCATGTCCTAAAGCCCTGGACCCGGTGACCATGTCATCCTACAGGGCAAGAGGGGCTTAGTTGGTGGGCCGAAGTGGGGGTTCTTGAGCTGGGGGGTTAACCCGGATCGCCCAGGTGGAGCCCAGGTCATCTCAGGGGCTCTAGAAGAGGGAGACGTCAAACTAGTGAAAATGACACATGTTGTGTTAGATATACTTTATTACAATCTGAGGAAATTCATAATGTGATAAACCCCCCATCAGTGACTTGCACACTTCAGATGGGGGAATCGTATGGCGGGTGAATCGTATCTCAATAACGTTCAAAAAACCAAATGAAGAGACACTCTACGGAGCACAAGGTCAATGTCGGGAAAGACTGAAGACCGTCACGTATGAGGGAGACTAAGGTGACCTGAAGGGCAAATGCCCCGTCGGATCCCAAACAGGTTCTGGAGCAGGGAGAGGACATCGGTGACAAAGCTGGTGACATCTGAGATCGTCTGTGGTGTGCCGGGTTGTACCCCTGCTAACGTCTTCATTCGGACCAAGGCAGCCCAGTTATGGTGGATGTTAACATTAGGGGGATGTGGGTGGAGAGCGCATGGAAGCTCTCAGAATTACCCTTATAACTTCTAGAAGCCTCAAATGAGTTCTAAATAAAAAGGTTAAAGAATGGAGGGAGGGAAGAGGGACAAAGTCAGAGAGACGTGACAACAGAAACAGATCAGAAGGAGGTTAGTGGGGGTATAGCTCAGGGGTAGAGCATTTGACTGCAGAAGGAGCTCAGAAGATGATATGTTGCCGGCTCTGAAGAGGGGGGAAGGGGCCGCAAGCCGAGGAGTGCAGGTGCTTCTAGAATCCGAAGGAGGCAAGGAGATGGACTCTTCCCCAGAGCCTCCACAACCCTGCCACCATCCGCATCTCCAACAGCGGAACTGTGTTGTTTTAAGGGCCCACGCTTGTAGGAATTCGTTACAGCGGCCACGGGAGACTCATGGGGACGGTAAGGAGGTTGCAGTGACGGTCGCCACCACCAAGGAGCTCTCAGAAAGGGCGTGGCAGCGTTCTTGAAGCGGACTACACGCGTTAACTCGGTGACTGTTCAAACACCCCTCTTCAAACATCTAGCAGACGGACTATTATTGCCATTTTAGGTGAAGAAACAGGCCCAGAGAGGTTAAGTAACTTGCCCGAGGCCACACAGCTGGATGGGGCATAGTGGGACGCCCGGCTGGGCAGGCGACGACTGCACGCGTGTGTGGCCTCTGCCCTCACTGCCCGGCTTCACCCTGTGTGTCAATGCTGAGCCCACGCTGCCCGTGTTAGGCCCTTTACACAGATGAGTAGGTTAACTTCATAACTACCCTATAGGCTAGGTGTTCTTGTCATTCTCCATCTTACAGGCGGGGAAAAAGGGACCCGATGAGGTGATGTCCTTGCCCGAGGTCAGAAGGACAAGGCTGGGGAATGCTCTCCCATGCCGCTGCTGCCTCCAGCTCCCCTCTCCTGCCCTTGTGTCCATATTCTTTGGGCTCCGAGAATGGGAATGGCGTCCTCATCAGTTGTCCCCGCACCCCTGCATGCCAGAGGCCAAGGGACATCCCAGCCCCATTGTTCAGGCCAGGAAGCCACCCCCTCGCTTGATGGCCAGGGAAGGCGGTCTATGGGGGGAAAGTTCCTTCCCTGAGAGGTGAATACCCAGGGAGCAGGCCCCTACTGGGCCCAGGCCAGAAGGCACAAGCTGGTCCTTTAAGGGAGGAGCTGGGGTGGGGCCGAGTGCTAGGGGTTTCCTTATCAGAAACCCTTTCTTCGGGGTGGGGGTAGACCCAGGACCAAGGGCCGCTGGTGTCAGCAACTGGGGTGGGGGTAAGGGACTCTTGTTGAAGGTCTGGCCTCCTCCCTCTCTGGGCTGGGTTTTCTGCGATGTAAAATGAGAGTGGGGTGGGGGCTCTCGGGGGCCTCTGACCCGGCGGGTGCGCGCTCCCCTGTTTATCCACAAAGACATAGTAAATGCTCACAGGGACATCCACACCAGGTCTACTCCTGAAGGCGCGCAAGGCACCCCCTTACAGTGTGTTTTGGAGGTGAGGAAGCGGAGGCACAGAGAGCTTCCAGAATGCCCAAGGTCACCCAAACAGCGAGCATGAAGCTGGGAGGTATGCCCGGGAATCAGACTGCCGGGGCGCCCACCACCACCCGCCACACCCACTGTCCCGTCTCAGTGCTCACTCTCCCTTTCTCTCCTACCTGCCCCCAACCCCCACCCCAGGCCCCAGCAGCAGAGGGGGGAGAGCTGGATCAGAGATCGGGGCTTGAGGAGTGAGGGTCTCCTTGCAGGAATTGAGGAAGTGGATGTTGCTGGAGCTCTGCTCTCTCCCCGTCTGGACGAGGGCCTCGGGGCCAGCTGCAAACCCTCCCCTGGGTAAGGTGGGGAGGAGATGGCATCTCAGTGAAGGAGAAGTAAGAGTTAAGCAGGTAAGGGGAGGGGGAGCAAGTGTTCTGGGCAGGAGGAACCCCAGGCCCGAAGAAACACAGGGACGCCTGGGTGGCTCAGTCGGTTAAGTGTTCAACTCTTGGTCTCAGCTCAGGTCTTGATCTCAGGGTGGTGAGTTCAAGCCCTGTGTTGGGCTCTAGGCTGGTCATGGAGCCTACTGAAAAAACAAAAACAAAAACAAAAACAAAAACCCACAAAGAATTGGAAGATCTCTACTGCCTGACTTTTTTACTTCCAGCTCCCAGGTGCATTTTCTTAGGCTGCCTGGGCCTCTGCTGTCCTGGGGGCCCCTCCAAATTTCCTCTGGCAGGACTGTCTGTTCAGCTAAGGGGGCCTTCTGATACCGGTCTTCCCCACTGAACTCAGGAGCCTGACTGCCCCGCTCTGATCTGGCCTCTGTCCCTTGCAACTCTGTCACCTGGCCTGAGTGTCTCAGCCTTACTACTGTCATTGGTCTTATGGCTGAATGCTTCCAGCCGGGCTCACACCACACAAGGCTCCTGGACTGTGTGCGGGCAGCACAACCAAGGGGCTGAGCGCCGTGTGGGGCAGGGCAGCCGGTGGGGTCTAGATGGTGGTGGTGGGGGCGCTGGGTTGAGCAGTGGCCCCAGGGACCACCTGGGCATTGGCCAGGTCTGCAGCATTTTCGGGAGATGCCAGGAATCCAGACTTTTGTGAAATCTCCCACATTTTAAGGGAAGGCCAAATTCTAGAAAACGATTTAAGAAATTCTAGAAAACATTTTAAGAAATGTTTTTTTTTTAAATTTTTAAATTTTTTAGAAATTTAAGAAATTTCTAGAAACATTCTAGAAATTCTAGAAAACATTTTAAGGGAAGGCCAAATTCTAGAAAACGATTTAAGAAATTCTAGAAAACATTTTAAGAAATGTTTTTTTTTTTAATTTTTAAATTTTTTAGAAATTTAAGAAATTTCTAGAAACATTCTAGAAATTCTAGAAAACATTTTAAGGGAAGGCCAAATTCTAGAAAACGATTGAGGAAAACGGGCCTGGAGGGGCTGCCAGATGTCACCGCTCTCTGCCTTTTCACCTGCCCAAGGCTCGGATATGCAAATGAGCACCTTGATTTGCATAGAGCCGCGGAGCGGTTGGTCCGCCCTTCCTCCTGCTTGCCCCTTCCCTCCGTGCCTTTGGGATGGAGTGGCCTTGCGGGAGGGGGTGTTTCATCCGTTTTGTTCATCAAAGGATCTGCACGGCCTTGGCCTGCGCCTAGGTGAATGAAGGAGGGAATGATTAGAGGGGCCCATGATAACGGAGGTCAACGAGGTACAGAGGAAGGCCTGCCGGTCTCGCGGGCTGGCTCAGTCGACCGTGCCCAGTTCGACGTCATCTCTCGCGACCTCTCTTTGTTCATCTGCAGAGTGGGCGCAGCTCAGGCCCTTTCCACTGTGCCAGAAACGTGTACGACTTCCTGACCCAGTAATTCCGTTCCAGCCAAGGAGATATCCCTAAATACGGAAAAAAGAAAAGCTTCCTGTGCAAAGACCTCCCAAAATATATGATAGATGGTGCTGAAAAACTGGAAATCACAGAGCTGCCCAATAATAAGGGAATGCTAAGTAAACTATGGAACTTCCACCCGACAAAATACTGAGGCGGCCAATAAAACTGAGGTCAGACGAGAGGGAACAGAACGGTGAGAGGGAAACGAGCCGGGGAGCGCCCACGCTCTAATGGCAGGTCCGAAAGGCAGGATACTACCGTTTTGTTTTTCTTTTTCCTTTTAATATACAGTATGATCTCAGCCACGTTTAAAAAAAAGTCCCCAAACAAAAAACTATGGAAGGAAATACATCAAACCTTAACAATGATTGTCTCTGGGTGGCGGGGCTGTGGGTGGTGATTTTTCTTCCTTATTTTGACTTTTCTGCATTTTTCAGATTTTCGTAAGTGAACATGTATTGTTGCTCTTATAGTCAGGGGATAAAAAATGAGAAAGAATTAGAGTTCGGGGGTGGGAGCTGATGCTGTCTAAGATCGGCCCAGGTCTCTGGCAGGGAAGGTCAAACTCGCCTCCTGGGTATCAGGGAGGTTTCTGGGCTTGGAGTTGGCACCCCGAGCGTCAGAACCAGGGCCACCAGTTGTGACCCTGGGCAAATCAGCTGCCCTTTGGCACCTCCGTGGTGTTCCCCATCAAATAGGGCCCTGTCCCCTGTTTCACAGGGGTAAAAGGAGAACAGGACAAGAACAAGGCCCTGTAAAGCCCTTGGGAACTCTCACTGAATGAACAGAAAAGGTACCGTCCTTATCAGTTCCCGGGAAGGCCAGTTCTGCTTAAGATACCTTTGAAAATGTCAGCATTCTTGCTGGGGAGCCCCTGGGAATATTTTCAGCCCCCAGAGATACAGATGTTCCTGACTCACTTTGGAAAGTAGAACTGGGGTGATTTCCAGAAATGTATCACCAAATGGGAGAGACACACAGCTGGGGGTTAGAGGCCTAGGATCTGGTCCCAGCTCTTCCCCCACAGCTGGGTGACCTTGGGCGAGTCATTCAGCCTTCCTGGCCTCAGTTTCCCCTGTGCCTTAGGCTTTGGACCCAGAGAATACTACAGTTCCTAACCTCTCTCTGTTGAACCCAGACCTTCGAAGCAGGGACACTGGAGTCTGAGAAGCAGCCCCTGTAGCCCGGGGACCCCAGAAGCTCCCATGGGTGACCTGTGACCTCATTTCTTATAGTCTTTTCCCTGGGGTGTGGGGGTTGGAAGGACATTTCCCAGCTGGTCTCTGGAAGCTCAGTCTGCCGTGATGTGATTGTCCTCAGTTTCCCGCAACACCCTCTGTTGCATTTGGCTTCTTAGAGGGTCCCCCAGTGGGGTGGGGCTGCTTCCGGGCAGACAGTGTGTAACCAGACAGAGCACCTGATCACACGGAGCCTGCACCACACTCCCGGCCCCGGGGGTGACAGTCGCCCCGTCCTGGTGCCACAAGGACACTCAGCACCTCAGTCCTGGACATTTCTGGCCTTCTGCTCTGACACATAGCGGCTGTGTTCACACGAACCAATCATGTCCCCAGAAGATGCGGATCGAGGACCGCAGACCTCATCGTGATCTAATTAGCCTCAGGTTCCCGCGTGTCTGGTGCTCCCCCCAAGCTAGGCTTCCCACAGAGTCCTTGCAGTCCAGCACTTACAGATGGGGGTCCGGAGGCTCAGAGAAGTTAAAAACCTCACCCAAGGTCGTGCAGTCGGCTGGGGGTGGGGGGGCAGGGCCGGGATTTGAGCCCAGGCGGTCTGGCCAGAGTCCACACTTGTGACTGTGATGCTTTGAGATCAAGCAGTCTCTTCCAGCAGCTGCTTTGCCAAATGAGAAGCTCAGCACGGGTCAGTGACTTCCCAAGGTCACACAGCAAATCAGTGCAGAGCCCAGAACTGCTTCAGACCCCTGAACTTGGGGTAAGAGCTCTTTTGCCAGCGGGTCTGTCATTCCTGGCTCCTGGGCCCAGCGTGGTGTTTGCCACGCAGATCGGTGGATAATGGGCCCACTGGACCCAAACAACTCTCCATTCATTCGTCCGTCCACTGCCATCCTTCCTGGTGCCAAGGCCTATGACTGGCTGTGAGGGGGTAGCGATGAGCAAGACCCACCTGCTGCTCATAACCCAAGGACTTCCAGGAGGAGGTGACAGCTGAGATATGGTCAGAGGCAGGAGGGAAGAAAGGGGGTTCTGGGACTAGGGAACGGCTGATGCATTCGGGGAAACCCCACGGCTTCTGGGAGTTGGCGAAGGGGAAGGGGAGGAGGCTTCTAGGGTCTGACACTGCTGGGCCGGTGGGTGGGTGACGGGGAAAGGCAGCTGGGGAGTCCAAAGGGGGTCAGCCCCTGACCCAGAGTCCAGGCCAGGAGTCTGAGGCCCACCCATTGGGAGGGAGTGCAGGAAGGGGAGGTTCAGTTTAGGGAAAGGATGTGGCTCCTGACTTCCTGGGTCACAACTGGAAGGGGAAGTGGGGGTTGGGGCTGGGCTGGGTGGGGCTGAGGTCACAAGGCAGGAGGGGTGGTGTAGAACAGCATCCCAGCGGTGGCCTGGGGGGCAGCTCTGCAAAGTGCTAGTCCCTCAGAGGGGGGAAGGGGCTGAAGGAAGAAGATGTAGCCTCTGGGGTTCTCTGACCACATCTCCCTGCTGTTCCTCACTTCCTCACTGGCCTTGTCATTTCTCCAATATACCCAGTTCATTCCTGCCACAGGGCCTTTGTACCTGCTCTTCCCTCCACCTGAGGTGGCTCTCTTCTTTTAATCATTTACCTCTTCAAATGGCAGACCCCAGAGAAGTCTCCTGATGCTTCTAAACCACACTGACCCCTCCCTGTCCATCTTCCTGTCCCCAACACCACTCAAATGTTCATTATTGCCCATCACCGTGTGCCATTTCATGCCCACTTGCTTACTTGTTCACTGTCTGTCCCCATCTCAGGACATAAGCTCAAGTGGACGGGGGGCTTGGTGGATCTGGTTCATCACTGAATCCCCAGCTCCTGGGGACAGTGCCTGGCACCCAGTGGGCCCCCAACAACATGGCACTGAGCGCTCACTATGTACAAGACACAGCTCAATGGGCAGTAACTTACTTAATTCTGGAAACCCTGTGGGCAGGGGCCAATCCTGGGTTGGTGAGGCCTGAAGCTGAATTAATCTTGGGACCTTTCAGGAAAACACGTATGCTTAGAAATATAAAATAGGGATTTTACATGTGCCTTAGAATAGCTATGCGCGTGAGTGGGGCTGGGCCTTCAAGTTAAAAGACTGCAAGGTTTGGATGTTATAAATCATCTGTTGAACATGTGAATGACCGATCAGCTTTCAACAAATGATTTACCTTCTCAGGGTCTCAGTTTCCCCCATTTGGAGCATGAAGTATAATATACCCTGAACAGGCTGGAGGGCAGCCTGTTTTGAGAGGCCCCTTCTCTCACCCATCGGGGGTTTTATTGGACTGGAATCATTCATTCACTCATTCATTCATTCAAGAGACATCTGAAGCTCTACTATGGGCCAGGCCCTGGGGACAGAGCAGTCAAAACAGCACGTCTGTTGGGAGGAAGCTCGCCTGACGATGGCAGACGGCAGCCCACAGAATGGCTGAGATACAGTGGGTCATCACCATCAGGAGGGAGGAGAACCAGTGGAGAAAAATAAAGCAGGAAGAGGATGGGGGGGGGTTGGGGGGCACGGAGTTGGGTGGGGGGAAGCCTCACTGAATCGGTGACATTTGAGCTGAACGCTGAGGGGAGCCAGGGTGAGTTAGGCAGGTGTGCAGGGAAAAGAAACCTGAGGCAGAAGGAACAGCATTGGTTAAGGTAAGAGCCAGCTGAGTTTGGGCACCAGCTAGAGGCAGCACGCGGGAGGAGAGTGGAGGCAGCTGAGCTCAGAGAGGCCTGGGGCAGATCGTGGAGGGCCTGTGGGTTGCTGCCAGGACTTGGGGGAGACGGGAGCCCCTGGAGGGTTTGAGCAGAGGCATCTCTGTTACACGGTCCTCGCCCTGGCTGCTGTGCAGAGACGAGCCACAATTCAAGGACCAAAGGAGGGAGACGGGTCAGGAGGCCACTGCAGGCGTCCAGGCAAGAGGTCATGGCCGCCGGGATTAGGGTGGGGGGTGGACGTGCGAGATCCTGGATTATTCTGAGATTATTCTGAATATCGGTCCAGCAGGATTTGCAATGGGTTATGTTCCCGTGAACTACCGCAGTCTAACCAACAAACCCCACAGCATCTTAAAACGATCAGAACCATTTCGTTATTTCTCATGGTTTCTGCACCTCAGGAATTCGGGACGGGCCCGGCTCGGTGGTCTGGCCTGGGGTCTCGCGTGCAGCTGCAGTCAGTGGCTGGAGCTGGGATGGCAGGGTGGAGGCAGTGTCTGCGGGCTGGGCGTCTGTCCCCTCCTTCGGTCCAGCCACGGCCTCTCTGTTGGGTCTGCGTGGGCTCATTGGGCTTCCTCCCAGCGTGGCGGCCCGGAGCCCTCAGGCAGGGTCCCCAGAGAACCAAGCGGAAGCTACGCTGCCTTTTCTGACCTAGCTCGGAAGCCACAGAGCATCCCTTTTGCAAATTCAAGTCTACCTAGATTCAAGAAGAGGAACACGGGATGAGCGTCGGCAGGGCGCCGTTAAGAGTGTGTAGGATGGGAGAGACCGCTGTGGTTCTCTCTGGAAAACGCAACCTGTCACAGACTGCAGAGGCGGGATCTGGGTGCTGTCACTGGGTGACGTGACCAAAGTGCTCAGCCTCTTCATGCCTCCGCTTCCTCAATTGTAAGGGGGTGGGGGTACCAGAGACACCCCAAGGTTGGGATTCCACGCTAGCCGAGCCCCCCCCCCCAGGGATGCGCTCGGCGACTGTGGGCTTCTCCTGCCCACGTCTCACTGGCCACATAGGCTCCACTCTGCGGCCCAGGGAGGCTCCGGTCCACGGAGACAACAGAAGCAGACGCTGAGCAGCTGGGCCTCGGGGTGGCTGTCGACCCCACACCACCTGTCTGGGCCTGGACCACCCTCCTCGTGTGTGCTCCTGTGCACATGCATGTGTACGGGTGTGCTCGTGTATGCACACCCACGTGCTCAGTGCTTGGGCAGGCGTCCCTCTCCCAGCCCAGCTGTGGGGGCATCTCAGCCTCTAGCTGGCCGCTCCAGTGGGAAACCTTGCCTCTTCTGCCGTGGCCAGACGCTCATCTGGTCCCGAGAATTCCTCTCAAAGCCAGTTCTCAGGGTCGCCCCCCTTGACCTGTCTTGGGCCAGGACTGTCATGGTCACCGCCTCCAGCTGACTGGATCCCTCCATCCTCCTTGGGCCTCCTCCCCAGGGCCCATGTGGGCGCAGAGCCCTCCCAGGTGCAGGCATGGAATTCTAGAAAGGGCGACACTGTGGAGCTAGAAGTCAGGTCAGTGATGGCCAGGGCCAGGGCCAGGTGCACGAAGGAATGTTTAGGGTGGAGAACACGCCCCGTGTCCCCTCCGGGTGGGGAGTGACACGACTACATCTGTCCAAGTTTTGACACCTGCTGACTTTTCCACCCTGCTAAGCCGACAACAACAAAACCTTCCCGGGGTCCTCATCTGTCTGAGCGCTTGTCGAGCCCCTGCGGTGTGGCTGGCCCTGTTCTGGACACGGGGCACAAAGCGGGGGTTGAGGCAGAGGAGATCCCCATCTTCATGGGGGGTGCCAGTTGGCGGCAGACGAGTTAGAACTACAGGGGACATAGCAAGCAGCAATGCGAGGGAAGGATCAAAGCGGCCAAGGAACCAGGAGGCACCAAGCTCATTTCGAGGCCTTCAGCAACCTGTCCCCTCTCCACAGTCCCCTCCCAGAGGTCTCCCTTTCAGACTGTTCCCCAGCAGCCCCAGGGGCCAGGCTCTGGGAGAGGGGGGCCTGATGGCTGGTGCTTCCTGTCTCACCAGCAGAGGACAGCGGGATGGGACACGTGCCCCGGTGCCCCCTCCTCAATGGCAGGACGAGGGGACATTAGGCGTTTTGAGTCCTCACGAGCACGCCCTCGGCACACACGTGCTCCAGGCTCTGGCGCACACATTGTCCTCGGACACTGGTGCACACACTCAAACATGGGGCTCTGGCCTGCGTGTCAGTCCACACCCCGACTTTGGTGCCTGTTCTCTTTCGATCCCATTCAAGGGCTTCTACCTTCTTCGGGAGAGCGCTCCCTGGGCAGACACAGGTGGGTGTGCACGCGCTCGGACCTCCTGGCTCTGCTACACACGTGGTTAGTGCGGCTGCTCGTGGCGGGCTTACTCGCCACGTGTTCTGTCTCTGTCTCCCCCACAGCCCTGCGAGGTGGGCACCATCGTGACCACATCTCACAGATGGGGACACAGAGGTGCTAAGTGGGGTTAGTTATCTTGCCCCAAAACTGTAGTGACAGTGGAGAGCCGGGATCTGAAGCCAGGCCGGCTGGCTCTGGGCTCTGGCGTTTGTGGCTCTCCATGGAGATCACTAGGTGTTGGGGACACCTGTCTGCAGTGTCTCCTGCTCTTGGGGAGGCCCCGTGCCCCACGTGTGCCTAGCACCTCAGAGCTGACCCAGCCCTCTCCCCTCCTGAGATGCGACAGTGATGGGTCTCGCTCAAGGTCACACGGGTTGATGGCAGAACCCGGACTGGACCCCAAATCCATGACTCCCGGTCTCCCCATCTTGCCCTGCTCTCCAGGGGTATTGAGCTGCTGGTCACTGCCCTCCTGCTGCATAGACTCAGGAATTTTCTGGAGAGCCGTGAACAAGGAGAGGTGGAGTGCCTCACTGTGCAGGGCGAGGAGCCTTCCTGAGGAGGCAGAATAGCCAACCTAGTTTTGGAGGGGTTAAGGGGAAGGAGGGGTGGTGTGAAGGGCCCTGCGGGGGGCTGAGAACAGCAGGCGTGCCTCATCGTGCCTGTCCCAGCCAGAGGACAGGGACCCTAGCATCCAGACCTGCCCCCACAGCCCCAGGGAGAGCAGGGTCAAGGCCAGGGACGAGGGAAACCCGAGCAGGGTACCTGTCTGGAGGTGAGGAATGTCGGCCCAGGAAGTGTGGCTCGCAGCCCATCCTCTCGCGCTCTGTAGAAGGCTGTGCACGGCCAGGCATTGTTCGCGGGTTTAAAAATAAAGGCATCTTGGCCTGGGCCCTGCTGGCAGAGCAGGGGAGGGGGTGGCCCTGCCCCAGGCCTGAAGGGCATCTGGCTGGAAAAGGAGGCCTCACCCAGCTCCACCACCAGCATAGCTGGGAGTGTGTGTGTGTGTGTGGGGGGGGTGGTCCCCAGAGAATTGCCAGCTCCTCGGCTTCTGTGACGAGATGCAGGCAGAGGGTACCTGGTGCTGTCTGTCCTGTCTTCACTTCGGCCACTCAGGGCTGCCCATCACACTTACCAGAAGTTTCCAACAACCTGGGGCCCCTGGGGAGACCCAAGTCTCCTCCTAGCACCCTCTCTCCCCCACCAGCTGATAATACTGACAATAATAGTTGTGTCCCAACAGCCCTGGTGGGGAAGGCACTGTTACTACCCTTAAGCAAATGAGAAAAGCGAGGCTCAGAGAGGTTTAGTCACTTGCCCAAGACCACACAGCTGGCCAGTGGAGGATCCAGGGCTCAAACCCAGGTCTGACTCCTGAGTCAGGGTCCTAACCAGGTGCCTCACTGTCCCTCCCCACTCCAGGGCTCCACCTCCTCCCAGTCTCCGGTTCCAGGCCCTTATCCTGGGCAGCAGAAGCAAGAAGCAGTCTACTTCTCCCAGGGGGTCAGGGAGGGGGGCAACCAACAGACGAGGAGCGCTGGGGTGTGCCAGGGCCTGGGTCGGGGGTGGGCTTGGTGCTTCCTTATTCAATTCTTTTTTTTTTTTTTTTTAAAGATTTTATTTATTTATTTGACAGACAGAGATCACAAGTAGGCAGAGAGGCAGGCAGAGAGAGAGGAGGAAGCAGACTCCCTGCCGAGCAGAGAGCCCGATGCGGGGCTCGATCCCAGGACTCTGGGATCATGACCTGAGCCGAAGGCAGAGGCCCTAACCCAGGCGCCCCTCCTTATTCAATTCTTACACTAAGCCCTTGCACAGGGGGATCGTCCCCATTTTGTCGATTAGGAAACTGAGGCCCAGGGAGGCAGTCATGGTCGAAATGGGATTTGAACCTAGGTCAGCCTCAGCCCAAAACATTTTTCCTCACATTCAGTGTCTGAAGGGATGATAGGAATCCCCAGCACAGAGCCCTACCTCCCCCGACCCTTAGCAGGGCTCCAGTATAAACCAGGAGGCACTGAGGGTTTGAGGAGCTGGAGGGAAGAGTGTGATGGGGGCGGGGAGGGGGCTGCTGCCAGGGAACCAGCTCCCCCCTCCTGGAGAGACGGTCAGTAGCTACTGCAGGCCCATAGTCCAGAGTGCCCCCCACCTCAGATGGGACTGGCAGGGCCCTGCCCTTCCCCGATGGCTCACGGCTGCCAGCCTCCCCATTCCAGACAAGATCCAGTGATCCCCTGTCCGCCCCCCCAGGCCTCTGGCGAGGTTGGCAATCTGGTGCTGGCTCCGGAAAGCGACATTCCAGAGGCCCCCCACAACTCCCTGCCAACCTCAGATTCTTGGCAGAGCTGGGGGGCGGGGGTTTGCGGTCGGGGAGGATTGTGGGAGGGGCCGGAGTCAGAACACCTGTCCACAGGAGGTGAGAGGAACCAGGCCAGAGACAGGGCAGACCCCCCAACAGAGACAGGGCGGACCCCCCCGCCCACCCGCCACTTCCCAGGGACCGTGCGTCTCTGGCCTGCTCACCACCCTGAGGGCAGCATCTCAGACACGGCTTTCTTGAAAAGACACATCCTTTTCACGTGGCAAAGTTCCTCTTCCTACCTTCTATAAAAGGATTTCCAGGCAGAGTTGCCACTCGCTGTGTGACCTCGGGCAGACACGTGCCCTCTCTGGGCCTCAGAGACTCATGAGAGGGCTGAAGTGGGAAAATCTTGAATTTGCCCTCCAGCAAACAGTGTTTATTATCCCAAGGTGCTGGACTTTAGTCTCCTCTCTGGGCTCCCTGCGGGTCCCTCTCCACAGAGCAGCCAACAGATCCTCTAAAATCTGAGGGAGGCTGGGACTCCCCTGCTCGTCGCCTCCGGGGAGGGCACCACCTCTCGCTCAGGGAATGCTACCCTGGCTTCTTCCCCATCTGGCCCCTGCAGCCTCCTGACCCCCGTTCCTGCCCCTCTCTCTCCTGGGAGTGGACTCCCGACTTCCTTCTCTCCTTGGAGTCTGCCCTTGCACCTCCTCTGGCCTGGAGGGCTCAGCCACACCGAACCCTTCGAATAGTTCTTTGTGGCCATCCAAGTCTCAGCTCAAATGTCACCTCTCCGAGAGGCCTCTCCTGACCCTCTCTCTAAATCAGGGCAGCCACGCCACCCCCTCCCCCCCGGTGTCGTGATCCCATCTCTCTGAGTTATGTCCTTCATAACATGTGTCAGAACGAAAGCGATCTTGGTCATTGACTGTTTGCTCGCTTGCTGACTGTCTTTCGTCCTCGGCACGCTCCACTCCGGGAGGGCAGGCCCGCTCTGTCCCCAGCGCTGGGCCGGACGTGCAGCTCGAACTCAGCCTGTCTTTTCTCAGTGACCGACTAGAGACCTCGTGCACCTTCCTACTCGCCCCAGGCCCCGGGTTCCTCACCATGTGCTTCTTCCCTGGGAGGGGCCCACCCCTGCCTCTGCGGCTTCCCCGAACCCAAGCCGGTGCTGAAGTTCTCAGGGACTCAGCTCAGGGCCGGGCGGCCCGAGGGGCAGGGTAGGCAGGGTGGGAAGGCCCACGGCCCTGAATCCCGGGCCGCCCACTCCCCAAGAGCAGGAGTCTGGCCTTGGACCTGGAAACCCCCTGGGCCCTGCTGCTGGGCAGGCAGTTCCGGGGTGACCTCATCGCCTTGAAAGGAGGGCAGCAGGGGCAGGAAACCGAGGACGCATCAGATGGGCTAAATTTAGAGTGTTTGATTCAGCTCAGGGAGGACAATATTCCTGGAGTCCCCATTGTTTGTGAGGGGCCAGAGGGCAGGCTGTCCGTTGAATGGCTGGGTCTGAGCCATGCCAGGCTGTCTGGGCAAGCCGAGGTGGGGGGTGGGAGGTGGTAGGGGTGGGGGGGGTGACCCAATCCTTGCTGGGGGAGAAGCCAGGTCAAGGGTCCCAGGGGCAGAGCCTGGCGGAGTGGGTGCCAGCTCTGGGGGCTCTGCCCTTGGGATTAAGGCCCAAGGTGGGAAGGAGGATGCCTTCGAGATAAGGAAGGGGGCTCTGGGCGGTTACTGCTCAGCTGTGTGACCCTCACAATGGCCAAGACAGCCATTAGTCCCTCTCCCTATTCTACCATTTTACAGGCCAGGAGCCTGAGGCTCAGACCCAGCAAACTGAGCCACCCCTGGGCCACACAGACACCCCGTGTCCTGATGCCCCAGCCTGGGGCGGAGGCGTCAACTGTGCCAGAGCCCTGCACCCTCCCAACCAGGACAGGTGCTACGGGCCCTCACGCTGGCAAAGCCTGCTCCCCGCAAGGCCAGGCAGCTGCAGGGGGATTCGAGAGGAGGGTGGCTCCGCCCAGGCAGGCTCCAGAACCCGTTGCCATGGCAACCCTGGGGTCCAAGCCTGCCCTGCTCTGGAGGCGAGCCTGAAGCCGAGGATTTCCCTGGGCGAGTGGGCAGGGGCTGGAGCAGGCTTCTGACCCTTGCCTGCCAGAGCCCAAGACTGGGTCAGTGGCCCTGCGCAGCTGCCTGCGCTAGCCCAGTGCTCCTTGACGGTGTCCTGTTTCTACACCCACATCTCGTGCCCACACCGCGGCCAGGCAGCCAAAAGAGGGTGGGGATCGCCCTAGATCCGAGGCCTTCTCCCCGGACGGAGAAGAAATCGTTTTCCCCAGCTCACAGGCTGCGAGTCCTTCCTGCAAGTCCCACTGGGGCCCAGGGAACTCCTTGGGCCACCTGCCCTTGGACATGGGGGCAGGGACTAGACGTTGCAATGGACCCAACCTTCCCACTAACCTGTGACAGGCACAAGGAGAGGACCAAGGATGCTCACTGTGGGCCCGGCTCTCTTTCCTCTTCCCGGCTCAGGGAGGGCCTCGGGAACGAAGCCCAGGTCCCCTCCCCCCGCCCACAGTTCCAGGTGAGTAACCAGAGCGTCTGAGCCCGGATGAGGCTTGTCTCACACCATACATGGGGCTCTAGCTTTGCCTGTCCTCCTGGGCCCTGCCTGCTGCCAGTGCCCGGGCTCCAGACCCCCACTCCCTGGAGCCCCACTGCCCTGCCCCGGGCGGTGGCCCAAGGCTGTTCGCTGCTCCTCTTGATTTCACATCATGACTCATGTTATCATGTTCTCAGGAGCTGAGTAACCACCTGAGTTATTTATACCCTGGCTTAGCAGGCTTCCTTCCCTCCTCCCAGAACTCAGGCAGGGAGGACTGGGAGGGGGTGGGGAGGAATCTCGGGGGGGGGGGATGTGGACTGGGAGAAGGCAGCTGAGCACCCCCCGTATCACCTCCCCTGGGGTACCACCCCCGTAAAACACCCAAAAATAACCGTGACTATCCCAGCACAACAGGATGGGCCTGGATCTATGGCATCGATATATAGGTATTATGATGGTTTGGGGAGGGGGGAATTCCTTTCCCGAGCGAGTCACCCGTCTGGAAAAATAAAGAAGGAAAAAGCTGAAATTTTTTCCTTCCATCAAAACAGGAAGGAGCTGGGGGAGGTTGGGGGGGTGGATGGGGAGATGACGGGTGGAGGCTGAGATGCATCCTCTCCCCTGTGGTGGTCTTCAGGGAGGGGAGGCCCGGGGCACCTGCACACAGGGCCCACTGGCCCTCGGCTGGCCCTGGGTGCCCCCCCCGTGGGTATCCCTGGCCGCTCAGGGACGTTTTCGTCCCCTCCCTCCCAGGCCTGTGTACGTTCACGGACACACACAGATGCCCACGTGCGCACAGACCCATATCCCTCCTCCTCCTCCCCCCTCACCATCCCTCTCATACGCACATCGCACAGACACACTCGCTCACCCCCACGTGCCGCCACCAGATCCCACAGGAGAAAAGATCTCACCCTGGGTGGGCGGGACTTGGGAGGTCTGCCTTCCTGACTTACTTGTTTTTCCCTCCCCTGGAGCACTGCTCTGGGAGTCCTACAACTTAAGTTTGCCTCTGACTTTGCTCCAACAATGGCCAGCAGGATGACCTCAGGGAAGTCACGGTTCCTCTCTGGAGCCTCAGTTTCTCATCCGTAATAGGGGTCATTCCCGTGCTGCTTTCCTCGGGGGCCAAGAGTCGGTCTCATCCGAGCAAGGGAGAGCCAGAGCTCCCACTTCCTGAGAGCCCTCTGTGTGCTAAGCATCTACAATCAGTCGCTAGATTAATCCCGTCACCCAATGTGCTAGTTCCAGAATTATCCTCAGCTACATACAGCCCAGAGGGCAGGGACTCACCCAGGGTTACACCGCTGGGGTGTGGTAGAGGTTGGTTTTGAACCCTGGGCTCCTCCAAGGAAGAATGAAGGAGGTGCCGTCAGAGCCCCAAGGAAGTGGAGGAGGAGGAAGGGGAGGAGGTGGAGGGGAGGAGCAGGAGGTGGATGAGGGAGATCTCGCTTCTCTGGCCTCGTGCTCCCGCCTGGGACCACTGATGACAACGCCGTGTCCTCAGGAGGGACGTGCCCTGGTGGTCATGGGACGCATCCATGCCCAACGAGCGTCACGCCTGCTGTGGTGGTGGTTTCCATTAAGACGGTTAGTCACTCCCACTGGGCTGCCCTGTTTGCTTATTGACTTATGTAAGCACCGCCTGAAGGTGTTTGTACAGTTCTCTGTCTTTCTGTCTGTCTGCCACCTGCCTGCCTCAGCCTGTATGCCCCTCAAGGGTAGGGGGCTCCAGAGAGGTGAGTTGGCAATGTAACACCCAATCCTTCATGAGGACAAGTCTGGGGTACCGGGCAGGGCCTGTCTGCACACACTGCCCGCAATCAGATTGTGTTGGGACCCCATTTTACAGATGAGGACGCTGGGATCCTGGATTTTGCTCCTCCCAGCTCCACACTGGACAGCCCAGGACGGCCACTCAGGGAGTCGTAGCTCCGAAGCCTTTGGCATTGGTTCAAATCTGGCTTGGTGACCCCCTGATTGTGTGAATCAGGGAGGTCATGTGATCTCCCAGGACTCAGTTTTCTTGTCTATAAAATGGGGATAAAATACTTTGTTCTCTCTGGATCATTGGGTGCTCAAGGAGGTCGGCATATTCTTTCGATCCACATGAAATCACGCTGCTTGGCCATTTTTGACCTTCCCTTTAGATCAGGGCTTCTGTGTGCCTGTGGATCGCTGGGAGTCTTCTTAAAATGCAGATGCTGAGCTGACAGGTCTGGGGAGGGCCCAGCACCGTGCACTTCTGACAAGCCTCCAGGGGCGGCAGCAGCTGGTCGGGGGACCACACTCTATGGAGCAATGGTGGGGATCTGGATGACGATTGAAAGGGAGTGGCTGAGCTGTAGGCTGAGCAACTGTGCGCCAGGCACTGGGCGGGCGCCACGGGCGCCCATCCCCACGGGCGCCCATCCCCACATCTGGTCTCTCAGCAACTGCGCAAGGCAAATGTAGTGATCCCAGTTCGCCGCTGAAGAAAGTGAGGCTCAGAGAGGTCGGGGTCCTGCCCAAAGACACACAGCCAGGAGCTGGCACAGCAGGGTCTCAGAGCCAGGCCTGCAGGGCTTGCAAACCAAGGGCCTGTCCGTGGATCCAAACCCCTGCACAGGTTCACAGTCCCTGCCCTGGAGAAGCTCGCAGGTCTTCGAGCGGGTGGGGTGGTGAGTGGGGTCCTAAGATACACCCAGGACACGGAAGCCTCCTCAAGCAGCCTCTCGGTAGTGGCAAGAAGGGACAGCTTGCTACTTCTGGGAACTCACTCCAGGGAAAGTTCCCCAGCAGGCAGGCAGGACTGGTGAAGAAGTGGGCGAGATGTGGTTGGAGCAGAGAGTGAAGGCTGAACTGAGAGGGGCATCGTCACAAGTAAAATTGTGGTCTGGGGCAAAAATTAGCCATCCACTCTTCCTTGTGAACTGCAGCTTCATCCAGAACCTTCTCCCATATCCATCTGTTTCCCTCCCTCTCTCACTGACCACACTTCCCGACTCACCACCCTGGGGACCTTGCCCCCCACTCCCCACCAGCAGGAGAGGGCTGGGGGTCCCTGCCATTGGCAAAACTGTCGCTCATTTCTGTCCCTGCCTCACTGTGTGATCTTGGGCAAGTCACGTGTTGTCTCTGAACCTCAGGTATCCCCTCCGAACAGCCTTGGCTTGTATAGCAGGGACAGGAGCTTGAACATCGATGTTGTGTCAGACTTTCTCCCCAAGGAGGGCTTCCTAATAACAGTGGGAGGAGATGGGGACTCTGGTGAGGAAAAGGAGTGAGGAGGGCAATGACCATCCATTACTTGCCATCTGTGTCTCCTTTCTAGCAGCCTCCCCCGTCCAGGATTAGCCCACCGTGGTGCGGCACCACACATGGCAGAGAAAGGAGGCTCCTTTGGCCAGGGGTCCAGCCCAGTGCCCACCAGAGGACCTTCCCCATGTAGGGGTGGAGCAGAGGCAAAACCAGTGGGTGAGGGCGGGCAGTGTCCAGATGGGCTGGGCAGTTGTGTTTCATCTTTGACTGGCCTGGCAGGCAGGGACAGATGTTCAGAAGATGATGCTGGCACCAGGCTGCCCAGGTTCAAGTTCCAGCTCAGCAGGTTGTGAAGCTTAACTGGGTGAATTTACCTAAAAATCTGGGCTCATCTGCTCTCAGGAATATTGGGGACGAATCTATGACTTTGTCACTGTGATCAGCTTCCCATCCTTTGGACAGGTCCGTTGTGTTTCCTGCAGTTACAAATATCTTCCTCCGGAGGGCTGGGGAGGGTCTGTGGGCTGCTGTATCCCCACCAAAAGGGGCTGCCTGCTACCTGCCGGCCCTTCTCCCCCTCGTGCACCATCCCAGTCGAATCTTCAGAGCACACGGGCGGCAAGGACATCCTGATTTGGAAAGGACCGGTTAACCCAGATCTAGCACACAACTTCCCATTTGCGGGGCCACAAATGGCTCCCCGCCCTGAGGTGGTGGGCAGGTCTTGGGGGCCCGCTGCCTCCGGCCCTGCTCAGTTTCCTCTGTGTAGCTCACTTAATTTGTTTAATTTTCTGCATGGAAAGTGACATGAAACGCTGGGCGGCTCCAATCCAGGCCACACAGCGGGCATCATGTAATGGGGGGACGGGAGAAGTCTGGGCTTTGGCATCAGGGCTCTGGATTCAAATCTTGACACTGTCGCTTCCTTGCTGGGTGATGCTGGGCCAGCGAGTGTCCCTCTCTGAGCCTCAGTGCCCCCTCCCCCAGGGATGAAAAAGATAAGAGCACCAGCCCTCCAGGAAGTGGCTTGTTCCTTTGCTGGTAGAATGGTGACAGTTGCTATGCTCTCCTCAGGCAGAGCGCTTGGCTCAGGGCGAATGTGCTGTAGGGGAGCGCATCCCAGTCACCAGAGGCCCAGCCAGGAGCAGCCAGGGGTTAGGGGTGCCCAACACCAGCTCCGGGGTGGAGTCATCTCCCAGCATGTTTGGGGGGGGCGTAGGGGGCTTTGCTCCATTTCCAGCCAGCTTGCAGGACAGGTGGATCTGAGCTGTCCCGTCCAAACATCCTCTTCCTTGTCTGGAGACTAGAGGAGCTAAAAATGCATAACTCAGCCCCAGCAAAACAAACACCGAGCTTCCCTTGCCTTTGTATACAGGACACGAGGCCCAAGGCAGCAGAGGCAGTGTGGTGGGCTCCCCCAGGCTGCCCTCGGCCTAGGGGGGAGGGATCTGTCTGTCTGCCTTCCTGGGGTTCTCTCCTGCCTCCCTGGTCCTCACATCCACAATGGCCAGAGCCTCACCAGTGTGTGGGCGTTTCCAACAGAAGTGGTGGGGGGCTCATTGTGAGGAGCCCCCCCTTCCAGGTGATGTGACCAGTAGCCTGGCCGGCCTTGGGCTCCGCCCCAAGCCCTGTCTCCCGAGCTCACAGGTGGGTGTGTGCGCGTGCGCATATGCCTGCGGCTGGAGGGCTGGAGCCCTAACAAGGATCAGCCCAGCACCAGCAACCAATATGTGTGCAGCGCACTCGCCACGCTTTCAACACTGAGGATGCGTTAACCCCGTGAGGTGATCACTATGGTTATCCACATTATATAGATGAGAAAGCCGAGGCTCAGAAAGGTGAAGTTCAAGGTCATGGGCTAGTAAATGGCAGACCAGGCTTTGAACCCCTGCTGTCTTTGCTGGGAAGCGTCTGGTTCCTGACCCACAAAAGGAGCACCAACGCAGAAATAGCTCCCTTCCTGGGGGAGGGTGAAGCAGGCTGGGGCCAGGAGGCAGGGGCAGGGCAGGGAGGGGTGAGGGGCCAGCTGACTGCCGCTACCTGGTGTGGGGGTAGATGCCTGCTTTGCCATCATACAGCCTCAGGCTGGGGCCTCGGGCCATTTGTGGCTTGGCCTTGGACTGTCCCCAATTTGGAGCCTGACCTCCCACCTGCCCCCCATCAAGCTGGAAAAAGCAAACACGCCTGGCATGGGGCCTGCTAGGCCTCTCTCAGGAGAACGGGGATACCCACTCTGGACTTGAGGGCCCAAGGCTGCCCCCGGGATGGAAGCCAGCTCCTTCCTTGGCCCTGAGCCCCCACTCCCAGAGTCTAAGATATTTTTGATGGAGGAGAGCTTAGACTGCTCTAGACATACAGTCTAAAAAGGCCTGGCCTTGGGGGGGGCCTTCAGCAATTAGCAGAGGGCTGTGGCCACTTGGTTTTCTGCTGGGCTCACACCTATCAAGGGGGTGGGGGGGTGAGAGTTATGGGGTGTGGCTTCCAGCCCACATAAACAGCTTCCAGAACTATTGGAAAGCCTGATTCTTCAGGGCCCCATTGCCAAAGATGGGCCGGGGTCTTTCCAGGTCTGCGAGGTGCCCCTGTAGAGTCCGGTTTAGAGGCTCACGTTATAAGCCCCCTCCCGGAGCCCTTTCACCCCCTCAGGCAGGGCATAGCATCTTTGCACCACAAGGCCAGGACTCAGAAGAAGAAAAAGGCAAGATATGTATTCATTTATTCTTTTCTTTAGCAGATGTTTATTGAGCAACTGCAGTATTGTGGGAGCTGGTGGGAGCAAGACCCTTGCTCACCCGGATCTCAGTCTAGAGCTAGACTGATAAATGGGCAATGACAATACCATGCGGCACATGCTGTGGGAACCCAGAGCGAGTTCCAAGCCCAGGGGGCTTCCTGGAGGAGGTGTTAAGTCAAGTCTCACAGGAGGAAGAGGAGGAGGTGTTCTTTAGAGAACTGCTGGTGTGGAAAGACCCCCGCATTGGGATGGTGTCTGCGAGGAGCGGGCACAGGAAAGGGGTTCTCCTGAGCAAGGTATTCAGGCCGGGTGCCCTGTGGTTCTGGCCGCCTCTGCTGTCCCTGTCCTGCCACTTCTAACCAGCGCACGAAGACGTCTGGACTGTGATGATGTGTGTCTAGCTCACTCAAGAGCCTGGTAGGTCGCAGAGTCCCGGCTCTGGGTCTGCTTTCTTACATTTCCTCTTAGGGCCTGCAGATCGGGCGTGCTCAGTGATGCAGCTCCCACAGCCTCTTCGCATCCTTCCCCTGAGGCTGAGCCGTGTGCTCCCTCCTTTGTGCTCCTCCAGCACTTTTGTGTGTAAGTCAGAACTGCTGTCTGTACAGCACTTACAGTTGGCAAAGCACTTGGACATATATTCATGGATTTGATGCTCACAAAAGTGTAAAATGTGTCCTAATTCTCATCGTCAGTCATCACCTGCCAAGAGGCAGCATAGCATGGTGGTTTAAGCCTGTGGGTTCCACAGCTGGAATGCTTGGGTTGGAGTCTAGCTCTACCACTGTACTGGCTGTGTGACCTTGAACAAATTGCTTCAACTCTCTGTGCTTCAATTTCCCCCTTTGTTAAGACAGGAGCAGCACACCTAACTGCTACATGCGGAGTAAAAAGAACACTCCTATGACGTGGTCCCCTCGATGATAATGGGAGCTGTTCTCATCTCTTTTATGGATAAGGATCCACAAGGTCAAGGTCAACATCACCTAGTGTCCTGTGGTTTTATGTCCAAGTCTTTAGACTTCAAGTCTTGTGTTTCGGGATTATCTTCCCAAATCCCCACACCTCAATCTCCCCTGTCACCCTGTCTCCTGATTTATCTGTTTATGCATCTGTCTGTCCTTCTGGATAGGGGCTCTGCTAGGGCAGGAGCCTGTATTAGCCTTGTGTGTTCTCCCCAGCACCTGAAATAATGCCTGGCCCCCGGGGAACACTCAAACTCTGTGTTGAAGGAACGATGCACTCCGTGTGTCCGGCATCCTGCTCGGTCCTTCCAGATGCATTTTCTCCTCTGAGCCTCCAGACCGCTTCAGGACCTAGCTAAGAATTCTACAACTGCACGGAGGTATAATAAAATGCATAGATCAGTTCTGATGTAGGTAGATACCCGTGAACTCATTGTTCCCAGCAAAGCTGATAAACATCCCCATTGCCCCTAACATTTTCCCGAGCCTCCTTGAAATCCTTCTCTCCCTCCAATTCTAGATTTATTTCTAGCTTCCAGGGGGAGGAAACTGAGGTACGGAGAGGTGAAGCTTCCCAGAGACACCTGACCTGCTCAAGTGGCCACACCAGGATTTGAACCAAGGTGACCTGCCCCCAGCCTGCCTTCTAGCCACTGTGCCAGGCTGCCCAGGTGGTCGCGGGTAGAGGGCAGTGCTTGTAGCTGTTTGTAAAGAGGCCGGCCTGGCAAAATCCTCCCTCCTCTGGGCCCCCCTCGCTTGGGTCCAAGAAGACGGCTTCTGAAGAGACAGCGGGTGTGCCTGTCTGGGCGACAGAGGCGTGAGGAGCAGGCTGGCACCCCAAACGGATGTCTGGGTACCAAGGGCAGACAACAGAGAGTGCAAGAGGACCAGAGAAAGGTGCCCTATGGCCAGGAGCCCGGTGATACAATGAGGCTGCGGGTCCCGTGGTGGGTGCTGGGCTGGGCGGGCGTGTGTGTGACTCTGTGACTGTGATCCTGTGACTGCGGGGCCACCGCAGCTCTTTTGGCGCTGGGGGTAGAAGGCGTTAACCGTGTGAATGCTGGTGGGTGTCCCCCCCCACCCCGCCCCCGGCCCCGGGGCCTCAAAACCTGGGGGCTGAGGGAGGTAGTAAACACCAGGGGGACTGTGGGATTGCCATGGCGGCCCTGCAAGGATGCTGCAGGGTGGTGGGGGTTTGTGTGACTTTGCAGTTCAACACACTGGCAGTGCCTGTGGTGTGCCAGGCAACCAGCGAGGAGGCGGAGACACCGACCCAGCTTTCTGCTGAATGGTACTGGCTGCGGGGTCTGTGTGATCACCTTGTGGCTGGCTCCCAGCTCTGTGCTGTCTGCCTTTTCTGGCCCCAGGTCCTCCCAAGAACCTCATCCCACTCGGAGGCTAAAGGGAAGAGCGAGGAAAGGAAGTGACTTGCCCAAGGTGACCCAGCTGCTCAGCGCCAGGGCAGGATGGGAACCAGGCTGCAGTGCCCGAGTCCTTCACCGCTCCTCCTGGGTCAGGGTGCAAGTGCTGCCCCCGGGGGGCTGCGGGTTTGGACTCCCGGTGGTGGTCCCGGAGACAACTCCCCAACCACGTGGGCTAGAAATCAGGCCACGGTCACTGTGCTAAGGGGCGGGGCGCTCGGTCGCCCCTAGTCCTCCCTTCCCACGGGCCAGATCCTGGACAGAGGGGCTGCCGGGCTCTTAGAGACCCCTGAACGCCCCGCCCCCCACCCCTAACCCTCCCAGAGCTCCCCCCCCTTCCCGGTGCTGACTCTGGGCCAGAAGAGGAAAGGCAGTCTCCACCCACCTCTAGCGCTCTCCCTTCTCCTTTATAAAGGCCGGAACAGCTGAAAGGGTGGCAACTTCTCCTCCTGCCGCCGGGAGCAGCCCGCCTGTCTCCCCGAGCGCCCGCAGCCTCCCCCGCTGCCTCCCTGAGGGCTCCCCTCTGGCCGCCCGCGCCCATCTTTCATTCCCGAGATAGAGATATTTTGCGCACACACACATAGACACACGCGCAAAAAAGGGGGAAAAAAAAGGCCCACCCTCCAGCCTCGTTGCAAAGAGAAGCCGGAGCAGCCGCAGCTCACAGCCCGCAGAGGACGCCCAGAGGGGCGAGCGCGCGGACAGACGGACCGACGGACCCGAGCCGCGTCCACCTGTCTGCCGCGCCCGGCACTGCGCGCAGCGGGCACGCCGCGAGCGCGGAGCAGCCGTGCCCGCCGAGCGGGCCCCGCGCCAAGGCGCACACGCTCCGGCCCCCCCCACCATCCGGCCCGGGCGGGAGTTTGCACCTCTCCCTGCCCGGGTACTCGGGCCGCCGCTGCAAAGCCAACTTTGGAAAAAGTTTTTTTTGGGAGACTTTGGCCGTGAGGTGCCCAGCTCTGCACTTTCCGACTTCGGGGGCCTTTCCAGAAAATGTTGCAAAAAAGCTAAGCCGGCGGGCAGAGGAAAACGCCTATAGTCGGCGAGTGAAGACGAGCCATCGACTGCCGTGTTCTTTTTCCTCTTGGAGGTTGGAGTCCCCTGGGCGCCCCCACACGGCTAGACGCCTCGGCTGGTTCGCGACGCAGACCCCTGGCCGTGGATGCTCACTCGGGCTCGGGATCCGCCCAGGTAGCGGCCTCGGACCCTGGTCCCGCGCCCAGGCCCTCTCCAGCCCCTCAACGACGGAGCCGGGGCCGGGGGCGGCGGCGCCCGGGGGCCATGAGGGTGAGCCGCGGCGGCGGCTGCAGCGGCCTGAGCGCCTGATCGCCGCAGACCCGAGCCGAGCCCACCTCCCTCCCCAGCCCCCGCCCCCCACCCTGGCCGCGGGGGCGGCGCGCTCGGTCCACGCGTCCGGGGCCCCGCGGGGCCGGGCCCGGAGTCGGCATGAATCGCTGCTGGGCGCTCTTCCTGTCTCTCTGCTGCTACCTGCGTCTGGTCAGCGCCGAGGTGAGTTGCGACGGCTGTCAGGGCTGGTTCGCTTCATTCATTACCCCCACCCTCGCCCCTTAGTCGCCCCCTCCCCTCCCTGCAGTGAACTTTGGACGCTTGCAGCCCACGGGCCTAGCGCCGGGCGCGAGGTGACCTCCGAGGGCTGGGACGCGAGGTCCGGGAGGTGCCAGGCTCTAAGGGGAGGGGGCAGGGGCAGCTTTCTTTCCCAGGGCGCGATCCCAGATCCCCGGCCCTTTCAGCGTCGGGGGAGGGTGTGTGTGTGGCCCTGTCACCCACCCCTCAGGAACCCGAAGGGAGAGAGGGTGGGGGTGGCGCCGGGGGTGCAGAAGGCAGCGCGTTCTCCCAAGCCCACTTTGGTTGCAGCTTCGTTCTGTCCAGGAGCTGGCTTGCACGGGAGGTGCGAGCTCGCGCACCAGCGGCAGCTACGCCAGCCTTCCGCGGGGATTTGCCTCCCCTCCCAGGCTCTGGCTCCCGGTCGGGACGGGCGCCCTCGGGCCAGCGCAGGGCATGTCCAGCCCCAGAGCGCAGTCCCGCAGCAGCTTGTGTCTTGGGTGCGGGGGTTGCCCAGAGAGAGGTCTTGGGCACTTGGGAACCGGGGAGGAGTAGAGGCTTTTAAAGAATCCAGCCCTCGGGGCGGTGTGTGCCCCAGGCCCCGCCATACCTGCGCCCGCGCCCTGCCAGAGGGAGCGCCTCTCTCCCCCGCTTGCGGGGTGCGGAGCGCGCCAGGAAAAGCGTAGCTGCAAGGCAGGTGGGGTGTAAAAGCGTCTGCGGGAGCGATCAGGTCGGATCAGTACCCCCCACCCCTCCCAGCCTCACGTAGCAGTGAGTTGGCAAGTCCACCCGGAATCCAGGTGGGAAAGGGGGCGGGGCAGGGAGTGCGCGAGGTCGGGGGGAGAAGAGGGCAGCGGGGAGCGCGGCGAGCCTGGGTCCCGTCCCGCCTCCGCTCCGCGGCGGCCGGGAGCCCGCACCTCGCCGGCTCCCGAGGAGGGCCGGCCCCTCCTGGCGTCCAGCGAGTCGCAAGAAGGCGGCGGCGGCGGCGGCGAAGGGGTTAAGGTGAAGGGCTCCGAGGCCGCGGCCAGACCTTGGGCCGCCGCCAGCGCAGGTTGTTTTGACCACGGCGGAGCCGTCGCCGTCTCCTTTTGTTCTCGGGGCTCCTCGAGGGCCGCCGGCCGCCCGCCCTGGGGCCCCGCCCTTCCGCGGCCAACCCCCCGCGGTCCGCACCCGGGAGGGAGGCCGCAGGGCTCGGCCCAGCAGCCTGCAGGCCCCTCCCGACGCCCCCTCCTCTCCTCTCTGCAGCCCCCCGGGCCGCGGCCAGCTGTTGGGGAGGGGGGCGCCGGCCGGCCCCAGCTGCCGCCTCGCCTTGCCGCGGGGCCTGGGGGCTGGGGCCGGTGCCAGGGCGTCCTGGGAACGGCGGCGCCCCCGCCGCTGCTCTCCGCAGCCCACCCCGCCCGGCCCCCGGACTCGCTCACTCACCCCACGCACGCACACTCTTGGCCGGAGGCGATGCTGCGCTCCGGCGGGCGGGCGCGCAGAGCGACGGGCACGCACTACCGCGGCCGGGTCGCGCGCCCGCCGCCGCCACGCCCGTGCACACGCGGGGCACACGCGCGCGCACCGCACACACACGTACGCCTGGCCCCTGAACACGCGACCTGAACACACGTGCGCGCACACCCACGCACGCACCCGGGCACGCACGGCTCCTATACACCCGGCACCAGGAGCCCACCCCCGCGCAACAGGTGGGCCCACCGTGAGCCCTGGAACCTCGTCGTCTCTGTGGGGACCACATCTCCTTGCTGGGTCCTAGGAGGGAGGGGAAACAAGGACCCTCCCATCAGGTCCTGGCTCCGCAGCACCCACTGTTTTTCGCTGGCTCAGGTCGGCTTGCGCCGCTCCAGCATTACCCCTCCGTGACTGCTTTTTTCCAACTACCCGGGAGGAGGAAAGTAGTGATGCGACCGGGGGGGCGCTGTGATGTCCAGAGCAGTCTCCCTTCCTGTAGTCCCTTCTTTGAGTCTCCAAGAACTGGAGGACCCTCTCCGCAGAAGGGGCTCCCCCTGGCTGTTCTGTCTCCTTTGCTGATCCCGGCCAGCCAGCTCGGGAGAGGCAGGATGACAGCTGGATGAGGCTTTTTCCCAGGCCTGCCCTCCTCATTTCCAGCTTCCTCCAGCACCTCCTCCTCCTTCCCCCAACTCCATGGATGTGTTTGGGGAAACGCTGTGACACCGAAGCTGGTGCCTCGCTCCCCACTGTAATCACAGTGGCCTGGGGCACAAGGCCTGGAACACAAGGCCCTCTGGGAAGCCACAATTTCCGAAAGAAGCAGTTTCGAGCTAAGCCTTGGCGGGGTTCTGGGGGAGGAGACATAAAGGGGAAACCCATCAACATGGGGGCCAGTCGGGGAGGGGAGACCACAGGAGAGTTCGCTGTGGAGATGGCCTTGGGGCCGGCCTGGTCCCCGGCCCGAGCCTCAGGTAGAGGCCCGAGCAGGTGCACAGGAGGGGGTGGGAGCTCTGATGGGGGGCCTGGCAGAGGGTCCGCAGAGGCCTGGGAGGTCCTATCTCCATCAGCTGAGCTGGCTTCCGGGGCGTCATGTGATGCCTCCCGCCTCAGCACCCTTCTGCCGGGAAGGAGTGGCTTGCTAATGGCCTTAAAGTGGTGGGGGACCAACTTGCTGGGTTCTCTCTCCCAGCCCTAGAAGTATCTGCAAGTTCAGGACTGAACAGAATTCCGAGGCTCTGGGGCAAGACCTAAACTGGGTGCCTGTGCGTGTGTGTGTGTGTGTGTGTGTGTGTGAGGAGGAGGGGTTGATTCAGCGATAGTGGTAAAGAGGAGTTGGCCATGGGCATCCTGGGTCCCTCTCAGTCTCCTCCTCCCCCCATGCCTCTTCTAGGACAGCTGTCCCATTTTCTGGTTTATTTATTGTCCGTTTTCCCTCACTAGTCTATATGCCTCCAGAGAGTTTATCTTGGTCACCATGTCTCCCATTCTTGGAACAGTGCCTGGTCCAAGGTGGATAATCTGTAAATATTTGGGGAAAGGATAGTCGATGTGGGGAGGGGTGCGGGGGGGGGGTTGGTGTCGAGGAAGGACCAGACGTCTGTCTAGCGCTTGCGAAGTGCTTTATAAACATGGCCTAACTTAGTTCTCAATCACCCGCAGGGCAATGCAGCCTGCTCTGCCCTCAGGCAGACATTCTCACTTGAGCCCTTCCCCCCATCATGAGAGACAAGCTTGTCTCTCTGTTCCATGTCTTGGGGCTTGGACTGTCAAGATCGGACAGGACAGAGGAAGAAACAGAAGGGAAATCGGACTGCAAAGATTCTGTGCGTCTTGCGCTGGGTCTCAGTTTCTCCCACCCCTCAAAATGTGAAGGTTGGATTGGCTCAGGGTTCCCTAGGTGCGGCGGAATTCCCTGGCCTCTCGAAAATGCAGATTCCTGCTCCGCCCTGCCCCAGTGCTGAGAGCTGGGCCAGCCTGGGGTGGAGGGTCGGACCCCTGGCTGACCCCTGGTAGGACCCCTGGGGGCGGCAGGGGGGCAGTGACTGAGATGGGCTGCCCCAGTGGTAACTGCTACACTGGCCCCTTTTCCAGCCCTAAGAGTTTTTCTGCTCCAGGGAGAGATGGACAACCCAGTGTGGGGCTGGGCTAACATTCAGGAGGGGCGGGAGGGTCCCAGGAGCAACAGGGAAGGGAAATACTAGGTGGGAAAGTCTGGTTCTGAATGGCTTCTGTGGTCTGCCCAGAGAAGGCTTCTTCAAAGGGCTTGGCTTTGGCATTGAATCTAAATCAGGCCCGAGACTGTCAGGCAGGCGGGCGCTTGGAGGCCTTGCCGGCTTCTCTCCCCGCCAGCCACAGCCAACGCCCCTGGCTGCTTGGGCTGAGCCAGTGAGCCTGTCATCTCCCTCCGCGGAGCAGGGGCTGGGGAGTGCGTATCTGTGTGTGCAGCTGGGGCCCTGGGGGAGGGTGGGGTCCAAGCCCCTTTGATCTGCCAGCCTAGTTGGGAGCAGGTAATTCACCTGGCCTCACGCTAGTAGCTCATGCCCTTCCTACCTTCTGCAGCTGGTGTCGGGGGTGGGGCGGGCTGGGGAGGAGGCTGTTTGCCTTGGCTCCCACCGCTGGCTGTGCCCCAGCTGCCTTCTCACCGCGCCCTTGCCCTGTCAGGAACCCCAGGCCTGAGATCTGGGGCAGCCTCATCTGGATGCCATGCTCTTTGCCCTGCCCACCTAAGGAGGGTTCTAGAACGTGTGCCCAGGAAACCCGGGCCCGGGCTGCTCACCCTCCCACACCAAGAAGAGCCTCTGACCCCCAGCAGGTGCCCAGGCGAGTCTCCCCCAGGGCGCTGCATCCTGGAGCCGAGCACAGGCTGAATTTCCCCCATCCCTCACCCGCCCCCAGCCCCGGAAGGGACCTGTCAGCCCACACGGCCCTGGGCAGTGACAGTGGGGGCTAGGGTGCCATTTCCTGGGGCCCAGCATGGGGTGGGGGGAGGGGGGGGCTAATGCAAAGCCACAAGCTCTCCAGGGCAGGCGGCTCTCCACCCACCAACTGTCTTCCTCAAAAATGCCCTGCCTTGCTAGCCCTGGGCGTGTGTGCTGCTTGCTGCTGTCCTCGAGGAAGGAGCCGCCTGCAGGACTGAATTGGCCAGTGACAGCTCATTAAGCACCCGTTATTTGCCGGCTGCTCTGCTAGGTGCAATTATACCTCCCAAGTCAGGTGTTCTTCGCCCCATTTAAAAGACGAAGAAGCTAAGGTTGTTCAAAGGCTTAATCCAAGAGGCCAGGTTTCCTTGGCAGCTGAAGTCCCTGCTTTTCTGTGTACTGGAGTTTTTCAACATCTGCCCTTTGGACATCTTGGGAAGCTAATTCTTTATGGTGGAAGACTGTCCTGTGCCCATTAGGACCACTGGCCACCACCTACTAGATGGTTGTGACCACCCCAGCTGTGCTCTGGTTGTGACCTCCTCAGCTATGGCCTGTGTCCCCTGAGGACTGTCTAGCCCCTGCTCTGGGACACCTGATACCAGAAAGCTCCATGGTGGGCTGGAGGAGGGAGGGGCACGGCTCTGCTCCTTGTGGTATAGACCTGGAACCCTTTCCTCACTTCTCTAAACCTCTAGCTTACTCATCTGGAAGATGGGGACAAAAATATAGAGCCAGCTACTTAGGACTGACAGTACAGCATGTAGCTCAGTGCCTGGCTCATAGTCTGCACTTAATAAAAGTTAGCTGTGGTCTATTATCGAATCCAGGCGGCTCTTAGTGAGTCTGGGCAGCCAGGGGTTGAGTTACTAGAAACACGTGCAGGGAAGGCCTCTCTGCTTAGAATGAAGTGGACTCTTCGGGAGGCAGTTTGGAGGGTGGAGGGGGAAGAACCCAGGAGGTCTTCCTGATGGAGGAGGTAGGAGGATCACAGAGGAGAGAACCCCAGGGAGAAGTGGAGAGTCCTTCATGCATTTTATGAGTACTTCTTGAGCACCTACTGTGTACTTCTCCCACTTTCCCAGGCTGTCCCGGGCTCTTCGCCACTCAGCTTGGGAGAGTAACATCATCTCTTGGATCGCAGGCTGGGTCTGGGGCATCCACTCATCCTGTCTGGGGTCTGCCTCCTCTGCCCCAGCTGGCAGCTGCAGCGAGCTCTCCAATTGGGCAAGGAGGTCTTGGCATGAGTGCCCTACGCCATTTGGTACTGGGCCTCTGGGCCCTCTCCTGGGGGGTGAATTGGATCATTACCGCACAGATAGCCTGGGGGCCAGTGCTGGGCACCCTCTCACCCTTGGCTTTCCTCTGCTGCCTCTCCTGCCACCACAGGCAGAATTAGAATGGAATCAAGTGTCTGTGATCCCCAGTGCACAGATGAGGGCCAGGACCAAAGAGGGGCAGTGAGCCCCCCGAGGTTGTGGGGTGGTTAGTAAGTACAAGGGTAGAATTTAGCTCCCTGGACTACCAGTTCTGGGCTTGGCAAAACCCTCAGGGGAAGTAGGTGCCTTGGTCTTAACTGGCAACCGGCCGCCTGCTTTCCCATCTGTGGGTAGGGCCCTGTGCCCACATTTCAGGACACCAGAGGCATGGGAGAGGAAAGCGAGGGGGCAGCGGAGCTCGTGTCCCTTCCCTCTCGCGCCCGCAGCCCCTGACTCCCCAGCTTCATAGACTTGGACCCTGAAGGGAAGACCCCAGCTGCTGGGGGTGGGTGGGGGGCGCTTGCTGCTTACTTACAAGCTTACTGCTTGGGCCCCAAGCCTTCCTGCCTTGAACCTCCCAGCAGGTCTAGACACCAGGCAGGATCATAAGCTCTGTGTTTAAATGAAAAAAACAAACAAACAAACAAACAAATAAAACTGAGCTCAGGGCTTTCAAGGAATTTGTTTTAAAAGTGGACATACCCACACTCCACCCCAGCTCTAAGGCCGACCTAGGTGGCCAGGGCTGATTGGATGGGGTAGAACCCCTGGAGGAGGTGTTCCCAGATGCCATGATAACCATTGAGGAAATGGACCTTTGGGGGAGCCAGAAACCCATCCATCCCCAAGCTCCAAACAGCTTTTGGGGAGAACCCCCTGGGGCCGGCTCTGGGGCAGATGACCTCCTTGCCCACCACCCCCTCCATCAGGCAGGGACTCAGCCCCTGCAAAGCCAATCAGAACTCCGGCCCTTGGAGTGTTCCATGAACTCACTAGAACTGGAGCTTCCGCTTCCTCACCCAGAGAAACTGAGGCACAGAGTTGTTTAAGTAAGTCAAGTCTGCCGCCCCCCCCCACCAGGGCTCCCTCCCCAGGACCTCGCCATCCTGCATCTGTGTGTGCACGTGTGTGTGTGTGTGTGCGCGCGCGCGCGCGCACGGCTGTGAGTTTGGACATGAAGCAGGGTCTCACTTGTTTCCTTTGCCCCGAGGCGCTGGGTGCCCAGATTGGGCCCTCCTCCTCAAGACCTCTGACATCAGCCCCTTAGGTCTCACTGGACCATCAGGGATGTGGCCGTGACCTTCCTATCGGGCTGCTCTCATGTCATTGTGAGGCCTGCGGTTTCCCTGGAGGAAGCCCGGCTCCGAGTGGGGCCTGTTAAAGCACTTACTAAGTTTCAAGTGTTTTTGGTAACAGGCCAGAGGGGCTCTAAAAATAGGGTTTGGTTGGGCATGGGGCATGGATAAGCTTTCAGGTTTCGTGTCGTATCCGAGGATTCCCTTCTCTCCTCTTTTGAGCAAGAGATTAAATAAATCTGTCAGTACCTGGGGCCCCCTGAGCTTGTCCTGCTTCACAAGCACTTAGGAACCCTCTCATGTACCCAGGAGGCTGGGGGCACAGGTTCTGCCATCGGAAAGCCTTGGCTTTGAATGTAGCTTCTGCTGATAATTGGCTAGAGGATTCTGTTTTCTCATCTGTAAAATGGGGACAATTAGATCTCCTATGACAGATGCTGGCTGTCTTTGCCTGTCAGGTAGGGAGGAAAAGCAGAAAGACGGTTGGAGTCTCCAGGAGCCTGTGATGCGATGTGGGAGACGGGGGTCCACAGTCGATCTCATTCGGAGCAAGCCGCAGCTTCATTTGGGATGGGGGATGGGCCTGTGATTTGGGTCTGAGAGGCTTGAGCAGGTTCGGGGCCCCCAGAACTTTGTGCTTCTGGTTGCCATGGAATCTGCCCCCTGCCAGGCTGTCCATTTGCCCATGGCCAAGAGACCCTGTGGGGCTTTTCCTTGGGATGGTGTGTGTGTGCGGCAGGGAAGAGGACCGTGGCTAGAAAGCCCTCGACTCCCGCTCACTTAACCTCACGGCGTCTGCCTGGCAGGGGGACCCCATTCCCGAGGAGCTCTACGAGATGCTGAGTGACCACTCGATCCGCTCCTTTGATGACCTCCAGCGCCTGCTGCACAGAGCCTCCGTAGGTAAATTGAACCCTCATTCAGGGCTCTGGGCCTCCACTAAGTCCTTGGGGGGCTGGGAGGGGCCGGGCAAGGGGTAGCCTCCCTTTCTTGACTTTCAGAGAACTAGAGGCCTGTAGCAGCCCCAGGAGGGCTCGGCCACACCTGCCCAGGGCAGGGCTGAGTAGGTGGACGGGTTGGTACCTGGGACGTGGGGCGTGGCAGAAGTACCCACACGTGGCTCTGGCTTGGTGCATGGGGTGGGGTGCCAGGAGGGGAGGGGCAGGGAGAAGGTGCCCAGGGCATATGCTGAAGGTGTATCCAGGTGTGGACTCAGCCAGGGAGGGTGGTGGCGAGGGAGCCATATCCCGGCCCCTCTGGCCAAGCGCCCAGTCTCTAAGGTCTCCCGGGGACACCTGGCCCAGACCAGCGTGCAGCCATGCCCTAGCCTAAGAGTGCATTCAGCGAATGGGCACGTGCTTGGTGGCACACACGTGGCAGGGCTGGCGGGCTGGGTCGGAATGTATTTATAAACGCTGTCTTCAGAGCAAATTCCATTCTATTCTAACCTCTGGCCTGTTCCCTGGAGCCCTGGTCAGCAGCGCCCCCCCCCCACCCCGCACCCCCAGCTCCCCTTCCCTCTAGGGTTTTGTCTCTTTGTCACTTTGTAATCCTTGCCCAGACTCCTATCTACGGGGGACAGCATTTCCTGTCTTTGTTTCCTCTCCCCGTTGGGCCCCTGGCTCCCTCTCAAAAGCATTCCCGGGCCCTTTCAAACCCGCCTGTGCCGGGGGCTGGCGAGGCAGGCGGGAGGGGGCCCCAGCTGGGCCCCCCTATTGTTCACTAGGCCCCCCACCCTACGTCTCCCACACCCCCCACCCCATGCCCGACTGGCCAGCCCTGGCCAACACAATGGGGCAACTTCCAAATTTAGCCTTTCTGCAGTTTCTTTCCAAGGCCCTTGGCCCCCACCCTCGGATAGCCCCTACACACCCCGGCTGGGGGTCGGGATTGGAGACAGAGGTTTTCAATAGCGGGCCTGTTTGGAGGCAACCATGTGGCTATTTTTTCCTAATCAACTTAACCTTTCCACAAAGCACATCTTTTCCCCCATCTCCTCTCCACCAGAGACATTCCAGAGATGACAGGGAGAAAGGAGGGGAGCGAGAGGGACAGACAGACATGATGACGCGGGAGCAGTAGGCTGGATGGAAAGGCACCCGTTGTAGGGACCGTCCTCCTCCAAACAGGACCCCTGGGAGCCCACACAGACGAGAAGGAGCTTTGTCCTTGGCAGGGCCAGGGGGACGGGGAGACAGCAAGACCAGCGAGAGGGCTGCGTGGAGGGGGCGGGAGTTTGTCCCCAACATCCCTCGGGCTATTGGCTCCCTCTTCAGCCATCAGAGAGCTGGAAGGGTCTCTCCCGGGTTCAGTGTCAAGCTCAAAGTCTTCCGGTCTGGCCCTCACCTCCCACAGTGGTGCCCGCTGCCTCTAGAGAGAGGGATGGCTCCAAGGAGCACCAAGGATGATACCAAGATGAGGGCCTCCCGGGCTGGAGAAGGGAGCTGTATGTAGTCTGTGACCTGAGGGAGCAACGGACAGTTTAGGGCAGGTACCGGGGCAAAGGTTAGAGGGGAGAAGCAAACACAGTGACACTCCGGGAGCTGCAGCAAGACCCAGGCCTGGAAGGGCTCGGGGTACGGGCGCCCCCATCCCAGCAGGCTGGCTCCCCACCCATCTCTGCTTTCAGCTCCCACCCCCACTCCTGTCCCTCCTCCCTCTCTCCAGCTCAGCTGGGCCATTGTCCGGGGCTCCAGAGGGGCTGTGTCCAGGGCATGCTGGTCCCCCCGGGGATTCTGGGAATTTCTCCATTCAGCACTTCCTATGGGAACGCTGGGCGGAGGGGCACTGGAAACTGGCCTTCCGAGCTCTGGGTCCTTGCCCTGCCCTGGAGGCTAAGGAGGGTTCGCTTACAGTAGCAAAAGGGAAGGGTTATTTTTAACTCCTTTGACATGGGTTCTGTCCAAAAATGTGGCTGAAGAGCCCAGAGTGGGGCTGAGGGCCACCCCGGGATGCAGTCCAGGCCCCACTACCCCCTGAGCCCCAATATCACCCTGGGGTTGCCTGGAGGGCCCCTTGTCAGAGCGAGGACCCTCCATTTTACAGGGACCTGCAAGGAGAGTCTGTTCTTTGGAGTGGGGTGCCAGTGAGGGAGGAGAGGCCACCTTCCTGCCTGTCCCAGATCCCCCATGGGAGCCTCCACCCCACAATCGGAGCAGCCAGTGGCTATCCGAGTGCATCTGACCGTGCCTTCTCTTGCAGATGAAGACGGGGCCGAGTTGGACCTGAATCTGACCCAATCCCATTCTGGCGGCGAGCTGGAGGAGAGCTTATCCCGAGGGAGAAGGAGCCTAGGTGAGGCTGCAGATGAGAATGATGACGGCTCCAGGGCGGGAGCCAGACTAGGAGACTTGGGGCGGGCGCCCGCCCCCGGCTCCAGGCCGTCCCATTCGTCCCACACTGAGGACTGAGTCGAACTCAGAGAGTAGAACTGTCCTTCAAAACACTATATTGAGGAGTTGAGTCATCACGCCCCATCCCCCGACACAGTTTCCTAAATATAGTGCTTTTAAACTCATTTGTGCATTACTCCAACCCTAGAGATAGAGATCGTTGGCCCCATTTTATACAGTTGAAAAGTGGGGCCCAGAGAGGGTGAAGCCCTCATGGCCCAAGTCACACAGCTAGCAGGGACAGGGCTGGGATCCCAGAAGCTCTTCTCACTTGAACCCAGTGCCATCCTGGTGGGGTGTGTGTCTCTTCCGTGGCTTAGGGCTGCAGCCTGGGACAGCAGGCAAAGCTTGGCACCTGCTTGGGTCCCATGGAGGCCTCCCAGGGGAGGCCAGAGCCTGCTCTAAGTCCTTCCTCCTCTCTGCCCACTTCTAGTCCCCCCAAACACTGTAGACAGTGGCTAGGGGGACCTCTATGAATTTGGGCAGCTCGTCAAGCATCAGTGTCTCTCTGTGAGAACGATGGCAGAGCCCCAGTATGGACAGCAGGCTTGCTGTGGGACGCCCCCATTACTCAGATCTGTAAGTACAGGGTATGGGTGCTGTTAGCCCCCAGGCCATTGATGAGGAAACAGTCTTTGAAAGAAGCAAGGATGTAAGAGTAGGTAACATTGTAAACCGGCAACATTTAAGAGTGTTTACAAAATAATAAGCCAGTAGGAGCCAGGGGTCAGGGGAGCCCAGAAGTGTGTGAAATCGCAAATGAACATGAGGGCAGGTGGAAGGAAACTGGCATTTACGACAGACCAGCCTTCTCAATGATCTCACTGGATCCTTACAGCGGTTCTTGGGTGTAGGTCTCATGGGGAAACTGAGGCTCAGGGCACATCGGCCACCTGTCCAGGTCCCACAGCTGATAACAGCCAGGACGCGCAGACGCCCCCCCGCCTCCCCCCCCCCCCCCCCCCCCGCTTCCCCGCTACCCCGGGGGTGGAAGGAAGCGGGACTTGGCCGGCCATTTGTCGGGGAGAGCAGTGCCCGAGCTGCCCTGCTGGGCCGGGCCTGGTGGGGGCTCTGGGCCGGCCCACCCCCATGACGGAGGTCCCCTCTCCCTTCAGGTTCCCCGACAGTCGCCGAGCCGGCCATGATCGCCGAGTGCAAGACGCGCACCGAGGTGTTCGAGATCTCGCGGCGCCTCATAGACCGCACGAACGCTAACTTCCTGGTGTGGCCGCCGTGCGTGGAGGTGCAGCGCTGCTCCGGCTGCTGCAACAACCGCAACGTGCAGTGCCGCCCCACCCAGGTGCAGCTGCGGCCCGTCCAGGTGCGCAGGCGCGCCGCCGCCCCGGCTGTGGGCTGTGGGCGGGGCTGCCCGCGGGCCCCGCCCCGGGCCCCGCCCCCCTCCTCCCCTCCCGGACTCACGGGCCCGGCTTCCGCAGCGGTGGAGAGGGGTTCCTGGCAGGCTACTGGGCTCTGTCCATTTAGGGCTCTCTGGGCAGGTGCGAGGAGGCCACCTGTAAGTCCTCAAGACCACCCAGGCCGCTGTACCCAAAAGCCGCATACAGACCCCCAGGCAGGGCTGGGTGTGGAACGTTAAGTGAAGGGTGCTGCCTCCTCTTTTACAGGGATCGAACCCCAAAATGTCCCTTGAAGACACCTTTCTATAAGCATTTACTGGTTACTCAGAATGTTCTGGGCTGCTCGGTGTCCCTCCAAACTGGTTTGGGTTCCTTGCTCTGTCTTTAACAAGGAGGGTACAGAGTCCCTCCAGGCAACAGACAGAGCAAATGCTGGGGCAGCCCCTAGCAAAGGCTCAGAATGCGGAATCCTGCCTCCTTTCTGGAGAGATCAGGTATGCAGTCTGACTCAAGGCAAATTCTAGACTACAGGCTGCTCTGGGGAGCTCCGGGTCTCATGCTGGGCAGGGCTGGGCCAGAGAAGCCTCAGCTGTCTTCTGATTCATGTGGAAAGGTTTTTGTGCCCCTTGGGTCAGCCTCGCCTACACAGCAACTCAGGAGGGGCAGAGCTGCTGGGCACACCTAGGGCTCAGCACCGGCTGGTGAGCTCTGCTCTCGCCACCTGCTCCACCTGCTTCATCTCGCTCCCCTCCCTGAGGTCAGCTGTGGCCTTTCCCCATGCCCACCATCCATCCCAGGCCTGGGCCCTGTGCCCGAGATCACAAGTGTCACCGGCTACCACACCACCCACTGTCAGGGTATCTCCTGTCCCCAGTGTTTCAGGCTCTATGGACGGACACCTGACAGCTGACCTCCCCCTTCCCGCCTCCCTCCTGGATAAAGCCTCCCCCCACTTCCTTCCAGACAGCCATCTCCCGCCTCTGCCATAGTCCCTGACCTTGGCTGGCGCTCCGGGAATGAGGACACCACAGGCCCTAGACTCAACCCGGAAATGCCTTTCTCCCTCTCTGGGAGCTCCAAGGGGGATGGGGCCAAGCTGGAGGCCAGGTCGGGAGGGCTTGTTTTGATGGAAAAGCTACGAGAAGGGCAGAGGGCAAGGTCCTGCTATTGTTTGGGCCAGTGCCTCTCTACTCCCGGCTTTCGAGGAAAGATCCCTGTGGGGGGACAGTTGGGTGGGAAGAGCAGGCAGGCGGGCTCCCTTAGCCCCTGCCTGTGTGGCCTTACAGAGGCACTTGGATGGTTCTGTCCTCCAGGTGAGAAAAATCGAGATTGTACGGAAGAAGCCAACCTTTAAGAAGGCCACGGTGACCCTGGAGGACCACCTGGCATGCAAGTGTGAGACAGTGGTGGCTACTCGACCCGTGACCAGAAGCCCGGGGAGTACCCAAGAGCAGCGAGGTAACCGCTGGTCCAAGGTCTGCTTTTGAATTGCTCAGCCGGGCAGCTCCCTTCTCTTGTGGCAGCTGCCGGGGGTGGGGGGTGGGGGTGGAAATTGAATCAGGCATGCGCCTGGTTAAATTCATCTGAAGTTTTCCATATCACTGAGAACAATCCAGATTCCTCCCCTTCCTGAAAGGCTTTACACAAAGATGTTAGCCCCTGATTGGCCTTCCAGCCTTGCTGCCCACCCATTCCCCCTCACTTATGCCACCCCAACCAGCCTGACCCCCTCGACTGGCCAGATACATTTCTGCCACAGGGCCTTTGCACATGTCACCTTCCATCTGAAATTCATTTCTCTCAACTCTTCATAAGCCTGCTCGTGTTCATTTTGGTCTCAACTCAGAAGTCACCTCCTCCTAGAGGTCTGCCCTGACTACCTTGTCCAGAGTGGCTCCCATCCCCGTCTCACTACCATAGCCCCCTACTTTGTTGAATGAGTACATGCAATTATGGGACAAGAGAAGACTCCACAGACATCATCTTCAGATATTTGACAACCTGTCCTGGGGACGAGAAATCAAACTCATTTCCTGTGGCTTTCAGGGAGCGTTAGGACTAGTGGGGAAAAGCCACTGGAGAGAGATTCACTCCATGTACCAAAAGCTGTTGATCAGTCAGGGGGCCAAGATGGGATTGTGTGCCTTGTGCAGTAGTGAGTTTCCTGTCATTGAAGATGTGTAGGTAGAGACTGGGCAACCGCGCAGCAGTGATGTGAGTTCAAGCCCTAGCTGGATAATTGGAAATGGAGTTCTGTTCTACTCTCTAGACTTCGTGAATTCACAATTTCAGGGGCCTAGTTTGACTCAAGTTGAAAGGGACCCCAAAAATGATCTGATCCAATTGCCTGGTTCACACTTTACAGAGGAGGCGCCTGGGGCTCAGAGAGGCGAGGGTCTTGCCGAAGGTCACACAGCCAGTTCCAGGCAGGGGTGCAGCGGGAGTCTAGGTATCCTGAAGTTCTATTCTTGGCCCTTCCCTCACCCTGACGACGGTCACCAGTTCTTGCCGCCTTGTCATTTTCTTTTCTTTTTTTAAAGAATTTAATATGGTTAGAGCTAGAACAGTCCACAGAAATGACCCTACAAGTCAGTTGTTTAGTGTTCTTGGTGGGGCTCCTAGTGCCCAGAGAGGTGAAGGGACTTAATGAAGGTTGCGTTGTGGTGAAGTCTAGC